>NC_090931.1:6126673-6734915 GCF_040938575.1 Ambystoma mexicanum | reverse complement strand
TTATGTGCGCTGAGCAACCATAGCACAGGGCAAGATAGGCTGGTGTCTACATGAATGCACGTGAGTTTATTTGTGCTGAGCAGCTACCATGAGGCAAGATCGGCTGATGTCTACAGGAATAAATGTGAGTTTAGGTGCGCTGAGCAGCTACCATGAGGCAAGATCGGCTGGTGCCTAAAGGAATAAATGTGAGTTTATGTGCGCTGAGCAGCTACCATGAGGCAAAATCGGCTGGTGTCTACAGGAATAAATGTGAGTTTATGTGCGCTGAGCAGCTACCATGAGGCAAGATCGGCTGGTGTCTACAGGAATAAATGTGAGTTTATGTGTGCTGAGCAGCTACCATGAGGCAAGATAGGCTGGTGTCTACAGGAATAAATGTGAGTTTATGTGTGCTGAGCAGCTAGCACGCAGCAAGATAGCCTGGTGTCTACAAGAATGCACGCAAGTTTATGTGCGCTGAGCAGCTAGCATGAGGCAATATCGGCTGGTGTCTACAGGAATAAATGTGAGTTTATGTGCGCTGAGCAGCTAGCATCCGGCAAGATAGGCTGGTGTCTACAGGAATGCACACGAGTTTATGTGCGCTGAGCAGCTACCATGAGGCAATATAGGCTGGTGTCTACAGGAATGCACGTGAGTTTATGTGCGCTGAGCAGCTACCATGAGGCAAGATAGGCTGGTGTCTACAGGAATAAATGTGAGTTTATATGCACTGAGCAGCTACCATGAGGCAAGATAGGCTGGTGTCTACAGGAATGCACGCGAGTTTATGTGCACTGAGCAGCTACCATGAGGCAAGATAGGCTGGTGTCTACAGGAATGCACGTGAGTTTATGTGCACTGAGCAGCTACCATGAGGCAATATAGGCTGGTGTCTACAGGAATAAATGTGAGCTTATGTGCGCTGAGCAGCTACCATGAGGCAAAATCGGCTGGTGTCTACAGGAATAAATCTGAGTTTATGTGCGCTGAGCAGCTACCATGAGGCAAGATCGGCTGGTGTCTACAGGAATAAATGTGAGTTTATGTGCGCTGAGCAGCTACCATGAGGCAAGATAGGCTGGTGTCTACAGGAATAAATGTGAGTTTATGTGCGCTGAGCAGCTACCATGAGGCAAGATATGCTGGTGTCTACAGGAATAAATGTGAGTTTATGTGCGCTTAGCAGCTACCATGAGGCAAGATAGGCTGGTGTCTACAGGAATGCACGTGAGTTTATGTGTGCTGAGCAGCTACCATGAGGCAAGATCGGCTGGTGTCTACAGGAATAAATGTGAGTTTATGTGTGCTGAGCAGCTACCATGAGGCAAGATAGGCTGGTGTCTACAGGAATGCAAGTAAGTTTATGTGCGCTGAGCAGCTACCATGAGGCAAGATAGGCTGGTGTCTACATGAATAAATGTGAGTTTACGTGCGCTGAGCAGCTACCATGAGGCAAGATAGGCTGGTGTCTACAGGAATAAATGTGAGTTTATGTGCGCTGAGCAGCTACCATGAGGCAAGATCGGCTGGTGTCTACAGGAATAAATGTGAGTTTATGTGCACTGAGCAGCTACCATGAGGCAAGATAGGCTAGTGTCTACAGGAATGCACGTGAGATTATGTGTGCTGAGTAGCTACCACGAGGCAAGATAGGCTGGTGTCTACAGGAATAAATGTGAGTTTATATGCACTGAGCAGCTACCATGAGGCAAGATAGGCTGGTGTCTACAGGAATAAATGTGAGTTTATGTGTGCTGAGCAGCTACCATGAGGCAAGATCGGCTGGTGTCTACAGGAATAAATGTGAGTTTATGTGCACTGAGCAGCTACCATGAGGCAAGATAGGCTGGTGTCTACAGGGATAAATGTGAATTTATGTGCGCTGAGCAGCTAGCGTGCGGCAAGATAGGACGGTGTCTACAGGAATGCACATGAGTTTATGTGCGCTGAGCAGCTACCATGAGGCAAGATAGACTGGTGTCTACAGGGATAAATGTGAGTTTATATGCACTGAGCAGCTACCATGATGCAAGATAGGCTGGTGTCTACAGGAATGCACGTGAGTTTATGTGTGCTGAGCAGCTACCATGAGGCAAGATCGGCTGGTGTCTACAGGAATGCACGTGAGTTTATGTGTACTGAGCAGCTACCATGAGGCAAGATAGGCTGGTGTCTACAGGAATGCAAGTAAGTTTATGTGCGCTGAGCAGCTACCATGAGGCAAGATAGGCTGGTGTCTACATGAACAAATGTGAGTTTACGTGCACTGAGCAGCTACCATGAGGCAAGATAGGCTGGTGTCTACAGGAATAAATGTGAGTTTATGTGCGCTGAGCAGCTACCATGAGGCAAGATAGGCTGGTATCTACAGGAATAAATGTGAGTTTATGTGCGCTGAGCAGCTACCATGAGGCAAGATCGGCTGGTGTCTACAGGAATAAATGTGAGTTTATGTGCACTGAGCAGCTCCCATGAGGCAAGATAGGCTGGTGTCTACAGGAATAAATGTGAATTTATGTGCGCTGAGCAGCTAGCGTGCGGCAAGATAGGACGGTGTCTACAGGAATGCACGCAAGTTTATGTGCGCTGAGCAACTATAGCACAGGGCAAGATAGGCTGGTGTCTACAGGAATGCACGTGAGTTTATGTGTGCTGAGCAGCTACCATGAGGCAAGATAGGCTGGTGTCTACAGGAATAAATGTGAATTTATGTGCGCTGAACCGCTAGCATGCGGCAAGATAGGCTGGTGTCTACAGGAATGCCCGCGAGTTTATGTGCGCTGAGCAACTATAGCACAGGGCAAGATAGGCTGGTGTCCACAGGAATGCACGTGAGTTTATGTGCACTGAGCAGCTACCATGAGGCAAGATAGGCGGGTGTCTACAGGAATAAATGTGAGTTTATGTGCGCTGAGCAGCTGCCATGAGGCAAGATAGGCTGGTGTCTACAGGAATAAATGTGAGTTTATGTGCACTGAGGAGCTACCATGAGGCAAGATAGGCTGGTGTCTACAGGAATGCACGTGAATTTATGTGCACTGAGCAGCTACCATGCGGCAAGATAGACTGCTGTCTACAGGAATAAATGTGAGTTTATGTGCGCTGAGCAGCTACCATGAGGCAAGATAGGCTGGTGTCTACAGGAATAAATGTGAGTTTATGTGCGCTGAGCAGCTACCATGAGGCAAGATAGGCTGGTGTCTACAGGAATGCACGCAAGTTTATGTGCGCTGAGCAACTATAGCACAGGGCAAGATAGGCTGGTGTCTACAGGAATGCACGTGAGTTTATGTGCACTGGGCAGCTACCATGAGGCAAGATAGGCTGGTGTTTACAGGAATAAATGTCAGTTTATGTGCGCTGAGCAGCTACCATGAGGCAAGATAGGCTGGTGTCTACAGGAATAAATGTGAGTTTATGTGCGCTGAGCAGCTACCATGAGGCAAGATAGGCTTGTGTCTACAGGAATGCACATGAGTTTATGTGCGCTGAGCAGCTACCATGAGGCAAGATAGACTGGTGTCTACAGGGATAAATGTGAGTTTATATGCACTGAGCAGCTACCATGATGCAAGATAGGCTGGTGTCTACAGGAATGCACGTGAGTTTATGTGTGCTGAGCAGCTACCATGAGGCAAGATATGCTGGTGTCTACAGGAATGCACGCGAGTTTATGTGCGCTGAGCAGCTACCATGAGGCAAGATAGGCTGGTGTCTACATGAATAAATGTGAGATTATGTGGACTGAGCAGCTAGCATGCTGCAAGATAGGCTGGTGTCTACAGGAATGCACGCAAGTTTATGTGCGCTGAGCAACCATAGCACAGGGCAAGATAGGCTGGTGTCTACATGAATGCACGTGAGTTTATTTGTGCTGAGCAGCTACCATGAGGCAAGATAGGCTGGTGTCTACAGGAATAAATGTGAGTTTATGTGTGCTGAGCAGCTACCATGAGGCGAGATCAGCTTTTGTCTACAGGAATAAATGTGAGTTTATGTGGACTGAGCAGCTAGCATGCTGCAAGATAGGCTGGTGTCTACAGGAATGCACGCAAGTTTATGTGCGCTGAGCAACCATAGCACAGGGCAAGATAGGCTGGTGTCTACATGAATGCACGTGAGTTTATTTGTGCTGAGCAGCTACCATGAGGCAAGATCGGCTGATGTCTACAGGAATAAATGTGAGTTTAGGTGCGCTGAGCAGCTACCATGAGGCAAGATCGGCTGGTGCCTAAAGGAATAAATGTGAGTTTATGTGCGCTGAGCAGCTACCATGAGGCAAAATCGGCTGGTGTCTACAGGAATAAATGTGAGTTTATGTGCGCTGAGCAGCTACCATGAGGCAAGATCGGCTGGTGTCTACAGGAATAAATGTGAGTTTATGTGTGCTGAGCAGCTACCATGAGGCAAGATAGGCTGGTGTCTACAGGAATAAATGTGAGTTTATGTGTGCTGAGCAGCTAGCACGCAGCAAGATAGCCTGGTGTCTACAAGAATGCACGCAAGTTTATGTGCGCTGAGCAGCTAGCATGAGGCAATATCGGCTGGTGTCTACAGGAATAAATGTGAGTTTATGTGCGCTGAGCAGCTAGCATCCGGCAAGATAGGCTGGTGTCTACAGGAATGCACACGAGTTTATGTGCGATGAGCAACTATAGCACAGGGCAAGATAGGCTGGTGTCTACAGGAATGCATGTGAGTTTAAGTGCACTGAGCAGCTACATTGAGGCAAGATAGGCTGGTGTCTACAGGAATAAATGTGAGTTTATGTGCGCTGAGCAGCTACCATGAGGCAAGATAGGCTGGTGTCTACAGGAATAAATGTGAGTTTATGTGCACTGAGCAGTACCATGAGGCAAGATAGGCTGGTGTCTACAGGAATAAATGTGAATTTATGTGCGCTGAGCAGCTAGCATGATGCAAGATAGGCTGGTGTCTACAGGAATGCACGCAAGTTTATGTGTGCTGAGCAACCAAAGCACATGGCACGATAGGCTGGTGTCTACAGGAATGCACGTGAGTTTATGTGTGCTGAGCAGCTACCATGAGGCAAGATAGGCTGCTGTCTACAGGAATAAATGTGAGTTTATGTGCGCTGAGCCGCTAGCATGCGGCAAGATAGGCTGGTGTATACAGGAATAAGTGTGAATTTATGTGCGCTGAGCAGCTAGCATGCTGCAAGATAGGCTGGTGTCTACAGGAATGCACGCAAGTTTATGTGCGCTGAGCAACCATAGCACAGGGCACGATAGGCTGGTGTCTACAGGAATGCACGTGAGTTTATGTGTGCTGAGCAGCTACCATGAGGCAAGATAGGCTGGTGTCTACAGGAATAAATGTGAGTTTATGTGTGCTGAGCAGCTACCATGAGGCAAGATCGGCTGGTGTCTACAGGAATGCATGTGAGTTTATGTGCGCTGAGCAGCTAGCACGAGGCAAGATAGGCTGGTGTCTACAGGAATAAATGTGAATTTATGTGCGCTGAGCAGCTAGCATGCTGCAAGATAGGCTGGTGTCTACAGGAATAAATGTGAATTTATGTGCGCTGAGCAGCTAGCATGCTGCAAGATAGGCTGGTGTCTACAGGAATGCACACAAGTTTATGTGCGCTGAGCAACCATAGCACAGGGCAACATAGGCTGGTGTCTACAGGAATGCACATGAGTTTATGTGTGCTGAGCAGCTACCATGAGGCAAGATAGGCTGGTGTCTACAGGAATAAATGTGAATTTATGTGCGCTGAGCAACTAGCATGCTGCAAGATAGGCTGGTGTCTAAAGGAATGCACGCAAGTTTATGTGCGCTGGGCAACCATAGCACTGGGCAAGATAGGCTGGTGTCTACAGGAATGCACATGAGTTTATGTGTGCTGAGCAGCTACCATGAGGCAAGATAGGCTGGTGTCTACAGGAATAAATGTGAGTTTATGTGTGCTGAGCAGCTACCATGAGGCAAGATCAGCTGGTGTCTACAGGAATAAATGTGAGTTTATGTGGACTGAGCAGCTACCATGAGGCAAGATCGGCTGGTGTCTACAGGAATAAATGTGAGTTTAGGTGCGCTGAGCAGCTACCATGAGGCAAAATCGGCTGGTGTCTACAGGAATAAATGTGAGTTTATGTGCACTGAGCAGCTACCATGAGGCAAGATCGGCTGGTGTCTACAGGAATAAATGTGAGTTTATGTGCGCTGAGCAGCTACCATGAGGCAAGATAGGCTGGTGTCTACAGGAATAAATGTGAGTTTATGTGTGCTGAGCAGCTAGCACGCAGCAAGATAGCCTGGTGTCTACAAGAATGCACGCAAGTTTATGTGCGCTGAGCAGCTAGCATGAGGCAAGATCGGCTGGTGTCTACAGGAATAAATGTGAGTTTATGTGCGCTGAGCAGCTAGCATCCGGCAAGATAGGCTGGTGTCTACAGGAATGCATGTGAGTTTAAGTGCACTGAGCAGCTACATTGAGGCAAGATAGGCTGGTGTCTACAGGAATAAATGTGAGTTTATGTGCGCTGAGCAGCTACCATGAGGCAAGATATGCTGGTGTCTACAGGAATAAATGTGAGTTTATGTGCGCTGAGCAGCTACCATGAGGCAAGATATGCTGGTGTCTACAGGAATAAATGTGAGTTTATGTGCGCTGAGCAGCTACCATGAGGCAAGATATGCTGGTGTCTACAGGAATAAATGTGAGTTTATGTGCGCTGAGCAGCTACCATGAGGCAATATAGGCTGGTGTCTACAGGAATGCACGTGAGTTTATGTGCGCTGAGCAGCTACCATGAGGCAAGATAGGCTGGTGTCTACAGGAATAAATGTGAGTTTATATGCACTGAGCAGCTACCATGAGGCAAGATAGGCTGGTGTCTACAGGAATGCACGCGAGTTTATGTGCACTGAGCAGCTACCATGAGGCAAGATAGGCTGGTGTCTACAGGAATGCACGTGAGTTTATGTGCACTGAGCAGCTACCATGAGGCAATATAGGCTGGTGTCTACAGGAATAAATGTGAGCTTATGTGCGCTGAGCAGCTACCATGAGGCAAAATCGGCTGGTGTCTACAGGAATAAATCTGAGTTTATGTGCGCTGAGCAGCTACCATGAGGCAAGATCGGCTGGTGTCTACAGGAATAAATGTGAGTTTATGTGCGCTGAGCAGCTACCATGAGGCAAGATAGGCTGGTGTCTACAGGAATAAATGTGAGTTTATGTGCGCTGAGCAGCTACCATGAGGCAAGATATGCTGGTGTCTACAGGAATAAATGTGAGTTTATGTGCGCTTAGCAGCTACCATGAGGCTAAGATAGGCTGGTGTATACAGGAATGCACGTGAGTTTATGTGCACTGAGCAGCTACCATGAGGCAAGATAGGCTGGTGTCTACAGGAATGCACGTGAGTTTATGTGTGCTGAGCAGCTACCATGAGGCAAGATAGGCTGGTGTCTACAGGAATAAATGTGAGTTTATGTGGACTGAGCAGCTACCATGAGGCAAGATAGGCTGGTGTCTACAGGAATGCACGCAAGTTTATGTGCACTGAGCAGCTACCATGAGGCAAGATAGGCTAGTGTCTACAGGAATGCACGTGAGTTTATGTGTGCTGAGCAGCTACCATGAGGCAAGATAGGCTGGTGTCTACAGGAATAAATGTGAGTTTATATGCACTGAGCAGCTACCATAAGGCAAGATAGGCTGGTGTCTACAGGAATGCACGCGAGTTTATGTGCACTGAGCAGCTACCATGAGGCAAGATAGGCTGGTGTCTACAGGAATGCACGTGAGTTTATGTGTGCTGAGCAGATACCATGAGGCAAGATAGGCTGGTGTCTACAGGAATAAATGAGAGTTTATATGCACTGAGCAGCTATCATGAGGCAAGATAGGCTGGTGTCTACAGGAATAAATGTGAGTTTATGTGCGCTGAGCAGCTACCATGAGGCAAGATATGCTGGTGTCTACAGGAATAAATGTGAGTTTATGTGCGCTGAGCAGCTACCATGAGGCTAAGATAGGCTGGTGTATACAGGAATGCACGTGAGTTTATGTGCACTGAGCAGCTACCATGAGGCAAGATAGGCTGGTGTCTACAGGAATGCACGTGAGTTTATGTGTGCTGAGCAGCTACCATGAGGCAAGATAGGCTGGTGTCTACAGGAATAAATGTGAGTTTATGTGGACTGAGCAGCTACCATGAGGCAAGATAGGCTGGTGTCTACAGGAATGCACGCAAGTTTATGTGCACTGAGCAGCTACCATGAGGCAAGATAGGCTAGTGTCTACAGGAATGCACGTGAGTTTATGTGTGCTGAGCAGCTACCATGAGGCAAGATAGGCTGGTGTCTACAGGAATAAATGTGAGTTTATATGCACTGAGCAGCTACCATGAGGCAAGATAGGCTGGTGTCTACAGGAATGCACGCGAGTTTATGTGCACTGAGCAGCTACCATGAGGCAAGATAGGCTGGTGTCTACAGGAATGCACGTGAGTTTATGTGTGCTGAGCAGATACCATGAGGCAAGATAGGCTGGTGTCTACAGGAATAAATGAGAGTTTATATGCACTGAGCAGCTATCATGAGGCAAGATAGGCTGGTGTCTACAGGAATGCACGCAAGTTTATGTGCACTGAGCAGCTACCATGAGGCAAGATAGGCTGGCGTCTACAGGAATGCACACGAGTTTATGTGCACTGAGCAGCTACCATGAGGCAAGATAGGCTGGTGTCTACAGGAATAAATGTGAGTTTATATGCACTGAGCAGCTACCATGAGGCAAGATAGGCTGGTGTCTACAGGAATGCACGCAAGTTTATGTGCACTGAGCAGCTACCATGAGGCAAGATAGGCTGGTGTCTACAGGAATAAATGTGAGTTTATATGCACTGAGTAGCTACCATGAGGCAAGATAGGCTGGTGTCTACAGGAATGCACGTGAGTTTATGTGTGCTGAGCAGCTACCATGAGGCAAGATAGGCTGGTGTCTAGAGGAATGCACGCGAGTTTATGTGTGCTGAGCAGCTACCATGAGGCAAGATAGGCTGGTGTCTACAGGAATAAATGTGAGTTTATGTGGACTGAGCAGCTACCATGAGGCAAGATAGACTGGTGTCTACATGAATAAATGTGAGTTTATGTGCGCTGAGCAGCTACCATGAGGCAAGATAGGCTGGTGTCTACAGGAATAAATGTGAGTTTATGTACGCTGAGCAGCTACCATGAGGCAAGATAGGCTGGTGTCGACAGGAATAAATGTGAGTTTATGTGTGCTGAGCAGCTACCATGAGGCAAGATAGGCTGGTGTCTACAGGAATGCACGTGAGTTTATGTGTGCTGAGCAGCTACCATGAGGCAAGATCGGCTGGTGTCTACAGGAATAAATGTGAGTTTATGTGTGCTGAGCAGCTACCATGAGGCAAGATAGGCTGGTGTCTACAGGAATGCAAGTAAGTTTATGTGCGCTGAGCAGCTACCATGAGGCAAGATAGGCTGGTGTCTACATGAATAAATGTGAGTTTACGTGCGCTGAGCAGCTACCATGAGGCAAGATAGGCTGGTGTCTACAGGAATAAATGTGAGTTTATGTGCGCTGAGCAGCTACCATGAGGCAAGATAGGCTGGTATCTACAGGAATAAATGTGAGTTTATGTGGCTGAGCAGCTACCATGAGGCAAGATCGGCTGGTGTCTACAGGAATAAATGTGAGTTTATGTGCACTGAGCAGCTACCATGAGGCAAGATAGGCTAGTGTCTACAGGAATGCACGTGAGATTATGTGTGCTGAGCAGCTACCACGAGGCAAGATAGGCTGGTGTCTACAGGAATAAATGTGAGTTTATATGCACTGAGCAGCTACCATGAGGCAAGATAGGCTGGTGTCTACAGGAATAAATGTGAGTTTATGTGTGCTGAGCAGCTACCATGAGGCAAGATCGGCTGGTGTCTACAGGAATAAATGTGAGTTTATGTGCGCTTAGCAGCTACCATGAGGCAAGATCGGCTGGTGTCTACAGGAATAAATGTGAGCTTATGTGCACTGAGCAGCTACCATGAGGCAAAATTGGCTGGTGTCTACAGGAATAAATCTGAGTTTATGTGCGCTGAGCAGCTACCATGAGGCAAGATCGGCTGGTGTCTACAGGAATAAATGTGAGTTTATGTGCGCTGAGCAGCTACCATGAGGCAAGATAGGCTGGTGTCTACAGGAATAAATGTGAGTTTATGTGCGCTGAGCAGCTACCATGAGGCAAGATAGGCTGGTGTCTACAGGAATAAATGTGAGTTTATGTGTGCTGAGCAGCTACCATGAGGCAAGATCGGCTGGTGTCTACAGGAATAAATGTGAGTTTATGTGCGCTTAGCAGCTACCATGAGGCAAGATCGGCTGGTGTCTACAGGAATATATGTGAGCTTATGTGCACTGAGCAGCTACCATGAGGCAAAATTGGCTGGTGTCTACAGGAATAAATCTGAGTTTATGTGCGCTGAGCAGCTACCATGAGGCAAGATCGGCTGGTGTCTACAGGAATAAATGTGAGTTTATGTGCGCTGAGCAGCTACCATGAGGCAAGATAGGCTGGTGTCTACAGGAATAAATGTGAGTTTATGTGCGCTGAGCAGCTACCATGAGGCAAGATATGCTGGTGTCTACAGGAATAAATGTGAGTTTACGTGCGCTGAGCAGCTACCATGAGGCAAGATAGGCTGGTGTCTACAGGAATGCACGTGAGATTATGTGTGCTGAGCAGCTACCATGAGGCAAGATAGGCTGGTGTCTACAGGAATAAATGTGAGTTTATGTGGACTGAGCAGCTACCATGAGGCAAGATAGGCTGGTGTCTACAGGAATGCACGCGAGTTTATGTGCACTGAGCAGCTACCATGAGGCAAGATAGGCTGCTGTCTACAGGAATGCACCTGAGTTTATGTGTTCTGAGCGGCTACCATGAGGCAAGATAGGCTGGTGTCTACAGGAATAAATGTGAGTTTATGTGGCTGAGCAGCTACCATGAGGCAAGATCGGCTGGTGTATACAGGAATGCACGTGAGTTTATGTGCACTGAGCAGCTACCATGAGGCAAGATAGGCTGGTGTCTACAGGAATGCACGTGAGTTTATGTGCGCTGAGCAGCTACCATGAGGCAAGAAAGGCTGGTGCCTACAGGAATAAATGTGAGTTTATGTGGACTGAGCAGCTGCCATGAGGCAAGATAGGCTGGTGTCTACAGGAATGCACGCGAGTTTATGTGCACTGAGCAGCTACCATGAGGCAAGATAGGCTGGTGTCTACAGGAATGCACGCAAGTTTATGTGCACTGAGCAGCTACCATGAGGCAAGATAGGCTGGTGTCTACAGGAATGCACGCGAGTTTATGTGTGCTGAGCAGATACCATGAGGCAAGATAGGCTGGTGTCTACAGGAATAAATGAGAGTTTATATGCACTGAGCAGCTATCATGAGGCAAGATAGTCTGGTGTCTACAGGAATGCACGCAAGTTTATGTGCACTGAGCAGCTACCATGAGGCAAGATAGGCTGGCATCTACAGGAATGCACACGAGT
Organism: Ambystoma mexicanum; assembly: GCF_040938575.1. NCBI lineage: Eukaryota > Metazoa > Chordata > Amphibia > Caudata > Ambystomatidae > Ambystoma > Ambystoma mexicanum. Next base: position 6,723,374 of record NC_090931.1, on the reverse strand, counting down.
TAATGTGCACTGAGCAGCTACCATGAGGCAAGATAGGCTGGTGTCTACAGGAATAAATGTGAGTTTATATGCACTGAGCAGCTACCATGAGGCAAGATAGGCTGGTGTCTACAGGAATAAATGTGAGTTTATATGCACTGAGCAGCTACCATGAGGCAAGATAGGCTGGTGTCTACGGGAATGCACGCAAGTTTATGTGCACTGAGCAGCTACCATGAGGCAAGATAGTCTGGTGTCTACAGGAATAAATGTGAGTTTATATGCACTGAGTAGCTACCATGAGGCAAGATAGGCTGGTGTCTACAGGAATGCACGTGAGTTTATGTGTGCTGAGCAGCTACCATGAGGCAAGATAGGCTGGTGTCTAGAGGAATGGACGCGAGTTTATGTGTGCTGAGCAGCTACCATGAGGCAAGATAGGCTGGTGTCTACAGGAATAAATGTGAGTTTATGTGGACTGAGCAGCTACCATGAGGCAAGATAGACTGGTGTCTACAGGAATAAATGTGAGTTTATGTGCGCTGAGCAGCTACCATGAGGCAAGATAGGCTGGTGTCACCAGGAATAAATGTGAGTTTATGTACGCTGAGCAGCTACCATGAGGCAAGATAGGCTGGTGTCTACAGGAATAAATGTGAGTTTATGTGTGCTGAGCAGCTACCATGAGGCAAGATAGGCTGGTGTCTACAGGAATAAATGTGAGTTTATGTGCGCTGAGCAGCTACCATGAGGCAAGATAGGCTGGTGTCTACAGGAATAAATGTGAGTTTATGTGTGCTGAGCAGCTACCATGAGGCAAGATAGGCTGGTGTCTACAGGAATAAATGTGAGTTTATGTGTGCTGAGCAGCTACCATGAGGCAAGATCGGCTGGTGTCTACAGGAATAAATGTGAGTTTATGTGCGCTTAGCAGCTACCATGAGGCAAGATCGGCTGGTGTCTACAGGAATATATGTGAGCTTATGTGCACTGAGCAGCTACCATGAGGCAAAATTGGCTGGTGTCTACAGGAATAAATCTGAGTTTATGTGCGCTGAGCAGCTACCATGAGGCAAGATCGGCTGGTGTCTACAGGAATAAATGTGAGTTTATGTGCGCTGAGCAGCTACCATGAGGCAAGATAGGCTGGTGTCTACAGGAATAAATGTGAGTTTATGTGCGCTGAGCAGCTACCATGAGGCAAGATATGCTGGTGTCTACAGGAATAAATGTGAGTTTACGTGCGCTGAGCAGCTACCATGAGGCAAGATAGGCTGGTGTCTACAGGAATGCACGTGAGATTATGTGTGCTGAGCAGCTACCATGAGGCAAGATAGGCTGGTGTCTACAGGAATAAATGTGAGTTTATGTGGACTGAGCAGCTACCATGAGGCAAGATAGGCTGGTGTCTACAGGAATGCACGCGAGTTTATGTGCACTGAGCAGCTACCATGAGGCAAGATAGGCTGCTGTCTACAGGAATGCACCTGAGTTTATGTGTTCTGAGCGGCTACCATGAGGCAAGATAGGCTGGTGTCTACAGGAATGCACGTGAGTTTATGTGCACTGAGCAGCTACCATGAGGCAAGATAGGCTGGTGTCTACAGGAATGCACGTGAGTTTATGTGCGCTGAGCAGCTACCATGAGGCAAGAAAGGCTGGTGCCTACAGGAATAAATGTGAGTTTATGTGGACTGAGCAGCTGCCATGAGGCAAGATAGGCTGGTGTCTACAGGAATGCACGCGAGTTTATGTGCACTGAGCAGCTACCATGAGGCAAGATAGGCTGGTGTCTACAGGAATGCACGCAAGTTTATGTGCACTGAGCAGCTACCATGAGGCAAGATAGGCTGGTGTCTACAGGAATGCACGTGAGTTTATGTGTGCTGAGCAGCTACCATGAGGCAAGATAGGCTGGTGTCTACAGGAATAAATGTGAGTTTATGTGCGCTGAGCAGATACCATGAGGCAAGATAGGCTGGTGTCTACAGGAATAAATGAGAGTTTATATGCACTGAGCAGCTATCATGAGGCAAGATAGTCTGGTGTCTACAGGAATGCACGCAAGTTTATGTGCACTGAGCAGCTACCATGAGGCAAGATAGGCTGGCATCTACAGGAATGCACACGAGTTAATGTGCACTGAGCAGCTACCATGAGGCAAGATAGGCTGGTGTCTACAGGAATAAATGTGAGTTTATATGCACTGAGCAGCTACCATGAGGCAAGATAGGCTGGTGTCTACAGGAATAAATGTGAGTTTATATGCACTGAGCAGCTACCATGAGGCAAGATAGGCTGGTGTCTACAGGAATGCACGCAAGTTTATGTGCACTGAGCAGCTACCATGAGGCAAGATAGTCTGGTGTCTACAGGAATAAATGTGAGTTTATATGCACTGAGTAGCTACCATGAGGCAAGATAGGCTGGTGTCTACAGGAATGCACGTGAGTTTATGTGTGCTGAGCAGCTACCATGAGGCAAGATAGGCTGGTGTCTAGAGGAATGGACGCGAGTTTATGTGTGCTGAGCAGCTACCATGAGGCAAGATAGGCTGGTGTCTACAGGAATAAATGTGAGTTTATGTGGACTGAGCAGCTACCATGAGGCAAGATAGACTGGTGTCTACAGGAATAAATGTGAGTTTATGTGCGCTGAGCAGCTACCATGAGGCAAGATAGGCTGGTGTCACCAGGAATAAATGTGAGTTTATGTACGCTGAGCAGCTACCATGAGGCAAGATAGGCTGTTGTCTACAGGAATAAATGTGAGTTTATGTGTGCTGAGCAGCTACCATGAGGCAAGATAGGCTGGTGTCTACAGGAATGCACGTGAGTTTATGTGTGCTGAGCAGCTACCATGAGGCAAGATCGGCTGGTGTCTACAGGAATAAATGTGAGTTTATGTGTGCTGAGCAGCTACCATGAGGCAAGATAGGCTGGTGTCTACAGGAATGCAAGTAAGTTTATGTGCGCTGAGCAGCTACCATGAGGCAAGATAGGCTGGTGTCTACATGAATAAATGTGAGTTTACGTGCGCTGAGCAGCTACGATGAGGCAAGATAGGCTGGTGTCTACAGGAATAAATGTGAGTTTATGTGCGCTGAGCAGCTACCATGAGGCAAGATAGGCTGGTATCTACAGGAATAAATGTGAGTTTATGTGGCTGAGCAGCTACCATGAGGCAAGATCGGCTGGTGTCTACAGGAATAAATGTGAGTTTATGTGCACTGAGCAGCTACCATGAGGCAAGATAGGCTAGTGTCTACAGGAATGCACGTGAGATTATGTGTGCTGAGCAGCTACCATGAGGCAAGATAGGCTGGTGTCTACAGGAATAAATGTGAGTTTATATGCACTGAGCAGCTACCATGAGGCAAGATAGGCTGGTGTCTACAGGAATGCACGCAAGTTTATGTGCACTGAGCAACTACAATGAGGCAAGATAGGCTGGTGTCTACAGGAATAAATGTGAGTTTATATCCACTGAGCAGCTACCATGAGGCAAGATAGGCTGGTGTCTACAGGAATAAATGTGAGTTTATGTGTGCTGAGCAGCTACCATGAGGCAAGATTGGCTGGTGTCTACAGGAATAAATGTGAGTTTATGTGCACTGAGCAGCTACCATGAGGGAAGATCGGCTGGTGTCTACAGGAATAAATGTGAGCTTATGTGCGCTGAGCAGCTACCATGAGGCAAAATCGACTGGTGTCTACAGGAATAAATCTGAGTTTATGTGCGCTGAGCAGCTACCATGAGGCAAGATCGGCTGGTGTCTACAGGAATAAATGTGAGTTTATGTGCGCTGAGCAGCTACCATGAGGCAAGATAGGCTGGTGTCTACAGGAATAAATGTGAGTTTATGTGCGCTGAGCAGCTACCATGAGGCAAGATATGCTGGTGTCTACAGGAATAAATGTGAGTTTATGTGCGCTGAGCAGCTACCATGAGGCAAGATAGGCTGGTGTCTACAGGAATGCACGAAAGTTTATGTGCACTGAGCAGCTACCATGAGGCAAGATAGGCTGGTGTCTACAGGAATGCACGTGAGATTATGTGTGCTGAGCAGCTACCATGAGGCAAGATAGGCTGGTGTCTACAGGAATAAATGTGAGTTTATGTGGACTGAGCAGCTACCATGAGGCAAGATAGGCTGGTGTCTACAGGAATGCACGCGAGTTTATGTGCACTGAGCAGCTACCATGAGGCAAGATAGGCTGGTGTCTACAGGAATGCACGTGAGTTTATGTGTGCTGAGCAGCTACCATGAGGCAAGATAGGCTGGTGTCTACAGGAATAAATGTGAGTTTATATGCACTGAGCAGCTACCATGAGGCAAGATAGGCTGGTGTCTACAGGAATGCACGCGAGTTTATGTGCACTGAGCAGCTACCATGAGGCAAGATAGGCTGGTGTCTACAGGAATGCACGTGAGTTTATGTGTGCTGAGCAGATACCATGAGGCAAGATAGGCTGGTGTCTACAGGAATAAATGAGAGTTTATATGCACTGAGCAGCTATCATGAGGCAAGATAGGCTGGTGTCTACAGGAATGCACGCAAGTTTATGTGCACTGAGCAGCTACCATGAGGCAAGATAGGCTGGTGTCTACAGGAATGCATGCGAGTTTATGTGCACTGAGCAGCTACCATGAGGCAAGATAGGCTGGTGTCTACAGGAATAAATGTGAGTTTATATGCACTGAGCAGCTACCATGAGGCAAGATAGGCTGGTGTCTACAGGAATGCACGCAAGTTTATGTGCACTGAGCAGCTACCATGAGGCAAGATAGGCTGGTGTCTACAGGAATGTGAGTTTATATGCACTGAGTAGCTACCATGAGGCAAGATAGGCTGGTGTCTACAGGAATGCACATGAGTTTATGTGTGCTGAGCAGCTACCATGAGGCAAGACAGGCTGGTGTCTAGAGGAATGCACGCAAGTTTATGTGTGCTGAGCAGCTACCATGAGGCAAGATCGGCTGGTGTCTACATGAATAAGTGTGAGTTTTTGTGTGCTGAGCAGCTACCATGAGGCAAGATAGGCTGGTGTCTACAGGAATGCAAGTAAGTTTATGTGCGCTGAGCAGCTACCATGAGGCAAGATAGGCTGGTGTCTACAGGAATGCACGTGAGTTTATGTGCGCTGAGCAGCTACCATGAGGCAAGATAGGCTGGTGTCTACAGGAATAAATTTGAGTTTATGTGTGCTGAGCAGCTACCATGAGGCAAGATAGGCTGGTGTCTACATGAATAAATGTGAGTTTATGTGCACTGAGCAGCTACCATGAGGCAAGATAGGCTGGTGTCTACAGGAATAAATGTGAGTTTATGTGTGCTGAGCAGCTACCATGAGGCAAGATCGGCTGGTGTCTACATGAATAAATGTGAGTTTTTGTGTGCTGAGCAGCTACCATGAGGCAAGATAGGCTGGTGTCTACAGGAATAAATGTGAGTTTACGTGCACTGAGCAGCTACCATGAGGCAAGATAGGCTGGTGTCTACAGGAATAAATGTGAGTTTATGTGCGCTGAGCAGCTACCATGAGGCAAGATAGGCTGGTATCTACAGGAATAAATGTGAGTTTATGTGCGCTGAGCAGCTACCATGAGGCAAGATCAGCTGGTGTCTACAGGAATAAATGTGAGTTTATGTGCACTGAGCAGCTACCATGAGGCAAGATAGGCTGGTGTCTACAGGAATAAATGTGAATTTATGTGCGCTGAGCAGCTAGCGTGCGGCAAGATAGGACGGTGTCTACAGGAATGCACGCAAGTTTATGTGCACAGACAACTATAGCACAGGGCAAGATAGGCTGGTGTCTACAGGAATGCATGTGAGTTTATGTGTGCTGAGCAGCTACCATGAGGCAAGATAGGCTGGTGTCTACAGGAATAAATGTGAATTTATGTGCGCTGAACCGCTAGCATGCGGAAAGATAGGCTGGTGTCTACATGAATGCACGTGAGTTTATGTGTGCTGAGCAGCTACCATGAGGCAAGATAGGCTGGTGTCTACAGGAATGCAAGTAAGTTTATGTGCGCTGAGCAGCTACCATGAGGCAAGATAGGTTGGTGTCTACAGGAATGCACGTGAGTTTATGTGCGCTGAGCAGCTACCATGAGGCAAGATAGGCTGGTGTCTACAGGAATAAATTTGAGTTTATGTGTGCTGAGCAGCTACCATGAGGCAAGATAGGCTGGTGTCTACATGAATAAATGTGAGTTTATGTGCACTGAGCAGCTACCATGAGGCAAGATAGGCTGGTGTCTACATGAATAAATGTGAGTTTATGTGCACTGAGCAGCTACCATGAGGCAAGATAGGCTGGTGTCTACAGGAATAAATTTGAGTTTATGTGTGCTGAGCAGCTACCATGAGGCAAGATAGGCTGGTGTCTACATGAATAAATGTGAGTTTATGTGCACTGAGCAGCTACCATGAGGCAAGATAGGCTGGTGTCTACAGGAATAAATGTGAGTTTATGTGTGCTGAGCAGCTACCATGAGGCAAGATAGGCTGGTGTCTACAGGAATAAATGTGAGTTTATGTGCGCTGAGCAGCTACCATGAGGAAAGATAGGCTGGTGTCTACAGGAATGCACGTGAGTTTATGTGTGCTGAGCAGCTACCATGAGGCAAGATAGGCTGGTGTCTACAGGAATAAATGTGAGTTTACGTGCACTGAGCAGCTACCATGAGGCAAGATAGGCTGGTGTCTACAGGAATAAATGTGAGTTTATGTGCGCTGAGCAGCTACCATGAGGCAAGATAGGCTGGTATCTACAGGAATAAATGTGAGTTTATGTGCGCTGAGCAGCTACCATGAGGCAAGATCAGCTGGTGTCTACAGGAATAAATGTGAGTTTATGTGCACTGAGCAGCTACCATGAGGCAAGATAGGCTGGTGTCTACAGGAATAAATGTGAATTTATGTGCGCTGAGCAGCTAGCGTGCGGCAAGATAGGACGGTGTCTACAGGAATGCACGCAAGTTTATGTGCACAGACAACTATAGCACAGGGCAAGATAGGCTGGTGTCTACAGGAATGCATGTGAGTTTATGTGTGCTGAGCAGCTACCATGAGGCAAGATAGGCTGGTGTCTACAGGAATAAATGTGAATTTATGTGCGCTGAACCGCTAGCATGCGGAAAGATAGGCTGGTGTCTACATGAATGCACGTGAGTTTATGTGTGCTGAGCAGCTACCATGAGGCAAGATAGGCTGGTGTCTAGAGGAATGCACGCGAGTTTATGTGTGCTGAGCAGCTACCATGAGGCAAGATAGGCTGGTGTCTACAGGAATAAATGTGAGTTTATGTGGACTGAGCAGCTACCATGAGGCAAGATAGACTGGTGTCTACAGGAATAAATGTGAATTTATGTGCGCTGAGCAGCTACCATGAGGCAAGATAGGCTGGTGTCTACAGGAATAAATGTGAGTTTATGTGCGCTGAGCAGCTACCATGAGGCAAGATAGGCTGGTGTCTACAGGAATAAATGTGAGTTTATGTGTGCTGAGCAGCTACCATGAGGCAAGATAGGCTGGTGTCTACAGGAATGCACGTGAGTTTATGTGTGCTGAGCAGCTACCATGAGGCAATATCGGCTGGTGTCTACAGGAATAAATGTGAGTTTATGTGTGCTGAGCAGCTACCATGAGGCAAGATAGGCTGGTGTCTACAGGAATGCAAGTAAGTTTATGTGCGCTGAGCAGCTACCATGAGGCAAGATAGGCTGGTGTCTACATGAATAAATGTGAGTTTACGTGCACTGAGCAGCTACCATGAGGCAAGATAGGCTGGTGTCTACAGGAATAAATGTGAGTTTATGTGCGCTGAGCAGCTACCATGAGGCAAGATCGGCTGGTGTCTACAGGAATAAATGTGAGTTTATGTGCACTGAGCAGCTACCATGAGGCAAGATAGGCTGGTGTCTACAGGAATAAATGTGAATTTATGTGCGCTGAGCAGCTAGCGTGCGGCAAGATAGGACGGTGTCTACAGGAATGCACGCAAGTTTATGTGCGCTGAGCAACTATAACACAGGGCAAGATAGGCTGGTGTCTACAGGAATGCACGTGAGTTTATGTGTGCTGAGCAGCTACCATGAGGCAAGATAGGCTGGTGTCTACAGGAATAAATGTGAATTTATGTGTGCTGAGCCGCTAGCATGCGGCAAGATAGGCTGGTGTCTACAGGAATGCACGCGAGTTTATGTGCGCTGAGCAACTATAGCACAGGGCAAGATAGGCTGGTGTCTACAGGAATGCACGTGAGTTTATGTGCACTGAGCAGCTACCATGAGGCAAGATAGACTGCTGTCTACAGGAATAAATGTGAGTTTATGTGCGCTGAGCAGCTACCATGAGGCAAGATAGGCTGGTGTCTACAGGAATGCACGCAAGTTTATGTGCGCTGAGCAACTATAGCACAGGGCAAGATAGGCTGGTGTCTACAGGAATGCACGTGAGTTTATGTGTGCTGAGCAGCTACCATGAGGCAAGATAGGCGGGTGTCTACTGGAATAAATGTGAGTTTATGTGCGCTGAGCAGCTACCATGAGGCAAGATAGGCTGGTGTCTACAGGAATAAATGTGAGTTTATGTGCACTGAGCAGCTACCATGAGGCAAGATAGGCTGGTGTCTACAGGAATGAACGTGAGTTTATGTGCACTGAGCAGCTACCATGAGGCAAGATAGACTGCTGTCTACAGGAATAAATGTGAGTTTATGTGCGCTGAGCAGCTACCATGAGGCAAGATAGGCTGGTGTCTACAGGAATAAATGTGAGTTTATGTGCGCTGAGCAGCTACCATGAGGCAAGATAGGCTGGTGTCTACAGGAATGCACGCAAGTTTATGTGCGCTGAGCAGCTATAGCACAGGGCAAGATAGGCTGGTGTCTACAGGAATGCACGTGAGTTTATGTGCACTGGGCAGCTACCATGAGGCAAGATAGGCTGGTGTCTACAGGAATGCACGTGAGTTTATGTGCACTGTGCAGCTAGCACGAGGCCAGATATGCTGGTGTCTACAGGAATAAATGTGAGTTTATGTGCACTGAGCAGCTACCATGAGGCAAGATAGGCTGGTGTCTACAGGAATAAATGTGAGTTTATGTGCACTGAGCAGCTACCATGAGGCAAGATAGGCTGGTGTCTACAGGAATAAATGTGAGTTTATGTGAACTGAGCCGCTAGCATGCGGCAAGATAGGCTGGTGTCTACAGGAATGCACGCAAGTTTATGTGCGCTGAGCAACTATAGCACATGGCACGATAGGCTGGTGTCTACAGGAATGCACGTGAGTTTATGTGCACTGAGCAGCTACCATGAGGCAAGATAGGCTGGTGTCTACAGGAATAAATGTGAGTTTATGTGCGCTGAACAGCTACCATGAGGCAAGATAGGCTGGTGTCTACAGGAATAAATGTGAGTTTATGTGCGCTGAGAAGCGACCATGAGGCAAGATAGACTGGTGTCTACAGGAATAAATGTGAGTTTATATGCACTGAGCAGCTACCATGAGGCAAGATAGGCTGGTGTCTACAGGAATGTATGCGAGTTTATGTGCACTGAGCAGCTACCATGAGGCAAGATAGGCTGGTGTCTACAAGAATGCACGTGAGTTTATGTGTGCTGAGCAGCTACCATGAGGCAAAATAGGCTGGTGTCTACAGGAATGGACGCGGGTTTATGTGCGCTGAGCAGCTACCATGAAAAAAGATAGGCTGGTGTCTACAGGAATAAATGTGAGTTTATATGCACTGAGCATCTACCATGAGGCAAGATAGGCTGGTGCCTACAAGTATGCACGCGAGTTTATGTGCACTGAGCAGCTACCATGAGGCAAGATAGGCTGGTGTCTACAGGAATGTATGCAGGTTTATGTGCGCTGAGCAGCTACCATGAGGCAAGATAGGCTGGTGTCTATAGGAATAAATGTGAGTTTATGTGCGCTGAGCAGCAACCATGAGGCAAGATAGGCTGGTGTGTACAGGAATAAACGTGAGTTTATGTGGACTGAGCAGCTACCATGAGGCAAGATAGGCTGGTGTCTACAGGAATAAATGTGAGTTTATATGCACTGAGAAGCTACCATGAGGCAAGATAGGCTGCTGTCTACAGGAATAAACGTGAGTTTATGTGGACTGAGCAGCTACCATGAGGCAAGATAGGCTGGTGTTTACAGGAATAAACGTGAGTTTATGTGGACTGAGCAGCTACCATGAGGCAAGATGTCTACAGGAATAAACGTGAGTTTATGTGGACTGAGCAGCTACCATGAGGCAAGATAGACTGGTGTCTACAGGAATAAATGTGAGTTTATGTGGGCAGAGCAGGACCATGAGGCAACATAGACTGGTGTCTACAGGAATAAATGTGAGTTTATGTGCGCTGAGCAGCTACCATGAGGCAAGATTGGCTGGTGTCTACAGGAATAAATGTGAGTTTATGTGCGCTGAGAAGCTACCATGAGGCAAGATAGGCTGGTGTCTACAGGAATAAATGTGAGTTTATGTGCGCTGAGCAGCTACCATGAGGCAAGATAGGCTGGTGTCTACAGGAATGAACGTGAGTTTATGTGCACTGAGCAGCTACCATGAGGCAAGATAGACTGCTGTCTACAGGAATAAATGTGAGTTTATGTGCGCTGAGCAGCTACCATGAGGCAAGATAGGCTGGTGTCTACAGGAATAAATGTGAGTTTATGTGCGCTGAGCAGCTACCATGAGGCAAGATAGGCTGGTGTCTACAGGAATGCACGCAAGTTTATGTGCGCTGAGCAGCTATAGCACAGGGCAAGATAGGCTGGTGTCTACAGGAATGCACGTGAGTTTATGTGCACTGGGCAGCTACCATGAGGCAAGATAGGCTGGTGTCAACAGGAATAAATGTCAGTTTATGTGCGCTGAGCAGCTACCATGAGGCAAGATAGGCTGGTGTCTACAGGAATGCACGTGAGTTTATGTGCACTGTGCAGCTAGCACGAGGCCAGATATGCTGGTGTCTACAGGAATAAATGTGAGTTTATGTGCACTGAGCAGCTACCATGAGGCAAGATAGGCTGGTGTCTACAGGAATAAATGTGAGTTTATGTGCACTGAGCAGCTACCATGAGGCAAGATAGGCTGGTGTCTACAGGAATAAATGTGAGTTTATGTGAACTGAGCCGCTAGCATGCGGCAAGATAGGCTGGTGTCTACAGGAATGCACGCAAGTTTATGTGCGCTGAGCAACTATAGCACAGGGCACGATAGGCTGGTGTCTACAGGAATGCACGTGAGTTTATGTGCACTGAGCAGCTACCATGAGGCAAGATAGGCTGGTGTCTACAGGAATAAATGTGAGTTTATGTGCGCTGAACAGCTACCATGAGGCAAGATAGGCTGGTGTCTACAGGAATAAATGTGAGTTTATGTGCGCTGAGAAGCTACCATGAGGCAAGATAGACTGGTGTCTACAGGAATAAATGTGAGTTTATATGCACTGAGCAGCTACCATGAGGCAAGATAGGCTGGTGTCTACAGGAATGTATGCGAGTTTATGTGCACTGAGCAGCTACCATGAGGCAAGATAGGCTGGTGTCTACAAGAATGCACGTGAGTTTATGTGTGCTGAGCAGCTACCATGAGGCAAAATAGGCTGGTGTCTACAGGAATGCACGCGGGTTTATGTGCGCTGAGCAGCTACCATGAAAAAAGATAGGCTGGTGTCTACAGGAATAAATGTGAGTTTATATGCACTGAGCATCTACCATGAGGCAAGATAGGCTGGTGCCTACAAGTATGCACGCGAGTTTATGTGCACTGAGCAGCTACCATGAGGCAAGATAGGCTGGTGTCTACAGGAATGTATGCAGGTTTATGTGCGCTGAGCAGCTACCATGAGACAAGATAGGCTGGTGTCTATAGGAATAAATGTGAGTTTATGTGCGCTGAGCAGCTACCATGAGGCAAGATAGGCTGGTGTGTACAGGAATAAACGTGAGTTTATGTGGACTGAGCAGCTACCATGAGGCAAGATAGGCTGGTGTCTACAGGAATAAATGTGAGTTTATATGCACTGAGAAGCTACCATGAGGCAAGATAGGCTGCTGTCTACAGGAATAAACGTGAGTTTATGTGGACTGAGCAGCTACCATGAGGCAAGATAGGCTGGTGTTTACAGGAGTAAACGTGAGTTTATGTGGACTGAGCAGCTACCATGAGGCAAGATGTCTACAGGAATAAACGTGAGTTTATGTGGACTGAGCAGCTACCATGAGGCAAGATAGACTGGTGTCTACAGGAATAAATGTGAGTTTATGTGGGCAGAGCAGGACCATGAGGCAACATAGACTGGTGTCTACAGGAATAAATGTGAGTTTATGTGCGCTGAGCAGCTACCATGAGGCAAGATTGGCTGGTGTCTACAGGAATAAATGTGAGTTTATGTGCGCTGAGAAGCTACCATGAGGCAAGATAGGCTGGTGTCTACAGGAATAAATGTGAGTTTATGTGCGCTGAGCAGCTACCATGAGGCAAGATAGGCTGGTGTCTACAGGAATGCACGTGAGTTTATGTGCGCTGAGCCGCTACCATGAGGCAAGATCGGCTGGTGTCTACAGGAATAAATGTGAGTTTATGTGTGCTGAGCAGCTCCCATGAGGCAAGATAGGCTGGTGTCTACAGGAATGCGCGTGAGTTTATGTGCGCTGAGCAGCTACCATGAGGCAAGATCGGATGGTGTCTACAGGAATAAATGTGAGTTTATGTGCACTGAGCAGCTACCATGAGGCAAGATAGGCTGGTGTCTACAGGAATAAATGTGAGTTTATATGCACTGAGCAGCTACCATGAGGCAAGATAGGCTGGTGTCTACAGGAATGCACGCAAATTTATGTGCGCTGAGCAACTATAGCACTGGGCAAGATAGGCTGGTGTCTACACGAATGCACGTGAATTTATGTGCACTGAGCAGCTACCATGAGGCAAGATAGGCGGGTGTCTACAGGAATAAATGTGAGTTTATGTGCGCTGAGCAGCTACCATGAGGCAAAATCGGCTGGTGTCTACAGGAATAAATGTGAGTTTATGTGCGCTGAGCAGCTACCATGAGGCAAGATCGGCTGGTGTCTACAGGAATAAATGTGAGTTTATGTGCGCTGAGCATCTACCATGAGGCAAGATAGGCTGGTGTCTACAGGAATAAATGTGAGTTTATGTGCGCTGAGCATCTACCATGAGGCAAGATAGGCTGGTGTCTACAGGAATAAATGTGAGTTTATGTGCGCTGAGCATCTACCATGAGGCAAGATAGGCTGGTGTCTACAGGAATAAATGTGAGTTTATGTGCGCTGAGCAGCTACCATGAGGCAAGATCAGCTGGTGTCTACAGGAATAAATGTGAGTTTATGTGCGCTGAGAAGCTACCATGAGGCAAGATAGGCTGGTGTCTACAGGAATAAATGTGAGTTTATGTGCGCTGAGCAGCTACCATGATTCAAGATAGGCTGGTGTCTACAGGAATGCACGTGAGTTTATGTGCGCTGAGCCGCTACCAAGAGGCAAGATCGGCTGGTGTCTACAGGAATAAATGTGAGTTTATGTGTGCTGAGCAGCTCCCATGAGGCAAGATAGGCTGGTGTCTACAGGAATGCGCGTGAGTTTATGTGCGCTGAGCAGCTACCATGAGGCAAGATCGGATGGTGTCTACAGGAATAAATGTGAGTTTATGTGCACTGAGCAGCTACCATGAGGCAAGATAGGCTGGTGTCTACAGGAATAAATGTGAATTTATGTGCGCTGAGCAGCTACCATGAGGCAAGATAGACTGGTGTCTACAGGAATAAATGTGAGTTTATATGCACTGAGCAGCTACCATGAGGCAAGATAGGCTGGTGTCTACAGGAATGCACGCAAATTTATGTGCGCTGAGCAACTATAGCACAGGGCAAGATAGGCTGGTGTCCACAGGAATGCACGTGAATTTATGTGCACTGAGCAGCTACCATGAGGCAAGATAGGCGGGTGTCTACAGGAATAAATGTGAGTTTATGTGCGCTGAGCAGCTACCATGAGCCAAGATCGGCTGGTGTCTACAGGAATAAATGTGAGTTTATGTGCGCTGAGCAGCTACCATGAGGCAAGATCGGCTGGTGTCTACAGGAATAAATGTGAGTTTATGTGCGCTGAGCAGCTACCATGAGGCAAGATCGGCTGGTGTCTACAGGAATAAATGTGAGTTTATGTGCGCTGAGCATCTACCATGAGGCAAGATAGGCTGGTGTCTACAGGAATAAATGTGAGTTTATGTGCGCTGAGCATCTACCATGAGGCAAGATAGGCTGGTGTCTACAGGAATAAATGTGAGTTTATGTGCGCTGAGCATCTACCATCAGGCAAGATAGGCTGGTGTCTACAGGAATAAATGTGAGTTTATGTGCGCTGAGCAGCTAGCAGGCGGCAAGATAGGCTGGTGTCTACAGGAATGCATGTGAGTTTAAGTGCTCTGAGCAGCTACCTTGAGGCAAGATAGGCTGGTGTCTACAGGAATAAATGTGAGTTTATGTGCACTGAGCAGCTACCATGAGGCAAGATAGGCTGGTGTCTACAGGAATAAATATGAGTTTATGTGCTCTGAGCAGCTACCATGAGGCAAGATAGGCTGGTGTCTACAGGAATAAATGTGAGTTTATGTGCGCTGAGCAGCTACCATGAGGCAAGATAGGCTGGTGTCTCCAGGAATGCACGTGTGTTTATGTGCACTGTGCAGCTAGCACGAGGCCAGAAATGCTGGTGTCTACAGGAATAAATGTGAGTTTATGTGCACTGAGCAGCTACCATGAGGCAAGATAGGCTGGTGTCTACAGGAATAAATGTGAGTTTATGTGAACTGAGCCGCTAGCATGCGGCAAGATAGGCTGGTGTCTACAGGAATGCACGCAAGTTTATGTGCGCTGAGAAACTATAGCACAGGGCACGATAGGCTGGTGTCTACAGGAATGCACGTGAGTTTATGTGCACTGAGCAGCTACCATGAGGCAAGATAGGCTGGTGTCTACAGGAATAAATGTGAGTTTATGTGCGCTGAGCAGCTACCATGAGGCAAGATAGGCTGGTGTCTACAGGAATGCACGCGAGTTTATGTGCACTAAGCAGCTACCATGAGGCAAGATAGGCTGGTGTCTACAGGAATAAATGTAAGTTTATATGCGCTGAGCAGCTACCATGAGGCAAGATAGGCTGGTGTCTACAGGAATAAATGTGAGTTTATGAGCACTGAGCAGCTACCATGAGGCAAGATAGGCTGGTGTCTACAAGAATGCACGTGAGTTTATGTGTGCTGAGCAACTACCATGAGGCAAAATAGGCTGGTGTCTACAGGAATGCACGCGAGTTTATGTGCGCTGAGCAGCTACCATGAAGCAAGATAGGCTGGTGTCTACAGGAATGCACGCAAGTTTATGTGCGCTGAGCAACTATAGCACAGGGCAAGATAGGCTGGTGTCTACAGGAATGCACGTGAGTTTATGTGTGCTGAGCAGCTACCATGAGGCAAGATAGGCTGGTGTCTGCAGGAATAAATGTGAGTTTATGTGCACTGAGCAGCTACCATGAGGCAAGATAGGCTGGTGTCTACAGGAATGAACGTGAGTTTATGTGCACTGAGCAGCTACCATGAGGCAAGATAGACTGCTGTCTACAGGAATAAATGTGAGTTTATGTGCGCTGAGCAGCTACCATGAGGCAAGATAGGCTGGTGTCTACAGGAATAAATGTGAGTTTATGTGCGCTGAGCAGCTACCATGAGGCAAGATAGGCTGGTGTCTACAGGAATGCACGCAAGTTTATGTGCGCTGAGCAACTATAGCACAGGGCAAGATAGGCTGGTGTCTACAGGAATGCACGTGAGTTTATGTGCACTGGGCAGCTACCATGAGGCAAGATAGGCTGGTGTCAACAGGAATAAATGTCAGTTTATGTGCACTGAGCAGCTACCATGAGGCAAGATAGGCTGGTGTCTACAGGAATGCACGTGAGTTTATGTGCACTGTGCAGCTAGCACGAGGCCAGATATGCTGGTGTCTACAGGAATAAATGTGAGTTTATGTGCACTGAGCAGCTACCATGAGGCAAGATAGGCTGGTGTCTACAGGAATAAATGTGAGTTTATGTGCACTGAGCAGCTACCATGAGGCAAGATAGGCTGGTGTCTACAGGAATAAATGTGAGTTTATGTGAACTGAGCAGCTAGCATGCGGCAAGATAGGCTGGTGTCTACAGGAATGCACGCAAGTTTATGTGCGCTGAGCAACTATAGCACAGGGCACGATAGGCTGGTGTCTACAGGAATGCACGTGAGTTTATGTGCACTGAGCAGCTACCATGAGGCAAGATAGGCTGGTGTCTACAGGAATAAATGTGAGTTTATGTGCGCTGAACAGCTACCATGAGGCAAGATAGGCTGGTGTCTACAGGAATAAATGTGAGTTTATGTGCGCTGAGAAGCTACCATGAGGCAAGATAGACTGGTGTCTACAGGAATAAATGTGAGTTTATATGCACTGAGCAGCTACCATGAGGCAAGATAGGCTGGTGTCTACAGGAATGCATGCGAGTTTATGTGCACTGAGCAGCTACCATGAGGCAAGATAGGCTGGTGTCTACAAGAATGCACGTGAGTTTATGTGTGCTGAGCAGCTACCATGAGGCAAAATAGGCTGGTGTCTACAGGAATGCACGCGGGTTTATGTGCGCTGAGCAACTATAACACAGGGCAAGATAGGCTGGTGTCTACAGGAATGCACGTGAGTTTATGTGTGCTGAGCAGCTACCATGAGGCAAGATAGGCTGGTGTCTACAGGAATAAATGTGAATTTATGTGTGCTGAGCCGCTAGCATGCGGCAAGATAGGCTGGTGTCTACAGGAATGCACGCGAGTTTATGTGCGCTGAGCAACTATAGCACAGGGCAAGATAGGCTGGTGTCTACAGGAATGCACGTGAGTTTATGTGCACTGAGCAGCTACCATGAGGCAAGATAGACTGCTGTCTACAGGAATAAATGTGAGTTTATGTGCGCTGAGCAGCTACCATGAGGCAAGATAGGCTGGTGTCTACAGGAATGCACGCAAGTTTATGTGCGCTGAGCAACTATAGCACAGGGCAAGATAGGCTGGTGTCTACAGGAATGCACGTGAGTTTATGTGTGCTGAGCAGCTACCATGAGGCAAGATAGGCGGGTGTCTACTGGAATAAATGTGAGTTTATGTGCGCTGAGCAGCTACCATGAGGCAAGATAGGCTGGTGTCTACAGGAATAAATGTGAGTTTATGTGCACTGAGCAGCTACCATGAGGCAAGATAGGCTGGTGTCTACAGGAATGAACGTGAGTTTATGTGCACTGAGCAGCTACCATGAGGCAAGATAGACTGCTGTCTACAGGAATAAATGTGAGTTTATGTGCGCTGAGCAGCTACCATGAGGCAAGATAGGCTGGTGTCTACAGGAATAAATGTGAGTTTATGTGCGCTGAGCAGCTACCATGAGGCAAGATAGGCTGGTGTCTACAGGAATGCACGCAAGTTTATGTGCGCTGAGCAGCTATAGCACAGGGCAAGATAGGCTGGTGTCTACAGGAATGCACGTGAGTTTATGTGCACTGGGCAGCTACCATGAGGCAAGATAGGCTGGTGTCTACAGGAATGCACGTGAGTTTATGTGCACTGTGCAGCTAGCACGAGGCCAGATATGCTGGTGTCTACAGGAATAAATGTGAGTTTATGTGCACTGAGCAGCTACCATGAGGCAAGATAGGCTGGTGTCTACAGGAATAAATGTGAGTTTATGTGCACTGAGCAGCTACCATGAGGCAAGATAGGCTGGTGTCTACAGGAATAAATGTGAGTTTATGTGAACTGAGCCGCTAGCATGCGGCAAGATAGGCTGGTGTCTACAGGAATGCACGCAAGTTTATGTGCGCTGAGCAACTATAGCACATGGCACGATAGGCTGGTGTCTACAGGAATGCACGTGAGTTTATGTGCACTGAGCAGCTACCATGAGGCAAGATAGGCTGGTGTCTACAGGAATAAATGTGAGTTTATGTGCGCTGAACAGCTACCATGAGGCAAGATAGGCTGGTGTCTACAGGAATAAATGTGAGTTTATGTGCGCTGAGAAGCGACCATGAGGCAAGATAGACTGGTGTCTACAGGAATAAATGTGAGTTTATATGCACTGAGCAGCTACCATGAGGCAAGATAGGCTGGTGTCTACAGGAATGTATGCGAGTTTATGTGCACTGAGCAGCTACCATGAGGCAAGATAGGCTGGTGTCTACAAGAATGCACGTGAGTTTATGTGTGCTGAGCAGCTACCATGAGGCAAAATAGGCTGGTGTCTACAGGAATGGACGCGGGTTTATGTGCGCTGAGCAGCTACCATGAAAAAAGATAGGCTGGTGTCTACAGGAATAAATGTGAGTTTATATGCACTGAGCATCTACCATGAGGCAAGATAGGCTGGTGCCTACAAGTATGCACGCGAGTTTATGTGCACTGAGCAGCTACCATGAGGCAAGATAGGCTGGTGTCTACAGGAATGTATGCAGGTTTATGTGCGCTGAGCAGCTACCATGAGACAAGATAGGCTGGTGTCTATAGGAATAAATGTGAGTTTATGTGCGCTGAGCAGCAACCATGAGGCAAGATAGGCTGGTGTGTACAGGAATAAACGTGAGTTTATGTGGACTGAGCAGCTACCATGAGGCAAGATAGGCTGGTGTCTACAGGAATAAATGTGATTTTATATGCACTGAGAAGCTACCATGAGGCAAGATAGGCTGCTGTCTACAGGAATAAACGTGAGTTTATGTGGACTGAGCAGCTACCATGAGGCAAGATAGGCTGGTGTTTACAGGAATAAACGTGAGTTTATGTGGACTGAGCAGCTACCATGAGGCAAGATGTCTACAGGAATAAACGTGAGTTTATGTGGACTGAGCAGCTACCATGAGGCAAGATAGACTGGTGTCTACAGGAATAAATGTGAGTTTATGTGGGCAGAGCAGGACCATGAGGCAACATAGACTGGTGTCTACAGGAATAAATGTGAGTTTATGTGCGCTGAGCAGCTACCATGAGGCAAGATTGGCTGGTGTCTACAGGAATAAATGTGAGTTTATGTGCGCTGAGAAGCTACCATGAGGCAAGATAGGCTGGTGTCTACAGGAATAAATGTGAGTTTATGTGCGCTGAGCAGCTACCATGAGGCAAGATAGGCTGGTGTCTACAGGAATGAACGTGAGTTTATGTGCACTGAGCAGCTACCATGAGGCAAGATAGACTGCTGTCTACAGGAATAAATGTGAGTTTATGTGCGCTGAGCAGCTACCATGAGGCAAGATAGGCTGGTGTCTACAGGAATAAATGTGAGTTTATGTGCGCTGAGCAGCTACCATGAGGCAAGATAGGCTGGTGTCTACAGGAATGCACGCAAGTTTATGTGCGCTGAGCAGCTATAGCACAGGGCAAGATAGGCTGGTGTCTACAGGAATGCACGTGAGTTTATGTGCACTGGGCAGCTACCATGAGGCAAGATAGGCTGGTGTCAACAGGAATAAATGTCAGTTTATGTGCGCTGAGCAGCTACCATGAGGCAAGATAGGCTGGTGTCTACAGGAATGCACGTGAGTTTATGTGCACTGTGCAGCTAGCACGAGGCCAGATATGCTGGTGTCTACAGGAATAAATGTGAGTTTATGTGCACTGAGCAGCTACCATGAGGCAAGATAGGCTGGTGTCTACAGGAATAAATGTGAGTTTATGTGCACTGAGCAGCTACCATGAGGCAAGATAGGCTGGTGTCTACAGGAATAAATGTGAGTTTATGTGAACTGAGCCGCTAGCATGCGGCAAGATAGGCTGGTGTCTACAGGAATGCACGCAAGTTTATGTGCGCTGAGCAACTATAGCACAGGGCACGATAGGCTGGTGTCTACAGGAATGCACGTGAGTTTATGTGCACTGAGCAGCTACCATGAGGCAAGATAGGCTGGTGTCTACAGGAATAAATGTGAGTTTATGTGCGCTGAACAGCTACCATGAGGCAAGATAGGCTGGTGTCTACAGGAATAAATGTGAGTTTATGTGCGCTGAGAAGCTACCATGAGGCAAGATAGACTGGTGTCTACAGGAATAAATGTGAGTTTATATGCACTGAGCAGCTACCATGAGGCAAGATAGGCTGGTGTCTACAGGAATGTATGCGAGTTTATGTGCACTGAGCAGCTACCATGAGGCAAGATAGGCTGGTGTCTACAAGAATGCACGTGAGTTTATGTGTGCTGAGCAGCTACCATGAGGCAAAATAGGCTGGTGTCTACAGGAATGCACGCGGGTTTATGTGCACTGAGCAGCTACCATGAAAAAAGATAGGCTGGTGTCTACAGGAATAAATGTGAGTTTATATGCACTGAGCATCTACCATGAGGCAAGATAGGCTGGTGCCTACAAGTATGCACGCGAGTTTATGTGCACTGAGCAGCTACCATGAGGCAAGATAGGCTGGTGTCTACAGGAATGTATGCAGGTTTATGTGCGCTGAGCAGCTACCATGAGACAAGATAGGCTGGTGTCTATAGGAATAAATGTGAGTTTATGTGCGCTGAGCAGCTACCATGAGGCAAGATAGGCTGGTGTGTACAGGAATAAACGTGAGTTTATGTGGACTGAGCAGCTACCATGAGGCAAGATAGGCTGCTGTCTACAGGAATAAACGTGAGTTTATGTGGACTGAGCAGCTACCATGAGGCAAGATAGGCTGGTGTTTACAGGAGTAAACGTGAGTTTATGTGGACTGAGCAGCTACCATGAGGCAAGATGTCTACAGGAATAAACGTGAGTTTATGTGGACTGAGCAGCTACCATGAGGCAAGATAGACTGGTGTCTACAGGAATAAATGTGAGTTTATGTGGGCAGAGCAGGACCATGAGGCAACATAGACTGGTGTCTACAGGAATAAATGTGAGTTTATGTGCGCTGAGCAGCTACCATGAGGCAAGATTGGCTGGTGTCTACAGGAATAAATGTGAGTTTATGTGCGCTGAGAAGCTACCATGAGGCAAGATAGGCTGGTGTCTACAGGAATAAATGTGAGTTTATGTGCGCTGAGCAGCTACCATGAGGCAAGATAGGCTGGTGTCTACAGGAATGCACGTGAGTTTATGTGCGCTGAGCCGCTACCATGAGGCAAGATCGGCTGGTGTCTACAGGAATAAATGTGAGTTTATGTGTGCTGAGCAGCTCCCATGAGGCAAGATAGGCTGGTGTCTACAGGAATGCGCGTGAGTTTATGTGCGCTGAGCAGCTACCATGAGGCAAGATCGGATGGTGTCTACAGGAATAAATGTGAGTTTATGTGCACTGAGCAGCTACCATGAGGCAAGATAGGCTGGTGTCTACAGGAATAAATGTGAGTTTATATGCACTGAGCAGCTACCATGAGGCAAGATAGGCTGGTGTCTACAGGAATGCACGCAAATTTATGTGCGCTGAGCAACTATAGCACTGGGCAAGATAGGCTGGTGTCTACACGAATGCACGTGAATTTATGTGCACTGAGCAGCTACCATGAGGCAAGATAGGCGGGTGTCTACAGGAATAAATGTGAGTTTATGTGCGCTGAGCAGCTACCATGAGGCAAAATCGGCTGGTGTCTACAGGAATAAATGTGAGTTTATGTGCGCTGAGCAGCTACCATGAGGCAAGATCGGCTGGTGTCTACAGGAATAAATGTGAGTTTATGTGCGCTGAGCATCTACCATGAGGCAAGATAGGCTGGTGTCTACAGGAATAAATGTGAGTTTATGTGCGCTGAGCATCTACCATGAGGCAAGATAGGCTGGTGTCTACAGGAATAAATGTGAGTTTATGTGCGCTGAGCAGCTACCATGAGGCAAGATCAGCTGGTGTCTACAGGAATAAATGTGAGTTTATGTGCGCTGAGAAGCTACCATGAGGCAAGATAGGCTGGTGTCTACAGGAATAAATGTGAGTTTATGTGCGCTGAGCAGCTACCATGATTCAAGATAGGCTGGTGTCTACAGGAATGCACGTGAGTTTATGTGCGCTGAGCCGCTACCATGAGGCAAGATTGGCTGGTGTCTACAGGAATAAATGTGAGTTTATGTGTGCTGAGCAGCTCCCATGAGGCAAGATAGGCTGGTGTCTACAGGAATGCGCGTGAGTTTATGTGCGCTGAGCAGCTACCATGAGGCAAGATCGGATGGTGTCTACAGGAATAAATGTGAGTTTATGTGCACTGAGCAGCTACCATGAGGCAAGATAGGCTGGTGTCTACAGGAATAAATGTGAATTTATGTGCGCTGAGCAGCTACCATGAGGCAAGATAGACTGGTGTCTACAGGAATAAATGTGAGTTTATATGCACTGAGCAGCTACCATGAGGCAAGATAGGCTGGTGTCTACAGGAATGCACGCAAATTTATGTGCGCTGAGCAACTATAGCACAGGGCAAGATAGGCTGGTGTCCCCAGGAATGCACGTGAATTTATGTGCACTGAGCAGCTACCATGAGGCAAGATAGGCGGGTGTCTACAGGAATAAATGTGAGTTTATGTGCGCTGAGCAGCTACCATGAGCCAAGATCGGCTGGTGTCTACAGGAATAAATGTGAGTTTATGTGCGCTGAGCAGCTACCATGAGGCAAGATCGGCTGGTGTCTACAGGAATAAATGTGAGTTTATGTACGCTGAGCAGCTACCATGAGGCAAGATCGGCTGGTGTCTACAGGAATAAATGTGAGTTTATGTGCGCTGAGCATCTACCATGAGGCAAGATAGGCTGGTGTCTACAGGAATAAATGTGAGTTTATGTGCGCTGAGCATCTACCATGAGGCAAGATAGGCTGGTGTCTACAGGAATAAATGTGAGTTTATGTGCGCTGGGCATCTACCATCAGGCAAGATAGGCTGGTGTCTACAGGAATAAATGTGAGTTTATGTGCGCTGAGCAGCTAGCAGGCGGCAAGATAGGCTGGTGTCTACAGGAATGCATGTGAGTTTAAGTGCTCTGAGCAGCTACCTTGAGGCAAGATAGGCTGGTGTCTACAGGAATAAATGTGAGTTTATGTGCACTGAGCAGCTACCATGAGGCAAGATAGGCTGGTGTCTACAGGAATAAATATGAGTTTATGTGCTCTGAGCAGCTACCATGAGGCAAGATAGGCTGGTGTCTACAGGAATAAATGTGAGTTTATGTGCGCTGAGCAGCTACCATGAGGCAAGATAGGCTGGTGTCTCCAGGAATGCACGTGTGTTTATGTGCACTGTGCAGCTAGCACGAGGCCAGAAATGCTGGTGTCTACAGGAATAAATGTGAGTTTATGTGCACTGAGCAGCTACCATGAGGCAAGATAGGCTGGTGTCTACAGGAATAAATGTGAGTTTATGTGAACTGAGCCGCTAGCATGCGGCAAGATAGGCTGGTGTCTACAGGAATGCACGCAAGTTTATGTGCGCTGAGAAACTATAGCACAGGGCACGATAGGCTGGTGTCTACAGGAATGCACGTGAGTTTATGTGCACTGAGCAGCTACCATGAGGCAAGATAGGCTGGTGTCTACAGGAATAAATGTGAGTTTATGTGCGCTGAGCAGCTACCATGAGGCAAGATAGGCTGGTGTCTACAGGAATGCACGCGAGTTTATGTGCACTAAGCAGCTACCATGAGGCAAGATAGGCTGGTGTCTACAGGAATAAATGTAAGTTTATATGCGCTGAGCAGCTACCATGAGGCAAGATAGGCTGGTGTCTACAGGAATAAATGTGAGTTTATGTGCACTGAGCAGCTACCATGAGGCAAGATAGGCTGGTGTCTACAAGAATGCACGTGAGTTTATGTGTGCTGAGCAACTACCATGAGGCAAAATAGGCTGGTGTCTACAGGAATGCACGCGAGTTTATGTGCGCTGAGCAGCTACCATGAAGCAAGATGGGCTGGTGTCTACAGGAATGCACGCAAGTTTATGTGCGCTGAGCAACTATAGCACAGGGCAAGATAGGCTGGTGTCTACAGGAATGCACGTGAGTTTATGTGTGCTGAGCAGCTACCATGAGGCAAGATAGGCTGGTGTCTGCAGGAATAAATGTGAGTTTATGTGCACTGAGCAGCTACCATGAGGCAAGATAGGCTGGTGTCTACAGGAATGAACGTGAGTTTATGTGCACTGAGCAGCTACCATGAGGCAAGATAGACTGCTGTCTACAGGAATAAATGTGAGTTTATGTGCGCTGAGCAGCTACCATGAGGCAAGATAGGCTGGTGTCTACAGGAATAAATGTGAGTTTATGTGCGCTGAGCAGCTACCATGAGGCAAGATAGGCTGGTGTCTACAGGAATGCACGCAAGTTTATGTGCGCTGAGCAACTATAGCACAGGGCAAGATAGGCTGGTGTCTACAGGAATGCACGTGAGTTTATGTGCACTGGGCAGCTACCATGAGGCAAGATAGGCTGGTGTCAACAGGAATAAATGTCAGTTTATGTGCACTGAGCAGCTACCATGAGGCAAGATAGGCTGGTGTCTACAGGAATGCACGTGAGTTTATGTGCACTGTGCAGCTAGCACGAGGCCAGATATGCTGGTGTCTACAGGAATAAATGTGAGTTTATGTGCACTGAGCAGCTACCATGAGGCAAGATAGGCTGGTGTCTACAGGAATAAATGTGAGTTTATGTGCACTGAGCAGCTACCATGAGGCAAGATAGGCTGGTGTCTACAGGAATAAATGTGAGTTTATGTGAACTGAGCCGCTAGCATGCGGCAAGATAGGCTGGTGTCTACAGGAATGCACGCAAGTTTATGTGCGCTGAGCAACTATAGCACAGGGCACGATAGGCTGGTGTCTACAGGAATGCACGTGAGTTTATGTGCACTGAGCAGCTACCATGAGGCAAGATAGGCTGGTGTCTACAGGAATAAATGTGAGTTTATGTGCGCTGAACAGCTACCATGAGGCAAGATAGGCTGGTGTCTACAGGAATAAATGTGAGTTTATGTGCGCTGAGAAGCTACCATGAGGCAAGATAGACTGGTGTCTACAGGAATAAATGTGAGTTTATATGCACTGAGCAGCTACCATGAGGCAAGATAGGCTGGTGTCTACAGGAATGCATGCGAGTTTATGTGCACTGAGCAGCTACCATGAGGCAAGATAGGCTGGTGTCTACAAGAATGCACGTGAGTTTATGTGTGCTGAGCAGCTACCATGAGGCAAAATAGGCTGGTGTCTACAGGAATGCACGCGGGTTTATGTGCGCTGAGCAGCTACCATGAAAAAAGATAGGCTGGTGTCTACAGGAATAAATGTGAGTTTATATGCACTGAGCAGCTACCATGAGGCAAGATAGGCTGGTGCCTACAAGTATGCACGCGAGTTTATGTGCACTGAGCAGCTACCATGAGGCAAGATAGGCTGGTGTCTACAGGAATGTATGCAGGTTTATGTGCGCTGAGCAGCTACCATGAGGCAAGATAGGCTGGTGTCTATAGGAATAAATGTGAGTTTATGTGCGCTGAGCAGCTACCATGAGGCAAGATAGGCTGGTGTGTACAGGAATAAACGTGAGTTTATGTGGACTAAGCAGCTACCATGAGGCAAGATAGGCTGGTGTCTACAGGAATAAATGTGAGTTTATATGCACTGAGAAGCTACCATGAGGCAAGATAGGCTGCTGTCTACAGGAATAAACGTGAGTTTATGTGGACTGAGCAGCTACCATGAGGCAAGATAGGCTGGTGTTTACAGGAATAAACATGAGTTTATGTGGACTGAGCAGCTACCATGAGGCAAGATGTCTACAGGAATAAACGTGAGTTTATGTGGACGGAGCAGCTACCATGAGGCAAGATAGACTGGTGTCTACAGGAATAAATGTGAGTTTATGTGGGCAGAGCAGGACCATGAGGCAACATAGACTGGTGTCTACAGGAATAAATGTGAGTTTATGTGCGCTGAGCAGCTACCATGAGGCAAGATTGGCTGGTGTCTACAGGAATAAATGTGAGTTTATGTGCGCTGAGAAGCTACCATGAGGCAAGATAGGCTGGTGTCTACAGGAATAAATGTGAGTTTATGTGCGCTGAGCAGCTACCATGAGGCAAGATAGGCTGGTGTCTACAGGAATGCACGTGAGTTTATGTGCGCTGAGCCGCTACCATGAGGCAAGATCGGCTGGTGTCTACAGGAATAAATGTGAGTTTATGTGTGCTGAGCAGCTCCCATGAGGCAAGATAGGCTGGTGTCTACAGGAATGCGCGTGAGTTTATGTGCGCTGAGCAGCTACCATGAGGCAAGATCGGATGGTGTCTACAGGAATAAATGTGAGTTTATGTGCACTGAGCAGCTACCATGAGGCAAGATAGGCTGGTGTCTACAGGAATAAATGTGAGTTTATGTGCGCTGAGCAGCTACCATGAGGCAAGATAGGCTGGTGTCTACAGGAATAAATGTGAGTTTATGTGCGCTGAGCAGCTACCATGAGGCAAGATAGGCTGGTGTCTCCAGGAATGCACGTGTGTTTATGTGCACTGTGCAGCTAGCACGAGGCCAGAAATGCTGGTGTCTACAGGAATAAATGTGAGTTTATGTGCACTGAGCAGCTACCATGAGGCAAGATAGGCTGGTGTCTACAGGAATAAATGTGAGTTTATGTGAACTGAGCCGCTAGCATGCGGCAAGATAGGCTGGTGTCTACAGGAATGCACGCAAGTTTATGTGCGCTGAGCAACTATAGCACAGGGCACGATAGTCTGGTGTCTACAGGAATGCACGTGAGTTTATGTGCACTGAGCAGCTACCATGAGGCAAGATAGGCTGGTGTCTACAGGAATAAATGTGAGTTTATGTGCGCTGAGCAGCTACCATGAGGCAAGATAGGCTGGTGTCTACAGGAATGCACGCGAGTTTATGTGCACTAAGCAGCTACCATGACGCAAGATAGGCTGGTGTCTACAGGAATAAATGTAAGTTTATATGCGCTGAGCAGCTACCATGAGGCAAGATAGGCTGGTGTCTACAGGAATAAATGTGAGTTTATGTGCGCTGAGCAGCTACCATGAGGCAAGATAGGCTGGTGTCTACAAGAATGCACGTGAGTTTATGTGTGCTGAGCAACTACCATGAGGCAAAATAGGCTGGTGTCTACAGGAATGCACGCGAGTTTATGTGCGCTGAGCAGCTACCATGAGGCAAGATC
This sequence comes from Ambystoma mexicanum, assembly GCF_040938575.1. NCBI lineage: Eukaryota > Metazoa > Chordata > Amphibia > Caudata > Ambystomatidae > Ambystoma > Ambystoma mexicanum. The sequence continues at coordinate 6,696,133 of NC_090931.1, read as the reverse complement.
GGCTGGTGTCTACAGGAATAAATGTGAGTTTATGTGCACTGAGCAGCTACCATGAGGCAAGATAGGCTGGTGTCTACAGGAATAAATGTGAGTTTATATGCACTGAGCAGCTACCATGAGGCAAGATAGGCTGGTGTCTACAGGAATGCACGCAAGTTTATGTGCACTGAGCAGGTACCATTAGGCAAGATAGGCTGGTGTCTACAGGAATGCACGTGAGTTTATGTGTGCTGAGCAGCTACCATGAGGCCAGATAGACTGGTGTCTACAGGAATAAATGTGAGTTTATATGCACTGAGCAGCTACCATGAGGCAAGATAGGCTGGTGTCTACAGGAATGCACGTGAGTTTATGTGCACTGAGCAGCTACCATGAGGCAAGATAGGCTGGTGTCTACAGGAATGCACGCGAGTTTATGTGCACTGAGCAGCTACCATGAGACAAGATAGGCTGGTGTCTACAGGAATAAATGTGAGTTTATATGCACTGAGCAGCTACCATGAGGCAAGATAGGCTGGTGTCTACAGGAATGCACGTGAGTTTATGTGCACTGAGCAGCTACCATGAGGCAAGATAGGCTGGTGTCTACAGGAATGCACGCGAGTTTATGTGCACTGAGCAGCTACCATGAGGCAAGATAGGCTGGTGTCTACAGAAATGCACGTGAGTTTATGTGCGCTGAGCAGCTAGCATGAGGCAAGATAGGCTGGTGTCTACAGGAATGCATGCAAGTTTTTGTGCGCTGAGCAGCTACCATGAGGCAAGATAGGCTGGTGTCTACAGGAATGCATGCAAGTTTTTGTGTGCTGAGCAGCTACCATGAGGCAAGATAGGCTGATGTCTACAGGAATAAATGTGAGTTTATGTGCACTGAGCAGCTACCATGAGGCAAGATAGGCTGGTGTGTACAGGAATAAACGTGAGTTTATGTGGACTGAGCAGCTACCATGAGGCAAGATAGGCTGGTGTCTACAGGAATAAATGTGAGTTTATATGCACTGAGCAGCTACCATGAGGCAAGACAGGCTGGTGTCTACAGGAATAAACGTGAGTTTATGTGGACTGAGCAGCTACCATGAGGCAAGATAGGCTGGTGTTTACAGGAATAAACGTGAGTTTATGTGGACTGAGCAGCTACCATGAGGCAAGATAGACTGGTGTCTACAGGAATAAATGTGAGTTTATGTGGGCTGAGCAGCTACCATGAGGCAAGATAGACTGGTGTCTACAGGAATAAATGTGAGTTTATGTGCACTGAGCAGCTACCATGAGGCAAGATTGGCTGGTGTCTACAGGAATAAATGTGAGTTTATGTGCGCTGAGCAGCTACCATGAGGCAAGATAGGCTGGTGTCTACAGGAATGCACGTGAGTTTATGTGCGCTGAGCAGCTACCATGAGGCAAGATCGGCTGGTGTCTACAGGAATAAATGTGAGTTTATGTGCGCTGAGCAGCTACCATGAGGCAAGATAGGCTGGTGACTACAGCAGGAATAAATGTGAGTTTATGTGCGCTGAGCAGCTACCATGAGGCAAGATAGGCTGGTGTCTACAGGAATAAATGTGAGTTTATGTGCAGTGAGCAGCTACCATGAGGCAAGATAGGCTGGTGTCTACAGGAATGCACGTGAGTTTATGTGCGCTGAGCAGCTACCATGAGGCAAGATAGGCTGGTGTCTACAGGAATAAATGTGAGTTTATGTGCGCTGAGCAGCTACCATGAGGCAAGATAGGCTGGTGTCTACAGGAATGCAAGTAAGTTTATGTGCGCTGAGCAGCTACCATGAGGCAAGATAGGCTGGTGTCTACATGAATGCACGTGAGTTTATGTGCGCTGAGCAGCTACCATGAGGCAAGATAGGCTGGTGTCTACAGGAATAAATGTGAGTTTATGTGTGCTGAGCAGCTACCATGAGGCAAGACAGGCTGGTGTCTAGAGGAATGCCCGCAAGTTTATGTGTGCTGAGCAGCTACCATGAGACAAGATCGGCTGGTGTCTACAGGAATGCAAGTAAGTTTATGTGCGCTGAGCAGCTACCATGAGGCAAGATAGGCTGGTGTCTACAGGAATAAATATGAGTTTATGTGTGCTGAGAAGCTACCATGAGGCAAGATAGGCTGGTGTCTACAGGAATAAATGTGAGTTTATGTGCGCTGAGCAGCTACCATGAGGCAAGATAGGCTGGTGTCTACAGGAATAAATGTGAGTTTATGTGCGCTGAGCAGCTACCATGAGGCAAGATAGGCTGGTGTCTACAGGAATGCACGTGAGTTTATGTGTGCTGAGCAGCTACCATGAGGCAAGATCGGCTGGTGTCTACATGAATAAATGTGAGTTTTTGTGTTCTGAGCAGCTACCATGAGGCAAGATAGGCTGGTGTCTACAGGAATGCAAGTAAGTTTATGTGCGCTGAGCAGCTACCATGAGGCAAGATAGGCTGGTGTCTACATGAATAAATGTGAGTTTACGTGCACTGAGCAGCTACCATGAGGCAAGATAGGCTGGTGTCTACAGGAATAAATGTGAGTTTATGTGCGCTGAGCAGCTACCATGAGGCAAGATAGGCTGGTATCTACAGGAATAAATGTGAGTTTATGTGCGCTGAGCAGCTACCATGAGGCAAGATCGGCTGGTGTCTACAGGAATAAATGTGAGTTTATGTGCACTGAGCAGCTACCATGAGGCAAGATAGGCTGGTGTCTACAGGAATAAATGTGAATTTATGTGCGCTGAGCAGCTAGCGTGCGGCAAGATAGGACGGTGTCTACAGGAATGCACGCAAGTTTATGTGCGCAGACAACTATAGCACAGGGCAAGATAGGCTGGTGTCTGCAGGAATGCACGTGAGTTTATGTGTGCTGAGCAGCTACCATGAGGCAAGATAGGCTGGTGTCTACAGGAATAAATGTGAATTTATGTGCGCTGAACCGCTAGCATGCGGAAAGATAGGCTGGTGTCTACATGAATGCACGTGAGTTTATGTGTGCTGAGCAGCTACCATGAGGCAAGATAGGCTGGTGTCTACAGGAATAAATGTGAGTTTATGTGGACTGAGCAGCTACCATGAGGCAAGATAGACTGGTGTCTACAGGAATAAATGTGAATTCATGTGCGCTGAGCAGCTACCATGAGGCAAGATAGGCTGGTGTCTACAGGAATGCACGTGAGTTTATGTGTGCTGAGCAGCTACCATGAGGCAAGATAGGCTGGTATCTACAGGAATAAATGTGAGTTTATGTGCACTGAGCAGCTACCATGAGGCAAGATAGGATGGTGTCTACAGGAATAAATGTGAGTTTATGTGCGCTGAGCAGCTACCATGAGGCAAGATAGGCTGGTGTCTACAGGAATGCAAGTAAGTTTATGTGCGCTGAGCAGCTACCATGAGGCAAGATAGGCTGGTGTCTACATGAATAAATGTGAGTTTACGTGCACTGAGCAGCTACCATGAGGCAAGATAGGCTGGTGTCTACAGGAATAAATGTGAGTTTATGTGCGCTGAGCAGCTACCATGAGGCAAGATAGGCTGGTATCTACAGGAATAAATGTGAGTTTATGTGCGCTGAGCAGCTACCATGAGGCAAGATCGGCTGGTGTCTACAGGAATAAATGTGAGTTTATGTGCACTGAGCAGCTACCATGAGGCAAGATAGGCTGGTGTCTACAGGAATAAATGTGAATTTATGTGCGCTGAGCAGCTAGCGTGCGGCAAGATAGGACGGTGTCTACAGGAATGCACGCAAGTTTATGTGCGCAGACAACTATAGCACAGGGCAAGATAGGCTGGTGTCTACAGGAATGCACTTGAGTTTATGTGTGCTGAGCAGCTACCATGAGGCAAGATAGGCTGGTGTCTACAGGAATAAATGTGAATTTATGTGCGCTGAACCGCTAGCATGCGGAAAGATAGGCTGGTGTCTACATGAATGCACGTGAGTTTATGTGTGCTGAGCAGCTACCATGAGGCAAGATAGGCTGGTGTCTAGAGGAATGCACGCGAGTTTATGTGTGCTGCGCAGCTACCATGAGGCAAGATAGGCTGGTGTTTACAGGAATAAATGTGAGTTTATGTGGACTGAGCAGCTACCATGAGGCAAGATAGACTGGTGTCTACAGGAATAAATGTGAATTTATGTGCGCTGAGCAGCTACCATGAGGCAAGATAGGCTGGTGTCTACAGGAATAAATGTGAGTTTATGTGCGCTGAGCAGCTACCATGAGGCAAGATAGGCTGGTGTCTACAGGAATAAATGTGAGTTTATGTGTGCTGAGCAGCTACCATGAGGCAAGATAGGCTGGTGTCTACAGGAATGCACGTGGGTTTATGTGTGCTGAGCAGCTACCATGAGGCAAGATAGGCTGGTGTCTACAGGAATAAATGTGAGTTTATGTGTGCTGAGCAGCTACCATGAGGCAAGATAGGCTGGTGTCTACAGGAATGCAAGTAAGTTTATGTGCCCTGAGCAGCTACCATGAGGCAAGATAGGCTGGTGTCTACATGAATAAATGTGAGTTTACGTGCACTGAGCAGCTACCATGAGGCAAGATAGGCTGGTGTCTACAGGAATAAATGTGAGTTTATGTGCGCTGAGCAGCTACCATGAGGCAAGATAGGCTGGTATCTACAGGAATAAATGTGAGTTTATGTGCGCTGAGCAGCTACCATGAGGCAAGATCGGCTGGTGTCTACAGGAATAAATGTGAGTTTATGTGCACTGAGCAGCTACCATGAGGCAAGTTAGGCTGGTGTCTACAGGAATAAATGTGAATTTATGTGCGCTGAGCAGCTAGCGTGCGGCAAGATAGGACGGTGTCTACAGGAATGCACGCAAGTTTATGTGCGCTGAGCAACTATAGCACAGGGCAAGATAGGCTGGTGTCTACAGGAATGCACGTGAGTTTATGTGTGCTGAGCAGCTACCATGAGGCAAGATAGGCTGGTGTCTACAGGAATAAATGTGAATTTATGTGCGCTGAACCGCTAGCATGCGGCAAGGTAGGCTGGTGTCTACAGGAATGCACGCAAGTTTATGTGCGCTGAGCAACTATAGCACAGGGCAAGATAGGCTGGTGTCTACAGGAATGCACGTGAGTTTATGTGTGCTGAGCAGCTACCATGAGGCAAGATAGGCGGGTGTCTACTGGAATAAATGTGAGTTTATGTGCGCTGAGCAGCTACCATGAGGCAAGATAGGCTGGTGTCTACAGGAATAAATGTGAGTTTATGTGCACTGAGCAGCTACCATCAGGCAAGATAGGCTGGTGTCTACAGGAATGAACGTGAGTTTATGTGCACTGAGCAGCTACCATGAGGCAAGATAGACTGCTGTCTACAGGAATAAATGTGAGTTTATGTGCGCTGAGCAGCTACCATGAGGCAAGATAGGCTGGTGTCTACAGGAATAAATGTGAGTTTATGTGCGCTGAGCAGCTACCATGAGGCAAGATAGGCTGGTGTCTACAGGAATGCACGCAAGTTTATGTGCGCTGAGCAGCTATAGCACAGGGCAAGATAGGCTGGTGTCTACAGGAATGCACGTGAGTTTATGTGCACTGGGCAGCTACCATGAGGCAAGATAGGCTGGTGTCTACAGGAATGCACGTGAGTTTATGTGCACTGTGCAGCTAGCACGAGGCCAGATATGCTGGTGTCTACAGGAATAAATGTGAGTTTATGTGCACTGAGCAGCTACCATGAGGCAAGATAGGCTGGTGTCTACAGGAATAAATGTGAGTTTATGTGCACTGAGCAGCTACCATGAGGCAAGATAGGCTGGTGTCTACAGGAATAAATGTGAGTTTATGTGAACTGAGCCGCTAGCATGCGGCAAGATAGGCTGGTGTCTACAGGAATGCACGCAAGTTTATGTGCGCTGAGCAACTATAGCACATGGCACGATAGGCTGGTGTCTACAGGAATGCACGTGAGTTTATGTGCACTGAGCAGCTACCATGAGGCAAGATAGGCTGGTGTCTACAGGAATAAATGTGAGTTTATGTGCGCTGAACAGCTACCATGAGGCAAGATAGGCTGGTGTCTACAGGAATAAATGTGAGTTTATGTGCGCTGAGAAGCGACCATGAGGCAAGATAGACTGGTGTCTACAGGAATAAATGTGAGTTTATATGCACTGAGCAGCTACCATGAGGCAAGATAGGCTGGTGTCTACAGGAATGTATGCGAGTTTATGTGCACTGAGCAGCTACCATGAGGCAAGATAGGCTGGTGTCTACAAGAATGCACGTGAGTTTATGTGTGCTGAGCAGCTACCATGAGGCAAAATAGGCTGGTGTCTACAGGAATGGACGCGGGTTTATGTGCGCTGAGCAGCTACCATGAAAAAAGATAGGCTGGTGTCTACAGGAATAAATGTGAGTTTATATGCACTGAGCATCTACCATGAGGCAAGATAGGCTGGTGCCTACAAGTATGCACGCGAGTTTATGTGCACTGAGCAGCTACCATGAGGCAAGATAGGCTGGTGTCTACAGGAATGTATGCAGGTTTATGTGCGCTGAGCAGCTACCATGAGGCAAGATAGGCTGGTGTCTATAGGAATAAATGTGAGTTTATGTGCGCTGAGCAGCAACCATGAGGCAAGATAGGCTGGTGTGTACAGGAATAAACGTGAGTTTATGTGGACTGAGCAGCTACCATGAGGCAAGATAGGCTGGTGTCTACAGGAATAAATGTGAGTTTATATGCACTGAGAAGCTACCATGAGGCAAGATAGGCTGCTGTCTACAGGAATAAACGTGAGTTTATGTGGACTGAGCAGCTACCATGAGGCAAGATAGGCTGGTGTTTACAGGAATAAACGTGAGTTTATGTGGACTGAGCAGCTACCATGAGGCAAGATGTCTACAGGAATAAACGTGAGTTTATGTGGACTGAGCAGCTACCATGAGGCAAGATAGACTGGTGTCTACAGGAATAAATGTGAGTTTATGTGGGCAGAGCAGGACCATGAGGCAACATAGACTGGTGTCTACAGGAATAAATGTGAGTTTATGTGCGCTGAGCAGCTACCATGAGGCAAGATTGGCTGGTGTCTACAGGAATAAATGTGAGTTTATGTGCGCTGAGAAGCTACCATGAGGCAAGATAGGCTGGTGTCTACAGGAATAAATGTGAGTTTATGTGCGCTGAGCAGCTACCATGAGGCAAGATAGGCTGGTGTCTACAGGAATGAACGTGAGTTTATGTGCACTGAGCAGCTACCATGAGGCAAGATAGACTGCTGTCTACAGGAATAAATGTGAGTTTATGTGCGCTGAGCAGCTACCATGAGGCAAGATAGGCTGGTGTCTACAGGAATAAATGTGAGTTTATGTGCGCTGAGCAGCTACCATGAGGCAAGATAGGCTGGTGTCTACAGGAATGCACGCAAGTTTATGTGCGCTGAGCAGCTATAGCACAGGGCAAGATAGGCTGGTGTCTACAGGAATGCACGTGAGTTTATGTGCACTGGGCAGCTACCATGAGGCAAGATAGGCTGGTGTCAACAGGAATAAATGTCAGTTTATGTGCGCTGAGCAGCTACCATGAGGCAAGATAGGCTGGTGTCTACAGGAATGCACGTGAGTTTATGTGCACTGTGCAGCTAGCACGAGGCCAGATATGCTGGTGTCTACAGGAATAAATGTGAGTTTATGTGCACTGAGCAGCTACCATGAGGCAAGATAGGCTGGTGTCTACAGGAATAAATGTGAGTTTATGTGCACTGAGCAGCTACCATGAGGCAAGATAGGCTGGTGTCTACAGGAATAAATGTGAGTTTATGTGAACTGAGCCGCTAGCATGCGGCAAGATAGGCTGGTGTCTACAGGAATGCACGCAAGTTTATGTGCGCTGAGCAACTATAGCACAGGGCACGATAGGCTGGTGTCTACAGGAATGCACGTGAGTTTATGTGCACTGAGCAGCTACCATGAGGCAAGATAGGCTGGTGTCTACAGGAATAAATGTGAGTTTATGTGCGCTGAACAGCTACCATGAGGCAAGATAGGCTGGTGTCTACAGGAATAAATGTGAGTTTATGTGCGCTGAGAAGCTACCATGAGGCAAGATAGACTGGTGTCTACAGGAATAAATGTGAGTTTATATGCACTGAGCAGCTACCATGAGGCAAGATAGGCTGGTGTCTACAGGAATGTATGCGAGTTTATGTGCACTGAGCAGCTACCATGAGGCAAGATAGGCTGGTGTCTACAAGAATGCACGTGAGTTTATGTGTGCTGAGCAGCTACCATGAGGCAAAATAGGCTGGTGTCTACAGGAATGCACGCGGGTTTATGTGCACTGAGCAGCTACCATGAAAAAAGATAGGCTGGTGTCTACAGGAATAAATGTGAGTTTATATGCACTGAGCATCTACCATGAGGCAAGATAGGCTGGTGCCTACAAGTATGCACGCGAGTTTATGTGCACTGAGCAGCTACCATGAGGCAAGATAGGCTGGTGTCTACAGGAATGTATGCAGGTTTATGTGCGCTGAGCAGCTACCATGAGACAAGATAGGCTGGTGTCTATAGGAATAAATGTGAGTTTATGTGCGCTGAGCAGCTACCATGAGGCAAGATAGGCTGGTGTGTACAGGAATAAACGTGAGTTTATGTGGACTGAGCAGCTACCATGAGGCAAGATAGGCTGCTGTCTACAGGAATAAACGTGAGTTTATGTGGACTGAGCAGCTACCATGAGGCAAGATAGGCTGGTGTTTACAGGAGTAAACGTGAGTTTATGTGGACTGAGCAGCTACCATGAGGCAAGATGTCTACAGGAATAAACGTGAGTTTATGTGGACTGAGCAGCTACCATGAGGCAAGATAGACTGGTGTCTACAGGAATAAATGTGAGTTTATGTGGGCAGAGCAGGACCATGAGGCAACATAGACTGGTGTCTACAGGAATAAATGTGAGTTTATGTGCGCTGAGCAGCTACCATGAGGCAAGATTGGCTGGTGTCTACAGGAATAAATGTGAGTTTATGTGCGCTGAGAAGCTACCATGAGGCAAGATAGGCTGGTGTCTACAGGAATAAATGTGAGTTTATGTGCGCTGAGCAGCTACCATGAGGCAAGATAGGCTGGTGTCTACAGGAATGCACGTGAGTTTATGTGCGCTGAGCCGCTACCATGAGGCAAGATCGGCTGGTGTCTACAGGAATAAATGTGAGTTTATGTGTGCTGAGCAGCTCCCATGAGGCAAGATAGGCTGGTGTCTACAGGAATGCGCGTGAGTTTATGTGCGCTGAGCAGCTACCATGAGGCAAGATCGGATGGTGTCTACAGGAATAAATGTGAGTTTATGTGCACTGAGCAGCTACCATGAGGCAAGATAGGCTGGTGTCTACAGGAATAAATGTGAGTTTATATGCACTGAGCAGCTACCATGAGGCAAGATAGGCTGGTGTCTACAGGAATGCACGCAAATTTATGTGCGCTGAGCAACTATAGCACTGGGCAAGATAGGCTGGTGTCTACACGAATGCACGTGAATTTATGTGCACTGAGCAGCTACCATGAGGCAAGATAGGCGGGTGTCTACAGGAATAAATGTGAGTTTATGTGCGCTGAGCAGCTACCATGAGGCAAAATCGGCTGGTGTCTACAGGAATAAATGTGAGTTTATGTGCGCTGAGCAGCTACCATGAGGCAAGATCGGCTGGTGTCTACAGGAATAAATGTGAGTTTATGTGCGCTGAGCATCTACCATGAGGCAAGATAGGCTGGTGTCTACAGGAATAAATGTGAGTTTATGTGCGCTGAGCATCTACCATGAGGCAAGATAGGCTGGTGTCTACAGGAATAAATGTGAGTTTATGTGCGCTGAGCATCTACCATGAGGCAAGATAGGCTGGTGTCTACAGGAATAAATGTGAGTTTATGTGCGCTGAGCAGCTACCATGAGGCAAGATCAGCTGGTGTCTACAGGAATAAATGTGAGTTTATGTGCGCTGAGAAGCTACCATGAGGCAAGATAGGCTGGTGTCTACAGGAATAAATGTGAGTTTATGTGCGCTGAGCAGCTACCATGATTCAAGATAGGCTGGTGTCTACAGGAATGCACGTGAGTTTATGTGCGCTGAGCCGCTACCATGAGGCAAGATTGGCTGGTGTCTACAGGAATAAATGTGAGTTTATGTGTGCTGAGCAGCTCCCATGAGGCAAGATAGGCTGGTGTCTACAGGAATGCGCGTGAGTTTATGTGCGCTGAGCAGCTACCATGAGGCAAGATCGGATGGTGTCTACAGGAATAAATGTGAGTTTATGTGCACTGAGCAGCTACCATGAGGCAAGATAGGCTGGTGTCTACAGGAATAAATGTGAATTTATGTGCGCTGAGCAGCTACCATGAGGCAAGATAGACTGGTGTCTACAGGAATAAATGTGAGTTTATATGCACTGAGCAGCTACCATGAGGCAAGATAGGCTGGTGTCTACAGGAATGCACGCAAATTTATGTGCGCTGAGCAACTATAGCACAGGGCAAGATAGGCTGGTGTCCCCAGGAATGCACGTGAATTTATGTGCACTGAGCAGCTACCATGAGGCAAGATAGGCGGGTGTCTACAGGAATAAATGTGAGTTTATGTGCGCTGAGCAGCTACCATGAGCCAAGATCGGCTGGTGTCTACAGGAATAAATGTGAGTTTATGTGCGCTGAGCAGCTACCATGAGGCAAGATCGGCTGGTGTCTACAGGAATAAATGTGAGTTTATGTACGCTGAGCAGCTACCATGAGGCAAGATCGGCTGGTGTCTACAGGAATAAATGTGAGTTTATGTGCGCTGAGCATCTACCATGAGGCAAGATAGGCTGGTGTCTACAGGAATAAATGTGAGTTTATGTGCGCTGAGCATCTACCATGAGGCAAGATAGGCTGGTGTCTACAGGAATAAATGTGAGTTTATGTGCGCTGAGCATCTACCATCAGGCAAGATAGGCTGGTGTCTACAGGAATAAATGTGAGTTTATGTGCGCTGAGCAGCTAGCAGGCGGCAAGATAGGCTGGTGTCTACAGGAATGCATGTGAGTTTAAGTGCTCTGAGCAGCTACCTTGAGGCAAGATAGGCTGGTGTCTACAGGAATAAATGTGAGTTTATGTGCACTGAGCAGCTACCATGAGGCAAGATAGGCTGGTGTCTACAGGAATAAATATGAGTTTATGTGCTCTGAGCAGCTACCATGAGGCAAGATAGGCTGGTGTCTACAGGAATAAATGTGAGTTTATGTGCGCTGAGCAGCTACCATGAGGCAAGATAGGCTGGTGTCTCCAGGAATGCACGTGTGTTTATGTGCACTGTGCAGCTAGCACGAGGCCAGAAATGCTGGTGTCTACAGGAATAAATGTGAGTTTATGTGCACTGAGCAGCTACCATGAGGCAAGATAGGCTGGTGTCTACAGGAATAAATGTGAGTTTATGTGAACTGAGCCGCTAGCATGCGGCAAGATAGGCTGGTGTCTACAGGAATGCACGCAAGTTTATGTGCGCTGAGAAACTATAGCACAGGGCACGATAGGCTGGTGTCTACAGGAATGCACGTGAGTTTATGTGCACTGAGCAGCTACCATGAGGCAAGATAGGCTGGTGTCTACAGGAATAAATGTGAGTTTATGTGCGCTGAGCAGCTACCATGAGGCAAGATAGGCTGGTGTCTACAGGAATGCACGCGAGTTTATGTGCACTAAGCAGCTACCATGAGGCAAGATAGGCTGGTGTCTACAGGAATAAATGTAAGTTTATATGCGCTGAGCAGCTACCATGAGGCAAGATAGGCTGGTGTCTACAGGAATAAATGTGAGTTTATGTGCACTGAGCAGCTACCATGAGGCAAGATAGGCTGGTGTCTACAAGAATGCACGTGAGTTTATGTGTGCTGAGCAACTACCATGAGGCAAAATAGGCTGGTGTCTACAGGAATGCACGCGAGTTTATGTGCGCTGAGCAGCTACCATGAAGCAAGATGGGCTGGTGTCTACAGGAATGCACGCAAGTTTATGTGCGCTGAGCAACTATAGCACAGGGCAAGATAGGCTGGTGTCTACAGGAATGCACGTGAGTTTATGTGTGCTGAGCAGCTACCATGAGGCAAGATAGGCTGGTGTCTGCAGGAATAAATGTGAGTTTATGTGCACTGAGCAGCTACCATGAGGCAAGATAGGCTGGTGTCTACAGGAATGAACGTGAGTTTATGTGCACTGAGCAGCTACCATGAGGCAAGATAGACTGCTGTCTACAGGAATAAATGTGAGTTTATGTGCGCTGAGCAGCTACCATGAGGCAAGATAGGCTGGTGTCTACAGGAATAAATGTGAGTTTATGTGCGCTGAGCAGCTACCATGAGGCAAGATAGGCTGGTGTCTACAGGAATGCACGCAAGTTTATGTGCGCTGAGCAACTATAGCACAGGGCAAGATAGGCTGGTGTCTACAGGAATGCACGTGAGTTTATGTGCACTGGGCAGCTACCATGAGGCAAGATAGGCTGGTGTCAACAGGAATAAATGTCAGTTTATGTGCACTGAGCAGCTACCATGAGGCAAGATAGGCTGGTGTCTACAGGAATGCACGTGAGTTTATGTGCACTGTGCAGCTAGCACGAGGCCAGATATGCTGGTGTCTACAGGAATAAATGTGAGTTTATGTGCACTGAGCAGCTACCATGAGGCAAGATAGGCTGGTGTCTACAGGAATAAATGTGAGTTTATGTGCACTGAGCAGCTACCATGAGGCAAGATAGGCTGGTGTCTACAGGAATAAATGTGAGTTTATGTGAACTGAGCCGCTAGCATGCGGCAAGATAGGCTGGTGTCTACAGGAATGCACGCAAGTTTATGTGCGCTGAGCAACTATAGCACAGGGCACGATAGGCTGGTGTCTACAGGAATGCACGTGAGTTTATGTGCACTGAGCAGCTACCATGAGGCAAGATAGGCTGGTGTCTACAGGAATAAATGTGAGTTTATGTGCGCTGAACAGCTACCATGAGGCAAGATAGGCTGGTGTCTACAGGAATAAATGTGAGTTTATGTGCGCTGAGAAGCTACCATGAGGCAAGATAGACTGGTGTCTACAGGAATAAATGTGAGTTTATATGCACTGAGCAGCTACCATGAGGCAAGATAGGCTGGTGTCTACAGGAATGCATGCGAGTTTATGTGCACTGAGCAGCTACCATGAGGCAAGATAGGCTGGTGTCTACAAGAATGCACGTGAGTTTATGTGTGCTGAGCAGCTACCATGAGGCAAAATAGGCTGGTGTCTACAGGAATGCACGCGGGTTTATGTGCGCTGAGCAGCTACCATGAAAAAAGATAGGCTGGTGTCTACAGGAATAAATGTGAGTTTATATGCACTGAGCAGCTACCATGAGGCAAGATAGGCTGGTGCCTACAAGTATGCACGCGAGTTTATGTGCACTGAGCAGCTACCATGAGGCAAGATAGGCTGGTGTCTACAGGAATGTATGCAGGTTTATGTGCGCTGAGCAGCTACCATGAGGCAAGATAGGCTGGTGTCTATAGGAATAAATGTGAGTTTATGTGCGCTGAGCAGCTACCATGAGGCAAGATAGGCTGGTGTGTACAGGAATAAACGTGAGTTTATGTGGACTAAGCAGCTACCATGAGGCAAGATAGGCTGGTGTCTACAGGAATAAATGTGAGTTTATATGCACTGAGAAGCTACCATGAGGCAAGATAGGCTGCTGTCTACAGGAATAAACGTGAGTTTATGTGGACTGAGCAGCTACCATGAGGCAAGATAGGCTGGTGTTTACAGGAATAAACATGAGTTTATGTGGACTGAGCAGCTACCATGAGGCAAGATGTCTACAGGAATAAACGTGAGTTTATGTGGACGGAGCAGCTACCATGAGGCAAGATAGACTGGTGTCTACAGGAATAAATGTGAGTTTATGTGGGCAGAGCAGGACCATGAGGCAACATAGACTGGTGTCTACAGGAATAAATGTGAGTTTATGTGCGCTGAGCAGCTACCATGAGGCAAGATTGGCTGGTGTCTACAGGAATAAATGTGAGTTTATGTGCGCTGAGAAGCTACCATGAGGCAAGATAGGCTGGTGTCTACAGGAATAAATGTGAGTTTATGTGCGCTGAGCAGCTACCATGAGGCAAGATAGGCTGGTGTCTACAGGAATGCACGTGAGTTTATGTGCGCTGAGCCGCTACCATGAGGCAAGATCGGCTGGTGTCTACAGGAATAAATGTGAGTTTATGTGTGCTGAGCAGCTCCCATGAGGCAAGATAGGCTGGTGTCTACAGGAATGCGCGTGAGTTTATGTGCGCTGAGCAGCTACCATGAGGCAAGATCGGATGGTGTCTACAGGAATAAATGTGAGTTTATGTGCACTGAGCAGCTACCATGAGGCAAGATAGGCTGGTGTCTACAGGAATAAATGTGAGTTTATGTGCGCTGAGCAGCTACCATGAGGCAAGATAGGCTGGTGTCTACAGGAATAAATGTGAGTTTATGTGCGCTGAGCAGCTACCATGAGGCAAGATAGGCTGGTGTCTCCAGGAATGCACGTGTGTTTATGTGCACTGTGCAGCTAGCACGAGGCCAGAAATGCTGGTGTCTACAGGAATAAATGTGAGTTTATGTGCACTGAGCAGCTACCATGAGGCAAGATAGGCTGGTGTCTACAGGAATAAATGTGAGTTTATGTGAACTGAGCCGCTAGCATGCGGCAAGATAGGCTGGTGTCTACAGGAATGCACGCAAGTTTATGTGCGCTGAGCAACTATAGCACAGGGCACGATAGTCTGGTGTCTACAGGAATGCACGTGAGTTTATGTGCACTGAGCAGCTACCATGAGGCAAGATAGGCTGGTGTCTACAGGAATAAATGTGAGTTTATGTGCGCTGAGCAGCTACCATGAGGCAAGATAGGCTGGTGTCTACAGGAATGCACGCGAGTTTATGTGCACTAAGCAGCTACCATGACGCAAGATAGGCTGGTGTCTACAGGAATAAATGTAAGTTTATATGCGCTGAGCAGCTACCATGAGGCAAGATAGGCTGGTGTCTACAGGAATAAATGTGAGTTTATGTGCGCTGAGCAGCTACCATGAGGCAAGATAGGCTGGTGTCTACAAGAATGCACGTGAGTTTATGTGTGCTGAGCAACTACCATGAGGCAAAATAGGCTGGTGTCTACAGGAATGCACGCGAGTTTATGTGCGCTGAGCAGCTACCATGAGGCAAGATCGGCTGGTGTCTACAGGAATAAATGTGAGTTTATGTGCACTGAGCAGCTACCATGAGGCAAGATAGGCTGGTGTCTACAGGAATAAATGTGAGTTTATATGCACTGAGCAGCTACCATGAGGCAAGATAGGCTGGTGTCTACAGGAATGCACGCAAGTTTATGTGCACTGAGCAGGTACCATTAGGCAAGATAGGCTGGTGTCTACAGGAATGCACGTGAGTTTATGTGTGCTGAGCAGCTACCATGAGGCCAGATAGACTGGTGTCTACAGGAATAAATGTGAGTTTATATGCACTGAGCAGCTACCATGAGGCAAGATAGGCTGGTGTCTACAGGAATGCACGTGAGTTTATGTGCACTGAGCAGCTACCATGAGGCAAGATAGGCTGGTGTCTACAGGAATGCACGCGAGTTTATGTGCACTGAGCAGCTACCATGAGACAAGATAGGCTGGTGTCTACAGGAATAAATGTGAGTTTATATGCACTGAGCAGCTACCATGAGGCAAGATAGGCTGGTGTCTACAGGAATGCACGTGAGTTTATGTGCACTGAGCAGCTACCATGAGGCAAGATAGGCTGGTGTCTACAGGAATGCACGCGAGTTTATGTGCACTGAGCAGCTACCATGAGGCAAGATAGGCTGGTGTCTACAGAAATGCACGTGAGTTTATGTGCGCTGAGCAGCTAGCATGAGGCAAGATAGGCTGGTGTCTACAGGAATGCATGCAAGTTTTTGTGCGCTGAGCAGCTACCATGAGGCAAGATAGGCTGGTGTCTACAGGAATGCATGCAAGTTTTTGTGTGCTGAGCAGCTACCATGAGGCAAGATAGGCTGATGTCTACAGGAATAAATGTGAGTTTATGTGCACTGAGCAGCTACCATGAGGCAAGATAGGCTGGTGTGTACAGGAATAAACGTGAGTTTATGTGGACTGAGCAGCTACCATGAGGCAAGATAGGCTGGTGTCTACAGGAATAAATGTGAGTTTATATGCACTGAGCAGCTACCATGAGGCAAGACAGGCTGGTGTCTACAGGAATAAACGTGAGTTTATGTGGACTGAGCAGCTACCATGAGGCAAGATAGGCTGGTGTTTACAGGAATAAACGTGAGTTTATGTGGACTGAGCAGCTACCATGAGGCAAGATAGACTGGTGTCTACAGGAATAAATGTGAGTTTATGTGGGCTGAGCAGCTACCATGAGGCAAGATAGACTGGTGTCTACAGGAATAAATGTGAGTTTATGTGCACTGAGCAGCTACCATGAGGCAAGATTGGCTGGTGTCTACAGGAATAAATGTGAGTTTATGTGCGCTGAGCAGCTACCATGAGGCAAGATAGGCTGGTGTCTACAGGAATGCACGTGAGTTTATGTGCGCTGAGCAGCTACCATGAGGCAAGATCGGCTGGTGTCTACAGGAATAAATGTGAGTTTATGTGCGCTGAGCAGCTACCATGAGGCAAGATAGGCTGGTGACTACAGCAGGAATAAATGTGAGTTTATGTGCGCTGAGCAGCTACCATGAGGCAAGATAGGCTGGTGTCTACAGGAATAAATGTGAGTTTATGTGCAGTGAGCAGCTACCATGAGGCAAGATAGGCTGGTGTCTACAGGAATGCACGTGAGTTTATGTGCGCTGAGCAGCTACCATGAGGCAAGATAGGCTGGTGTCTACAGGAATAAATGTGAGTTTATGTGCGCTGAGCAGCTACCATGAGGCAAGATAGGCTGGTGTCTACAGGAATGCAAGTAAGTTTATGTGCGCTGAGCAGCTACCATGAGGCAAGATAGGCTGGTGTCTACATGAATGCACGTGAGTTTATGTGCGCTGAGCAGCTACCATGAGGCAAGATAGGCTGGTGTCTACAGGAATAAATGTGAGTTTATGTGTGCTGAGCAGCTACCATGAGGCAAGACAGGCTGGTGTCTAGAGGAATGCCCGCAAGTTTATGTGTGCTGAGCAGCTACCATGAGACAAGATCGGCTGGTGTCTACAGGAATGCAAGTAAGTTTATGTGCGCTGAGCAGCTACCATGAGGCAAGATAGGCTGGTGTCTACAGGAATAAATATGAGTTTATGTGTGCTGAGAAGCTACCATGAGGCAAGATAGGCTGGTGTCTACAGGAATAAATGTGAGTTTATGTGCGCTGAGCAGCTACCATGAGGCAAGATAGGCTGGTGTCTACAGGAATAAATGTGAGTTTATGTGCGCTGAGCAGCTACCATGAGGCAAGATAGGCTGGTGTCTACAGGAATGCACGTGAGTTTATGTGTGCTGAGCAGCTACCATGAGGCAAGATCGGCTGGTGTCTACATGAATAAATGTGAGTTTTTGTGTTCTGAGCAGCTACCATGAGGCAAGATAGGCTGGTGTCTACAGGAATGCAAGTAAGTTTATGTGCGCTGAGCAGCTACCATGAGGCAAGATAGGCTGGTGTCTACATGAATAAATGTGAGTTTACGTGCACTGAGCAGCTACCATGAGGCAAGATAGGCTGGTGTCTACAGGAATAAATGTGAGTTTATGTGCGCTGAGCAGCTACCATGAGGCAAGATAGGCTGGTATCTACAGGAATAAATGTGAGTTTATGTGCGCTGAGCAGCTACCATGAGGCAAGATCGGCTGGTGTCTACAGGAATAAATGTGAGTTTATGTGCACTGAGCAGCTACCATGAGGCAAGATAGGCTGGTGTCTACAGGAATAAATGTGAATTTATGTGCGCTGAGCAGCTAGCGTGCGGCAAGATAGGACGGTGTCTACAGGAATGCACGCAAGTTTATGTGCGCAGACAACTATAGCACAGGGCAAGATAGGCTGGTGTCTGCAGGAATGCACGTGAGTTTATGTGTGCTGAGCAGCTACCATGAGGCAAGATAGGCTGGTGTCTACAGGAATAAATGTGAATTTATGTGCGCTGAACCGCTAGCATGCGGAAAGATAGGCTGGTGTCTACATGAATGCACGTGAGTTTATGTGTGCTGAGCAGCTACCATGAGGCAAGATAGGCTGGTGTCTACAGGAATAAATGTGAGTTTATGTGGACTGAGCAGCTACCATGAGGCAAGATAGACTGGTGTCTACAGGAATAAATGTGAATTCATGTGCGCTGAGCAGCTACCATGAGGCAAGATAGGCTGGTGTCTACAGGAATACACGTGAGTTTATGTGTGCTGAGCAGCTACCATGAGGCAAGATAGGCTGGTATCTACAGGAATAAATGTGAGTTTATGTGCACTGAGCAGCTACCATGAGGCAAGATAGGATGGTGTCTACAGGAATAAATGTGAGTTTATGTGCGCTGAGCAGCTACCATGAGGCAAGATAGGCTGGTGTCTACAGGAATGCAAGTAAGTTTATGTGCGCTGAGCAGCTACCATGAGGCAAGATAGGCTGGTGTCTACATGAATAAATGTGAGTTTACGTGCACTGAGCAGCTACCATGAGGCAAGATAGGCTGGTGTCTACAGGAATAAATGTGAGTTTATGTGCGCTGAGCAGCTACCATGAGGCAAGATAGGCTGGTATCTACAGGAATAAATGTGAGTTTATGTGCGCTGAGCAGCTACCATGAGGCAAGATCGGCTGGTGTCTACAGGAATAAATGTGAGTTTATGTGCACTGAGCAGCTACCATGAGGCAAGATAGGCTGGTGTCTACAGGAATAAATGTGAATTTATGTGCGCTGAGCAGCTAGCGTGCGGCAAGATAGGACGGTGTCTACAGGAATGCACGCAAGTTTATGTGCGCAGACAACTATAGCACAGGGCAAGATAGGCTGGTGTCTACAGGAATGCACTTGAGTTTATGTGTGCTGAGCAGCTACCATGAGGCAAGATAGGCTGGTGTCTACAGGAATAAATGTGAATTTATGTGCGCTGAACCGCTAGCATGCGGAAAGATAGGCTGGTGTCTACATGAATGCACGTGAGTTTATGTGTGCTGAGCAGCTACCATGAGGCAAGATAGGCTGGTGTCTAGAGGAATGCACGCGAGTTTATGTGTGCTGAGCAGCTACCATGAGGCAAGATAGGCTGGTGTTTACAGGAATAAATGTGAGTTTATGTGGACTGAGCAGCTACCATGAGGCAAGATAGACTGGTGTCTACAGGAATAAATGTGAATTTATGTGCGCTGAGCAGCTACCATGAGGCAAGATAGGCTGGTGTCTACAGGAATAAATGTGAGTTTATGTGCGCTGAGCAGCTACCATGAGGCAAGATAGGCTGGTGTCTACAGGAATAAATGTGAGTTTATGTGTGCTGAGCAGCTACCATGAGGCAAGATAGGCTGGTGTCTACAGGAATGCACGTGGGTTTATGTGTGCTGAGCAGCTACCATGAGGCAAGATAGGCTGGTGTCTACAGGAATAAATGTGAGTTTATGTGTGCTGAGCAGCTACCATGAGGCAAGATAGGCTGGTGTCTACAGGAATGCAAGTAAGTTTATGTGCCCTGAGCAGCTACCATGAGGCAAGATAGGCTGGTGTCTACATGAATAAATGTGAGTTTACGTGCACTGAGCAGCTACCATGAGGCAAGATAGGCTGGTGTCTACAGGAATAAATGTGAGTTTATGTGCGCTGAGCAGCTACCATGAGGCAAGATAGGCTGGTATCTACAGGAATAAATGTGAGTTTATGTGCGCTGAGCAGCTACCATGAGGCAAGATCGGCTGGTGTCTACAGGAATAAATGTGAGTTTATGTGCACTGAGCAGCTACCATGAGGCAAGTTAGGCTGGTGTCTACAGGAATAAATGTGAATTTATGTGCGCTGAGCAGCTAGCGTGCGGCAAGATAGGACGGTGTCTACAGGAATGCACGCAAGTTTATGTGCGCTGAGCAACTATAGCACAGGGCAAGATAGGCTGGTGTCTACAGGAATGCACGTGAGTTTATGTGTGCTGAGCAGCTACCATGAGGCAAGATAGGCTGGTGTCTACAGGAATAAATGTGAATTTATGTGCGCTGAACCGCTAGCATGCGGCAAGATAGGCTGGTGTCTACAGGAATGCACGCGAGTTTATGTGCGCTGAGCAACTATAGCACAGGGCAAGATAGGCTGGTGTCTACAGGAATGCACGTGAGTTTATGTGCACTGAGCAGCTACCATGAGGCAAGATAGACTGCTGTCTACAGGAATAAATGTGAGTTTATGTGCGCTGAGCAGCTACCATGAGGCAAGATAGGCTGGTGTCTACAGGAATGCACGCAAGTTTATGTGCTCTGAGCAACTATAGCACAGGGCAAGATAGGCTGGTGTCTACAGGAATGCACGTGAGTTTATGTGTGCTGAGCAGCTACCATGAGGCAAGATAGGCGGGTGTCTACAGGAATAAATGTGAGTTTATGTGCGCTGAGCAGCTACCATGAGGCAAGATAGGCTGGTGTCTACAGGAATAAATGTGAGTTTATGTGCACTGAGCAGCTACCATGAGGCAAGATAGGCTGGTGTCTACAGGAATGCACGTGAGTTTATGTGCACTGAGCAGCTACCATGAGGCAAGATAGACTGCTGTCTACAGGAATAAATGTGAGTTTATGTGCGCTGAGCAGCTACCATGAGGCAAGATAGGCTGGTGTCTACAGGAATAAATGTGAGTTTATGTGCGCTGAGCAGCTACCATGAGGCAAGATAGGCTGGTGTCTACAGGAATGCACACAAGTTTATGTGCGCTGAGCAACTATAGCACAGGGCAAGATAGGCTGGTGTCTACAGGAATGCACGTGAGTTTATGTGCACTGGGCAGCTACCATGAGGCAAGATAGGCTGGTGTCTACAGGAATAAATGTCAGTTTATGTGCGCTGAGCAGCTACCATGAGGCAAGATAGGCTGGTGTCTACAGGAATAAATGTGAGTTTATGTGCGCTGAGCAGCTACCATGAGGCAAGATAGGCTGGTGTCTACAGGAATAAATGTGAGTTTATGTGCACTGAGCAGCTACCATGAGGCAAGATAGGCTGGTGTCTACAGGAATAATTGTGAGTTTATGTGAACTGAGCCGCTAGCATGCGGCAAGATAGGCTGGTGTCTACAGGAATGCACGCAAGTTTATGTGCGCTGAGCAACTATAGCACAGGGCACGATAGGCTGGTGTCTACAGGAATGCACGTGAGTTTATGTGCACTGAGCAGCTACCATGAGGCAAGATAGGCTGGTGTCTACAGGAATAAATGTGAGTTTATGTGCGCTGCGCAGCTACCATGAGGCAAGATAGGCTGGTGTCTACAGGAATAAATGTGAGTTTATGTGCGCTGAGAAGCTACCATGAGGCAAGATAGACTGGTGTCTACAGGAATAAATGTGAGTTTATATGCACTGAGCAGCTACCATGAGGCAAGATAGGCTGGTGTCTACAGGAATGCATGCGAGTTTATGTGCACTGAGCAGCTACCATGAGGCAAGATAGGCTGGTGTCTACAAGAATGCACGTGAGTTTATGTGTGCTGAGCAGGTACCATGAGGCAAAATAGGCTGGTGTCTACAGGAATGCACGCGGGTTTATGTGCGCTGAGCAGCTACCATGAAAAAAGATAGGCTGGTGTCTACAGGAATAAATGTGAGTTTATATGCACTGAGCAGCTACCATGAGGCAAGATAGGCTGGTGCCTACAAGTATGCACGCGAGTTTATGTGCACTGAGCAGCTACCATGAGGCAAGATAGGCTGGTGTCTACAGGAATGTATGCAGGTTTATGTGCGCTGAGCAGCTACCATGAGGCAAGATAGGCTGGTGTCTATAGGAATAAATGTGAGTTTATGTGCGCTGAGCAGCTACCATGAGGCAAGATAGGCTGGTGTGTACAGGAATAAACGTGAGTTTATGTGGACTGAGCAGCTACCATGAGGCAAGATAGGCTGGTGTCTACAGGAATAAATGTGAGTTTATATGCACTGAGCAGCTACCATGAGGCAAGATAGGCTGCTGTCTACAGGAATAAACGTGAGTTTATGTGGACTGAGCAGCTACCATGAGGCAAGATAGGCTGGTGTTTACAGGAATAAACGTGAGTTTATGTGGACTGAGCAGCTACCATGAGGCAAGATGTCTACAGGAATAAACGTGAGTTTATGTGGACTGAGCAGCTACCATGAGGCAAGATAGACTGGTGTCTACAGGAATAAATGTGAGTTTATGTGGGCAGAGCAGGACCATGAGGCAACATAGACTGGTGTCTACAGGAATAAATGTGAGTTTATGTGCGCTGAGCAGCTACCATGAGGCAAGATTGGCTGGTGTCTACAGGAATAAATGTGAGTTTATGTGCGCTGAGAAGCTACCATGAGGCAAGATAGGCTGGTGTCTACAGGAATAAATGTGAGTTTATGTGCGCTGAGCAGCTACCATGAGGCAAGATAGGCTGGTGTCTACAGGAATGCACGTGAGTTTATGTGCGCTGAGCCGCTACCATGAGGCAAGATCGGCTGGTGTCTACAGGAATAAATGTGAGTTTATGTGCGCTGAGCAGCTACCATGAGGCAAGATCGGATGGTGTATACAGGAATAAATGTGAGTTTATGTGCGCTGAGCAGCTACCATGAGGCAAGATAGGCTGGTGTCTACAGGAATGCACGCAAATTTATGTGCGCTGAGCATCTATAGCACAGGGCAAGATAGGCTGGTGTCTACAGGAATGCACGTGAATTTATGTGCACTGAGCAGCTACCATGAGGCAAGATAGGCGGGTGTCTACAGGAATAAATGTGAGTTTATGTGCGCTGAGCAGCTACCATGAGGCAAGATTGGCTGGTGTCTACAGGAATAAATGTGAGTTTATGTTCACTGAGCAGCTACCATGAGGCAAGATAGGCTGGTGTCTACAGGAATAATTGTGAGTTTATGTGCGCTGAGCATCTACCATGAGGCAAGATAGGCTGGTGTCTACAGGAATAAATGTGAGTTTATGTGCGCTGAGCATCTACCATGAGGCAAGATAGGCTGGTGTCTACAGGAATAAATGTGAGTTTATGTGCGCTGAGCAGCTAGCACGCGGCAAGATAGACTGGTGTCTACAGGAATGCATGTGAGTTTATGTGCACTGTGCAGCTAGCACGAGGCCAGAAATGCTGGTGTCTACAGGAATAAATGTGAGTTTATATGCACTGAGCAGCTACCATGAGGCAAGATAGGCTGGTGTCTACAGGAATACATGTGAGTTTATGTGAACTGAGCCGCTAGCGTGCGGCAAGATAGGCTGTTGTCTACAGGAATGCACGCAAGTTTATGTGCGCTGAGCAACTATAGCACAGGGCACGATAGGCTGGTTCTACAGGAATGCACGTGAGTTTATGTGCACTGAGCAGCTACCATGAGGCAAGATAGGCTGGTGTCTACAGGAATAAATGTGAGTTTATGTGCGCTGAGCAGCTACCATGAGGCAAGATAGGCTGGTGTCTACAGGAATAAATGTAAGTTTATGTGCGCTGAGCAGCTACCATGAGGCAAGATAGGCTGGTGTCTACAGGAATGCACGCGAGTTTATGTGCGCTGAGCAGCTACCATGAAGCAAGATAGGCTGGTGTCTACAGGAATGCACGCGAGTTTATGTGCGCTGAGCAGCTACCATGAAGCAAGATAGGCTGGTGTCTACAGGAATAAATGTGAGTTTATATGCACTGAGCAGCTACCATGAGGCAAGATAGGCTGGTGTCTACAGGAATGCACGTGAGTTTATGTGCACTGAGCAGCTACCATGAGGCAAGATAGGCTGGTGTCTACAGGAATGCACGCGAGTTTATGTGCACTGAGCAGCTACCATGAGGCAAGATAGGCTGGTGTCTACAGGAATAAATGTGAGTTTATATGCACTGAGCAGCTACCATGAGGCAAGATAGGCTGGTGTCTACAGGAATGCACGTGAGTTTATGTGCACTGAGCAGCTACCATGAGGCAAGATAGGCTGGTGTCTACAGGAATGCACGTGAGTTTATGTGTGCTGAGCAGCTACCATGAGGCCAGATAGACTGGTGTCTACAGGAATAAATGTGAGTTTATATGCACTGAGCAGCTACCATGAGGCAAGATAGGCTGGTGTCTACAGGAATGCACGTGAGTTTATGTGCACTGAGCAGCTACCATGAGGCAAGATAGGCTGGTGTCTACAGGAATGCACGCGAGTTTATATGCACTGAGCAGCTACCATGAGGCAAGATAGGCTGGTGTCTACAGGAATAAATGTGAGTTTATATGCACTGAGCAGCTACCATGAGGCAAGATAGGCTGGTGTCTACAGGAATGCACGTGAGTTTATGTGCACTGAGCAGCTACCATGAGGCAAGATAGGCTGGTGTCTACAGGAATGCACGCGAGTTTATGTGCGCTGAGCAGCTACCATGACGCAAGATAGGCTGGTGTCTACTGGAATGCACGTGAGTTTATGTGTGCTGAGCAGCTAGCATGAGGCAAGACAGGCTGGTGTCTACAGGAATGCATGCAAGTTTTTGTGCGCTGAGCAGCTACCATGAGGCAAGATAGGCTGGTGTCTACAGGAATGCATGCGAGTTTTTGTGCGCTGAGCAGCTACCATGAGGCAAGATAGGCTGGTGTCTACAGGAATAAATGTGAGTTTATGTGCGCTGAGCAGCTACCAAGAGGCAAGATAGGCTGGTGTGTACAGGAATAAACGTGAGTTTATGTGGACTGAGCAGCTACCATAAGGCAAGATAGGCTGGTGTCTACAGGAATAAATGTGAGTTTATATGCACTGAGCAGCTACCATGAGGCAAGACAGGCTGGTGTCTACAGGAATAAACGTGAGTTTATGTGGACTGAGCAGCTACCATGAGGCAAGATAGGCTGGTGTTTACAGGAATAAACATGAGTTTATGTGGACTGAGCAGCTACCATGAGGCAAGATGTCTACAGGAATAAACGTGAGTTTATGTGGACTGAGCAGCTACCATGAGGCAAGATAGACTGGTGTCTACAGGAATAAATGTGAGTTTATGTGGGCTGAGCAGCCACCATGAGGCAAGATAGACTGGTGTCTACAGGAATAAATGTGAGTTTATGTGCACTGAGCAGCTACCATGAGGCAAGATTGGCTGGTGTCTACAGGAATAAATGTGAGTTTATGTGCGCTGAGCAGCTACCATGAGGCAAGATAGGCTGGTGTCTACAGGAATAAATGTGAGTTTATGTGCGCTGAGCAGCTACCATGAGGCAAGATAGGCTGGTGTCTACAGGAATGCACGTGAGTTTATGTGCGCTGAGCAGCTACCATGAGGCAAGATCGGCTGGTGTCTACAGGAATAAATGTGAGTTTATGTGCGCTGAGCAGCTACCATGAGGCAAGATAGGCTGGTGTCTACAGGAATAAATGTGAGTTTATGTGCGCTGAGCAGCTACCATGAGGCAAGATAGGCTGGTGTCTACAGGAATAAATGTGAGTTTATGTGTGCTGAGCAGCTACCATGAGGCAAGATAGGCTGGTGTCTACAGGAATAAATGTGAGTTTATGTGCGCTGAGCAGCTACCATGAGGCAAGATAGGCTGGTGTCTACAGGAATAAATGTGAGTTTATGTGCGCTGAGCAGCTACCATGAGGCAAGATAGGCTGGTGTCTACAGGAATAAATGTGAGTTTATGTGCACTGAGCAGCTACCATGAGGCAAGATAGGCTGGTGTCTACAGGAATAAATGTGAGTTTATGTGCACTGAGCAACTATAACACAGGGTAAGATAGGCTGGTGTCTACAGGAATACATGTGAGTCTATGTGCACTGTGCAGCTAGCACGAGGCCAGATATGCTGGTGTCTACAGGAATAAATGTGAGTTTATGTGCACTGAGCAGCTACCATGAGGCAAGATAGGCTGGTGTCTACAGGAATAAATGTGAGTTTATGTGCACTGAGCAGCTACCATGAGGCAAGATAGGCTGGTGTCTACAGGAATAAATGTGAGTTTATGTGCACTGAGCAGCTACCATGAGGCAAGATAGGCTGGTGTCTACAGGAATAAATGTGAATTTATGTGCGCTGAGCAGCTACCATGAGGCAAGATAGGCTGGTGTCTACAGGAATGCACGTGAGTTTATGTGCGCTGAGCCGCTACCATGAGGCAAGATCGGCTGGTGTCTACAGGAATAAACGTGAGTTTATGTGGACTGAGCAGCTACCATGAGGCAAGATAGACTGGTGTCTACAGGAATAAATGTGAGTTTATGTGGGCAGAGCAGGACCATGAGGCAAGATAGACTGGTGTCTACAGGAATAAATGTGAGTTTATGTGCGCTGAGCAGCTACCATGAGGCAAGATTGGCTGGTGTCTACAGGAATACATGTGAGTTTATGTGCGCTGAGAAGCTACCATGAGGCAAGATAGGCTGGTGTCTACAGGAATAAATGTGATTTTATGTGCGCTGAGCAGCTACCATGAGGCAAGATAGGCTGGTGTCTACAGGAATGCACGTGAGTTTATGTGCGCTGAGCAGCTACCATGAGGCAAGATAGGCTGGTGTCTACAGGAATGCGCGTGAGTTTATGTGCGCTGAGCAGCTACCATGAGGCAAGATAGGCTGGTGTATTCAGGAATAAATGTGAGTTTATGTGCGCTGAGCAGCTACCATGAGGCAAGATTGGCTGGTGTCTACAGGAATAAATGTGAGTTTATGTGCGCTGAGAAGCTACCATGAGGCAAGATAGGCTGGTGTCTACAGGAATAAATGTGAGTTTATGTGCGCTGAGCATCTACCATGAGGCAAGATCGGCTGGTGTCTACAGGAATAAATGTGAGTTTATGTGCGTTGAGCAACTACCATGAGGCAAGATAGGCTGGTGTCTACAGGAATAAATGTGAGTTTATGTGTGCTGAGCAGCTCCCATGAGGCAAGATAGGCTGGTGTCTACAGGAATGCGCGTGAGTTTATGTGCGCTGAGCAGCTACCATGAGGCAAGATAGGCTGGTGTCTACAAGAATAAATGTGAGTTTATGTGCGCTGAGAAGCTACCATGAGGCAAGATAGGCTGGTGTCTACAGGAATAAATGTGAGTTTATGTGCGCTGAGCCGCTACCATGAGGCAAGATCGGCTGGTGTCTACAGGAATAAATGTGAGTTTATGTGTGCTGAGCAGCTCCCATGAGGCAAGATAGGCTGGTGTCTACAGGAATGCGCGTGAGTTTATGTGCGCTGAGCAGCTACCATGAGGCAAGATAGGCTGGTGTCTACAAGAATAAATGTGAGTTTATGTGCGCTGAGAAGCTACCATGAGGCAAGATAGGCTGGTGTCTACAGGAATAAATGTGAGTTTATGTGCGCTGAGCCGCTACCATGAGGCAAGATCGGCTGGTGTCTACAGGAATAAATGTGAGTTTATGTGTGCTGAGCAGCTCCCATGAGGCAAGATAGGCTGGTGTCTACAGGAATGCGCGTGAGTTTATGTGCGCTGAGCAGCTACCATGAGGCAAGATAGGCTGGTGTCTACAAGAATAAATGTGAGTTTATGTGCGCTGAGAAGCTACCATGAGGCAAGATAGGCTGGTGTCTACAGGAATAAATGTGAGTTTATGTGCGCTGAGCCGCTACCATGAGGCAAGATCGGCTGGTGTCTACAGGAATAAATGTGAGTTTATGTGCGCTGAGCAGCTACCATGAGGCAAGATAGGCTGGTGTCCACAGGAATAAATGTGAGTTTTTGTGCGCTGAGCAGCTACCATGAGGCAAGATCGGCTGGTGTCTACAGGAATAAATGTGAGTTTATGTGCACTGAGCAGCTACCATGAGGCAAGATAGGCTGGTGTCTACAGGAATAAATGTGAATTTATGTGCGCTGAGCAGCTAGCATGCGGCAAGATAGGCTGGTGTCTACAGGAATGCACGCAAATGTATGTGTGCTGAGCAACTATAGCACAGGGCAAGATAGGCTGGTGTCTACAGGAATGCATGTGAGTCTATGTGTGCTGAGCAGCTACCATGAGGCAAGATAGGCTGGTGTCTACAGGAATAAATGTGAATTTATGTGCGCTGAGCCGCTAGCATGCGGCAAGGTAGGTTGGTGTCTACAGGAATGCACGTGAATTTATGTGCACTGAGCAGTTACCATGAGGCAAGATCGGCTGGTGTCTACAGGAATAAATGTGAGTTTATGTGCGCTGAGCAGCTACCATGAGGCAAGATCGGCTGGTGTCTACAGGAATAAATGTGAGTTTATGTGCGCTGAGCATCTACCATGAAGCAAGATAGGCTGGTGTCTACAGGAATAAATGTGAGTTTATGTGCGCTGAGCATCTACCATGAGGCAAGATAGGCTGGTGTCTACAGGAATAAATGTGAGTTTATGTGCGCTGAGCATCTACCATGAGGCAAGATAGGCTGGTGTCTACAGGAATAAATGTGAGTTTATGTGCGCTGAGCAACTATAGCACAGGGCAAGATAGGCTGGTGTTTACAGGAATGCATGTGAGTTTAAGTGCTCTGAGCAGCTACCTTGAGGCAAGATAGGCTGGTGTCTACAGGAATAAATGTGAGTTTATGTGCGCTGAGCAGCTACCATGAGGAAAGATAGGCTGGTGTCTACAGGAATGCACGTGAGTTTATGTGCACTGTGCAGCTAGCACGAGGCCAGAAATGCTGGTGTCTATAGGAATAAATGTGAGTTTATGTGCACTGAGCAGCTACCATGAGGCAAGATAGGCTGGTGTCTACAGGAATAAATGTGAGTTTATGTGCGCTGAGCAGCTACCATGAGGCAAGATAGGCTGGTGTCTACAGGAATGCACGTGAGTTTATGTGCACTGTGCAGCTAGCACGAGGCCAGAAATGCTGGTGTCTATAGGAATAAATGTGAGTTTATGTGCACTGAGCAGCTACCATGAGGCAAGATAGGCTGGTGTCTACAGGAATGCACGTGAGTTTATGTGCACTGTGCAGCTAGCACGAGGCCAGAAATGCTGGTATCTACAGGAATAAATATGAGTTTATGTGCTCTGAGCAGCTACCATGAGGCAAGATAGGCTGGTGTCTACAGGAATAAATGTGAATTTATGTGCGCTGAGCAGCTAGCGTGCGGCAAGATAGGACGGTGTCTACAGGAATGCACGCGAGTTTATGTGCGCTGAGCAACTATAGCACAGGGCAAGATAGGCTGGTGTCTACAGGAATGCACGTGAGTTTATGTGCACTGAGCAGCTACCATGAGGCAAGATAGACTGCTGTCTACAGGAATAAATGTGAGTTTATGTGCGCTGAGCAGCTACCATGAGGCAAGATAGGCTGGTGTCTACAGGAATGCACGCAAGTTTATGTGCTCTGAGCAACTATAGCACAGGGCAAGATAGGCTGGTGTCTACAGGAATGCACGTGAGTTTATGTGTGCTGAGCAGCTACCATGAGGCAAGATAGGCGGGTGTCTACAGGAATAAATGTGAGTTTATGTGCGCTGAGCAGCTACCATGAGGCAAGATAGGCTGGTGTCTACAGGAATAAATGTGAGTTTATGTGCACTGAGCAGCTACCATGAGGCAAGATAGGCTGGTGTCTACAGGAATGCACGTGAGTTTATGTGCACTGAGCAGCTACCATGAGGCAAGATAGACTGCTGTCTACAGGAATAAATGTGAGTTTATGTGCGCTGAGCAGCTACCATGAGGCAAGATAGGCTGGTGTCTACAGGAATAAATGTGAGTTTATGTGCGCTGAGCAGCTACCATGAGGCAAGATAGGCTGGTGTCTACAGGAATGCACACAAGTTTATGTGCGCTGAGCAACTATAGCACAGGGCAAGATAGGCTGGTGTCTACAGGAATGCACGTGAGTTTATGTGCACTGGGCAGCTACCATGAGGCAAGATAGGCTGGTGTCTACAGGAATAAATGTCAGTTTATGTGCGCTGAGCAGCTACCATGAGGCAAGATAGGCTGGTGTCTACAGGAATAAATGTGAGTTTATATGCGCTGAGCAGCTACCATGAGGCAAGATAGGCTGGTGTCTACAGGAATAAATGTGAGTTTATGTGCACTGAGCAGCTACCATGAGGCAAGATAGGCTGGTGTCTACAGGAATAATTGTGAGTTTATGTGAACTGAGCCGCTAGCATGCGGCAAGATAGGCTGGTGTCTACAGGAATGCACGCAAGTTTATGTGCGCTGAGCAACTATAGCACAGGGCACGATAGGCTGGTGTCTACAGGAATGCACGTGAGTTTATGTGCACTGAGCAGCTACCATGAGGCAAGATAGGCTGGTGTCTACAGGAATAAATGTGAGTTTATGTGCGCTGCGCAGCTACCATGAGGCAAGATAGGCTGGTGTCTACAGGAATAAATGTGAGTTTATGTGCGCTGAGAAGCTACCATGAGGCAAGATAGACTGGTGTCTACAGGAATAAATGTGAGTTTATATGCACTGAGCAGCTACCATGAGGCAAGATAGGCTGGTGTCTACAGGAATGCATGCGAGTTTATGTGCACTGAGCAGCTACCATGAGGCAAGATAGGCTGGTGTCTACAAGAATGCACGTGAGTTTATGTGTGCTGAGCAGCTACCATGAGGCAAAATAGGCTGGTGTCTACAGGAATGCACGCGGGTTTATGTGCGCTGAGCAGCTACCATGAAAAAAGATAGGCTGGTGTCTACAGGAATAAATGTGAGTTTATATGCACTGAGCAGCTACCATGAGGCAAGATAGGCTGGTGCCTACAAGTATGCACGCGAGTTTATGTGCACTGAGCAGCTACCATGAGGCAAGATAGGCTGGTGTCTACAGGAATGTATGCTGGTTTATGTGCGCTGAGCAGCTACCATGAGGCAAGATAGGCTGGTGTCTATAGGAATAAATGTGAGTTTATGTGCGCTGAGCAGCTACCATGAGGCAAGATAGGCTGGTGTGTACAGGAATAAACGTGAGTTTATGTGGACTGAGCAGCTACCATGAGGCAAGATAGGCTGGTGTCTACAGGAATAAATGTGAGTTTATATGCACTGAGCAGCTACCATGAGGCAAGATAGGCTGCTGTCTACAGGAATAAACGTGAGTTTATGTGGACTGAGCAGCTACCATGAGGCAAGATAGGCTGGTGTTTACAGGAATAAACGTGAGTTTATGTGGACTGAGCAGCTACCAGGAGGCAAGATGTCTACAGGAATAAACGTGAGTTTATGTGGACTGAGCAGCTACCATGAGGCAAGATAGACTGGTGTCTACAGGAATAAATGTGAGTTTATGTGGGCAGAGCAGGACCATGAGGCAACATAGACTGGTGTCTACAGGAATAAATGTGAGTTTATGTGCGCTGAGCAGCTACCATGAGGCAAGATTGGCTGGTGTCTACAGGAATAAATGTGAGTTTATGTGCGCTGAGAAGCTACCATGAGGCAAGATAGGCTGGTGTCTACAGGAATAAATGTGAGTTTATGTGCGCTGAGCAGCTACCATGAGGCAAGATAGGCTGGTGTCTACAGGAATGCACATGAGTTTATGTGCGCTGAGCCGCTACCATGAGGCAAGATCGGCTGGTGTCTACAGGAATAAATGTGAGTTTATGTGCGCTGAGCAGCTACCATGAGGCAAGATCGGATGGTGTATACAGGAATAAATGTGAGTTTATGTGCGCTGAGCAGCTACCATGAGGCAAGATAGGCTGGTGTCTACAGGAATGCACGCAAATTTATGTGCGCTGAGCATCTATAGCACAGGGCAAGATAGGCTGGTGTCTACAGGAATGCACGTGAATTTATGTGCACTGAGCAGCTACCATGAGGCAAGATAGGCGGGTGTCTACAGGAATAAATGTGAGTTTATGTGCGCTGAGCAGCTACCATGAGGCAAGATAGGCGGGTGTCTACAGGAATAAATGTGAGTTTATGTGCGCTGAGCAGCTACCATGAGGCAAGATTGGCTGGTGTCTACAGGAATAAATGTGAGTTTATGTTCGCTGAGCAGCTACCATGAGGCAAGATAGGCTGGTGTCTACAGGAATAAATGTGAGTTTATGTGCGCTGAGCATCTACCATGAGGCAAGATAGGCTGGTGTCTACAGGAATAAATGTGAGTTTATGTGCGCTGAGCAGCTAGCACGCGGCAAGATAGACTGGTGTCTACAGGAATGCATGTGAGTTTATGTGCACTGTGCAGCTAGCACGAGGCCAGAAATGCTGGTGTCTACAGGAATAAATGTGAGTTTATATGCACTGAGCAGCTACCATGAGGCAAGATAGGCTGGTGTCTACAGGAATAAATGTGAGTTTATGTGAACTGAGCCGCTAGCATGCGGCAAGATAGGCTGTTGTCTACAGGAATGCACGCAAGTTTATGTGCGCTGAGCAACTATAGCACAGGGCACGATAGGCTGGTTCTACAGGAATGCACGTGAGTTTATGTGCACTGAGCAGCTACCATGAGGCAAGATAGGCTGGTGTCTACAGGAATAAATGTGAGTTTATGTGCGCTGAGCAGCTACCATGAGGCAAGATAGGCTGGTGTCTACAGGAATGCACGCGAGTTTATGTGCACTAAGCAGCTACCATGAGGCAAGATAGGCTGGTGTCTACAGGAATAAATGTAAGTTTATTGCGCTGAGCAGCTACCATGAGGCAAGATAGGCTGGTGTCTACAGGAATAAATGTGAGTTTATGTGCGCTGAGCAGCTACCATGAGGCAAGATAGGCTGGTGTCTACAAGAATGCACGTGAGTTTATGTGTGCTGAGCAACTACCATGTGGCAAAATAGGCTGGTGTCTACAGGAATGCACGCGAGTTTATGTGCGCTGAGCAGCTACCATGAAGCAAGATAGGCTGGTGTCTACAGGAATAAATGTGAGTTTATATGCACTGAGCAGCTACCATGAGGCAAGATAGGCTGGTGTCTACAGGAATGCACGTGAGTTTATGTGTGCTGAGCAGCTACCATGAGGCCAGATAGACTGGTGTCTACAGGAATAAATGTGAGTTTATATGCACTGAGCAGCTACCATGAGGCAAGATAGGCTGGTGTCTACAGGAATGCACGTGAGTTTATGTGCACTGAGCAGCTACCATGAGGCAAGATAGGCTGGTGTCTACAGGAATAAATGTGAGTTTATATGCACTGAGCAGCTACCATGAGGCAAGATAGGCTGCTGTCTACAGGAATAAACGTGAGTTTATGTGGACTGAGCAGCTACCATGAGGCAAGATAGGCTGGTGTTTACAGGAATAAACGTGAGTTTATGTGGACTGAGCAGCTACCATGAGGCAAGATGTCTACAGGAATAAACGTGAGTTTATGTGGACTGAGCAGCTACCATGAGGCAAGATAGACTGGTGTCTACAGGAATAAATGTGAGTTTATGTGGGCAGAGCAGGACCATGAGGCAACATAGACTGGTGTCTACAGGAATAAATGTGAGTTTATGTGCGCTGAGCAGCTACCATGAGGCAAGATTGGCTGGTGTCTACAGGAATAAATGTGAGTTTATGTGCGCTGAGAAGCTACCATGAGGCAAGATAGGCTGGTGTCTACAGGAATAAATGTGAGTTTATGTGCGCTGAGCAGCTACCATGAGGCAAGATAGGCTGGTGTCTACAGGAATGCACGTGAGTTTATGTGCGCTGAGCCGCTACCATGAGGCAAGATCGGCTGGTGTCTACAGGAATAAATGTGAGTTTATGTGCGCTGAGCAGCTACCATGAGGCAAGATCGGATGGTGTATACAGGAATAAATGTGAGTTTATGTGCGCTGAGCAGCTACCATGAGGCAAGATAGGCTGGTGTCTACAGGAATGCACGCAAATTTATGTGCGCTGAGCATCTATAGCACAGGGCAAGATAGGCTGGTGTCTACAGGAATGCACGTGAATTTATGTGCACTGAGCAGCTACCATGAGGCAAGATGGGCGGGTGTCTACAGGAATAAATGTGAGTTTATGTGCGCTGAGCAGCTACCATGAGGCAAGATTGGCTGGTGTCTACAGGAATAAATGTGAGTTTATGTTCGCTGAGCAGCTACCATGAGGCAAGATAGGCTGGTGTCTACAGGAATAAATGTGAGTTTATGTGCGCTGAGCATCTACCATGAGGCAAGATAGGCTGGTGTCTACAGGAATAAATGTGAGTTTATGTGCGCTGAGCATCTACCATGAGGCAAGATAGGCTGGTGTCTACAGGAATAAATGTGAGTTTATGTGCGCTGAGCAGCTAGCACGCGGCAAGATAGACTGGTGTCTACAGGAATGCATGTGAGTTTATGTGCACTGTGCAGCTAGCACGAGGCCAGAAATGCTGGTGTCTACAGGAATAAATGTGAGTTTATATGCACTGAGCAGCTACCATGAGGCAAGATAGGCTGGTGTCTACAGGAATAAATGTGAGTTTATGTGAACTGAGCCGCTAGCATGCGGCAAGATAGGCTGTTGTCTACAGGAATGCACGCAAGTTTATGTGCGCTGAGCAACTATAGCACAGGGCACGATAGGCTGGTTCTACAGGAATGCATGTGAGTTTATGTGCACTGAGCAGCTACCATCAGGCAAGATAGGCTGGTGTCTACAGGAATAAATGTGAGTTTATGTGCGCTGAGCAGCTACCATGAGGCAAGATAGGCTGGTGTCTACAGGAATGCACGCGAGTTTATGTGCACTAAGCAGCTACCATGAGGCAAGATAGGCTGGTGTCTACAGGAATAAATGTAAGTTTATATGCGCTGAGCAGCTACCATGAGGCAAGATAGGCTGGTGTCTACAGGAATAAATGTGAGTTTATGTGCGCTGAGCAGCTACCATGAGGCAAGATAGGCTGGTGTCTACAAGAATGCACGTGAGTTTATGTGTGCTGAGCAACTACCATGAGGCAAGATAGGCTGGTGTCTACAGGAATAAATGTGAGTTTATGTGTGCTGAGCAGCTACCATGAGGCAAGATCGAATGGTGTCTACAGGAATAAATGTGAGTTTATGTGCGCTGAGCAGCTACCATGAGGCAAGATAGGCTGGTGTCTACAGGAATAAATGTGAATTTATGTGCGCTGAGCAGCTAGCATGCGGCAAGATAGGCTGGTGTCTACAGGAATGCACACGAATTTATGTGCGCTGAGCAACTATAGCACAGGGTAAGATAGGCTGGTGTCTACAGGAATGCATGTGAGTCTATGTGTGCTGAGCAGCTACCATGAGGCAAGATAGGCTGGTGTCTACAGGAATAAATGTGAATTTATGTGCACTGAGCCGCTAGCATGCGGCAAGATAGGCTGGTGTCTACAGGAATGCACCTGAGTTTATGTGCGCTGAGCAACTATAGCACAGGGCAAGATAGGCTGGTGTCTACAGGAATGCACGTGAGTTTATGTGCACTGAGCAGCTACCATGAGGCAAGATAGGCGGGTGTCTACAGGAATAAATGTGAGTTTATGTGCGCTGAGCAGCTACCATGAGGCAAGATAGGCTGGTGTCTACAGGAATAAATGTGAGTTTATGTGCACTGAGCAGCTACCATGAGGCAAGATAGGCTGGTGTCTACAGGAATAAATGTGAGTTTATGTGCGCTGAGCAGCTACCATGAGGCAAGATAGGCTGGTGTCTACAGGAATGCACGTGAGTTTATGTGCACTGAGCAGCTACCCTGAGGCAAGATAGGCTGGTGTCTACAGGAATAAATGTGAGTTTATGTGCGCTGAGCAGCTACCATGAGGCAAGATAGGCTGGTGTCTACAGGAATAAATGTGAGTTTATGTGTGCTGAGCAGCTACCATGAGGCAAGATAGGCTGGTGTCTACAGGAATAAATGTGAGTTTATGTGCGCTGGGCAGCTAGCACGAGGCGAGACTAGGCTGGTGTCTACAGGAATGCACATCAGTTTATGTGTGCTGAGCAGCTACCAGGAGGCAAGATTGGCTAGTGTCTACAGGAATGCACATGAGTTTATGTGCGCTGAGCAGCTAGCACGAGGCAAGATAGGCTGGTGTCTACAGGAATGCACATGAGTTTATGTGTGCTGAGCAGCTAGCACGAGGCAAGATAGGCTGGTGTCTACAGGAATAAATGTGAGTTTATGTGCGCTGAGCAGCTAGCACGAGGCCATACTAGGCTGGTGTTTACAGGAATAAATGTGAGTTTATGTGCACTGAGCAGCTAGCACGAGGCCAGACTAGGCTGGTGTCTACAGGAATGCACGCAAGTTTATGTGCACTGAGCAGCTAGCACGAGGCAAGATCGGCTTGTGTCTACAGGAATAAATGTGAATTTATGTGCGCTGAGCAGCTAGCTCAAGGCCAGACTAGGCTGGTGTCTACAGGAATGCACGTGAGTTTATGTGTGCTGAGCAGCTACCATGAGGCAAGATAGGCTGGTGTCTACAGGAATAAATGTGAGTTTATGTGCGCTGAGCAGCTACCATGAGGCAAGATCAGCTTGTGTCTACAGGAATAAATGTGAGCTTATGTGCGCTGAGCAGCTAGCACAAGGCCAGACTAGGCTGGTGTCTACAGCAATGCACATGAGTTTATGTGCGCTGAGCAGCTACCATGAGGCAAGATAGGCTGGTGTCTACAGGAATAAATGTGAGTTTATGTGCGCTGAGCAGCTACCATGAGGCAAGATCAGCTTGTGTCTACAGGAATAAATGTGAGCTTATGTGCGCTGAGCAGCTAGCACAAGGCCAGACTAGGCTGGTGTCTACAGCAATGCACATGAGTTTATGTGCGCTGAGCAGCTAGCACGAGGCCAGACTAGGCTGGTGTCTACAGGAATGCACGCAAGTTTATGTGCGCTGCGCAGCTAGCACGAGGCAAGATAGGCTGGTGTCTACAGGAATGCACGTGAGTTTATGTGTGCTGAGCAGCTACCATGAGGCAAGATAGGCTGGTGTCTACAGGAATAAATGTGAGTTTATGTGTGCTGAGCAGCTACCATGAGGCAAGATAGGCTGGTGTCTACAGGAATAAATGTGAGTTTATGTGTGCTGAGCAGCTAGCACGCGGCAAGATAGCCTGGTGTCTACAGGAATGCACACGAGTTTATGTTAGATAAGTGTCGGTATAACACTAAAGTGATTTAGTCTTGGACCCCCTTAGTGCACTGACACCTCCTCATTCTTTCTTTCTAGAAGGGGCAGCTAGTCTTCTGCTGCCTTCTCAGAGTACATGGTTGTATTCCCCCTCTAGATTCTCTGCCACAGATGTTGGGTGGCTTCACCGCCTCTTTCCTGCTCACACGCTGTCTCTCTCTGGTGATTTCTTTACTCCCCGCTTCCCACATCCGCTCTTCCTAGGCGGCACAATCCTCCTCCAGATTCTTTGCAGCTCTTTTCCCCGGATGGCAAGACCTCTCCTTCTCTATGTTGGCTTCTCCCTTCCAACTCCTTTTCTCCAAACTCCTCCTGTTTCTCTGATGATACAGCCTTCTCCAATCCTCAACAACTCTCTGCCTCCTGAAGGCAACTACCTCTTTGTCCAACATCCTCCTAAAACTCTCCTCCTCTTTTCTGATCCACTCCCCAAAGATTTTCCTTCTAATAGTATCTCTTTTTTATTCAAAGATCCTCCAAACACGCCCTCCCATGTCAAGTTATCTCCTCCTGTCATCCTTTCACCATTCTCCACCAACCCCCGGACCCTTCCTCCAACTCCTATCGCACGACCCGCCTGGCTGACTTGTAAAACCTGTCCCCGCCCCCTTGCATGAGGACTGAGGGCTGTGCTGCTAAGTGATTGGACTGTGGGCTGAGGCATGTGACTTGACACGGTGCAGGCCTGACTCTAGATGGTGCCCTGGGGCCATCTTGGATTTCGATCTCACTATGGTCATGGATACGCGTGCAATGTGCCTTTTCCCCTCTGGGGGCCCTTTGCCATCACTGGGAATGTGTACGCGTGTTTCCCCCATAACGCTGGAAGAAGCAGTGCTCTGCAGACCACGCGCTTCTGTGTCCTACTGCAAAAGGGCTTCTCTGGAGGGACTCACTGGTATGGGACATTAAAATGGCGCCACTCTGTTCCCTGAAAGAGAGAAGCTTATTTTATCATGCCAGATGCTTGGGTCTGGAAAAGAGCTGGAATAGCTCCCCGTGGGTGTTTACGGCGTAGGGCCACCCTGCATCTCTGTGGGGTCGGGGGGGGGGCAGGGGGTAGTCACTGGCAGGGTTGGGATCGGTAGGTATCTGAGGGTCCCTGTGGCTCTGTTATGATGTGACGCCCAGGAGTATAAACAGGGGGGGCTTATGGTGCAGCGACTCTTCCCTTGAGGAGTAGATGCCTACGAGGCCGCCTTCATTAGGAGCAGTGTCATGTACACGTTCTTGGGATTATTTCCCAGTTGAGAGTGGATGTCTGTAGGATGGGAGGATGCATCAGTCCCTATGGCTGCTCCCTGCCTTAGTGCCCTAACCTATTCTTGGACTTCTGGGGTTCGCCCTTGTACCTCCTCCTGGCCCAGCATCCACTAGCTCAGGCAACCCCCGGCCACCTTGACCAGCCCATTCTTAGTTCTGAAGGTTAGGCCGCAAGCTACCTCACACCGGGTGTCACCGGTTTTACACCTGCGCAGTTCCTGTACAGATCTTATGGTGGCTGAACTGGTGTCTTACTATTAGCGGGAGGGAGCGCGTTGCTGCAGGTGATGCACAGCTAGTGTAGACATAACTGCTCCTGCCAATGCACGACGAAGTACCGAGGCCACAGCCAAGTTCCAGAATAGGAACCCAGAACACTGATGCTCAGGCAGGGGGATCATGGAAGCAGGGATGGACACGCAGGCACACCCAGGAAATTAGAGGGCATCCCAGGGCACAGATGCACAAGCAGGCGTGTCCATACAGTCAGAGAGTCTCCCAGGGCACAGATGCACAAGCAGGCGTGTCCATACAGTCAGAGAGTCTCCCAGGGCACAGATGCACAAGCAGGCACATCCATGGAAACAGAGGGCATCACAGGGCACAGATGCACAAGCATGCTTGTCCATACAGTCAGAGAGTCTCCCAGGACACAGATGCACGAGCAGTCAGAGAGTCTCCCAGGACACAGATGCACACGCAGGCACACCCAGGAAGTTAGAGGGCATCCCAGGGCACAGATACAGAAGCAGGTGTGTCCATCTCTGACCATACAGTCAGAGAGTCTCCCAGGGCACAGATGCACAATAACGCACATCCATAGAAACAGAGGGCATCCCGCGGCACAGATGCACAAGCATGCTTGTCCATACAGTCAGAGAGTCTCCCAGGACACAGATGCACGAGCAGTCAGAGAGTCTCCCAGGACACAGATGCACAAGCAGGCACACCCAGGAAGTTAGAGGGCATCCCAGGGCACAAATACAGAAGCAGGTGTGTCCATCTCTGACCATACAGTCAGAGAGTCTCCCAGGGCACAGATGCACAATAACGCACATCCATAAAAACAGAGGGCATCCCGCGGCACAGATGCACAAGCTGGCAGAAGGGAATTGTCACAGAATTTCAGTGTTGGACTGCCCATGTGGGCGGGCCAAAGACTGATATGCAAATGAATATTTCCCATCTGTGAAAGGTATAGTGAGCAAAAAGCAGATGGCTGCGAACTCTCAAAGTGGTTAAAAACCACTGAACAGATTATCATGCTGTGTTCTTTCGAGAGAGGGGCGCCTGCTACATATTTTGTATTTTTGGAAAGAACTTGGGATTGGTCACCCTAAGTTACCTGGGGGCAACCAGA
This sequence comes from Ambystoma mexicanum, assembly GCF_040938575.1. Classification (NCBI taxonomy): domain Eukaryota; kingdom Metazoa; phylum Chordata; class Amphibia; order Caudata; family Ambystomatidae; genus Ambystoma; species Ambystoma mexicanum. Next base: position 6,656,295 of record NC_090931.1, on the reverse strand, counting down.
CGTGGACTCTTTGCTCACTGTTCTTAGAGGGGCACAGCTTCACCTCACTGATGAGGCCCAACAGGGTTGAAACACGTGTATGGGGTTGCTGTTGGTACTCTTGTTTAGAAGGGAATTGTCATAGAATTTCGGTGCTGGACTGCCCATGTGGGTGGGACAAAGACTGATATGCAAATTAATATTTCCCATCTGTGAAAGGTACAGTGAGCAAAAAGCAGATGGCTGCGAACTCTCAATGTGGTTAAAAACCACTGAACAGGTTATCATGCCGTGTTCTTTCGAGGGATGGGGCGCCTGCTATCTTTTTTGTATTTTTGGAAGGAACTTGGGGTTGGTCACCTTAAATTAGCTGGGGGCAACCAGACGTGGACTCACTGCTCACTGTGCTTAGAGAGACACAGCTTCACCTCACTGATGAGGCCCAACAAGGCTGAAACACGTGTATGGGGTTGCTGTTGGTACTCTTGTTTAGAAGGGAATTGTCATAGAATTTCGGTGCTGGACTGCCCATGTGGGCGGGACAAAGACTGATATGCAAATGCATATTTCCTATCTGTGAAAGGTACAGTGAGCAAAAAGCAGATGGCTGCGAACTCTCAAAGTGGTTAAAAACTACTGAACAGGTTATCATGCCGTGTTCTTTCGAGAGAGGGGTGCCTGCTACCTTTTTTGTAAGAAAAGAATGAGGCTTAATAGAAGTGCTAGGGAGGGAGGATGATCAGGAGTTGAATGATTACCTAGACAGTACAGCACACTTGGGGAATAACATATGGTATCAACATATGAAAGAAGTGGGAAGGAGTCCATCAAGGGAGGAATGCTTTGTATGTGCACTTCTGCCTAATAGCATGGGGAAGTCTAAAATGTTCATAGCTATTGAAATAGATGTCCAGACAGCGCATTGTCTATCAGCAGATGGAACGGATGAAGCGGATGGAACAGATGAATTGGATGGAACGCATGAAACAGATGGAACGGATGAAGCAGATGGAACGGATGAAGCAGACGGAACGGATGAAGCAGATGAAACAGATGAAGCAGATGGAACGGATGAAGCAGACGGAACAGATACAGCAGATAGAACGGATGAAATGGATGGAATGGATGAAGTGGATGGAACGCATGAGAAAGATGGAATGGGTGGATGGAATGGATGAGTGGATCATGTGGATGGAGTAAATGGAAGAGACTAGTGTATAGAATAGATGTAACTGATGAAATGGATGAACTGATGAAGTGGATGGAACGGACGAAGTGGATGGAACAAATAGAATGGATGGAACGGATAGAGTAAATAATATGGATAGAATAGATTGTACGCATGGAGAGCTCGATCTCAAACGCTTCACTGATAACCACCATATCACACTACTACGCTTACTCTCTCCTATACACCATCACTCAACTAGAACACAGCTATACTATGACACATTTGGTATAGCTGTTCTCATACTAACATGACCCCACAAACTCCTCATCATCCTAATTAAACATAGCTAGCCGAGCACATACCGCTAGCTTAGGCATCTCCTCAGGCCTAACGCAGCCAGATGAAGACGGTCATGTCCAAGCTACAAAAACAAGGCTAAGAGCTCATACTAAGAATCATGTGATCAGATATGAGAAGCCTGGAGTGAAAGGAGCTGAAATCAGATGGGAAGTAAACAGAAGACTTGAGAGTCCAGGTAAATCTGCAGAAGAAATTTGTACATGGAAGAACAGAGGCCAGATGCAGATTTGGGGGTCAGTGCTATCACCAGATGGATGGGAAGAAGGAGTGGTGATCTGCAGAGCCTGGGTGGTCATTGATTGTTATCAGCCAACCATTGACATAGTGCAGAATGGATGCAAGCTTCTATGGCCAAGACTTTTTTGACTACTAACCTGGGTCGAAGATAGAGGAGGACCCTAATGCCTTTGGACAGTGCAAAGCTGTGCTTCAGAAACAATGGCACAAGAAAGGTGGGAGAGAATCAGACCTGTGGTCGAATCTTTGATGAACCAGGAGTAAAACTTGGAACAGCAGTGATCATGGATCACTATTGGGCTTGTGGATCCAGAGCTTATTTGAAGCTACCCAAAGATTGGGGAGGATGATACTCACTAGTGACTGTTCATGTTCCGGCGTTGGTGATTCCTAAAATAACCTTAAGGGCCTCATTACACGGTAGGCGGTGGACCAAGGTGCTAATAGCACCATGGTCCATGCCGGTAAAATACCAGCACCGCCTTGGTGGAAAGGGGAATTACCGCCCTATTCCAAGGTTGGTGGGGCGGTAATTCCCCCTTCCACCATTGCCCTTCCCCATTCCCATTTTTGCCCCATAGGGCATAATGGGAATGGGGAAGGTGCTAATTACGGTACCGCAAATTTGCGGTGCCGTAATTAGCACCAAGGTCCCTTAGCGGGTTGGTTTTTAACGCCTGCTAAAAGCAGGCGTTAAAGTACCACCCCGCTAAGGGACCTCGTAGTAAGGTGGTAAGGGTTAACGGTCACCGGTACCATTACCGGTGACCGTTAACCCTTACCGCCTACTGTGTAATGAGGCCCTAAGACTTGATAGTTTTCCGAAAGCAGATTCTCACCTGAGGAATAAGAGATCTGTAGAGCTGATAAATCGAATAAAAAGAGAGAACTATTTATCTGCCAAGTCAATAGATGCTTTTGATGCCGTCCCATATGAACACAGATTGTTCAGCCAGAGTTTGTCAATATTCACTTTTATCTTTATGCTGAGTATGCAGGTTGGAGCGTATACCAAATGGCTGCAGATTACCAGATGGGAATTGCTACAATCAACACTACCATAAAGGGATTCAATGCTATCAGAGAAGAGCTGAGAGCCATACGATTGATGACTCTTCAGAATAGATACATCCTGGACATTATCACAGCTATGGATGGAAGTGCTTGTGCAAAAATCGGAGAATCATGTTGCACCTTCATATCTTCTCATGACGATGAAAATGGCACTTTGACAGAGGCCATAGAGATGCTGATGAAGTTACACGTCCAGATGAAGTAAAAGACATTGCGGATGATAACTGGTTTGGATTGCTCTTTTCTTGGGTTCCACAGTGGATGGCAGACATTGTTTCTCTCCGGACGGGGAGTAATCGAGACCGGAAACCAGAACTGCTCGAACTGGGTGGTTGATTGAAGAGCTTGGGTTGGAGCCTCCACCCGAGCCTCCTCTCTGTGAGGAAATAAACTCTTTTCTATGATATGACTCTCTGATGTGTATTGTACCAGACAAAGAGACCGATCACTTAAAAGAGCGTGGAGAACGCACCGCCATAGACCCAGCTGAAAGAAAATGACAAGTGGTAAGTAACTAGAAATAGTACAAGCCACCACCAGACATCTGCCATCAAGAGCAATACCTGAGCCACACTTTCCCCTAATTTCAATGAGACTGACACTGGAATCAACCTAAAGTGCAAAAGGAGACTAGATACTATTCTGACTATATAGGATAAAGTATAGGAATAGAAATGATCAGTATGTCTTACCACAGGTTGGATTAAAGAAGCTTGTATGGTCTAGGAAAGAACACAACAAAGGTATAAAACAATAAATGTCCCTGGAAGATAGCTCAGTGGCAATGGCCCTCATTACGACCCTGGCGGAGGACCATGGTGCAATTTGCACCATGGTCCATGGCGCAAAGCTGCCAACTCCGCCATGGGGGTTGGCGGACTTACCGCCCCATTCCGACCTTGACGGGGCGGTAAATCCCCAATCCCCATTTACCCTTCCCCATTCCCATTTTTGCCCCATAGGGTATAATGGGAGTGGGGAAGGCGTTAATTACGCCACCGTAAATTACGGTGGCGTAATTAACAACAGGTCCCGTAGCGCCATGGATTTTTCCGCCCGGAAAAACCAGGCGAAAAAAGCACCATGGCGCTACGGGAACTCGTAGTAAGGCGGAAAGGTACGCCATGCATTACGCTGGCGTAAACCCCTTTCCGCCAAGGTCGTAATGAGGGCCAATGTGTTTGCCTTGGAAGCAAGACACATGAAGCAACACAGGTTCGATCCCCGGGTCTGCACTTAGAAACCTCTGGGTATTTAAGCGTGTTATAAATACACAACTAAGACAAAAACAAACAATTACGCAACTAAAAAAAACAACAATTCCTTTAACAGCGCCTTCATGAGCGCTTTAAGAAAATGTATTTGCAAAAAAATAAACAGGAAGGTTAGTGAGGAAACAATACCCAGGCGGCAGGAGGAGCGCACTAGGTACGGGTAGGTGTACTATCAGCAAAGCGACCCTGCGTGCACTTATAGGAGTGAGAGGTATGCAGTCCAAAAAGAAATGAAGAGAGTCCGTTTTGCAGCAATGGTTGATATAACAGTAATGGATTTGCAGCAATCAGCACACAATGGTTGATATGGCAGAATAGAGGTTTCAAAACCCACAGTGTCAACGATAACCGTCTCACCATCACCGTCTCGTGGCCAATGCTGGATTTGACGTTTATGGACTTCATTCATTTACGGTACGTCATTCTTTCTCAACTCTCATGCTGGACTTCCTTTGCATCTTGTACTCATGGTGGCCCTGAATCATGCTGTTCCCATCTTCATCTTCTATCCTGGCTTGCAACATTATGTGTTACTACTGACTTCTGCAATTGTATTCGCTCTCCACGTTTGCTTCTCTACTCTTTTTGACTGCTTACTCTCTGTTCTCTCCTCCTTTCCCTTCTCCCTTTTCCTATCTCCTCCCCTTACTTTCTTCTATGCACTTACTCTATCAGAATTGTGGCTGGACCCAATATGAGAGCAACCTTGTCTGTTTCCTCCACCCTCCCATTACTGTTTTTTTCCTCCCCACGCCCCCTCCAGCACTATCTGAAATGTCGTCAGGCCTAGTATCATAGTCGCTTGTTTTGTTCCTCCCCTCCCTTTCTGCACTCCTCTCCCTCACCTTTTGTTTTTCTCCGGCTCTACCAGAATTGTCATCAGGCCTAGTACGGTAGTCACCTGTCTGTTTCCATTTCCTTCCCACTCTCTCCCGCCCTCCCTTCCTTATCTATGTCTTAGCTCTTGCACTATCTGAAATGTCATCAGGCCGAGTACGATAGTTAATTTCACATCCTTACTGTTCATGGCCTGTAAGAATGTCATTGTATTTTCCTTTGTTCCCTCCCTTGCCTTGAAACGCTTTGAAACACATTGTGTGTAGGCACTATATAAATAAAGCATCATATCATATCATAATGAAATAGCACTCTGGAAGTTCCAAACAGAAAAGAGTGAAATACCAGGAAAGCAAATTTACCAGTTGCTAGTAATGAATGGAGTGACGTGTCAAGCAAGTTTGGAACACAGGCAGGTAATTGACTGTGCGAAAACAGGAAACAAGACAATCTGTAGGCATTCAGTGAGGTTCGGTACACGGGCGGGCAGCAGACTATGTGAAATCAAGAAGCAAGACAGTCCGTAGGTATTCAATGAGGTCTGGTACACGGGCGGGCGGCAGGCTGTGTGGAATCAAGAAGCAAGACAGTCCATTGCATGCAAGAAGGTCCGGAACATGGGCAGGCGTATGAATAAAGGGAATCAACAAGAAATGGGTTAGGAGAAGACAAGGTCTAACACACGGTGGAACAACAATGAATTAAATGGCATGGAACTTTGGTATGCCGGCTGTAACCGTAAACAGAATCAGCATTCTGCAAGCTGCCATGGATTAAATCAATGAGGAGGCGAGACCATGTGAACGTGAAGCTCCCTTGCCATTGCCCTTGAAACTACAAGTGGGAGTCAGGTTTTATGGGAAACGTAGTTAGAAGCCGCTGTGATAGGTGCTGCTGTAGCTACTCTCCACAGCAACTACCATTGAGAAAAGAACAGCGCTGCAAAGTGCTGCACACCACGGCAGAGAGCTAAGACTCTCTTGGAAGTCACCCGCCCAGAGGAGAAAAGGAGGCAAAAGGGCCATGAGACAGACGCTGAGGTGTAACAGACATAATCAAATTCCTTGGAGCCCTGATCGTGATGGTATTGCTTGGATTCTGTGTGATCAAGATAATAATGTCAGAATGCAAGAAGACACCAAAGAAAGCCATAGAGCTGAAAATCATGATTGATGTTGAATCAGGATGGAAGGCCAGAGATCTGACAGATGAAGAAATCAGAGACTTTGTGAAGGCCAGTATCCATGCACCTGAGGGAACAAAGTTCCTGTATCCAAAGAACCACAAGAAGTATGTGGGAATATGGATCTATTGCAGTCCAAGTGGACAGTGCATGCTCATGACTTGGAACAAGGATGAGCATGTGAGATCAGCTCGATGCCTGAGAGGAGTCATAAAGATATGGATACCCAAGAAACATTTCTTCAGAAGAAGATGTCTAGACATGAAGGATGATGGGAGAGTGGTCGATGAATCGCCCGGAGGTGGGAGTGTAGAGGAGGAGCCAAGTACCCCCACCTCAACCACCTCGCACATATTGCCTACATGTTGGGAACCAGAGTGTGAGACACGTGCAGTACCATTGAAACTACAGATACCAAGGAGAATCCTGGAATCCTGGAAGCAAGGTTCCCATTAAGAAAGCCATACCTACATACGAGACAATGTGATGTCAGCAGAAGAAGACTTCAGCCACAGCGATCATCAATGACATTCTTGATGTCATCTTTGATGTCCTGGGTGTTAGTCCTAGCAGTGCATGGTGGAGTTATTGTTGCTTATCTTAGCATAACTTGAGAATTTCTGAGTTCTTTCGCTTTTACTTGTAACCATAAAGTAACTTTAACAAAGATTTTTCACTAAATGTTATGTTTTTATTAGTGCAACTTAACCATAAAATCCCTTTCACAAACTTTTTTCAATTAATTTCATGGGTTTTTATTGGTGCACCTTAATCATAAGATCCCCTTAACAAAGATTTTTCTGTGAATTTCAAAGGTGTTTACCAGTGCACCCTAATGTGCTACAACTTCTTAATATCATACTTAACCCCAATATATCAGCATTTTCAGCCAATCTAGAAAGGTTAAGTAAACACTGTGCCATTCCCCAACCTCTAGCAACATTTTTAACACTTCTATTAAGTTTCTGCAACTTTTTAGCACTCTTTCCTGTTCGCGAATGTTCGATGAGGTCTGAGGTCACTGCGGAGTGTTCGGACAGTCTCACAGGACTACGTGCATCTGAGCGGCGTGATGACATATTCACAAACATGTCTATGCTACGTGGACAATTCAAAACTGCATTTTCAGCTGATCTAAGAAGTTTCAAGTTGAAAATGTACCCATGCACAACTCCTAGACCTATTCTTACTGATTTTCCATCTGCAATCCAACAAAGAGCTCCTGCGTGGGACAATTTTAGCACAACTGCTTTGTAACTTCAAAAATGGTATTAGCCAGGGCCATCCCTCCTCCTGAGGCACCACCAACACCACCACCACCAGCTGGAGGGCCTGCACAATGAAAAAACACAATCATGCAGAAAACAATCAAGAGGACCAGGAAGATGAGATAGAGGAAATACCTACCTCTAGAATCCAGAGAGAATCATGGATGTGCCGTTTTTAACCACCATTGGGGATGTACCGAAGGCTAAGGCGACAATGGTTAAATGCACTGTCACAGACAACTTGGACAGTACTGCTGCGGGACCACCTGCATGCGACGCCACACGAAATCCAAGCACTGGGATGCTTTCAGAAAGGCTGTTCCTTTCTCAGGAAGTGGTAGGCTGTCTTTCTCTACCTCATCTTCCTCAACCAATACTGACACCACACAGGCCACTCTTGTGGGGCAGAAGATCCCACCAGCTACCTTGCAAGCCATAAAAGAGGCTGTTGATCCATATCTTTCGAAGACAACAATACTTTGTATATACTGCAACACACCACACTACAGGGGGCAGCAGTTCCGAAGTTTTTTCAAGGCAGTAATCAAGGATTATGAGAAACACTGCCCCCTACCTTACATTTAACACACACCCAATATCTTTCCCTATACACCTGCCCCTCCTTTGTAGTTGGTGCCCCTTCCCTCACTTCCCTCCCCCACCTTACTTCCTGGCTTCTCCTACTAAAGAAAATACTAAATAAAAAAACACCAACACAAAAAGTTTCTTTTGGAACCACCTTTGACAGTTACAAAATAGAACTAAATAAAATAATCTTAAAGACTCCCTCTACTTTACATTTCTCAGTAAAGTGGTTAGGATTAATAAAATGCTCCATAATTTCCATTAGCCTTTTGTACTATTCTAATGGACATAATGGACAATTGTATACAAGACAAAAATGGGAAAGAAAAGAAACAATTTTCTGTCCCAAATACTTTTCTCTAGCATACACTAAGGACATTAATCCATGTACCTTTATAACTATCCACGGTCTCCACAGTCCCCTTTCCAGACCATGCATGATTAAAAGACCTGGCTGGCAAGTTCACACCATCGCACAGGACAGCCCTTCTACCCTTTTTACTTTTATGTTTGTAACACTCTCTAATTGCCTACTTTTGAACAGTCACACATCCATCCACCAATCACTTCGAAAAACACTACACATAGCCCTATCAATATATTAAACTTCCACACACCAACTGCCACTTAATAAATGCACATATGTATTGTGCAGTGAGAGCAGTGTATAAGCAGGCAGGGCAGTATAGATGGGCAAGTGCTCATGGGAGCCCAGGAGGGAAGTGCCAAGGGATGCCAAGGTGGGGGGCCACTAGCTAACTACTGTGGTGGAGGACTCCCAAGGGTGGGGTGCATCTTAACCGTAATGCCCCTTTCCCAAAGTTTTGTCTGTCAATCTAATAGGTTTTTATAAGTGAAAATGTTTCATGATGTTACATCACTGTATATAAGTTATTAATAATTCCTCTTTTAATATATATGAACGAACTATAACCCTCCTTTAACAAATATATTTTTTGCAACTTATGTCAATCGTTATGAGCAGCGCATGCTGGGGATGCAAATCATCATTGAATTTCCTACGGCATGAGGCTCAATCATGACCAAAGCTCCACCAAACCACCTCTATTATTCACTGCACCTACCCTGCATCCTAGCTCAGTGTCTACTATACCCGAATAATGTGACCAATGGCCAGTGCTCATGGCTTGCTGCCATGGACAGTCTCCAAATCCATGGGGCATGGGCTTCGGTCATGCCTCATTCCCCAATAAACCAAACTCAAGCCCCCAAACATTGCAAGCAGGACCCACTTCTTTAAGAAAAACTAGACCTTTTTCAAAATGTTTTATTAACCTGTTTTTATTTAGTCCCTATTCATCATGTTGTAAACATTTTTTGACACCTCTCAAGTTTAATATTTTGGGTTTTTCACACACTATGTCCTCTCAGGGATAATACTAAACAGTGGATGAAACTGCAAAGTTATTGTGTCAACGCAGTGAGTTTCGGCCCCTCTGGCAGGAGATAGACTGCATCCACCCTTGGTCTTCTCTTTTAGTGTTGCTGGGCCTTCATCAGGATGAGGAATTAGTAATATACCGGGCTACTATAATATCTAGGGAAGAGGAAGGGCAGTGCTGTACATGGGATCAAAACAATAACAAGAAGTGCGGCCAGCAGGTGGCAGGTGCAAGGGTAAGTGCAGACAGCAGGTGTCCAAACGTGCAGGTAGGGGGACTGTAGGGTTACAGATACAGACCCAAGTGCAAGGGTTGCCGGGAGGCAGCGCAGGTGTGCAACTGGGCAGGCAGACACCTAGGCCTGAAATCAGAGGGTGGCCAGGTGATCAGTGCAGTATCAGACAGGAAATCAAGAGTGAAAAATACAGGTACCAGAATCCTCAGAGCTAATTAATTTGTTACACCTGAAACAGAAATGCAGACCCGCCTGAAAAAACACAGAATCTCAGCCTCCTTGAAGATTGATGAAGTCATGGAAACGTGTGTTAGGAGGAGAAGCTAAAGACTGGTAACAGAGCGCCTGCCTTCACATCTTTAAACATTGTTCCATGAGTCCCGGGCTCACAAGGCAGTGCAGCAGGGCCATCATGCCTTACATTGGAGAGCCACAACCATGGTTTTCCCTTTCCCCCCATCAAGGGGAAGATTTGTGTTATGGAGGGAGTTGTTTCCAGTCACCTGCCAGCAAAATCAAGTGTGAAAAATACAAGTACCAGAATCCTCAGAGCTAATTAATTTGTTATACCTGAAACAGAAATGCAGACCCGCCTGAAAAAACACAGAAACTCAGCCTCCCTGAAGATTGATGAAGTCATGAAAACGTGTGTTGGGAGGAGAAGCTAAAGACTGGTAACAGAGCGCCTGCCTTCACATCTTTAAACATTGTTCCAGGAGTCCCGGGCTCACAAGGCAGTGCAGCAGGGCCATCATGCCTTACAATGGAGAGCCACAACCATGGCTTTCCCCCTCTCCCCATAAAGGGGAAGATTTGTGCTATGGAAGGAGTTGTTTCCAGTCACCTGCCAGCAAAATCAAGTGTGAAAAGTACAAGTACCAGAATCCTCTGAGCTAATTAATTTGTTACACCTGAAACAGAAATGCAGACCCGCCTGAAAAAACCCAGAAACCCAGCCTCCCTGAAGATTGATGAAGTCATGAAAACGTTTGTTAGGAGGAGAAGCTAAACACTGGTAACAGAGCGCCTGCATTCACATCTTTAAACAGTGAGGAAGAGAGAAGGCAGAAGCAAAGAGGAAGGTCTTGAGGTGCTTCCGGAACCAGAGATGGTTCTCCTCAAGTTTCAAAGAGGCAGCGAGGCTGTTCCAGAGGGAGGGCCAAGCCGAAGAAAGAGAACTACCACCAACTCATTCCTTGGAGAAGCCACTGACCCTGAGGAAGTTGGAGGTGGAGGAGTCAAGAGCTCGAGTAGTAAGGTATTTATGAAGAGAGACTTGGAGGTATTGAGTACCCAGGCTCCAGAAGGCCTTGTGGACAATGCAGAGGGTCTTGAACTTAATCCTTGCAGCCACTGGGAGCCAATTCAGAGATTTCAGTGCTGAAGAGATACGATCCCTGGGCTTGAGGCCAAGGACAAGTCTTGCAGTCCTGTTCTGGATAAGTTGCAGAGGGCGGAGAGTACAGGCAGGTAGATTTAGAAAGAGGCTGTTGCAGTAGTCCAGCCTAGAGAGAACAAGATCTCTATAGACAGTGAGCTTCGGGGGAAGAAGACGAAAGGAAGAATACCTCTGAGGAGGTGCAGTTGGTAGTTTGACTTCTTAGAAACGCCAGAGATGTGAGGAGAAAAGGAGAGTGTGGAGTCGAAGATGACCCCGAGGTTCTTAGCCTCACAGGTGGGAGCAGCAAGAGGGCCAAGGGAGGCCGGGCAGATAGTGACAGGAAAGGAGGATGCAGGTGTGCCGATTATGAGAATCTCCATCTTACTGGTGTTAAGGCAGAGATTGTTGGTAGCACACCACTCCTGGATAGCAGACATACAGTGAGAGATGAGAAAAGGAGAAGAGGAGGCATAGGGGAGACTGAAAACGAGCTCTATTGTATATTGTACAAATATGTTGTATATTAATGTGTGATATATATATATATATATTTTTTTTTCTTTTCATGGCCGTGGGCGTTCCCAGATATCATCATGTGACCTCACCCATGCTGCGTGATGGCCTGACCACGAACAGTGTCTGTGCTCTGCGGACAGTTTAAAAGTGCATGTTCCACCAATCTATGGTGTTTCAAGTCAAAGGTTTACCCTCCCAGAGCTCCTAGACCTATTCTTAGTTGATCTGGCAACTTTTTCCAACTTTTCAAGGCCTATTTCTGACTTGGTAGTCCTTGGACAGTCACGTGATCTGTGGACGGTTTCTCTGAAGAGACCCAACCATTACTTTCAGTCATTTTCAATCTGGCAGTCCAAGAGACAGTATCTGCTTTGCAGACCTATTTGGAAGACCTTTTTGGAGACCTTATCTTGCAAAGGGCATCACTCATGGCCACCCCTCCTCTCCGAGCCACCCCCACCAACATCACCATCTGGAGGTCCTGTAAAGAGGAACAAGTACTAGAATACAGAAGAGGATGATGAGGAAGATGAGGTAGAGGAAGTGCCTCTCTCCGGTGCCTGTAGTGAGTCCTGGGTGTGGTGGTTTTTCACCAACGCTGGAGATGTCACAAAGGCTCGGGCAGCCAAGGATCAATGCACTCAGTGCGGGATCATACTGAGTCTTGGAAAACCAGGGCTGTACTCTAAGGGGACCACCACCATGCGCCGCCACACCAGATACAACCACTCTTGTCAGGCAGAAGCAGGCTGTCAGCCTCTGCATCATCTTCCTCAACCACTCCTGTCACTATAAAGGTTACTCTTTTGGGGCAGAGGATCCCACCGGACACCTCACAGGCCATACAGAATGCTGTTGGCCCTTACCCTTCGAGGGTCACAGTCCTATGTTTGTACTGCGAAGCACCGATCTTTCGGGGAGAGCAATTTCAAAGTGCTTTCAAGGCCGTGGGCAAGGTGCACAAGAAACACTGCCGCCCACCTTCGACTTAAGGCCCACCTTACATCTTCCTCTGTCCACCAGTAGCTATTTCTCTATGGTTGGGGCACCTTCCCTCCCTTCCTTCCCCCACCTTACCTTCCCTCTCCTGGCAAAAATTTTAAAAGGCCAACATATATACAAAATCAAAAAAACACAAAAAAAGGTTCCTTTAGCAACCACCTTTCACAGTTAAAAAATACAACAGAAATAAACCCTCACAGGACCCTTTGCAGCGTTTATAGTCCACGGACACTGAGGTAGTCGCAGATGCAGCAACCAATCAAAGGGGTGGGGTGAGTTTAAACACAATATAGAATAGTTATTCTTTTGTGGTGGCTCTGAAAAGAACCTTTTGTTTTTTGTTTTTTTTTGCGTTTGTTAACAAACACTGCTTTATGTACAGCAGTACTGAACACTCTACATCTTCCCTTCCAGCTGTTTCAATGCATTCCTAACATTGTAAAGAAAAATCGCATTTTCGACATCTGTGAAATGAACTCCATCTTCATGAAAAAGATTCACACCATCAGACCTTATATTGTCATTCTCAAAAGATGACATTCTTGCAGCATATAAGAAAGCAGATATAGCTTTATTCCCAAGCCGCCTCGATTCTTGCGTTTGAGAATTGAAAATGTTTGCACATCTCCATGTTTGCCTCTGATTCATTTAAGATTCCTGCTTCCTGAAGACAATGTAGAAGTCTGTGGTGGTCAACAGTATCAAAGGTCACGGAGAGGTCAAGAAGAATAAGAGCAGTGGTCTCTCTGCGGTCCTAAAGTAGTGCAATGTCGTCAAGGCTGGAAACCAGTACCGATTCAGTGCCCATACCGGTGCAAAAGCCTGCCTGGAGAGGGTAGAGGAGATGATTGGTCTCAAGAAAGGCAGAGTGTAGAGGAGTAACAATAGCTTCAGGCAACTTCATGATGACGGACAGAAGGCAGATAGGTCAATAGTTTTCAGCGACAGCTTCTTAAGCAGGGGGAAAGACTACAACATGTTTCAGTGTATCTGGGATAAAGCCCATCAAGAACGAGTGTTAAAGAGCTAAAGTGAAAAAGGGAACAAGTCTGTGAGAGAGGTTTAGCAGAATGCAAAGAGGAATAGGGTCAGTAGGAGCAGCAGCCTTTAGCTTATGAAGAGCAGTAGATAACATAATATCAATCATGGTGGGAAATTGAAAGTTGTTAACAGCAGAAACAACTGCAGAGGGCAGAGAGTCAGAGGAGGTGTAAAGAGCAAGTCTGTCAGCAAAAATCTTCTAACGAATTTTGCAGCAGGAAACAGTACCATTAGGCTTTTCAAAAAGTCCTTCAGGGCGAACTGCAAATACATTGCAGTCACATACCTCCACAATGCACAATTATAATTTCTGGACATTTAAAGTGAGCCATACCCTGACAGAATGAGAACAAACTTGCCCAGTATAACCCACAAAATGCATGCCACAAAACGTCCACTTCTTCCAATCCAATAGTTCCACAGATGCCATGATTTTCAGCATCAGCTAATTAAGAGATCCGGATGTGGCACGGGCTAGCACGATGTCTGCGGTACCCAGAGATCCGGATGTGGCACGGGCTAGCACGATGTCTGCGGTCCCCATAGCACAGGGCAGCCCTTCTAACCTTTCCACTTTCATGATTCAACACTCACTCATTGCCTGCTTTCAAACAGTCACAAAACCATCCATGAATGACAGCCAAAAACTCAACTAACTCAGTCATCTCAGTTCAACACTTCAGATGTACACTTGAACTCTGATAGCACATATCTCCTGTTAATCACAGCCATCTGCATCAACAACTACTGTGAAGCTCTCCAACATTTTTCGATTTCCATATTCAACAACTTTATTTATCATAAACACACAGGAAGAGCCACAATAATTCCTAATGTACTTACTACAAGTATGGGAAAGAAAGAGCATCTCTATAAATGAAATCTTCCAAATTTCATAAATGTGGAAACATACATTCACTCTCTGCAACCATGTTTCACAAGAGCACATTCCTAGTGAACAATTTGTACATGTAACCATAGCAAATTGTGAATCCATTCTGTTACACCAGCTTCTGCAGAATGCAAATCATGGCATATTATGCCATGTTTGCAATTCAGACAATCGTTCCAGAGCAAATCAACACACATAGCCAATATGTCATACAAATGCCTCTAAGGTACAATGCAGATGGTACCAAAAATAACTGTAATCTCACTAGCGTTACACACGTCCAAGTTTCTCTTGGCAAGCAAACCACCCACCTGTTCCCTTCTGGTTCTTCTTTTTCTTGTTCTTATTCTCCTCTATTTAACTATCTCTTGGCTCCTCAATCTGCCGCACAGTATGTCTGGGGTGACAAATCTTTAACTGATTAAAATTGACCTATTTTTCTTCTGCCAACTCTCCTTTGCGGTGCAGATTCTATAGGCGACAGGTGACATTTTATCTACAATTTCAAAAGGACCGCACCAGCTGGGGAGAAATTTCTGCTTCTTGGTCTGGTTCCTATGGAAATTGAACAAGTAGACCCTGTCTTCTACTTGGTATTCCTTTTTGGTTGTTTTTAAGTCATATTGAGTCTTCATCCCCTCTGCAAATTTTTCCAGATTCCGCTGATCGTACGCAAAAGCATGTTGAAGGTGTTTTCTTAGATTCTCAAAATACTCATGAGTTGTGGAGGCGTTTATCAGTGTCTTCTCTTGTGTTCTATAGAGCAGATGCTGAGGTAGCACCATCCTTTGTCTAGTCATTAACTCAAATGGAGACATCTTAGTCGCAGAAGAAGGTGTAGATCTGATGGCCATCAGGACAAGCGGTAATCGGATGTCCCAACTTGGCCCGGAATCTGCCACAAACTTTTTTAGAATGCTCACAATGGTTTTATTGTACCTCTCAACTCCCCCAGTAGAGGACCGGAGGTATGCAATGCGAAGTTTCCTTTTTATCCAAGTATCTCCCACATCTTTGTCATCACTTCACTGGTGAAGTGACTACCCCGGTCTGACTCAATCCTTTGGGGTAGGCCAAAACGCAAGAAGATGTGGTGATCATCAGGGAAGCTGCTGTTTCTGCCTTGCAATTTGGGGCCAGGAGACATTCCACCCATTTCGTAAACAAGCATGTTACTGTTAACATGTACTTGTTCCACCTAGAGGAGTGAATCACGGGCCCAATGAAATCTGCTTGTAAATCTGACCAAGGCAGTGTCATCCCCCTCTTCTGGAGGGGAACTCGGTGTGTGAGTGACGTTGGCTGAAATGGTGCACACACAAGACACCCCTTCAAATATTGATCGAGGTACTGCCCCATGTGTGGCCAGTATGCAACCTCCCCAAGATTTATAGAACTAGTGTGAAACCCCTGATGACCGGCTGTGGCAGCGTCATGGGCTTGACTAAGCATTAGGCTTTCGGAATGAGGTAGGGACCACCCACTGGTCACAGCCAGAGATGGATCTCCTTACCAACAAACCGTCTTGCATTTGGAACATTTTTGGGCACTTCATCAACACCCTGAGGTCCTCTTTCCCAATGTAATCGGTATCCATCAGAGTAAAGTTCTCAGGGTCCTCAATGTGTTGATAACATTTCCCAATAATTGGATCCCCTTTTTGTGCCGTGATTAATTCAGCACCTGGGGTCTCCTTACTCCACTAGGCAGTTGAGAATTCATTGTGAGCATTTGTATGGGACCTAGTGACAGCAGTGACCTAGATTTCCCCCAACAGGGACTCGATCTTAAGGAGATCCCCCTGGATGGCTCTGGTTTTGGCCAGTTGATCAGCTAGGTCATTTCCAGTTTTGTCTGGCCCCTCTATTGTGGAATGACCCTTGATCTTCTTCCAATAGATGGTCATCCCATTAGAGGTGACCGGATCATCAATATTTTGGATTAGCTTGCCATGTTTGAGAGGTTTGTTATTAGCACACAACATTCCTCTGGTTTTCCAATTTAGCAGATGCTCCACGACCCTGGTCAATGTAGGGGAAAGGCCTTCAAGACATGTGAACCCGTTTATTTAGCTCCCTAAAGTCTGCACAGAGTCTCCATTGGCCATTTGGTTTTAAAATCCCCAGCACCGGATTATTAGAGGTGCTGTGGACTGGACGAATTATCCCACGGGACTTAATGTTTTTGATCATTTCTGTCAGGGACTCCATGGATGCGAGAGGCAAGCGATATTGCTTCACAAACACAGGAGTCATTCCAGGGTCAGTGGGAATTGTTGTAGCATGGATCTCGGTGCGACCACAGTCGTACGAGTCCACAGCAAAGATATCTTGAAAATCTAAGAACACCAGTTTCAACTTTTGCTCTTGCTCCGGAGTCTCACAGGCATCAGCTAGGTTGACCCGCTCTTTAACCATTTGCCTGAAGCCTGGAAAGACTTTGGGTTTTGCTATCTCAGTGGCCTCCTCCAGCTGGGTGGAGAGGTCTCTGGTTAAAATATTGACCTGGACAGAGGGTTTCAGGTAGGAAAGGCAGTCATTGTGGACCAGGAATATCACCTCATCCTGCCTGATGTCAGAGGTCACCTCTTCCTCCCCGTAAGGGCAGGAAGAGTACACCAGGAAATTCCCCCCTTGCCAGGTGAAGATCCTGTCTGGTGGTATGTCATTGTCACTATCACTGTCAAAGCAGTCATTGGGGATTGGTCCTATCAGTTCATTTCCTAGATCCATGGAAAGATTTCAGTCATGAACCGCCATTCCAATAGTGGTGCCTGCGCCCAGAGTGATACTCGTAGGGTCGCTGTTATCCATCAATATTGGAATGGTGTTGTGTTCTATATTGACTAATGGTGTTGGGTTTAACCCCAACCCCTGTTGTTGGAGATGGGCATTCAGGTGTACATTTGCGTTAGAATTTTGCAGTTTCTGTCCTCTTTTAATTTTTTATTCAAGTGGGAATAGTCGTGTCCATCCTGGGATGGTGACCTGCTCTCCAATTTGATCTTCAACTCCAGACGGCAGCAATTGAGCTGATCGAAATACTTTTTCTGCATCATCAATGCCCATTGGATTGGCCCCTGGTCGGGACCAGGCCTTGTAATTTATCAGGTCCAAATTAATTGCAAACCGATTGACAATGTCACTGCCTAAACAGAAGGCAGCAGGCACATCTCGCACGACCCAACCATTATATTCTATGCTTTTGTTACCTATAGACATTTTGAGCATACACCTGTTAGGCAGGAGATGTTTGGAATTGAGAGTTTCCAGCCCCATTTCCCACTTATCGATCAATTTAAATGTGGGAATGGCTGGATCTTTTGGGAGCTTCCTGAACATGACTTCGCTGTTGAAGCTCTTCCCGTTGTTCATGCACACTCAGGCGAGAACAGATTCCTTCCCCTCATTTAACTGAATAGGGAGGAACAACTGTTCTCTAATTTTCTGAATGTCAGCTAAACTTTGAGCTGGTCTCTCAAAACTTTTGACTATAGAATTGGGATTTTCAGATTGTGAAACAGTATAAAATTTTTAAGTATTTCCTTCCAGTGTGGAATTCCACCTCAAGCTGGAAAGAAGGTTGATTTTCAGGAATGGGGAGGAGTTTCCATCACCAGTTTGTTGTCCTACATCAATCACTGTCACATCAGGTATTTGATTATTCTGGAAATGAAACTCAATATGATCAGATTTGTGTTCAACCATGTGGCATGTGCCATTTAAACTAACATGGTTGACACTCTGTTTTAATATTATTGGCCTGTTAGTCTGAGTCCAGAGTACCTTGTTCACACAGTCTATTAGGGGAGACAACTGGGGAGGATGTCATTCCCTAGTAGACAGGGTCTTCCCTCTGGAGTCATGACTATGACCGGGTGTTTCACCTTATGTTGCCCAATTTTTATGTCCAAATCCGCAGTCCCCTCGACAGGAATTTAATTCCTGTCGAAGTTCTGGAGTTGTCCAGGAAGAGGGGTGAGAGGGATCCGGTGTCTCTCCCCCCTTCCTGAATTTTGCTGCTCAAAAGCCCTTTTTGACAGAAGAGTGGCTTGGGATCCACTGTCCACCAGTGCTGAAATTGTACATTGCCCTTGCACTTGAACTGGGCCATAAAATCTCCCTGCCTTCTCCTCAAGTGGGCAAAGTTAATGGGCATTTTGGGCAAGCGCGTGGTCAAATTCTTTATTTTAGACTCCGACACAGTGGCGGTTTGGACAATTTTCTGTGCCAGAGTCTGGGAATCTGTAATAAAAATTTGACATCCTGAAACAGATGGAATTTCAGATCCCCTTTTTCCCCCAGTTTTGTGCTGCCCCTTTTACCTGGAGGAAGTCACTAGGACCAGTTTGTGGGGCCGGGGGGGATACCTCCTTCACTATTTCTTTCTCAGAATGGCAATTCTGGGGTTCAGGCATGGATGGCTCTGAATCAGTCCCCACACCTTCCCAGTCTTCATTCGGATCTCTTGGGGCCCATTTTTCTTTAGGAGGAATTCCCCCATCCCTGAAGGAGAAGATTGTTTTCCCAGAATCCTCTAAGGATTTGTTCCCTTCAAATTGGAGGACACTAACTCCCTCCCCAAAATGGGCCTTTTTGAGGTCTTTATTTCTCCTACCCACCCTCTGTTCTCTGGGTTGCAGATTTTCGGGGGCAAGAGATTTTAGTTCTGGTTCTGGGGTGTCCAGGGGCTTTTCATGGTTGAGGAAGGACGCTTCCTCTAGGGCTTTACACCCCCTTTCCCCTCGTGCCTCCTCCTTGGGAACCAGTGAATTATCGGGGTTCTCTCCCTGTCATTGTTCTGGGGTGCAAGACCCTGGGTTTGCAGGGTTCTGATACGCCATGTTCATCTGAGGGTTCTGCTGAGCCCTCAACCTGCAACCCAGATCATGTGTGAGGTTCTGGACCTGGTGCTCCAGTTGGGACACTTGTTCCAGCTGGTACGGGGGTCTTTGTTCGTACCTAAGGGGGTTCACGGGAAGGGTAACTATCCCTTCTCCCAGAGTACAGTGGGTACTGGGGATTTTGGTAACCCTCCACCCTTGGCATGCCCTCTCCCGGATTGGGTTGTCTGGGCTCCTAAAACTGGGGAAAGAAAGGAAGGTTGTCTTGCAGGTTGGGGTTTTGTGGATACTGGGGAAAGAAACTCAGGCCAAGATAAGGGGGATTACTGCCCTCCTGAAGGAAGATAGGCGAGAAATTTCTTGGGGTGGTACTTACCTGGTTGGATCCTCCCCTTAGGCTGGCAGAGTCCATACTTACCACAAGATTGTCCGCTTGCCCTTGTATATGGGATTTACATAATCAGGAGAGTTAGGGGTCCCATTGGTGCAATTACCTCCCTGACTGCCTCCTGTTGCTGATTGGCCAGAGGGCCTTCTTGACCTCTGATTTTGCTGTTGTAGAGCAAAGTCCTCTTTTAACTGTTTGATATAGTTTCCAGATTCTGCCTCAGAATCTTTGCTCTTTTGCAATTTTTGTTCCGCTAATTTTAGTACAGTCTGACTGATTGATTGATTGATTGATTGTTTATTTGTATAGCGCCTATGCACAATGTGCTTCAAAGCACTTCAAGGAGGGAAGGAGCATGGAGAAATACAGTAACATCCTTACAGGTCCTTGAAACAAATCAGAATGTGAAAAATAACTATCAAATCATAACAGATAGTACAAGTGCATGGAACAATAAGGGAGAGGAAAGGGAAAGGAAAAAACGAGAAACAATACAAGCAGTAACATTACTATGCCTGGCAGCAATTGTTGCAGTGCAAGAGTGACAAGAGGAGGGGGAGGAGGGGGTGTGGGGAGGGAGGGAAGAAGGGAAGAGGAGAGGAACAGAACATTTGACTATCTTAAAAGTGTCAGCGACTTACCAGTATAGTGCTGGGGAGGGAGTGGGAGGAGAAAACAAGAAGGGAGAGGGGAGGACAGACAAGCGATTATCAGAATTCAAGGGACTGTGATGAGAGTAAGTGTTAAGATGAAAGAAAGAAGAAAGAAGTGAACAAGGGGAAGGGTGAAAAGGATGAAGGAGGCAGGCAGCTACAATCAATAAGCCAGACGGCAATTGGGGTAGTGCCTAGCTTATGCAGGACAGGGGAGCGAGAGGGGGAGGGAGGCTGCAAAAGACAGGCAACTACAATTACTATGCCTAACGGCAATCTGGATTTTAGTTACGAGTTCAGATTGATTCTGCACAAGAGTTGGATTTTCCGCATTTGCTTTTTCTGCATCACTCCCATATGGAGATACATGTAGGCCATGATTCTGACAATTTTAATCTGCTCCTCTTTAATTTTCGGAGTCATGTACAACTCGCTCAAAGATTGATGTAATAGGCCACCGTCCTGCCACATGTCCATGTCCATGGTGGTGACCTGTTCCATCATTTCTGCTAGCCAGACTTTTTCATCTTGCTCTGCTCATTGCCCTCTGACAAATAATGTGTGCAGAAGGTGCTCCCTAGCTATATTGATCTCTACGGTGGCCATTTTGGAAAGTGTCCTTTCTTTTTTAATTTATTTATAGAAGGATATTCTGTATTTAATTGTTTTTTGTCTAGTTTTTTGGGTTGATTTAGCTTTAGTTTTATACACAGACCTGGTACTTAGGATTTTTGTTATGGGGAGGTGCTTCTACAGCATAACCCAGTGCTCCCACCAAACAAAGTATCACTACCTTGAAGGTTAGCCTGCTGTGTTAACCTGTCACGGGTGAATTCTCAAACCCAATCTCGGACAAGCCCCCAATTTGTGAAGGATTCTAACCAGGCGTCACACACCGGATCTGGACTCTTGCCCTTAGCCTAGGATGTAGCAATTAGAATACTTTCTCTTTATTTTCTATGAATTTGAATTGAGCCGATACCCAACCCGTCTCACACCCCGTTTTACAAATACCCCAGGTCACAGTGGACCATGAACCAGGTGGTGGGTGGTAACACAATATTTATTTATTTTAAAATCAAAGAAAATGCGTAGTAATAGGGAGGCTATTGACAGGATCGACCAGGTCTGGAACATTGTTTACCCACGCAATCCCTTAGTGGTCATCTTCTTGTCATATGGTGGTGGGCGTGATATAAGTTGGGTGATATTGTGTGGGGTGTGCAAAGTTTTGTTAGTGGCGACTAAACAGGTGTTGAAGGTCTGGAAGAAACAGAAGAGGCCGACAGTGGAGGAGTGGATTTTGGATATTAAAGCTTTATCAAGATTTGAAAAAACGATGTTTAGTAAACAAAACATGGAAGACCTTTATGATGAAATGTGGGAGAGCTTTACTGACCTTTATGGATGATGCTAGGTTGGGTTATGGAGTAGAGTGAAATGATCTACTTTCAAGTATTCTATATATAGGTGGGGGGATTTGTGTTGTCTTGAAGTTTGATATAGTGGAATACAGGGTTATGGTGTGCAATTCTACTGTATTTGCTTTCCACTATTGTGTATTTTGTGCTCCTATTACCTATGATGTTAATACTGTTGTTTGTTGAATATTGTTGAAAATAAGAAATAAAGGGCCTCATTCCAAGTTTGGAAGCAGCCATGGCGCTGTTAGTGCCATGGCTGCCTCCAAAAGCGTTCCGACTCCGGTCTGGTGGATGGTGCAATTACCGGCCCATTCCGAGGTCGGCGGGACCAGTAATTCCCCATTCACCAGAGCCATTCCCCATTCCCATTTGCCCCTATAGGGCTCAATGGGAAGAGGGAAGGCGGCAATAACGGTACCGCAAATTGTGGTACCGTTATTGACCCCGGTATCCCTTTGCGGGTCCCGTGCTTAACGCCTGGTAAAACCAGGCGTTAAGGAAGGACCTGCAAAGGGAACTCATAGTAGGGTGGTAAGGGATTACCGGCATCAGTGCCGGTAATCCCTTACCGCCCACCTTATAATGAGGCCCAAAGAGTTTAAAAAAAATAAAACCAAAAAAAATCACACCATTTTATATTGGGCAGCAATCACCAATGGGGTGATAATTACAATGAAAACCAATGAATAACACTTGGGTAACCTTCTACAAGAACATATTCAAAGCATAAATGAATAGGAGCGCTTTTTCAATTAGGATAGATAGCACCTGAGTTAAGGTTTCCCCCTGCAATGTTCCCTCAGCCCACAATTAATCAAATTCTGAATGGATTGAAAGAAGCAGCAAGGAGTCAGGGATATAATGCAGCAAACTGAATCAAAACCCTTCCCTCACAAAATAAGAGGCAAATTAAAACCCTTTGCAATGGCATAAATGACACTCAGATTTTGATAAATTATTAATTATATGTGTTTAAATAATAATGTACATATGTTTTATCACAGTATCACAGATGTTATATCACTAGCAAAGGAATACAGTTAAAAAAACCAACTTGAAATGAAACACAGTGCAGCCAAATTCACACATTGAAAAGTTGCAATATTCACATTTGCAGTTTTGAATGTCAAAACTTTTTTTTTTAACTGGTGAAATAAATGGAATGGGAATGTGTTTTTTAGGCTGGGCGATAGATGCACATCACAGGGACAATAGAGAAGAGAAAGAGTGACTGTAGCTGGATAATTGGATGAGATTTTCAAGGTGAAAGGAGGCTCGTTTTGGTAAAATAAGGCAATTAAGGAGAGAAAATCGGTTTTAAAGAAAAGACAAATTTCACTTACACTAGATTTAATAGCTAGAAAAGAGGAACGCCACCCGAGAATATAAAGGTTGTGCTGCAGTTGTAACCCTTTACGCAGTGTACCCCTTTTTTCTTTATGGAAAATGAATTAATTTAATCAAAATATTTCTAAGCAGATACAAGATGGGGTGAGTGAAAGAATGGTGCTAACACTAGGAAATCAAGGACAAAATGCACAGAGAATTAGAACAGTTTAAAACAAGTTATCAAGGTATGAATAGAATTACTTAGAGAGTAGGACAAAGAAAAAGGTTCAAGATGGGATAGGCTATGCGTTCCTATGGGATGGGGAAATACTCACAAACCGCTTTTGATTTGGGACAGTCAACCGGGTTCTGGACTCAAAAACTTGGGTCACCACACGGTGGCCGCCACTCACAGCAAACAGCTGGGCAAGTCTGGTCACTAGATGGCAAGGGTACAGTAGGAATGCAGGTAGTTGATAAAAAGCTGGTCGGTCACAGGATGCTCCCAAAAGGGTCCACAGCTTTTCCCCTTTGTTATTGGGATTTTAGTGGGGTTTCTGGATCAATGGCCTAGCTGGGATTGGGTCAGCTATGCTTTGGCCTAGCAGTAGAGTATGGAATCTTGCAAAGATGGATCTGGAATGTCTGGAAATGCAGGCACTGGAAATTCAGGAGAGAGTCCTGTCCCTGTGAGCTTCCACCCCTTTTATAAAGTGGGTGACATCAACGGGTATATTTCTGGGCAAAACTAAGCTATACCACCTCTAAGAACCGGATAGATCAGCCTAAGTTAATCACATCCTCAAGGAGGAGGCTCAGTTTATGAGGTTGTATTTTATGAGGTGAAAAGCCATCCCACAGCCCTTTTTACAAAAATCAATCTTAATATAAATCACACATTTGTACAATCATGGCACGTTCGCAAATCACATAGGCAGATTACACATTTTATACAGAGCATGGTATTCCCACTCCCAGGTCTGTACACCATTGTTTTATCCTTCTTATAGTTTTAATTGTTAACGTTCCACCATGTGTACTTTTACCATGATTCATATTTTCCTGGGGTTTGCGTCCCATACATGCTATGGACGGCCACGATATCTGTTTTAGAAGATACTAAAATCAAATTTAAACTGTACAACTTTTACATTACTGCGCTGTCTGGTTACAGAATTAACAGTCTTAAAAGTGTATTCATCAAATAGTATTTTGAGCCAAATGGGGCTGGCCTTTGTCCTTCAACTGGGACCATTTATTTTCAGGCTACCAGAAAATGTCAGCTTAGCCAGGGTTCCAAATTAACAAGGGGGGTCCTGGGAGTCCCTCTGCCAGACATTAGTCCTGGTTACGAGAGACTTACCCAGAGTCTTTAGCTCACTATCTTTCACAGAGAAGAAATATCCCAAACATATCAGTCTTTGTCCTGCCCTGGGGAAGTCCAGCACCGAAATGCTAGGCAATTCTTCTCTGAACAAGAGTACCAACAGAAACCCCAGACACGTGTTTCGTCCAGCCAGGGTTGTCATGGAGTTTTTCTTTGGAGCTCCTTGGTTTGGGTGGATCATTGTTGTCACTTCCAGAAGTCACACGTAGGTGTCTCAGAATCTATTGTCTCAAGCTAGAGCACAGACACAAGTCTGCTGAGCGTGTGATATTTCTTTCTCTTGGCCTATTTGAGATTTTCCAAGAGCACAATTAGCACGTAAGTGTCCCAGAATCTATTGTGGCTTCTTTTGTGGGGAAGGCCTCTCCTGTTGCTAGCAACCCCCCAAGCAGAAAACCTGTTTGGCTAGTTCCACAATGCAGCCAATACCATGTCTGTTAAAATAAAACATCCCCTATATGTTTTCACACAACACCCCCCTGACATTCCTAAGCAAGGAAAGGGTTTTATTCAACATTGTACTTTTAAAACAGGCATTTTTCTTGTTTTACAAAAACACATTTTGACACATGGTGAATTTCGTTTTCTCTCCCATCTGGACTTCAAACATTGTTTGTAGACCTAGTCAGTTTCTCTTACACAACAGTCTGTACGATACAAAGGTCCCTTGAAATTGACATATGCACAGAGAGCTAGGGTTTCTTTTCGCAGGGTTTATTTTTGACACTTTGTAGCCAAAATGCAAGCACTTTTCCGTATGGCTGAAAGTAAAGTTTCTGGTGACTTCCCAGGCCATGCCTGACACAGTCTGCCATTCTGTGACAGTGCTCTCTTTTGCTGGCACAATCTGAATGTGGATGGGCACAGCTAGATCTCCCGGGATCCGAACTGTGTAAGGTTGAACAGATGGGAAAGAGCATCAGGGCGCCATCATTATAAAGGCCAAATATTTCCTTTTTCAAGGGTAACTTTGGGCTAGCAGCAAAGCAGCACAGCTTTTCACTTCGCTTCTTTAGTACCCACAAGAACACACCCTGGCAGCCTTTCTCTGGGTGCTCTCTGTTCCAACTTGCCCAATTGTGTTTGGCAAAACAGTGCAGCCATCCTTTTGTAACTGCAAAATGCAGTTTTGATGCGAGGCAGTGGTGCTCAAAGGAGCCAGCGCAGAACTGCTGAAGTTCAGCTTGGTTATGGAGGGGAATTCTGCTGACTGGGTCAATGTATCCACGAGAGTCTATGGTGAAAGGGTGCACACTTAAATGTATGAGTGGGTGCCTGGGTGTGTGCCTGTATGGTGAAAGGGTGCACATTTAAATGTACGGGTGGCTGCCTGAGTGTTCCTGTATGGTGAAAGGGTGCATACTTAAATGTATGAGTGGGTGCCTGGGTGTGTGCCTGTATGGTGAAAGGGTGCACATTTAAATGTACGGGTGGCTGCCTGAGTGTTCCTGTAGGGTGAAAGGGTGCACATTTAAATGTATGGATGGCTGGGTGTGTATATGGTGAACGGTGTGTGCGCTTGTGTACAGGGGCCATTTATTTACTTAGAGGATAGCTCAGTGGCAACGTGCTCGCCTTGGAAGCAGGACGACATGGAGCAACACAGGTTCGATCCCTGGGTCCGCGCTTAGAAACCTCTGGGTATTAAGCGCGTTACAAATAACCAATCATATCATATCATAACAAAACCTAAATTTCGGGGGCTAACCCTTCAAATGTTGGGAGAGGCGCTAACTTCACGGGCAGTGGGGGAGGGGCAAACTTATTTGTGTGGAGGCATCTAACTTCTTTGCACATTTTAATGAGACTATTCTAGTGCAGCTTCAATGTTACAAGCAGTTAACTCTCTCCTTTAAGTTTCCTACTCCCTCTCTATCCTTCCAATCACTCCCCTGGCACGCAGGTACTAGACCCACATCGCGATTTCAATTGCCTAAACAATGTGGCATTTCAATGCAGGTACTAACAGTGAAATGCTTTACGTTGGTAATTGCTGGGCCCTTATTAACAGTAAAACCCAGGTGCCGTTTCACTTCAGTGTCCCGTTGTGTCCGGGAACTGCTCTAAAGGTCAGCCAGGTTGAGTCAACATAGCCCAAAATGCTAGGGGGGGGAGTGCTGAAGCCCAGTCAACTCAATGGTGTTGCGCCACTACTTGTGTTTAATGCCTTGATTACTCCTAGCCCTATTCTTCCTCGTCCCAGTACTTATGTATAAGGCAGTACTTGTGTATGAGGCGCTCTGCCTCATACACAAGTACTGGGATAAGGTAGAGGTACATGGAGGTAATGCCTGACTTAGCTACCTGTAATCTTCATTACTCCTAGTCCTACTCCTCCTCATCCCAGTACTTACCTATGAGGCAAGGAGCCTCATACGTAAGCTCTGGGACAAGGAAGTGGGACGTGGAGGTAATTCTTGGCCAAGGAGTTGATTTTGGAGGCTGGGGTAGGGGGTGGGAGGGAGAGGCAATGCATGGAGGGGGCAGGATTCTGCGATAAATCATAATGGTTGTCAATGTCCAGACTAAGTAGGAATGATATGTGGTAATAGTGGCTAAAGAGGCATTTTGGTGCAGCCAGTCTAGTCATTCCTCAGTTTGGTATGACTTTCTTTTAACTGGGAATTTCTGATAAAGCAGTCCTGCTAAGTCTAATTACATGGCTGGATTGGCATTTGGGTGCTTAGTCTAGCCATTTCTTACTGCAGCATTGTATATTTTCTGGGCATCTGTGATAAAATGATATGATATAAGTCATTTATAACGCACCTGTACACAAGTATTTCTATGCGTGACAAGACAAGGGAGAGAAGATAGAGGGAGGACAAGACAGACAATCTCACTAGGCCTTGTGTCATTGCGAGAACGAGAACTGCAAAGGGAAAGGAAGGGTGAAGTGCAAAGGAGAGGGGAGGGGAAAACAGGGCTGCAATGCTCTGAGTAAGTTCAGCCAGGGCAGCGTGGCTATGGGTAGTGCAAGGAGGACAAGGGACTGCAGGTTTACAGTTACAGCTCCAAAGTGCATGGTAGGCACAGAGACAGTGCAAGGGTGACCGATCAAGAAAAAGCCTGGACTCAGAGAGACTCTGAGGGTATCCAAGCAACCGGTCAGTACAGCAGACAGGTAGGTCAGCAGGGGAGGGAGAGAGAGAAAGCAGAGAAAATGTTTTGAGCTGTTTTTGAAACTTCAGATTGTCCAGCTCAAGTTTGAAGGGGCAGGGAGGCCTTTCCAGAGTGAGGCACCAGCAGAGAAGAGAGATCTACCCCCACTCTCTGCCTGGAGAAGTGTCTAACCCTTAGAGAGTTGGAGTTAGCAGAGAAAAGGGCTCGAGAAGGAAGGTATTTTGGAAGAGAGCAGTGGATGTAGTGCGGGTCCCAGCCCCAGAAAGCCTTGTGGGCAACGCAAAGGTCTTAAACTTAATCCTTGCAGCCACTGGGAGCTAGTGAAGAGATTTCAGGGCTGGAGAGATACGATCCCTGGGCTTGAGGCCAAGGATAAATCGTGCAGTCCTGTTCTGGATTAGCTGCAGATGACAGAGAGTAGAAGAAGGCAGATTGAGAAAGAGGCTGTTGCAGTAGTCCAGCCTAGAGAGAACCAGGGCTCTGGAGACAGTGAGCCTCTGGTAGAAAGTGAGAAAGGGAAGAGGTGCTTTGAGGAGGAGCAGCTGGTAGTGGAACCTCTTAGTGACATCTGAGATGTGAGGAGAGAAAGAGAGAGTGGCATAGAAGATGACACCAATGTTTTTTGCCTCGCTGGAAGGCAAAGGAAGAGGGCCCAAGGTGGACGGGTGATAGACAGAAAGCAGGTGCCGGGGTCCCAATGAGAAGGATATCCGTCTTACTCGCATTAAGGCAGAGATCATTGGAGGCACACCAATCCTGAATTGTGGATAGACAGTCAGGAATGAGCGAGAGAGGAGAGGAGGCTGAGGGGAGCCTGAAGGAAAGCTGAGTAATCTGCATAACACTGAGAGTTAGAGAAGAAGGTAGAGATCAGCTGGGCCAAAGGGAGCAAGTAGAGGTTGAAAAACCAGAGTGAGAGTATAGAGCCCAGGGGAACGCCACAAGTAGAGAGAGGTTACAGAGAGAATGGGACCAGGTTGGACCTGGGTTTCCAAGAGGGAGGAGGTCAATCAACCAGGGCCTGATCCATGATGCCCGGGTTCTCACAGAGTCGATTGATCAGGATGGGGTGGTTGACCATGTCGAAAGCAGAGGAAAGAAGGAGGATGAGGACAGAGGGAAGGCTGGAATCAAGGTTACAGATCAGATCTTCACGGGTGTTCATGAGAGCAGTTTCCATGCCTCTGGCAGCTATGTAGCCAGACTGGTGGTCATGGAGGCAACCAACAGATTCAGTGTGCAGAGTAAGCTGGGAGATGGCAAGCTTTTCCAAGAGTTTGTCCAAGAAAGGGGTGATGGAGATTGGGCAATAGTTTGCCGGGCAGGTAGGATCAGCAGATGGCTTCTTGAGGAGTGGGTGCACAAGCGAGTGCTTAAGGGGAGAGGGGAACATTCCAGTGGCTAAAGAGTGATTACAGAAATCGGCCAAGGCTGGAGCAAGGGTGTCAATGTGGTCCTTGATGGTTCTGGATGAGCAAGGGAGCACCTTTTTGCACAACGCTTACATAGATTGGACTTCTCTAGAAACCTTGTCGGGTGTTGTCAGAGAGAAAGAGGAAATAGGAGGAGGAGAGGTAGAGATGGCCAAAGAGGGCAGAGAGAGGAAGAGGGGGAGGAAGAGGAGATAGAGGACAGTATGTCCTGAGATTTAGCGGAGAAGTGAGAGGCCAGCGCTGTACAGAGGGCCTTGGAGAGAACAGGAGAAGTAGAGACTGCAACAGGATTGACCAGTTCCTTTCAGATTTTAAAGAGTTTGGCCATGTTGTTAGAGGCCGCAGAGACGCAGGCTTTAATGTGTGTTCTCTTCTTGATGAGTGTTATTGCTTCGACTGGCATTTTGGTGCAACCAGTCTAGGTATGTCTTAATGTGGCCTGGCATGCTTTACTGCAATGTTATTACGTGTCTACACTGGTCTACATTGTGCAGCCAGTTGGACATGTTTTCATTGTGGCATCGCATTTTTAATGGCAAAGCATTAATGTTCCTGTGCACTGTTGGTGACTTACATGTATTGGATTGGTGTTACCCTACAAAACAATTGCAAACATTGTGGCTTTATAGCCAATTTTTCTCAGAAAGTGTGCTGTATATTGCATTAAAACACATATTTATATCTTTCTCCTTGTGCAGTGTGCGGCATACCCCTTCAGCAGTACGTTTGTGTGTATTGCGCAAGCGTGACAATCTAGGCCGGCCCAGAGTGTGGCGCAACCCGTGATTTGTTGCTGAGTTGGGGGGGCCCCTCAGCATGGCTCGTTGGGTGGGGCCCCGCATTTTGTATTACGCCACTGCAAGGCCGTTGCCTGCAACACTCTCCTCAGCTTTGTGCCGTCCACCTTCAAGGATGACACAAGCCCAGTGAAGAAGCTGGGGGGAGTGCATCAACAAGGATCAACCAGCACCCGCTTTAAAGGACATTTTCAAACCAGTTGAACCCCTCGAGCTGCAACAGACTGCACTGCTGACTGTTGCTATGCAGCAGTCACTCATGCCGTCCGAGACACCTCAAACAGTGCTTCAGACCCACCAACCAGCACTGAGACAACCATTCCTGACTCTGAGTCGCCATGTAGGCTAGCCTGCAGCCATCCATCCATCTTCACTCACCGAACTGCCTGCCGCCTGATACCCACAGCTGTCTCCTGTCTCGAACTCTTTCGCAGAAGCTGCAAAGTGCCCTAAATCCGACTCAACCCTGTCAAGCACCAAGAACTTCTACAAGCACAAGGTCCATTGTGGTTCTGTCCCCCTAGTCCTTCTCCGAAGGCTCTTAGTGACATTGTACGCCGCACTGCCCCCTTTGTGCTGAAACCAAGTATCCCTGAACTATTGCAATCAATTACTTTACCCACTACCCTCCTGTCAGTATCCAGACTGCATCCCTTTTCCTTCTTTGAAACTGTCCTCTGCATTCCGTTGCAGGGTGGGTTGTATTTTGTGGTGTGCGAGAACTGTCTGTTGTGATAATAAAGTAGATATTTATATACAACCTTGACTGGACAGTCCCTTTTATCATTGGATAATAAATGTATTTTCACTGTGTTGCAACTAACCAATGATTCACGATCTTGCAGATTTAAGCCTGCCATTCAGTCCATGTTACCAAAATTGGACAAGAAGGTTTATAATTTACTTGTATTCCAATCTGTTCAGATCCCTTCTGGTGTACTAGAGGTGTGGGGCTGATGGATGTTTTAGAAACCGATATTCATCCCTGGACCACTGGTGCCCTGGAAGTTGATTCGTCACATCTAGCGAATACAAACTTTCTGCGGTGGAAGTGGGTGTCTCCACCATACTGCTTCCGGGGCATCTGGCGCCATCTTCTCTCAGAACGTCTGAAGGAAGGCGGGCACTCACTCTGCTAGGACTGCCCATGACTCTGCTGCAGAAAATGACAACAAAGCGTGGGCAGTGTACCCAAAGAATGGGATCTGAATAGAGACGAGGGGGAGGAGGGTAAGAGGGAAAGTTAAACAAAATCTGTGATTTGGGGGAACACTATGTACATTGTCAAAACAAATGACAAAAAACTGCGATTCATGCATGGACATAATTTTTAGGGGGGACAAGGGTGTCTTTCCCCACAACTTCTGTGGCACGCCATTTTGTCCAACTCATTTGGCAGGGGCCCCTTTCATTTAGATGTCATATCCCCCCAACATTTTCAGCACAGTTACCCCACTGATTGGAGGGCATGTGTGCGGTTTGGGAACACAAGTGCTTGAAGCAAATTGGAACCATGCAAGTTGTTTGGCAAGAAAGGAAGAGAGGCGGGGAATAAAAGTAAAATTAGAGCGTGTCAAGAATGTGGACTGCAGGCTTTAACCACAGTAGAAGGCCACATTCTATGCTTACCGTTCCTTCTCACTGTTTCCAGCTCTCGAGCCAATCAGCAGGCTTGGATTGGAGGCTGTAACTGCCTGCAAAGGCTGCATTGCATGTTTTCCTTTGTGATGTGTACACACTGTGCACTGGGTAAGGAGACTCTGGCAAGAACTGTTACAGGAGCCCAACGTGGAGCTTCCCCTCCCTCCCATCCCCGCACATGCACTAATAGCATTACAGCGCTTACGATCGGGCTCTGCTGGGCGCCAGTACGCGGTCACCTTCTTTAGAGCCTTAGCCTTGAACTCGGTCACCTACCCCACACCCCTCACTCTGTCTTTCTCTCCTCTGCTTTCCCATTCTCTGGTCTTCACTGGTGCAGTTGACCTCTAGTTCCACACACCTTCATCTCCTACACGTTCTTCTGGCCATCGTAAGGCTCTGATCGTGCCTCTTGAGTTTCGCTTATGTGTATGTTCTCTAAGGCTCTGATCGTGCCTCTTGAGTTTCGCTTATGTGTATGTTCTCTAAGGCCCTGATCGTGCCTCTTGAGTTTCGCTTATGTGTATGTTCTCTAAGGCCCTGATCGTGCCTCTTGAGTTTCGCTTATGTGTATGTTCTCTAAGGCTCTGATCGTGCCTCTTGAGTTTCGCTTATGTGTATGTTCTCTAAGGCTCTGATCGTGCCTCTTGAGTTTCGCTTATGTGTATGTTCTCTAAGGCTCTGATCGTGCCTCTTGAGTTTCGCTTATGTGTATGTTCTCTAAGGCTCTGATCGTGCCTCTTGAGTTTCGCTTATGTGTATGTTCTCTAAGGCCCTCATCGTGCCTCTTGAGTTTCGCTTATGTGTATGTTCTCTAAGGCTCTGATCGTGCCTCTTGAGTTTCGCTTATGTGTATGTTCTCTAATGCTCTGATCGTGCCTCTTGAGTTTCGCTTATGTGTATGTTCTCTAAGGCTCTGATCGTGCCTCTTGAGTTTCGCTTATGTGTATGTTCTCTAAGGCTCTGATCGTGCCTCTTGAGTTTCGCTTATGTGTATGTTCTCTAAGGCTCTGATCGTGCCTCTTGAGTTTCGCTTATGTGTATGTTCTCTAAGGCTCTGATCGTGCCTCTTGAGTTTCGCTTATGTGTATGTTCTCTAAGGCTCTGATCGTGCCTCTTGAGTTTCGCTTATGTGTATGTTCTCTAAGGCTCTGATCGTGCCTCTTGAGTTTCGCTTGTGTGTATGTTCTCTAAGGCTCTGATCGTGCCTCTTGAGTTTCGCTTGTGTGTATGTTCTCTAAGGCTCTGATCGTGCCTCTTGAGTTTCGCTTGTGTGTATGTTCTCTAAGGCCCTGATCGTGCCTCTTGAGTTTCGCTTGTGTGTATGTTCTCTAAGGCCCTGATCGTGCCTCTTGAGTTTCGCTTATGTGTATGTTCTCTAAGGCTCTGATCGTGCCTCTTGAGTTTCGCTTATGTGTATGTTCTCTAAGGCTCTGATCGTGCCTCTTGAGTTTCGCTTATGTGTATGTTCTCTAAGGCTCTGATCGTGCCTCTTGAGTTTCGCTTATGTGTATGTTCTCTAAGGCTCTGATCGTGCCTCTTGAGTTTCGCTTATGTGTATGTTCTCTAAGGCTCTGATCGTGCCTCTTGAGTTTCGCTTATGTGTATGTTCTCTAAGGCTCTGATCGTGCCTCTTGAGTTTCGCTTATGTGTATGTTCTCTAAGGCTCTGATCTTGCCTCTTGAGTTTCGCTTAGGTGTATGTTCTCTAAGGCTCTGATCTTGCCTCTTGAGTTTCGCTTAGGTGTATGTTCTCTAAGGCTCTGATCGTGCCTCTTGAGTTTCGCTTATGTGTATGTTCTCTAAGGCCTTGATCGTGCCTCTTGAGTTTCGCTTATGTGTATGTTCTCTAAGGCTCTGATCGTGCCTCTTGAGTTTCGCTTATGTGTATGTTCTCTAAGGCTCTGATCGTGCCTCTTGAGTTTCGCTTATGTGTATGTTCTCTAAGGCTCTGATCGTGCCTCTTGAGTTTCGCTTATGTGTATGTTCTCTAAGGCTCTGATCGTGCCTCTTGAGTTTCTCTTATGTGTATGTTCTCTAAGGCTCTGATCGTGCCTCTTGAGTTTCGCTTATGTGTATGTTCTCTAAGGCTCTGATCGTGCCTCTTGAGTTTCGCTTGTGTGTATGTTCTCTAAGGCTCTGATCGTGCCTCTTGAGTTTCGCTTGTGTGTATGTTCTCTAAGGCTCTGATCGTGCCTCTTGAGTTTCGCTTGTGTGTATGTTCTCTAAGGCTCTGACCGTGCCTCTTGAGTTTCGCTTGTGTGTATGTTCTCTAAGGCTCTGATCTTGCCTCTTGAGTTTCGCTTATGTGTATGTTCTCTAAGGCTCTGATCGTGCCTCTTGAGTTTCACTTATGTGTATGTTCTCTAAGGCTCTGATCGTGCCTCGTGAGTTTCGCTTATGTGTATGTTCTCTAAGGCTCTGATCGTGCCTCTTGAGTTTCGCTTATGTGTATGTTCTCTAAGGCTCTGATCGTGCCTCTTGAGTTTCGCTTATGTGTATGTTCTCTAAGGCTCTGATCGTGCCTCTTGAGTTTCGCTTATGTGTATGTTCTCTAAGGCTCTGATCGTGCCTCTTGAGTTTCGCTTATGTGTATGTTCTCTAAGGCTCTGATCTTGCCTCTTGAGTTTCGCTTATGTGTATATTCTCTAAGGCTCTGATCGTGCCTCTTGAGTTTCGCTTATGTGTATGTTCTCTAAGGCTCTGATCGTGCCTCTTGAGTTTCGCTTATCTGTATGTTCTCTAAGGCTCTGACCGGTCCTCTTTGTCGGGGTGCTATAGATCCTGGCGGGTGGATCGCTCCTACCGCTAGCAGGTGATTTTCTCTCCTGCATCTGCCGCACTGTCAGCCTATGGCTGGCCCTGGTTCCCTGTGCGGGAATGACAAGCCGCACCTGTAACACATGCACAGTCCAAGGTCTTGTTGGGGTGTGTATTGACGCAGTGTTCTGTCCCTACTGTATTGACCTTGTGGTGCTCTGTTGTGTTCTGCTTTTGCGGTGGCAATCCTTTCACTCTCTTTCGGTCCTTTAAATCTGTTGCTTGTGTCTCCACCTTATCAAAGATTCCTGCTAAGTCTAGTATTTCTTCGAGTGGGAGGGATTTTTAAGAAGCGCTTTCGGAGTACGGATGAAGAGCAGCCCTGTGTTATCTTCAGGCATATCGATTCATTGTCTGAAAACTTTGCGAATCTGCAGTGCGCTATTTCTGTTGTAAGCTAATGAGAAATTAATCTACCAATCCGTGGGCAGCTGAATGCATTTGTTGAAAGTGGACCTTTCAAAATCCCTGTTTGGTTGCATCACAAGTTGTTTATTGATAGCGGTGATGGCCAGCTCGTATGTTGTTCTCTCCTGTGGTGGTTTTCTTTGCAGTATTCCTTTGTCCTCTTTTCCTGCGAAGTTAGTAAATATGTCCGGGATTGCTGGTGATTTGCTGTCTCCTATTGCCTCCACAAAGTCAGCAAACACCTCCAGCCACTCTTCCCATCTGGGGCCCCTGTCCTGTTGTGGCTGATGTTGAAATGGTTGGGGTCTGGTCCCGGATGGGTAATACAGAATAAAGGACGTGGGACTGGAGGGCTTGAAGTAACGTCTTTCTTTAATTCATTACAACTCGAAACTGAAACCCCTTTTCCAAACGCCTCCCTTTCCTCCCAGGTTATCTCTCTCCTCCCACCAGTCTCTTGTTTTGCCCTTAAAGGGGCAATGACGTGTAACAGGGTCTTCTCAGGAATGCAGCTCTGGATGCATATGTTATTTGGCTCATGTCCTCTCTCACCTCTTCTCTTTCCATTGTTGTTAGCTCGTGGAGCTCCTTTGCCGCTGGAGTTACTGTCGGCTCTTGTGCTTCTTCTTTTACTCTACTTCCCTGTGTCTCCCCTTTTGCTACAAGTGAGGGCGGAGTGACATTTTGGCCTCTGGGCGAGGAGAATGCAGCCCTTTGAGGGGAGTGCTTACACACGTAGTATGTGCAGACCCCTGTGAAGCCGGGTCACCTTCCTGCACATAATCTTTCGATGGGGCCAGCGACAGCTGTGAGTGTTCACCCATTGATGGGTAGCTGCCCTTTGTAGTTGGGTATTGGGGTGTGATGCTCCGGGACCCATGGAGGGGTGTTGTGACGTACATTCTGGATCTGGGCACTTGTTGTGATTGCAAATTGTGGCGTGTAGAATGGCTTCTTTGTATTGACAGGCAGAAGGCCTTACTTTGCTGGATGTGTGTCTTTCCTGTTTATGCGCATAGGACAATTTCATCCTGTTTGCGTGCCCAAGCACTGTCGGAGCGGCTCTCTGTGTGATGTGCTGGGTGGATGCCACCAGAGTTGCATGCAGCGGTGAAACTGCTTTTTGGTAGTGGAGGAAGGGTCGGTGGGCAGGTGGCGCCCCCGTGACAGTCTCGCTTGCTCTGTAGGTGGGTCTTCGTCAGAGGCGAGAAAGTGGGAACGCCGCTGTGTAGGGAGGATGGCGTCCGTGGAAAGCACTTGCAACTTCTCCTCAGTGTTATGGGCCTTGGGGCGTGCCGGGGCCTCGCTCGCACACACACACACGCATGCATGCAGGCACACAGAGAGTGGACGCCGGAGACCTGTGTCTGCTCCGGTCGCCGGCGCGAACTGCCGGCGCACCGCCTTTAATGTTCTCTGCGCATGCGCGAGCCTCGATGCGGCTCGCGCATGCGTATACAATTAGAATTGCTACGCAACACGCAGGACGGCACACTCGTGTCTCTCAATGGAGCGGCGGACTGCCGTCACCTCCGGGATGGCTTAGTGACATTCATTGATGGTGTGGCTAACCCCCGCCTGGAACGCCGAAAATGCTGTGTCTTTGTGGTGTGCTGGACTGCCGTTTGGAATGGTGGACTGTTGTGTCTTTATGTTGTGGTGGACTGCTGTCTACTATGTACTGGTGGATTGCCCTGAGTATGAGGGCTGGTCGGATTTAACGCAGGATCCCGTCCTCCGTCTTGTCAACTGTTGTTTTGTCTTTGCCTGCAGTGCAGCGCACTGTCTTGCCTTGCTCTCCCTTTCTCATTCACACTATGGAAAGCGCAGAGCAAAAGACATTATCAACATCTCTTCATTCCTCTCGCACATTAACTGTCCCCATCCTTTATGCTCCTCCTCTTTCTAGTTTCCCCCCATCTGGCCAGTGTCTCTCTCTTAAGGAAGTTCTTTTTTTAAGGTCGCACCGCCTTGTTGGGTCACAACAGGTACTTTGTTGGGTGCCCTGCTGAGAGCGGGGGCGGGGGTAGGTATCAGCCACCTCTCAGTGATTCTATGTGAGGGAAGATGGCGGCCTGATGGTCGCATGCAATGGGTTATGCTGGATGTATGACGCCATTGCACAGCCTATCCATCCACACGGCTGCCATCTTGCCTTGCCTTGTTGGCCTGCAGTCCTGTCTCCACATAAGGCACACGTCTTGTCATGGGCCTGGAATCCCACGATGTGCTGGACCTGGCGCACGCGGCCCAGCCAGTATTTACTGCCTTAATAACAGAAAGACCTGTGTCCTTGTGTTGCAATAGTGTGTGCGAAGGAGGACTCGGCGGGAAGCCATGGCTGATGGAAGCCGATTGGGGGGTGGAGGGAGGAGACTGCCCATGGCAGCAGAATAATGAGGCAATTAGAGGCAGCAGAAAAATGCTTCCAGATGTGCCATTTCACTGCCAAAATGATGCTCTAATAATTCCAGTAAATAAGCCCCTTTCAGTGGGAAGCTGGCACCGGCGCAGCTGCGGGGGCTTCTGCACAATTACCCCACCTAATGATTTAGGCAGCAGCCAAGATGGCGTACCCCGAAATGTTAAAGGTTTTATCGTCGTACCGGACCCTGGGAATCCTTTCAGGGTGACGAGATCATGACACATAACAAAAAAATAACCGCTCCAAGAAGCAGCAGCGCGATACACATGTGGAAAAAAACAAAATGCCTTTTCTTTTTTTGGCTCACGCGCCTAATATTCCGACTGAGGAGCTGCCAAAGTTCAGATACCAACTGCATCTCATAAAACATCACATGCACGGGACGCAGGGCCTTGCTGCAGTCCAGGGTATATCGGATCAGTCTTTTGAGTTGGAAGTTTAAAAAAAACATTATTTTGTCACATTTAGCCTGGAACCCAAACTGCAAATTGGAAGCAGACCTGGCTCCACAAAAAAAGCCTGAATTGAAGGTTTGCTCATCCTGCAGTGGTGGCAAAATAACATAACATAACAAAACATAGGCGCGCCAACTAAACTACGCTAGCTAACCTACAAGAAGAGGCGCGCCAACTAAACTACGCTAGCTAACCTACAAGAAGAGGCGCGCCAACTAAACTACGCTAGCTAACCTACAAAAAGAGGCACGCCAACTAAACTACGCTAGCTAACCTATAAGAGGCACGCCAACTAAACTACGCTAGCTAACCTATAAGAGGCGC
Source organism: Ambystoma mexicanum (assembly GCF_040938575.1). NCBI lineage: Eukaryota > Metazoa > Chordata > Amphibia > Caudata > Ambystomatidae > Ambystoma > Ambystoma mexicanum. The sequence continues at coordinate 6,618,408 of NC_090931.1, read as the reverse complement.
GCCAACTAAACTACGCTAGCTAACCTATAAGAGGCGCGCCAACTAAACTACGCTAGCTAACCTACAAGAAGAGGCGCGCCAACTAAACTACGCTAGCTAACCTACAAAAAGAGGCACGCCAACTAAACTATGCTAGCTAACCTATAAGAGGCGCGCCAACTAAACTACGCTAGCTAACCTATAAGAGGCGCGCCAACTAAACTACGCTAGCTAACCTACAAGAAGAGGCACGCCAACTAAACTACGCTACCTAACCTACAAAAAGAGGCACTGCCACTAAACTACGCTACCTAACCTACAAAAAGAGGCACTGCCACTAAACTACGCTAGCTAACCTACAAAAAGAGGCGCGCCAACTAAACTACGCTAGCTAACCTACAAAAAGAGGCGCGCCAACTAAACTACACTAGCTAACCTACAAGAAGAGGCGCGCCAACTAAACTACGCTAGCTAACCTATAAGAGGCGCGCCAACTAAACTACGCTAGCTAACCTACAAAAAGAGGCACGCCAACTAAACTACGCTAGCTAACCTATAAGAGGCGCACCAACTAAACTACGCTAGCTAACCTACAAAAAGAGGCACGCCAACTAAACTACGCTAGCTAACCTATAAGAGGCGCACCAACTAAACTACGCTAGCTAACCTACAAGAAGAGGCACGCCAACTAAACTACGCTAGCTAACCTATAAGAGGCGCACCAACTAAACTACGCTAGCTAACCTACAAGAAGAGGCACGCCAACTAAACTACGCTAGCTAACCTACAAAAAGAGGCACGCCAACTAAACTATGCTTGCTAACCTATAGGAAGAGGCTCGCCAACTAAACTACTTTAGCTAACCTATAAGAGGCACGCCAACTAAACTACACTAGCTAACCTGTAAAAAAAAGGCATGCCAACTAAACTCTGCTACCTAACGTATAGGAAGAGGCGCGCCAACTAAATTACTCTAGTTAGCATACAAGAAGAGGCACGCCAACTAAACTACGCTAGCTAACCTACAAAAAGAGACATGCCAACTAAACTATGCTACCTAACCTACAAGAAGAGGCACGCCAACTAAATTACTCTAGTTAGCATACAAGAAGAGGCACGCCAACTAAACTACGCTAGCTAACCTACAAAAAGAGGCATGTCAACTAAACTATGCTAGCTAACCTATTTGATGTGATGTGATATTTCTAATGCGTTTAATATCCAGAGGTTTCTAAGCGTGGACCCAGGATTCTGTGTTGCTCCATGTCATCTTGCTTCTAAGGCGACCACGTTGCCACTGAGCTATCCTCCCGAGACTAATATAGAAAGAGTCACGCCAACTAAATTACGCTAGCTAACGTACAGGAAGAGGCACTCCAATTAAACTATGCTAGCTAACCTACAAGAAGAGGCATGCCAACTAAACTATGCAATCTAACCTACAAGAAGAGGCACGCCAACCAAACTACGCTAGCTAACCTACAAAAAGAGGCATGCCAACTAAACTACGCTAGCTAACCTACAGGAAGAGGCACTCCAATTAAACTACGCTAGCTACATACAAGAAGAGGCATGCCAACTAAACTATGCAATCTAACCTACAAGAAGAGGCACGCCAACCAAACTACGCTAGCTAACCTATAAAATGAGGCACGCCAACGAAACTACACTAGCTAACCTAAAAGAAAAGGCATGCCAACTAAACTACGCTAGCTAACCTACAAAAAGAGGCACACCAACTAAACTATGCTAGCAAACCTACAAAAAGAGACATGCCAACTAAACTATGCTACCTAACCTACAAGAAGAGGCACGCCAACTAAACTACGCTAGCTAACCTACAAAAAGAGGCATGTCAACTAAACTATGCTAGCTAACCTATGTGATGTGATGTGATATTTCTAATGCATTTAATGTCCAGAGGTTTCTAAGCGTGGACCCAGGGTTCTGTGTTATTCCATGTCATCTTGCTTCTAAGGCGACCACGTTACCGCTGAGCTATCCTCCCGAGACTAATATAGAAAGAGTCACATCAACTAAATTACGTTAGCTAACCTATAAGAAGAGGCATGCCAACTAAACTATGTCAGCTAACCTATAGAAAGAGACACACTAACCTATAGAAAGAGGCACGCCAACTAAACTACGTTAGCTAACCTATAAGCAGGGGCACGCCAACTAAACTACGCTAGCTAACCTATAGAAAGAGACACACCAACTAACCTATACAAAGTGGCACCCCAATGAAACTACAATATGAGGCACACCAGCTCACCTATACAAAGAGACACACTAGCCAACTTATACAAGGAGGCCCTCCAACTAACCTACAATAGGAGGCCCACCAACTAATCTACAATGGAGGCCCACCAACTATTGTTGGACCCTTCCCATTGGGACACCTACACCCTCTTTTCCTCCTACCCTCTGGCCACCCTCTTTGGGCTCCATACACCCAAAATCCTGTGAAGCCAAAAACCTTAGGGTCATCTTTAATTCTGCTCTATGAAAAGAGGCCCACCAACTAACCTTGAAGAAGAGGCACTTACCTGAAAGAAGAGGCGCGCCAACCAACCTATGAAAAGAGGCACACCAACTAACCTGAAAGAAGAGGCACTAACCTGAAAGAAGAGGCGCGCCAACCAACCTATGAAAAGAGGCACACCAACTAACCTGAAAGAAGAGGCGCACCAACTAACCTATGAGAAGAGGCACACCAACTAACCTGAAAAAAGAGACGTGCCAACTAACCTATGAAAAGAGGCACACCAACTAACCTGAAAGAAGATGCATGCCAACCAACCTATGTAAAGAGGCACACCAACTAACCTGAAAAAAGAGATGTGCCAACCAACCTAAGAAAAGAGGCACACCAACTAACCTGAAAGAAGGGGAACGGCAACCAACCTATGAAAAGAGGCACACCAACTAACCTGAAAGAAGATGCATGCCAACCAACCTATCTAAAGAGGCACACCAACTAACCTGAAAAAAGAGATGTGCCAACCAACCTAAGAAAAGAGGCACACCAACTAACCTGAAAGAAGGGGAACGGCAACCAACCTATGAAAAGAGGCACACCAACTAACCTGAAAGAAGATGCATGCCAACCAACCTATGAAAAGAGGCACACCAACTAACCTGAAAGAAGAGGCACTCCAACCAACCTATGAAAAGAGGCACACCAACGAACCTGAAAGAAGAGGTGCACCAACCAACCTATGAAAAGAGGCACACCAACTAACCTGAAAGAAGAGGCGCGACAACCAACCTATGAAAAGAGGCACACTAATCAACTAACAGTAAAATGCACACCAATTAACTACAACACAAGGTACTCAACTAACCTATCAAAAGAGACACCTCAACTAAACAACAAACTACAATATGAAGCACAGTGACTAAGCCACAAAAGGACACATGTATATAAACTAACCTATAAAAAGAAGCACACCTAGTAAACTATACAAAAAGGCACATAAAATGAACTAAAATCTGAGGCCAACCACACAAAACTTTATAAAGGGCAACACCAACCAACCTATAAAAGGATGCACACCAACAAAACAATAAAACGGGACACAACACGCAAACCATAAAACAATACATGACAGCTAACCTATAAAAGAGGTCCACCAAACAAACTATAAAAGAAATCACAAAACTAAAGAACACTAGGAGGCATCGGAAAGCAAACCAACCAATGAAAAGATGAACACCGACTGATCTATAATAAGAGGAACATCAACTGGAATAATAGGAGGAGCTCCGACTAACCGATGCAAGTCTCAAAGCACCAAGAAACCATGAACATTGTAGTGGTGCCGAACCCATGTACCCAGCACTAAGCCCTTTAAGACAAGGTAGCAATACTTTGAGATGGATGGAGTTGCAGAATATGCTCAAACATTAATAATCAGACTGACTCAGGAAGTTGGCAAAGTATGTCTGTTTTAATATCATTGCAACACAAACAAGTCCCAGTTTCACTGCGCCGAGTATAGCAAAATAGAAATCAGGAGTCCAAGTGATTTGTATGAAAGAACAGCCTTTAAAGTCCAAGGTTTAGTACAAGCAACAGCCTAACACGTGTTTCGAGCCTTCCACGGCTCTTCATCTGGGGCTTAATACATGGATTTCTTCAGTCTGTCTAAACAGCCGACCAGCTTTAACCACAATTGCAAAGCCTTCAGAGTACTTTTTGGGCATTGTCCCTTCAGCTTAAATTTCAGGCTCTATCCCTATTAAGCCTCAGATGAAGAGCCGTGGAAGGCTCGAAACACGAGTTAGGCTGTTGCTTGTACTAAACCTTGGACTTTAAAGGCTGTTCTTTCATACAAATCACTTGGACTCCCGATTTTTATTTTGCTATACTTGGCGCAGTGAAACTGGGACTTGTTTGTGTTGCAATTGTACTCACCTCAGTGGAATTATACTGTCAGTATATCCACACTACCCAGATACCTGCAGCCTTGACCCTCTTTGTCTAATTTATACTTACAAGCGCTGTGGATCGTGAATTTTTCTGCCAATTCGTTCTTTCCTGTTTTAATATCAATTGTCTAAAACAGGGAGTATAACGAACATCAGTTCAATTTTCTCACTCAGTGAGTTTCATAAAAAATGCCGGTTATATAGCAGAAACTCATCATCTTTAACGTCAATCTACGTGGCAAACTAGAAAAACCTACTTGGGAAAGTGATAGGCTTAAAGGGAACATCTAGATTTATGTTCCATACTTGTTCGGGAAAGTGAGTGGGTATCTAACATCAGGTGTGGCAACTAAGCCCTCCTCCAGTGCAAGTCACTACAAATGTCATCAAATACACGACGTCTTATTGGTGACATAAACTATAGGGCTCTCTATTACGTGGCCTTCTTGTAGAGGAGGTCCCAAATATAGCCTGCACTCTAGTCGCCCATTTTGAAGTACCAGGAACGTTCACACCGAGATATGTGACGTATGATGGCAAATAAACCAGCAGAGAGCCGCAGTGGGGCTCTGCCCAGTAGCTATTAGAAGAACAATACCTATTGAAGTACCAATAACCAGACAAACATGGGCAGTAAGGTACCCATTGAGAAAACCCTACCAGCAAATGAAACAAAATGAAGATTGTTTAAGTACTGCACAGGAAGAAACCAGAAAATCCTTAATGGAGGGTGAATGGTGACGTCAAGAGAGCCCGGACGGACTCACATATAGAACAAATGACGAACCAAGAATGACACAAAGAGACGAAACGCCCTAAGAAAAGAGATCGTGAGTTTAAGATGATAGAAAGCTATCAAAGCGTAAGAGAGTTGAGCTGTAAGCAAAATAAAGACAGTCGATCAGTTTACGCCTGTACATATGCTTGGAACCATAAGACGCTAAAGAGAACAGTGTGGCTTGCTATGCTAAGTAGAAGAATAAAGCAGCAAGCGCCATTGTATATAATCTACCTCAAAATGAAGCACAATATTATAAATGCGGGTCCACTTTGCATAAGAAGCAGAACCAACTCAGGTTATTTCAGGCCAAGCGCAAGAAGTTCCATATTCTAGCATCAAGAGGAAAAAGGCTGAATCAAACCTCGGCAAAAGCAGCTTGTGCCAGGGAAGCCGAGGTCACATAGATAGAAGCTGTAGACAGTAGCTACATTAATTAAAGCAAAGAACAGAATATCCTGCCTCTGGAAAATCAAGATAAGAAAGTGAAGACAGGTGGCAGGGTGAAATGAAAATCAAATGCACAAATGGAGAGAAACGAGGCAAATCCATGGTGTACTAGCACGTGACCAGCCGAGCAAGAGGAGGCACGAGTTCACACCTACGCTTGGCATCTGCCCAGACAGAGATATCAAAACTTTCCAGTCAGAAGATGCAGTTTCGAGGCCAACCGCAGTAACATAATTGACACATAGTTGTTGAAGTGATGATTGCTTGTAACCTTATTTGGAGGAAGGCCGGATAGCTGAGGGGGCACCCTGCACCTGGCTGACCATTCTGCGTGCTGCTAGGCAAAGTGGAGAGTTATGCATGGGGTTGATGCCAACCCAATCACAGTGGACCAAATAATCTAGGGTCCTATAGTTAGTAGAACCAATGAGACTTCGTACTTTTAGTGATGTTTACAGTAGTCATTTATGAAGGAAGGGCTTAGATGCCCACCTGACAGTATTTACCCAATCCCCCTACTCCGTTACCATATACAGATATAGCACCTATATTAAAGTTACCTTTTTCCAACCAATAGAATTGCATGTTAACTTTTGAGTATTATATTTCAGATTATGACGCGTTTTGAGTATAAAAGTTATGTTTTGTATGAAATTCAAGGGAGTTGAAGCGAGACGGGCTCTCGCACTGCTGTCGATTTCCATGTTTACCTGTTTTTAGTACTTGTCATTAAACAGACTCCCCTTTGCCAAACCATTGAGTTGCCCTTATTGATTGGTGTTGGGGTAAGTGACCCTGCACCCCCACCCATCTCGAGGTGCAGCTATCTCGTCTTAAAGTGCTGAAGAGCAAACCCCAACTCTATGAGCTGGCCGGGGGTCTCTCGGTACACTCAACAATTGGTTGACACCCTTGCACCCATCTGTAATCTTCTACACACGCTAGCAGCATGTAGGCTAGCACCCTGGTGGTGGTGGGCTGGTCATAACCATAGCTTCCCACCTAATTAGCCTGCCATCTATCATCACTCTTGCCATCTGCCAGTCAATTAGCCCTTTGAACATTGGCCTTGGTAATGTTCTCTTTGCCTGAGAATAAAAAGAAGTAGAGGCATACTTTTTCTCTTGGTTTCGATACGCTCAACTCAGTATCTATGTTCATCCGACCACGTGGCTGGAGACCATGTTTCAGGGCTTTTCTGTATTTAAAATACAATTAAATGATGAACCTCTGACGTCTTCAATGTTCTTACTCCTCACCTCAGACAGGAGTTTGTTCTTTTCACACGTTCTGTAGCTACTGCATGAACATCCAAGCTCACGGTGGCCTTGAATTCCTGTTGCTGGGCCAGCCAAGCCTTTCTTGAATTCACCTCCGTCATTAAGTTGTTTTCCAACTGCGCCACACTGAAAAAGCTTTTCTATTCAAGGGTCCAGACTCTGCTAAAATGTGTTGTGAAACATCCATTGTCTACACATGCCTATGCATGTGCGTTGATGCATCGCAGCAATCTATTCACGACGTAGCCAGCCTTAAGTTTACTTTGTCTGCTTGCGTTACTGCATCTGTACAATTGTAAAAAGAGTTTGCATTTTCTTCATCGTTTGTGTAGCATGAGCAACTTCATCTCACGCCCGAAATGTTGCTCACCTTGAACACCTTCTGCTCAAATTAATGGAATGTTTCTGGTCTTGAGCCTCTTTTCTGGATGCGTCATCAGTCTTCATTTTCTTTTACGTCCTCTGGCATTTCATTCAAATGACCTGCATATTGTTGTGAGTGCATACATATCTTCCTCAATGGGTACCTCACTTCCAGGATGCTTTTTGGTATCGGTATTTTCAATGGCACTGCACGTGTCTCACACTCTGGCTCCCAACATATAGGCACCATGGGGCGGAGATTTGATTGGGGGTACTTGGCTCCACCTCAATACTCCCCCCTCTGGGTGATTCATTGATCACTCACCCATCATCCTTCACATCTTGAAATCCTTGTCTGAAGAAATGCTTTTTTTCGACCCATTGTTACGCTCACCTCGTCTCTGCGGGGGTGTTGGGGCACGGTTGGAACCCTCCCTGGACTGGACTCCTCAGGTTCAAGCTCTTCCCTCGACTGCGATAGTGTAGACTGCTCGAGTTGCTGGTTATACCCCTGGGAGAAGGTAAGAGGCAATGAGAATGCTGCGGTGGAAGTGCAATCCCCCTCTGACCCTTCTTGCCAGAATTATATGAGCATGCATTTTCCCATATGACCTCACCTGTTGTTTTGTAATGATGAGTTTTCCATCCTGCTTTCTCTCAGCAGGGGCGCCGTGGACAGACCAAGTTGCGTCACTGGTCCTTATGCGTGGTGGCCGACACCGACCACGACCAATCCCGCCTTGGAGGTAAGTTTTTGTAACAATGATTATTGTCCGTAACCTTTGTGTTGATTTTTCCCCAATGATTACTGTCCGTAACCTTTGTGTTGATTTTTCCCCAATGATTATTGTCCATAATGTTGTAATGTCCTTTCTTTCCCCTTAGGTATGAAGATGGCTCGCGGAGTCGCGGTGATGGAAGAGGGTTCTAAATGATGCCAAAGTGGATCCATAAGAGCCCACTAGTAGGTAAATTGGGTTTCCGGATGATGCGCAAGTTTGTGACTTGCGCGGCCAAGGAGTTAAAAGTTTATGCAGTTGCTAACCTTTTGCTTTCTGTCTCCCTTGCAGGTTTTACCAGACGGTGCTTGATGGTGAGTGATGTTCCGAACACCTGTCGGCTGCCAGATGGAAGGATCTGCGAGGATGTTGAGCCGGAAGATGACTCCCGTGTTGTCAGGCGTTCGGAACAGGTAAGGATGCAAGGAGATGCAAGAGTTGGATCAGCGGAGACAAGTAAAATGCACACGGTAACTGCAGAGTTGGATTCGGGTAGCAGTGCTTTGAGCAATGGCGTGGCTGGTCCCAGGTAAGATGCGTGCGGTAGCTGCAGAGTTGGATCGGGTAGCGGTGCTTCGAGCGAGGGTGTGGCTGGGCTCAGGTAAGATGCGCGCAGTAACTGCAGAGTTGGATCGGGTAGCAGTGCTTCGAGTGATGGCGTGGCTGCTCTCAGGTAAGATGTGTGCAGTAGCTGTAGGATGGAGTTTGGGAGACTGAAGATAAACTTGATGAACTGGAAACAGGTAAGGATCTGTAGATGGCAGTAAGCGTTACGCTGCTCCAGCAGACTAACGCGAACTGCCAGAATGTGGGTAGGGCTGGCTTATATAGCCTGGCCCCAGCCACTCCCTTTAGGCCCTGCCTTGTAGCCCCACCTTACCACTCCCTCTGACTTCTGCACGTGCCTCCAATGTATTTGGAGGACCGCGCCTGGCCTGGATGCACCTGCCTTAGGCACACTGTATGCAGAGCACACTTTTAAATGAGCTTGGCGCTAAAAGCGCCAGGACTGGGTCCATTGGGACCCTGCAGGGCATGAAGGTAATGGCCCTTGACCAGTGGCCATGGCACCCATACATTTATGACTCCTTAAAGACATGCTGCTGATTTTACATGCTCATCTTTATTTCAGGACATAAGCATGCATTGCCCATTGAGACTGCAGTAAATCCCATTCCCCACATACTTCTTCTTATTCTTTGGTTACGGGAACTGTGTTCCTTCAGGTGCATGAATGCTGGCCTTCATGTAGTCTATGATCTCTTCATCTGTCAGTTTCTTAGTTTTCCATCCTGATTTGACATCAATCATGGTCTTCATTCCTACAGGTTTCTCTGCAGTCTTCTTACATTTTGAGATCATTATCCTGATCACACAAATCCAAGCAAAACCATCAATATCAGGGCTCCAAGGAACTTCAACATGTCCACCATCCATTGCGGAACCCATGAGAAGATTGATCCAAACCAACTGTCATCAGCAACGTCTTCCAGTTCATCTATCATCTGGACATGTAATTTCATCAGCAGCGTTATGGCCTCTGTCAAGATGCCATTCCCATCATCATGAGAAGGTATGAATGTGCAGCGTGATTGTCCAATTTTGGCATAAACAACTCCATCCATAGCTGTGATCACATCCAGGACATACCTATTCTGAAGTGTCATCAGTCGTATGGCTCTCAGCTCTTCCTTGATAGCATTGAATCCCTTTATGGTAGTGTTAATCGTCTGTAACAATTCCCACCTGGTTATCTGTAACCACTTGCTATTTGTTGCTGTCTGGATCCTGGGCATGAAGATTATTGTGAATATCAATGAGGTCTGACTGAATAATCTGTGTTCATATGGAATAGTATCAAAAGATTCTATTGACTTAGCTGAAAAATAGTTCTCTATCTTCATCCGATTTATCAGCTCAGCAGATCTCTTTTTCCTCAGGTGAGCATCTGCTTTTGTAAATTCACTAATGTTCAAGTCACTTTTAGCAATTACCAATGGACAATCACTATAGAAGACCATCCTCCCCAATCTCTAAGCAGCTGCATGTAAGCTCTGGATCCACAGGCCCAGTAGTGATCCATTATCACTGGTGTTCCAATGTTCTTCCTGGTACATCAAAGACTCGACCACAATTATGATTTTCTTGTGCCATTGTTTCTGAAACACAGCTTTTCACTGTCCCGAGGCACTATCTGTAAAGGCCTTTGTCTTTGACCCATGTCAGTAGTTTAGCAAGTCTTGGCCATAAAGTTTTGCATCCGTTTTCCACAATGTCAATGGTTGGCTTGCGGTGACCAATCACCACCCAGGCCCTGTAGATAACCACACCTTCCTCCCAGGCATCTGGAGAAAGTACTGAACCCCAGATTTGCATCTGGCCTCTTTCCTTACAGCTTCAAGTTTCTTCTGCGGTTTTTCCTGGGCTCTCATGTCTGCTGTTTACTTCCCATCTGATTCTAGCTCCTTTCACTAAGGTTGTTCATATCTTCTCACATGGTATCTGGTATGTGGTCTTGCTCTTTTCTTTGTGTCTTGGACATAATCATCTTCGTCTGGAGCTGTCCATTCTGTTGCCCATACCAAAGATGCTGTTCGGCCCATAAACTGACCTCTTACCTGGCAGAGTGCTATGTGCAGTGGCGTCTGCTATCATGGGGGGCCGGGCGCCGCCCCCCCAGAAATGAAAGAGGAAGCTAAAAGAGATTCAATCAGAGAACTTCTCCGATTGAATCTCTTTTAGCTTAGAAAATGCCTGCATTTCCTTTGCCAACAGCGCGGGGGCTCTGTGGCAAGGTAATCATGTATCAGGACCCGGCCCGTCTTTAACAGCGGGGCGCGTCCCAATTTAGTTAATTTTTTTCCATAGTAGAGTGCGTGGAGCACCTAGCCCCACGCACTCTATGTAGCCCCTTTAATTGGAAGCTTGGCGGGGTGCTTCAGGGGTAGCCCCGCCAGTATAAAATGTGCGCAAACAGCGCACTTAAATTCAGATTCCCTCCCCTGCCATGGATACAGTAATGTCATTGGCTGGCAAACAGCCAATGACATTACTGTATCTATGATGACTCACTGGCGGCACAGGGTGTTACGTGCGCCTGCGCCGCCTTCACACGTCTGTTTCTCTTTCTTTTCTTCCGACGTCGAGTGAACAGCACACGGTGCACACCAAACACGAGTGCTGCTGCAGCGGCGCCGCGGTAAGTACCATGATCCGGCCATGGGCCATCCCCATGTTTGTTTTACTTTTTTCTTTCTGTTTGGGACCGGGGACTCGGGAGTGTTACTTACACTCCCCTCCCCGGGCCGAAACTATGTGGTCCACCACGGCCCCAGGCCCAGTCAACACTGAACGACGTGTAGGCCTTGGCCTACACGTCGTTCAGTGTTGCTGCCGAGCTGCGAGCCTTGGTGGTAGCGGGCCGCTCGCTACCACCAAGGCGAGGGCCGCTGCCCTGGGCCTATTTGTTTTAACCCCGGTCCGTGCCGCAAGGGCCTTGCCTTGGGCCAAGCTGGACTGGTGCGCAAGGCCCAGGGCAGGCACTGGCCGTGCGCTGCTGCTGCCCACTCAGGCAGCCGCGGCCCGCGACCACGCATCTGCTAATTGTGCCGTTTTATATTTTCGGCATTTTCCAAAAAAAAATGCTGAAAATATAAAACGGCACAAATAGCAGATGTGTGGTCGCGGGCCGCGGCTGACCACAAAATACCTTTGCAAATGGAGGATCAGGTGGTGGGGGAGTTCCAAAAGCTAAAACCCTCTTCCGATGCCTGTCCCCCAGCACCGTGGTTCCTTACACTCCCACTCCCTACCGGCTTTCATGCAGACAAATCTGACTCCACTTTCTGACTGCTTCGAATCCCCTCCCACAGCATGGCACATTCTCTGCTCAGCTTCTCTTTCTAAAGGTTACCCTCATATTATTTTCAAATGGGCCACTCATTTGTGGAACCGACTTGGTAATTCCTTATTGGCGCTACCACTCCCCATGCGACTGATGCTAGAGCACAACCCAGTCATTCCAGCAGGCTCTCAATCATACGTGCCATTGCCTAAACACACCAGCTCTCCTCGTGGCATAACACATGTAACAGTGTTGCGAGATGGCATGATTTATGCCAGGGAATGACTATGCCGTTGGATGTATGTATTTCTAAAGCACTACACGCAGCGTTCTGCCACCTCTGGCACCAGACAGAGACCGGAATTCAAATCCATCCAGATCTATGTACACGCATGTTCTACTGTCAGCACAAAGGCCAAGCAGCACCCCAACTCGACAACCTCATGGTGTGCCTTCACTCGCATTGCCAAGCTGAGGAACATCACTCACCATCACCGTATCACCCTATTACCATAGTGACCCTAACATGAAGTTTCTATATTGCACTGCATGCAAACCTCGCCCTTCTTCCAAGCACTACAATAACGCGGGGATTTACATTGCAGTGCTCTGGACTTCCTACTGGCACGATAACAGCTTTGGTGCATTTCCATCGGGCTCCTTATCCAATCTGTTTCCCCAACCATAAGATGCGAAAAATATAAACACATCAGCGTGCATACTATGTGGTGTACCCTTTCAAAACATGAACTACAGAAAACCTGACTTCCCCCCAATGCACCATGCCAGAGACAACCCAATCTTTATGCAATTATTATAAGAACAGAGTAAACGGAATGTCGGTTTGCATTTATCCTGCAAAACGTTTCCACTGCCTTCATTCTGTGAGAAACTGTAATAAAAGAATTCACGCACTGTAAATGCAATGGACTGGAGCTCCCCCCCCTGTATCACTGCGGACATGCAAGAAAAGGCATCACTTGGAGGTGACGGCGGCATTCTGAGGGTAGTGCAGCCTGAGCGTTTCTTCGACACAAACATCAGGCCGTGTCATACGTGTTCCTCACATGCAAGCAAGGAACAGCATTTCAATAGCAATAGTATTACTTTAGAATAGTAAAACATGTCCATAAGGGCCCGGACCCAGAGAGTGTGAAATGCTAACGCCCTCTGGTGTATAAGTGCCAGGGTGGCAGGAGGAGGAAACATGCACTTTAGCATGGTCGGATGTCTTGGGTGGGCTCGCCTCCCTCTGAAGAGTAACGCCATAGCCCAGCCAGGGGAACACTTGCAATGCAGTAGATCATATCCAGGGCTGAGGGAGAGATCTTATGTTGAGGGGTGGAGAGACAGGAAGGATGCCAGGTAGGTGTCTTGTGCGGGAGGATGGGCAGGACACCAGGTAGGTGTCTTATGTTGTGGGAGTGGGGAGGCAATATATCAGATAGGGGTCTCTTGTTCTGGTTGTTGGGATGCTAGATAAGGGGTATTCTGCTGTGGGGAGGAGGGAGGCAAGATGCCAGGCCGGGGTGTTGTGTTTTTCAGGAGTGGATGCTAGCTGGCATTCTTTCGTTGTGGCATTTTGTGAGGCGGTGCATCAGGTAGGTGTCTTATGCTGTGGGATTGGGGAGGAAATATATCAGATAAGGGTATTGTGTTCTGGTTTTTCGGATGCTAAAACGGGATATTTTTTCCTGTGGGGAGGAGGGAGGCAAGATGCCAGGTAGGGGTGTTGTGTTGTGTGGATGCTAGCTGGGGTTCTTCTTGCGCTGTGGCGTTTAATGAGGCCTGACCTGACGTCAGATAGGAGTCTTTTTGTAGTGGGGAGGCAGAATGCCTGGTAGTGGCACAGCTCAGTCAAGTCGAGGGTACACGCGGGTGGACAGAGTCCACCCACTTTCTTCAGAGGGTGAACTCAGTGCCGCTGCGCTAAAATGAGAAATAATGTCCTCTTTGAATTTATGAATTAAAACCGACCTCGGGATCGAAACGCAGTTGTCAGGTTTGCAGCCATAACACTTCCCCACTGCACTTTAACCTGATGAAAAATGACAAACTAAAGGTGAAATGATTTCACCTTCAGTTTGTTATTTTTAGAAATGTCCCATTTCCATAATGCAAGTCCCAGGGAAAACCTTTGTATTGGTTCTTGGAGTTTAAAACATGCACACCTTTTAACGTTTTCAAAAACACTATCAGAAGAAAATATCCTCTCTTGGTTTTGTGTGTGTGTGTTGATTTTATGAAAGGCAAACTCCATTCGTACTGTGCAATTTGGGTGGTTATGCAAAGCCAATGTAATGAAATGTGCATATTTCACCTTGATATGCTCATTTCTGGCGACGTCCCATCCCATTGCGTGTGTTGATGGGTCCCCCACTTTAATTTGTAGGACTTGAGTTGACAGTGGTCTTGTGCTAAGGGGGCTGAGAAGGCAAGATAGAGGTTTTGTTAGGGGTTGCGTGGCAGCAGGTATGGGTTTAGTGGGACGTGCTGTACTGGGTCTATGGTGAAAGCTTGTATTGTATTGCTTGCTTGCATTGCATATAAAGCTGTTTCAATCCACTATTTATGCAACCATGTAGTTGCATGCTAGGCTCGTGTTTGTCTCTTGAGGCCTAGGTATATGGTGAAAGGCTGTACCGGGTGTATGGTGAAAGCTTGCATTGCCTATAAAGCTGTTTCATTCCACTATGTATGCAGCCATGTAGTTACATGATGCTAGGCTCTTGTTTGTCTCTTAAGGCCTAGGTACATGGTGAAAGCGCTGTACCTTCCGGGTGTATGGTGAAAATACTACACCTAAAGAACTAATCCTGCTCTTGTCCTTTCTTTTTCCCGATTTCCACCCCCATACCTCTCCCTGTAACCTTCAATTCTTTGCATCTACTTCAGGCTTTCGGAAGGAGCGTGCTAGAATGAAAAAAACCTTTACTGTACTAAACTAACTATACTATTTGTATTGCTCTTAAAAACTCCTACAGAAAAATGGAAAGAATGCCGATTCAAGGAACAATAGGCCTCATTAGAGGTTTGTCGTAATTCCTTGCCATTGCCGCCAAGCTCGTTTACTGTTACCACCACTCGGTCTGTGGATTTACCCTAGTAATAGGAGTGGGCCGGGGTAACAGCGGTGTTACTCCATTGCAATTACTGTGAAATGTGAAAGGGTGTTGGCCCCCTTTAGTTGGTTTAAGGGTGTTTACAAGATCAGATGGCCTACTTGGAATTAGGTATTCTCAGGGATTTGAAGGGCTTCTGACGATTGACGCTGGGGCCTTGTATTTAGCTGTCAGCCTGTGCTGCTTCTTGCTGTTTACCCACCTTCCCCTTTGACCTCGGCTCACTGCCTTGTGTTGTGCTTCATCTGTCTACCTTCACCCCTTCATCCCTTGTTGTGGCCAGGCACAGCTGTAGCACAGCTACACTTGCCAGGCACAGCTGTAGCAGAATTAACTACCCGTTGTTGTAGAAGCAAGAAACATGGTGCAGGATCCTGGGCATCATGACCTAATAGCAGTGCCTGGCAGAAGCTTACACCGTATGCACAAGGCCAAAATGTTGGCTTTGTCAATGCTTGTGTTTGAACAGGATCTCAGTGGCTTTGCCAATGCTGTTTTTAACAGGACTTCAGCGAAGGACACGTAGAGTGCTTATAAATCGGGTGCCTGAAGGGCTGCAGCAAATTAATTTTGTAATAATGTGAGCTCCGCAAAGCGCACTTTTAAAGCCCCGGAACGAAAACATTACAAAAATGTATATATTGCAGCGTTATACAACTGATGACTGGCACATGGTGGTAGTTGCTGGTACTTTCTTTACACATTGTACTAATGATTATTCTGGTGCAGCTTCAATGTTACAAGCAGTTAACTCTCTCTCATTCATGTGTGAAAACCATTTTAATACTGCTCTAAGCCTATGTTGTCCTTTCTCAGATCAGTCTCTCGCTTTCTCTTTACAGACCATCAGCAACACCTTACATGAACAAATCCAACCAGTCCAGGGCAATTGTGCAACTAAAAACATCAGACTTCAACCTCCACAGTGCACCTACGGGATTTGGATTTCCCATAGCCTGCGAAGGAGTTCATTGCAGTGACCATTCTCCAGAACGAGGTGAGCTAGCATAAGTCTTGTGTAGGGTTTGGTGCTCAGGGCACTCCAACTCTGTTTGTGTTCATCTGTAGTAAAGAAGGCACACAGCTATCTTGTTTAAATTCTTTTTGAAAAGAAGCCCATGTTTGTGGGGATCAATGAGGTGGGGGAAAATCTGATGAACAGTACAGGCTACAGAATGGCATCTATGACTAGCTGGGAGGGTGGCATGTGAAAATGGAAAGTCATACATATAATGCAAAAAAGGCCTGCTTATGGTTCAACGGAAGCAAACCTGTCCATTTGGAAACTGTTTTCCGAAGGATAGGATTGGTGGTTCCCACTTACCTCATGATGTCCTGGTATCTTCCAGTTGAATGGTATACAGTCATTTGTTTTACTGCTGTAAAATCCCAGTCTTTCAAACATCAGAATACCTTCTTTCTAATCTTCACCATTGCTCCCACAGTGCTTGGGAGGGATTGGGGTTGTGTCATGCAGTCAGAAAAATCTCCCCACATTCTAAACAATGTTTTTTTTTTTAGAACAGTATTAACAGAACAAACTTGCCTCATTTCTTCCATAAGTACTCATTTGCCAAACAAGCTGCAATACGTACTGTGTGGCTGGTGTCACATTTGCTAATGGGCATGTGTGTTAAAGCGTGCATAGATAACATCGGCAATTATACTCAACTGTACTGGTCGATGATACGTACAGCAGAGTTGTGTATAATTGCAGACGCTATCTGTGTCTAGTACCGACTAATTATACTTATGTGTTATTGAAGAGCATACCTAACAATGACAACATGATCCCATCTACATGTACATAATCATTTTGCTTATTAACAGGTGTCACTGTTGCCGAAAATTAATTCAGTGGACCAATTACTCTCAAAACCATTTTCCGGACTCGTACACAGTGAAAAACTGGAGGTGAAAAGACTAGGGCCTGATCGGCCAGATGTAAAAATTGAACAGTCCGCAAAAGATAGGGGAAAGGCTTACACACGCACATTTTCCATGGTGTGGTATGAAAAGAAGACATGGCTCACTGGTAGCATTGCTAAGCGGTCTTTGTTCTGCTTCCCTTGCCTGCTGTTTGGAGGTGAAACGGCCTGGACAAAAACAGGAGTCACTGACTTAAAGCATTTGTCAGAAAAAACCAAGAGACATGAATCGTGCAAATCTCATATTGAGAATATCTTACAGCTGCGCATGTTGGGAAGTGTAAACATTGCAACACAGTTGGATGATGCCTATCGCCGGAGCGTGATGAGGCCTAATGAGAATGTGGATAAAAACCGATACATCTTGTCAAAGTTAATAGAGTGTGTGCTTTTTTGTGGTGCGTTTGAATTGGCTTTACGTGGCCATGATGAAACTGAAGACTCTTTAAATCCTGGTGTATTTAGAGGCCTGGTGGATTTTGTATCCAGCATAGACAGTGCAATGGAACTACACTTAAAAAATGCAACAGTATTCAAGGGCACTTCAAAAACAATTCAGAATGAACTGCTGGACTGCATGCTCACGGTCACCAGAGAGATCATTGTAGAGCAGTTAAAATGCACAGATTATGTGGCTATTCAGGCAGACAATACAACTGATATTTCTACTAAGACTCAGTCTGTGCTAGTCTATCGCTACATTGATGAACGATACAGAATTGTTGAAAGGTTTTATGGGTTCTCTCATCTGAAAGACTCTAGTGCGCAGACCATTGCTACTGCCATAATGGAAAAATTGGACGACAAAGTATTCCCTGAAGATTGCCACAAAAAAAAAGTAATTGCGCAAACATATGATGGTGCAAGTGTAGTGAGGGGAGTGTCTGGTGGAGTCCAAAAGAAAGTAGCTGAAGTGTATCCAAATGCACATTATGTACATTGCCATGCACACCAGCTTAACCTCATCATTGAACAGGCTGTTTCAAAAATCTCACAAGCTCGAGTTTTCTTTTTGGATATCTCTGGCTTCTGTACATTTTTTTCTCGTTCTCCAAAAAGAACCGCAGTTCTAGATGAGGTATCAGATCACAGACTTCCAAAACCATCTCGCACTCGCTGGAGCTACCATATTCGGGTAGTGGAAGCCATATATCAGCACAGAGAAGCACTCCGTACATGCTTTGAGAAAATTATTGAAAGACGGACTGATTTTGAGGGGGTTACTGTGCATGAGGCCCAGGGATTCATTCGAACTCTGAAAGAGAAGGAGTTCCTTTTCTTCCTTTTTTTGTTCAATGACATAATGCCCCATGTCGACATTCTATATAACCAGCTTCAGAAGAGAGACATTGACTCTGTGTATGTGCAGAAAGCTACTGCAACTTTTATCAAGTGCATTGGCAGAGTACGTGAAAGCACGGACAATCTGGAAGCTAAACTTCCATCAGAGGCAACTTTTTCAGGTCGCAATGTAAATATGAACACTTTGAATCGTTTGGCTAAAGAAGTATGTGATATTATAGTTACACAAGCCCAAGAACGCTTTGCATTTACTAACCACTTGGAGGGGGCCAAATTGTTGCAGAGTGACCTATTTCAAACACATGGACAGTCTTTTCCCAATGATGTACTGAATGCAACTGTCCAAGCGTACCCCATGTTAAACAAGGAAAGACTGCGCACAGAGCTTTCAATTGTTTATGAGAGACCGGAATTCTCTAGTGCGAGTGGGACAATTTCTTTATTAAAAGTGTTTGTTGAAAACAATCTCGAAGAAGCATTTAGTGAGACAATGCAGTTATTAAAAATTCTGATTGCTACACCCATGACAACAGCTGAGTTTGAGCGCTGTTTCTCCACCCTGAAGCGAATTAAAACATTCTTGAGAAACACAATGACTGAGGATCGTCTGAATGCTTTGGCCATGCTGTCCATGGAAAAACAACTAATTCAAGAGATCCCTGACTTCAATAAACGGACTATTGAAAAATTTGCCTCTCTGAAAAATAGACGTGCACAATTTGTGTACAAACTTTCAAAATGATTGACCAGTGAATGTTCTGTTACAAACAAGCTATTTGCAGTTATTTTGTGGGTTACCTTGAGTTCTTTGTTTCAATGGCCTTATGTATGTTAGGATTTTGTGTAAGGTTGCAGTGATCTATTTGACAGAACAGTGAGAAATGTGAAGTATGTTTTGATGTTATGGTTGTTGGTTGCTAATAAAGCACTCAATATAATAAACTTAGTAAACTATTTCTGTTGCATTTTTCTCCATGCAATATGTATGTGCTATTTCTGAGACCTGTGCATTCCACCTGTTGCAAGTTTGAGAAACTGAAGCAATGGCAACTCAGCGAGGCAGACGGCCATTAAAGGTAGGACAAATGTCGCATTAATTAAGTGGTTAAAAACTAAAGTAATATTTTAGCTTAGTTTCCCCCTTTCAGAAAATGCCTAAAATCCCACCTTAGTAAGAGGATGAGCACATGTGAATGCCAGTAACAGCATGACAAACATGTTTCCATCATTGCTGACTATATAATGAATTTCTTTATGCATACACCATAGTACCAGCTATTCTCAATACAAGCTGCTGTAAAATACACCATCACACTTGCACCCGTAAGAATAGTGTACCACCATTAATATGTAAAACCGAATGCTTTTTTTCATATTTCGGTGGGTTTTTTGGACAGTAAATTGCACATTTTGTAGGCCATTTTTCCAAAATTTTCCCGGGGTGAGAACCCCCCCGCATCCCCCTTGGGGAGGTGGGCTTGCACGCTGCGCTCGCTACTAAATTCGCCCTCGGAAATTTACGCCCCACCAACTTTCAAACTCACCAGCCACCACTGGCTATGTGAGATAGGCAATGTGCTGTCTGAACATCTATTTCAACAGCTATGAATATTTTATTCTTTCCCATACTATAAGGCAGCAGTGCACACAAATAGCATTCCTCCTCTGAGGTACTTTTTCCTACCTCTTTTATGTGCTGATACCACATGTTATTCCCCAAACGTGCTGTGCTATCCAGGTAGTCATTCAATTCATGATCATCCTCCCTTGCACTTCTCATAGGTCTCTTTCTTGTCTCATGAACCTCTATGATCATCTCATGATGTATGTCAGCATAGTTCCTTCTTACTGGAGGAATCATAGGGACATTTGCCAGTGAAATCAGTGCAGTGTTTTTACATGTGCTCCTGGTGTAGGAACAATCACATAGGGCCTTGGCTGTTGTATAGTTGCTATATCTGTACCTTCCTTCTGCATAGGAAGATACATAGGACGTACTGTTCTCTTTGGACCAACATAATAAACAGTATGTATCATGAGAAACAGAATAATAATAATACATATAATACATGTATATGTTATATACCAATACATCCAGCTCCAGCATCAGTGACTTCTTGCACGTCGGTGTGATCTCTCGTTGTTTGCCACATTATTATTATTGCTATCAATATTTCCCATCTTGCCTGTGATTACTTTTAAGGAAGGAAAAAATAACTATAATCAGGAAAGTTTGTCAGGTGTTCAGGTAGTAGACGAATTTGCTTGATTATCTCAAGTATCAGCCAATGTATTGCAGGTCGATTCCTGCAATCCCTCAGAAATACACAAGTGTTAGTATGTCATCCAACAAGATAAGGATTTTTGTGAAGCAGAAAATAAAAGATCATGCCAAACATGAATTGCAACAGCAGGACTACTGTCAGAGGCGGCCGTGTCAGGCGGTGCTGCCTGACGTGATCCCTGCATGCATAGGGTGCTTTACTCAGATCTTCTGAGAGTGAAGCAATCATGGTGGTGAGGACTGTGGTGAGGTTCGTAGCTACGAGTCAAGTCCTACGGTGGGGACTGCAGTTGCGTTTATAACGCAGCTGTACTTTGTTCAGTCGCCCCGCTGCCCTTAGATTGTTTTCTAGCCCATAGCCGGGTATCCTGCTAATCTTCACAGTCCACCTCCTCGGTGCTGGGCTACGCCGCTGGTTGACCATGCGGTAGGTGACCCGTGGCCTGTTCAGGGGGAATGGAGCAAAGAGGATTGAGCTACCGTGAGCATGTCGCTGGGCATACTCCTGTTTCGGTTGCAGGTCGTCCGCAAATGGGATTGGAGTGAAGACAACGGCGCACTCCTTTTGATTACCAACCAGCTCACGTTATAGGTAGTTCATCTGGCACTGGCCTGCTCTCACGGGTAAGCAGTAAATGCTAGTTTCTTGTCAGTGCCACCTTAGGTGCCCATTTGTGTTGGGTTGTAGTGCTATGTGACCGTGTAACCCACTCTGGGGCTATGCGGGTCACGAGGCTGCAGTCGGGGTCAGGTGTGAGTAAGTTCACACACCTGACTACCGAAATGGAAACTGCCCTTACACATGGGTTGAGCTCTCCCTGTATTCCCCCCTGTGCCATGAATAGGGAGAATCCCTCCACTCAACCATCATTATTGACACCTCTTAGGAACAGTAATCGCTTATTAGATGTCATCGCTCTCAGTGCTAAGAGAAGATTGAAGCTCCAGCAAGAACAGCTTGGCTGTTCCCAACTCTTGCATAGCAGTAAAAAACTTAAGAATTACTCTAATGTTGCAGACAATAGTGCAGGCACTCCGCCTCAAACCTTCACGCCATTTCAGCCAATGGCAGTTAACTCCTAAGCTAACAAGGGGGTGGGGGGGGCTAAATGAGTGCGTTAATGAGAACAAGGAAGCAGATAACATAGAAGGCCACACATTGAAGGAGACCCAGTTCATACCAATGCAGCCAAACTTAAGGGGGAATCAGTCAGGATACAATCCAGTAGTAAGCATGCAGAGGGGAACAGCTGACCCTTGGTCTACTGAGTTGTGGAGACCCCTCCAAGAGCAGTTGTTGCGGAACCTGGCAGCTTCCACTAATGCAGGTGATTTTCAGAAATGGATGGTGTCTGTAAACTCTAATATGTTGAGCATGCCTTCGGTTAATCCAATAAAGTTACATTTTACAGACCAAAAAATAATGGAAAACTCTTCACAAGCCTCCCCCTTAAAGAATGGCCTTCTGCAGTGAGAGTCCCCACAAGTAGGTTGGTCCTCTCAGGTCACCGCTGTTACTCCCGTCCCTGTGCCTGGTAGGAGTGATAAGGCTCAGAGAGAGGCTCATAGGCTGCCTCCCAAGGTATCGGCCTCGGCGGCTATGCCTCATCGCAAGGACATTCTGCAAAGAAAAGTTGAAAAGGCCAATATTGTGGACCCCAGCCTAAGGAGATTCATTCTTGATTCGAGAAACTTTATTATCGTTGATGCCGATAAGCCAAACCACTTTGAATCCAGGGAGACCTTGAAAAATAAAATCCTGGCCTGGCTTAATGCCAAATTAGGCTTTAACTGTGTGCAAACTCAGGATCTAAAGGTTCTGCAGAGAAACCGTATTGACAAATGGTGCCATAGTGACAATACAGACTGCATTATTGTGGGTTGTGGGTCTAGTAGCCTTCCTCAGTACTTGAATAGAATCTCATTCTCACAGAATCTGTCCTCCTCCACCAAACTGGGAATAGAATTGAACTGACATGCTAATGTTGAAGTCTCTCATTATAGTCTCTTGCACTCTTTAGGTGCTGATGTTGCTCACCCGGTTCTTATGTTAGCCTAGATGTTCTCTCAATGTAACCAGTGTTACAATTGTTAAGTTATTGTATTGTTTATGTTACGTGTTTTTTTGTTCATGTTTGTACTTTGTATTGTTGTATGTATGTTTTATGTTAGCGCCCTGATGCCTGCGGGCTTTCGGCGCTTTATAAGCATACAAATAAATAAAAAAGCAGTTTGTGGGCATCTTCATCAGATAGAACCATCTGTACTTTCCGTACAAAACTCAGGTAGCTGGAGGACCTGCTCAATAATGGCTGCGAACAGTCTCCTCAATATAGGCCAATTTTTAGGATCTTGCAGAAACAGGTGAATGTCACAAGTTCTCCGAACCAGCGCCGAATATGTGCAAAGAATGAAGAGGAAAACAGAAAAAATTATCCGATGAGTGTTGCCATTAGACACCACCATGGGTGCCTCCAAAGAGAAATTTGGTAAGAAAGGAGTCGGGAAACTGCTCCCTCTTCCAGTCACCGAAAAAGAATTTGAGATTTGGCATTTTTCTTCTTCGGGATCACAATGCCTCACAGTCCAAGGTTATGAAACTCCTGTAGCTCAAGAACAATAGCTTTTTCACTCCTTACATAGCAGCTACAAAGAGTGTCTCGGAAGAACCACAGTCCAATGTACTCTTTCTCTGTCTACTTGACAGTCTCTGTGTCCTTCTTCCTCATCATCGATTTTGTCGGCATGTGCTGAACTTCTTCTCCGTGGCTTGTTTCCGAATGGGGGGAGGGTGTGGTGGTCTCTCCAGGGTAGACTTTTACGTCCCCGAGGTGCATCCATGCACGTCTCCCTAGTACCTCCACTGCCAATGGAGTAACATCCTCCACTATGAAAGGGTCGTTAAATCTGGGCTCGTGCCACTTTCGCGTAAAATTCCTAATCAGAATTATATCACCTGGAAATAGTCTTGGGATCTGTAATTCCTCAGATCTGGTTGCTGTATGGTCTTATCTGTGTTCTGAGACCTACACCCTGTCCATTTGACTTGTTCTGAAATGACAGAGATACTTGTGGTCATTTATGTTAAATAAGCATGTAGCTCATTTCCTAACAATTCTGCTGTTGTCTGGGCATCACTTCTAGTCTTCGATGGAGGAGTGAGAGGCGTTCTCATTCACCTACCTGTATCTAGTCCATGGGATGTGAGGTGATGGTCAGAGCCTGGTTGGATCCTCAATGCATATAATGCGAGGGACAGGCAATGCAGCCATCCCTTTTTCGATGTTAACTTTAGTTTGGCTATCCTCTCTTTAAGCAGACCTTTGAGTCTCTCACAATTTCCGTTCGCTTGTGGGTGATAAGCAGAGGAAAACATATGCTTAATGCTCAATAATAAACTTATTTGCTCAAAAACCTCATTCACAAAATGTGGGCCATTATCTGATCTTAGCACCTCACATATTCCCCATCTAGGAAATACTTCTTGGACTAAAAACCTTGCAGCGCAAGTGGCGTCATGGTGTGTGCATGGACCGGCCTTGATCCACCTACAGAAGGGGCACACCACCACTATCATATACCTATATCCTTTACAGACCTGCAGCAAATCAACATAGTCGATATGTAAATGGTGAAAAGGACTATTTGGTCGAGGAATAACTCCTCTAACTGTTCGCAGCGTGTGCCCATTAAGAAACATTCGACATACGATGCAATTTACTACATGAAAAGCAACTTGTTCTAACAGGTTCGGTATGAACCAGTCCTTCACAATGGTTGCTGCAAGGCTTTCTCTAGTGACATGCGCAAGGTAGTGTAGCTGTTCCAACGCCACCCATAATAAGGCTACAGGCATCACCTGTCGTTTTACCAGTCCTTTTCTGTCATTACAGTGCCTGAGAAGGGGATAAAGAACACCCCCTCCGTGTCCACATATCTTTCTCATCCTGTGGGGCTCCACCTTCAACTTCCATCAATTGTTTTTGACAAATGGTTAAAGCTTTCCTTTGCAATCATCATCACCACTATTCTTTCTTTCACATCAGGTGTATCAAAGCTCATTATATCAGGTGCATATGTAATTCTTTTTGCTTCTCCGTCTGTGGCTTTGTTTGCGCATGAAATAAAATCTGCTCTCTTAGTGTGTGCTGCACACTTAACTACTGTGATGGCTACTGCAGGTTGTTGTGCTTTAATAAGTCTGTTCATCCAATAAGGCGGTGTGCTGCACTGGAGTGCCGTCCGCTCGGAGGTAGCCCCTCCATTTCCAACGTGCTAGCCCTGCGTGCACGGTTGACGTCATGTAGGTGGAGTCACTGTACACTGTTACTTCATGGTCTGCATGTTTCTCGAGCGTGACAATCAGTGCCACTAATTATGCAGTCTGTGCTGAAAAGTGAGACGGTAGTCGCACACTTGTCAATACTTCAAATTCCCCATTAGCCCTGTGTTTTACCACAGTAGCACCTGAATATCTTTGTCCATCAGTTAGATCGATCTTCGAGAAACCATCAGCAAAGAGAATCTCCCCTGCTACTCGAGCATTTTCCTTCAGCCTTGGGATCTCATCATAAAATTCCTCATAATTCAAGCAGTCATGTACCTGCTCGTCCTTTGTCAGTGGTTCAGCTACAAAAGTGGTAGGGTTCACTGTTTTGCGTCTGACTATTTTAATGCCTGGATTCGATATACCCACCTCATAAGCAGAAGCTCTTTGAGATGTCAGTGTACCTTTAGGTTTCTCTAAAACAGCAAACAAACATGTTCAATAAATAACATCATGGAACACCCCATTACCATGCTGGTAGATTTCTCAATAGCGAATGCAGCCGCTGCCAACGATGTTTCGCAAGGGAAGTGATCCCTTAAGACTGGATGCAAAATCCCACTGTATTATGCAAGAGGCTTGTACCCCAACGTAGTTCTCTGTATAAGCACTGCTGTCATGACTGTTCTATTTGTGTGCGAAAATAAAAAGAATTCCTCAGAATAATATGGAATCCCTAAATCGGGAGCCGTGCAAGTTGCCTTTTTGAACTCATCAAACCCTTCCTCCATTTCCTCAGTCCATAAAATCTTTTCCTGATTCTGCTGTGCCTTTTTCAGGGCTTGCAACAAAGGTCTTGTGTAGGAACTATAATCAAATACCCATGAGCTTATATAATTGCACAGTCCGAAAACTCTTGCAGTTTCTTTATCGTGTGTAGTTTTGCTGTTTTCAAAATTGTCTCAGCACGTTCAGGTCTAACTTTCTTTCCTTCATGCAAGATTAACTGTCCTATGTATAACACCTCTTCTTGGCAGTACTGCAATTTCTCTTTCTCCCCTTTATATCCCATCTCTGCTAGTATAATCATTAGCTGAACTGAGTCATGTCTGCACCCTTCTTCTGATGTGCTGCAGACCAGAATATCATCTATGTATTGCAACACAACACTTGCAAATCAATATTGCTTAAGTCCATCTGTAGGACTCTATTGAAAATCGATGGAGACTCACAATACCCTTGGGGCAACCTTGTGCTTTTCAACTTAGTCTGACGAAACGTAACCAACGTCAGATCATGAGAATCTTTATGCAACGGGATTGAGAAAAATGCATTTTTCAAGTCATTCACAGTGAAACATCACGCCTAAACAGGGATACTACATAGGATCGTCGCCGGGGTGGGAACTAGAGGAAACTCGTCCTCTACAATCTGGTTAATAGGTCTCATATCTTGAATTAAACGCCACAACCCCCTTTAGATTTTTTGATAGGGTGCACCGCAGTATTGCAGGATGACTCCGACATCGCTAAAATTCCCTGATCCATCATGGCAGATTGTGTCTTAAAAATACCTTTGTCTGCCCCTCGAGACATGAGATACTGCCTTGCTCAAGGTAAAATTGCTCCTGCCTTTAGTTTAATCTTAACTTCTCCAACACCCTTTAATAGGCCTACGTCATAGGGGCCCGTAGTCCAGAAGGAAACTGGCACTTTTGCCGAATCTTCATCAAAAAATGCAGGATGCTGTCCCACTATCATCATTTTCTGTGGAACCTTGCGTCTTTCTGCCCTAACCCAATATGCAATGCTCATTTCAAATACTACCTCGTCGTCTGACGGATCATCTCTAACTATGTCCTCATGAGGGACATCAATCAATCTGTAACCCTCGCCAATAGCAATCACTGTGCTCCATGATCTGCCGTCATCATCAAATCCTATAAGCATAGCCAATTCTCCTTGCACTACAGCTGCTTGCAACTCTAAGGGAAAAACCCACCCCCCCTCTTCGTCCATGGGAATGTCTGGGCTAAAGAGAAATTTATCAGGTATTTGCATAGTCTTACCCATGATACCAGGCAGCCATGTTAACAAAATGTGTACCCCATAGTGAAATACTTCTGGTTCTAATGGAACTCCTCGTATGGATATTTGCCCTGGAAATGCCATAATAATTTCACCCACGTTTAAATAATGTATTCGTGACATTGAACACACTATACCTTCATCAATGAAAGAAATTGACAAGTTTAGTTTTGTCATTAAATCTCGGACCAGTATATTAACTGGTATCTGCCGTGAATACAACAATGGGACATACATATCACATTCTCCTATAGAGATGGGTAATTCATCAGTAAATAGAACTCTACTTGTAGCTCCTGAGAATCCTTGAGCATTCACGGCATTATCCGATAATTAAAATGTTCCCTCTCGTATACATGAGCGAGTTGCACCCGTATCTACTAAAAAAGAAAAGGATTTGCCTCTTATAATGATGTCAACCATCAGTTCCTATTGAGGATTGGGAGTCACAGATAGTACTGAACCCATCAAGTCACCCAGTGAGCTGTCCTATTGTGGGTACATACTTATTCCTGTTCCCGTGAAAGGATTAACTCCCGCGACAGTAACACCCCCTACTCTAGGAGTCAATACATGTCCTGTGTTTGAACTCTGCTATATCTGCATTGGTGCGTGCTGTGACTGTCCTTGTGGTGGGTTCAATGGTGCTTGCTTGCTGTGGTTGCAAAGCCTGTTGCATTTGCGGCACTCGTGCTTGATACACAGTCTGATCTTGGGCAAACCCGTCCCTACTTTGTGGGCTATATGCTGGTGGATAAGTGGTCTGCCCTCTTGAGAACTGCCCATTTTGTACATGCCCTTGACTCCCACATGTTCGCACTATGTGCCCTGTCATTCCGCATATCCAACATATAGGAGGAAGCCTTCTGATTTGCCCTCTTTGCATGCCTTGATTATCATTCTGCATATCCTGAAACCCACCTTTGTTACTCTGATAATTACCTTGATTATTCTGAAAACCTCCTCTTCCGCGGAAATCTTCCGCTACCACTTGGTATGAATTCATTCGCTCCTTGATCGAACTGCCGTTGGTTGTTCACCTGTGGCATGCCCCTAGCTTGTTGTGATCCTGGCCCTTCTCCACTAGTTAACATCACCCCTTCTATAGCAGACTTTGATAGCTTCTTCTGTATTAGCTTAGCCTCCTCGAGCTTCCTAACATCGTCTCTCTTTTGATTTTTCTCCTGCAACAGTCGGCAATGATGCGCAATGGTCAGCTGTATTTCTGCCCATGGTTTCGCCTCCATGCCCACCAGATTCTTAAGCTGTCTCTGTACCTTATCTGGTAGTCTCTGACATCATATATGATAAAATACAGGTATAGATTTTCCCACATTCCCGTGTTTCCAAAGACCACTACTCTTGAAAATTCTGAATGTAAACAAGTGGATCCTCCCCTTCCTGCATCTTTTATGCTGTTATAGCTCCCATATCTGACGTATCAGGATATTGCACTCAAAGGGCTTTCCAGACTGCTGCTCTACAATTATTAAATGTCGCTCCATCGTGCGCTGTGTTCTGTGCTGTGACACTTGCATATGCTGCTCTTGACCAAATGTCATCAGCTCTCTCCCCGAGGATAGCTGCTAGAAGACCCTTAATGTCCCCTATGGCGAGCATATTTCCTCCTGTCATTTTTTCTGATACATTAATCCATTTTCCGGCACCTGAAGTTAAACCTGGGAGTTTACACCTTAAATTATCCTTATCCATCTCGGGCTATGATATATACTGTGGTCTGGCCCCTCCTTTTTCCAACAAAGGAAACTATGAAATCCCAAAATTGCACTCTTATCCCATTGCCTGTCTGTCCATAGCAGGGAGAATGGTTCTGCACTGTCTTCCTACTGGTAATGACCTTTGCCTACTCACATAAGGTGCCGAGAGCCCCCTCTAACTAAGAGGTAACCTGTTAAGTCGATCTGGCCGTGCCAGGAGCTTTAGCCTCCTCGATTTAAGTAGGTCAAGATCCGACCATCTTACTTCAATATCTGTCGGAGAACACCCCTCGGGACCAGATGCACTAGTGCCCTCCTCCCTATGAAAGGTTTCTCTTTCTTCATCTGACATATCTTGTCCCCAACCAGTATGACTTACCTCTTTCTCGTCGCTGTTTGACATTAGCTTGTCCAAAGACAAAGCTCTATGCTCGAGGCTAAACAGACCCCCTTCTTTGCCTCGCAACTGAGCTCCCTCTTATCGATCGTCTTTCCCCTTATTACTTGATTCACTTTTTGTCCTCATCTCCTGATAAGCTTTCTCGATTCTGTCTTCAATAGCTCCTATATCAAAATGATCTTCTAATTCTACTCTAGAGGGTCCTGGGATTGGGTCTTGTGTTGGGAAGAACTCCTCTATGTCTTCCCATGCCACTACTGGATTAGGTTCCATTAACTTTTTCTCTATGCGATCATTGTCGTGTGCTCTTTACTTTCTCTTGTGTTCCATTTTCTCATCAAGCTCTCTTTGTTTCTTTGCTTCCTCCCTACTCCTTTCCTCTTCCTGTCTTTCACCTCTCTTCTCTCATTTGCTCTATACACATCTTCATCTCTGCATCTTTGCATTCTTTTATTTCTTAATTTCTGTTCTCCCTCTTCTTATCTTCTCTTGTATTACCTATCGCGTTCTTCAATTGCCTTTGCCTGTTGTCATACTTTCTTTGCTCTTCTGCTTTCCCACCTGTTCATCTTGATACAGTTGTTCCCGTCTTTGTCTACTCTTTCCTTTAGCCTCGTCATCTTTCGCTCATTTCTCTAGTTCTCTGTCTTTCTTATCTTGTTCGTCCTGATCTTCCTTTTGCCTTATTTGCTTTTCCCATCAAGCTTGAGCAATATCTGACCTCCTATCCGTTTGTTCTGTATGAGCGCTACCTTGTCAGCTTCGTCTTTCCAGCTTTTTATTTCTCTATCTATATCTAGAGACATACCTGGCATTCAGGTCTCTCCTTGTCCCGTGGGACTTTAGGGATCACATCTCTTTCCAGAGTCTTTTCGGGCTCTCTATAATCCGTCATCTTTTGTACTGTCGTCATTTACTTCAGGCACAATAGGGGGACCAGAAGGCTCAAAACCGTCTCTTTACACTGGGTAAACATCCAGTCTTCAGAAGGTGCGTCTTTCCTTTCCTCCTGGTACATCTTCCAAAGCTCTAAACTAGCTAACCTCTTTTCTAGCATCTTTCCCATGTAGGTAAAGGAGAAGAACCCAGGATGAGAATGCGCCCAATTTTCCAAAGAGTGGTTTAATATATAGATATTTCACAAAGTGCCCTTTCAGATGACATGTGTTTCGGTCCCCTTTGAGACCTTTTTCAAATCAGGGCTATTTGAGTATATCACAAAAATTATATTTCCAAACATATTCCAACATCAACATAAAATGGTGTGTTAAGTCACGTGTTTTTACCAATTTCCCAAATGGGTGGGAAAATATGCACACATTTATGTACATAGTTACCAATTCAAAACAAAGATGAGAAATACAAATAATACAAAATAAAATGATTTTAACAATAACAATTAAAAAAGCCAGACAAAAATAGGGTTGGAGATTGGGAGGGATGTGGAGGGTCAAGAGATAGACAGAGATACCCTAATTAGTAAGTGCTTAGTGTAGGGTCACATAATCATTTCAAAAATGTAATAAATGTTTTAGTTTTACCTTGTTTTCTCCAGTGCCCCTATTAGGTTTAGCATAAAATATCTGCTCTTCAAATTTTGGGTTAGACCCCTTTAAAAACATAAATGGATCATAGTATCACCTTTAGAATCAATATGGGATCACGTAAGAGCCTAGTATTAGTTTAATTCAAAATGTTCCATCCTCAGCAAAAATTGCATTTATTAATTACAAATGTAATGCTGTCTCTGATGCGCGTTGTAAACTCGCATCGTGGTTCAAAAAACGGGTGCTCAATCCTATTTTAAAAGAATATAGGCATTCGTCTTTTACATCATAGAGAAAGGATTGCGTGTAACTGTATTTTCAAGTTCATAATGAACCGTCTGGTAAGAAATGTTTTGAAGGGATAAACATTGTGTGCGCGCATGAACGCCGCCTTAAGCGGAAGCAAGGTATCGTGTGAGCTATTCCCATGCGTGCACACGAACGTGCAGCATTAAATTAAAAATGAGAAGTGTTCCGCACTTCTTAGATGGTCTCGTACCTAGAGTCAGTGGTCTCGCGTTCGATCGCGTGCTTCCTATTGTCCGGAGGGGGTGTCAGTAGGCGTCCTCTCCCTAGTTATTCTGTTCCTCGATTTCCATGACAACGGACCCGTGGAGAAGTCTGTTTTCCATGGCAAATGTAGCTATACTACGGTGTATCATGGCGGCCATGTTACGGTGGTGACTTTAACCATTCTTTGTCCTACAATGTCCTATATAATTGTCGGTTAGTCTTCATTATAAGTTAATGATTAATATTAATGTCAGTCTGCAAGGAGCTGCAGATACAAAGGAAATTTATTTGCATATTTAGGCAGCCTAAGAATGTATGTGATTAGAACTCATCCGGTGGGTGCCAGATGGCATCCTCTTTATGTGCATTAGCAATGACGGTTACCTGAGACCAAAAAGGGGTCCGTGATGCCAAATGGTGTGCCCAACTGATGTTGGCCATAGTTATAATGTGGTGATACGCACATTCAGCCGTGCTGTCTTCAAGGTGCCAATCAGTTGGCCCTGAGTATTATACTCTCAAATGCAGGGAATATGCTGCATCCCAAATAAAAATGCAGAATTGCTATATTAATATTCACAGATTTCAAAAAGAAAATAACTTTGTCGCAATATCATGATTAATGTAGGAAAGTAAAAGGATGAGCACCCAAATCATTACAAATACATTGTTACAATTATCTTATTAGGGTATGGTGTGTCCTGTAACCTATCCAGAAATAAATAATGTGTTTTATTAAGAAAAACATATAGTAGTAGTAATTTGGTTGCCTGACTGTGTACACAGACTCCTTCCCTTGATTTTTCGGCGAGCCACACTGTAATCAAATCCGTGTTGGGTCCCTTTAAAGAAAAGACACCATTTCATTGTCCGTGTTCAAGCCGAGGACTGTAGGATTTAGTTAGAAGATTATTCTCGCCTCAGCTTGCTTGTCTCAATTTATTTTCTTTGTTCCCCCCTCATCTGCCTAGAGTGACTCTCTGGAGGCCAATGAGTTTTATGTCCACCTTATTGTCCATTTGATGCTTCTCTTGCCAATGGCATGCAAGTGGTAGTCTTGGGTCTTGACTCCCGATGATTTTGGCTAAGTGTTCTCTGACACGAATCCTTAATTCTCTAATCGTGCTGCCAATATAGACCAAGTTGCAAGCACATATAATTCCAGAGACTACATGCTTTGACCTGCAGTTGATAGATTGTAAAACTTTTAGAGTTTTATTATTGGCGCCGGTAAATGAGTCCGTTTTCTTGTGTGCATATTTGAACATTGTGCACGACCCACATTTTCTGAATCCATTTGTTGTTGCTTTTAACCAGATTGATGGCTCCTCCATGATTGGGTCTGGTAGGTTAGACAGACTTAATTTGTTCTTCAAAGTTTGTGCCTTTCTGAAGATGATCCTAGGTTTATTGTCCACATTGTTCGCAATGTTTTCATCCAGTTGAGAAGGTACCAATGCTTGGCTAAGATTTTGTGCAGGGTTCTAAAATCACTACTATATCTAGTGATAAAACCAATCGTGGGTTGTTCCGTCACTTTCTTCTTGGATGTTAGTGTTTGTTCTTGTGATGTTGCTAAGCTTTTATCCAAGGCTCTTGTGACACATTGCTCTGAGTAGCCTCTTGCCAGAAACCTTGACGTTAGTAGCATGCATTCCTTCTCAAAGTGGTCCATTGTCTGAGAATTTCTCCTGGCTCTTAGAAATTCCTCTGAGGGTATATTGAGGAAGGTGGGTCTGTAGTGGCAGCTTTCTGCGTGTAGAGTTGAGTTCACCTCCGTGGGTTTCCGGTATGTACATGTTCTGATTTGGTTATGCTCAACATATATTGTGAAGTCCAGAAAGTCTATGCTTGTTAAGTTGTGCGTCACGTAACTTAGACGTATCCCTGGTTCCGGACGATGTCCGTGTTGGGAAAGCCAGTCTGCAATTCAGGGAAACCAGTAGAGATTATGACACAAGGAAGTGGCCTCAATCCAGTCCTGAGGGCACAGGAATGGACGGAGACCATCCCCCGCCACCACAGACCTTCTTCCTGTAGTAGATCGAGGTTCGAAGTAGTAAACGCAGGCAAGGCTGGCAACAAGATGTTCTTGAAGAAGTCCAGAAAGATGAGAGCTCTGGTGTGGACCCCAGAAGGAGAGCTCAGGAAGTCTCAGTGACGAACTAGGCACCCTCTCAGTTCAATGGGATTCCAAGGGACTGTCACAATTGCAGGCTGAGGAATGCTGGAAAGCTGAGGAGACGGAGAGTCCAGGCCCAGGCAAGTCCAAATGAAGCAGGCTCAGCAGGGGCAAGCAAGAAGACTGGTACCCCAGCAAGGCAGCTAGACTGGGAATCCAAGTAGGCGAACACAAGGACCCTCAGGGAACCCCAGAGAAGAGGATCCAGGGAGGAGAGAACCAAGTGATAAGCAGGGAGGCCAGGCAGAAAGCAGGGACACCAGGCAGGGAAGCAGGAAGACCAGGCAGGAAAACAGGGAGACTAGGCAGGGAAAACAGGCAGAGAAGCTCCCCACCAGAGACTGGAACCGGATAGGGGAATCAGGAACCCAGACCAGCATCAAAGGTGGCAAGCAGGGAAACAGGATCCAACTGGAGCCAGGCAGGGCGGCGAAACAACGGTGGGACAGGAACGAACCGCGTTAAGACGCGATTCGTTCCCGCACCTGACCGCTATTTACAGCCGCGGCATGAAGCCGAGGCTTGGAGCGCAGACGGTTCCACGCATGCGCCGCGGTCCTGGCGGGGCGAGAACGAGGCTTGGAACACAAGCCATCGGTCGCCTTGGTCCGCGGCACATGCATGCGCCCGTAGCCGGAACCAGGCAGCAGACTCAGACGTCGGGGAATCTCTCTCACGGCGATCCGATACCTGGAATAGAGCTGCCAAGGGATGGCGACCCGCAGCCTTCCAGGTATGTGTCCTAACACCATGACCCCCTCCAGAAAGGCCAGGAGCACCAGGTTTCCAGGGATGTAGGCGATAGAACTCCCTCACCAAACGAGGTGCATGGGCATTACCCACAGGTTCCCAAGTGCGATCACAGACAGGGTAACCCTTCCAGTCAACCAAAAATTACAACCTCCCCCTAAGGTAACGGGAATCACATATTTCCTGGACCTCAAATTCGGGAATACCCTCAACCTAATGGCCACAGGACGTGAAGGGGAACGACCATAAGGGTCGGGCGATAGGCTTTCAACAAGGAAACGTGAAACACTGGATGAACACGCCAGGACGCAGGTAGGGCTAACCTAAAGGCCACCGGAGAAACCTGTCTGACTATACGGAAGGGACCAAGAAATCTGGGAGCCAATTTCAACGGTAGATTACGGGCTGGCAAGTTCTTAGAAGAGAGCCATACCCAATCTCCCACTTGAAACAGAGGATCAGGACTCTGATGTTTATCAGCAGTCTTTCTCATGCGTTCTTCAACTGATCCGCGGAAGGAACTAGGCTGGGTTGAACAGGAGAAAGAGGCAGAAGCTTGGGATGAAGCCCAGACGAACAGTAGAAGGGCCTGAATCCGGTCGCAGAATGGACTGAATTGTTATAGGCCACTTCGGCCAGAGCAAGATGTGACGTCCAATTAGACTGAGATGCGTTTGTGAAACATCGTAGGTACTGTTCCAAAGTCTGATTTGTCCTCTCAGTCTGCCTATTAGTTTGAGGATGGTGACCAGAACTAAGGGCTCGATGAATTCCCAAATGTCGACATAGTTGACTCCAAAAAGCTGAGATGAACTGAGAGCCTCGGTCTGAAATAATCTTTTCTGGTAACCCATGCAGACGAAAAATGTTTTGCAGAAAGGATTGAGCCATCTGAGTTGCCGTTGGTATCTTCTCAAAGGGAATGAAATGAGCCGTCTTGGTGAAACAGTCTACCACCACCATGATACAGGTGTTGCCTTCAGAGCTTGGTAAATCCACAATAAAATCCGTGGCAAGTGTATGCCACGGATAAGGTGGTCTTTCAGTAGGATGCAATAAGCCCGAAGGTTTCCTGCGGGGAGTCTTGACTTGGGCACAGATTGGACAGGATTCTACATAATGCTTGATCTGAGTAGCCCAACCAGGCCACCAGAATTGGCGCGCAATCACTTCCTGTGTAGATCGGATTCCTCAGTGTCCTCCAATCTTGGAATCATGTAAACCATGCAGTTTGGCTTTACGTAGAGCTTCGGTGGGTAAGTATAATCTATTTTGAAAGAGCAGCAAGCCATCTCTCTCATGCACTTGCGGATGTGTCAGTAAAGCAGACCGCCTAGAATCCACTGATGTCTCCTGGGCAACTTTCTGCAAGAATGGTACCAAAGCCAGAAGGAAATGTTTCGGGGCCAGAACTGGTTGATCTCTGCCTTCATGTTTGATGTCATCCTCAAGGGATCGAGACAGTGCATCTGCTTTCACATTCCGGGGGTTCGGTACATAGGTGATGTTGAAATCAAAATGTGAAAAGAAGAATGCCCACCGAGCCTGCCGAGAAGTCCTACATTGAAGAGATCGTAAAAACTGTAGATTGCGGTGGTCAGTGCGTACCTCCACCTGAAACCGGCCCCCCAGTGGGTGGAGACACCACTCTTCAAAGGCGCTCTTGATGGCCAGAAGTTCTTTTTCTATAACCGGATAATTCCTTTCACTGGCCGTGAGTTTCCTGGAATAATATGCCAGTGGAAATTCCATGTCCAACTTGGGGTCATATTGTAGCAGAACAGACCCAATCGCAAAGTCAGAAGCATCAGCTTCCACTATGAACGGTCTATCCTCCCGAGGATGACAAAGTATCGGGGAAGTGCTGAAAGCCTCCTTCAACTGTTGAAATGAAGCCGAGGCCTCTGGTCCCCACTCAAAATTCTTCTTGATGCTGGTCAAGCTGGAGAGAGGGGCGGTCACCTTGGAAAAAAACTGGTATAAAACAACGATAGAAATTGGCAAAACCAAGGAAGCGTTGGAGAGTCCGTCGGTCGTTGGGAGTATTCCATTCCATGATGGCATGGACCTTTGCAGGGTCCATATGTATTCCGGAGGCACTGATCACGTATCCAAGGAATTCAATATGATCCTGATGAAACATACACTTCTCCGGTTTAGAGTATAGATGATTCTGTTGTAATCGCTTAAGGACCTCCTTCAGCTGAGTGGTGTGTTCCTTCAGGTCTTCGGAGAATATCAGGATATCGTCCAAGTACACCCATACAGAGATTCCAATTAGATCAGCAAATATGTGATCCATCAGATGCTGAAAGACAGAAGGGGCATTGCACAGGCCAAAAGGCATTACCCGATATTCATAATGTCCCAATGGTGTCTTGAATGCGGTTTTCCATTCGTCTCCAGGCTTTATGCGCACCAAATGGTAAGCCCCTCGTAGGTCGAGCTTAGTAAACACTCGAGCTTTATGTAGGGATTCCATAATAGTTCGAATCAAAGGAAGCGGTATCTATCCTTTCTGGTGATGTCATTCAGTTGTCTATAGTCGATGCAAGACCGTAGGGTACCCTGCTTCTTCTTGACAAAGAATAATGGAAAACCAGCTGGAGAATTTGAAGGTGCGATATAACCTTTCTGAAGGCATTCCTACAGATATTCTCGTTGTACCTCAGTCTTTGGGGACGTCAAGGAATACACCTTACCATGTGGTATTACTGAATCTGGTAACAGATCTATGGTGCAGTCAAACGATCTGTGTGGAGGTAATGAAATATCCCTTGGCTCAGAGAAAACTTCTTGAAATTCGGTGTACTCAGGTGGAATTGAGAGGACTGAATAAAGGCAGGTTCTGTTCTCCCCATCGGTCTGTGTTGAAGTGAAGGCAGTTGTTAGAGAGGGACCACTAACACAACATTCCTTGATGCAACGATCAGAACAGAATACCAATGTTCGAGTCTCCCAGTTGATGTTTGGATTGTGATGCAACAACTATGGTAATCCCAAAATAATGGGGTACGTGGGTGTTTTAATCACGTCCAAGGAGATCTGTTCATTATGCCCTTCGATCTGTAGTTGCAAGGTTTCAGTATGTTGGTGAACTGGGCCTGAAGACAGAGGAGTCCCATCGATTACCTCCACCATTGAGACACGCTTCTTTTCGAGCAAGGAGATTCCATTTCTGGCCACAAAATCGACATCAATATAATTGCCAGAAGCTCTGCAATCCAACAAGCCTAACACCTCAACAGGTTTGTTACTCAACCAAGAGAGCTTAATAGGCAGAGTCATGAGGACCACAGGCTGCATGGGCTGTTTCTCCTGTCTTTTATCCGGAAGGGCTGGAAAAGAATAGGGGCCTGTCGTAGCCTTTCCTACATACGACAGGCCATTTAGTTTTCCGACTTCCGGAGTGGTCGTAGCGGACAGGTACTGAGGTAATGTCCTGAGGCCCCACAATACAGACACAACCTGAGGTCTCTTCTTCTCTTCTTCTCGGCATCCGATAAGGGACCTCTGATGGCTCCCAGTTGCATCGGTTCTGGCGCTGATTCAGTGGAACCTGATGCTTTGGATGGCAAATTCTGGAATCGTGGAAGTGTTTTCTCCGAACGCTGTCTCTCACTCCTTCTCTCGGCCAACCTGTGGTCGATTCGTAAGACCTGTTCTTGGAGGGACTATAAGGTATCCGGTTCAGGAATATGTAATAGCTCGTTCTTGTATTCCTCTCTTAAACCCCTTCGAAACAGTGTCTTCTAGGTAACCTCTGGCCATTGAGAATCAGTGGCCAATTGCCGGAAACGACTGATGTAGGAAATAATGTCGGTTGACCCCTGTTTTAGATCCCTAAGTTGATTTTGAGCAGTGGCCGCAAGGTTAGGGGACTGAAACACTAATGCTTTCTCAAAAGCAACAAAGTCCTCGAGAATGGGGCTCTTGGCTACCACCAGTGGCGTTGCCCAAGCCAATGCATTTCCAACTAAATTTCCCAAGATGTATCCTATCTTGGCCTTGTCTTGGTTGAAGTGCGTTGGGCGACACAAAAAATAGATCCAGAAAATGGTTACAGAATTCAGCCACTCGGCGAGGATCACCATCAAACTTAACTGGACTGGTCTGCACCATAACAGTCTCAGCAGAGATAACTGAGCTGGCCCCATGAGTCACAGCTTGTTCCAGGGTAAGATTCTCTTGACGTAGGGCTGACATCTCGGTACGTAAGGCCCTAATTTCGTTTCTCAAATCTTCGGTTTCATCCATCTCGGAATCTGAACTGGTAGTAAGGCGTCTTAATCTGTTAAATTGTGCGTCACGTAACTTAGACGTACCTCTGGTTCCGGACGATGTCCGTGTTGGGAAAGCCAGTCTGCAATTCAGGGAAACCAGTAGAGATTATGACACAAGGAAGTGGCCTCAATCCAGTCCTGAGGGCACAGGAATGGACGGGGACCACCCCCCGACGCCACAGACCTTCTTCCTGTAGTAGATCGAGGTTCGAAGTAGCAAACACAGGCAAGGCTGGCAACAAGATGGTCTTGAAGAAGTCCAGAGAGATGAGAGCTCTGGTGTGGACCCCAGAAGGAGAGCTCAGGAAGTCGCAGTGACGAACTAGGCACCCTCTCAGTTCAATGGGATTCCAAGGGACTGTCACAATTGCAGGCTGAGGAATGCTGGAAAGCTGAGGAGACAGAGAGTTCAGGCCCAGGCGAGTCCAAATGAAGCAGGCTCA
Source organism: Ambystoma mexicanum (assembly GCF_040938575.1). Lineage (NCBI taxonomy): Eukaryota > Metazoa > Chordata > Amphibia > Caudata > Ambystomatidae > Ambystoma > Ambystoma mexicanum. Next base: position 6,579,675 of record NC_090931.1, on the reverse strand, counting down.
GTAGGGGCAAGCAAGAAGACTGGTACCCCAGCAAGGCAGCTAGACTGGGAATCCAAGTAGGCGAACACAAGGACCTTCAGGGAACCCCAGAGAAGAGGATCCAGGGAGGAGAGAACTAAGTGATAAGCAGGGAGGCCAGGCAGTAAGCAGGGGAACCAGGCAGGGAAGCAGGAATACCAGGCAGGAAAACAGGGAGACTAGGCAGGGAAAACAGGCAGAGAAGTTCCCCACCAGAGACTGGAACCGGATAGGGGAATCAGGAACCCAGACCAGCATCAAAGGTGGGAAGCAGGGAAACAGGATCCAACTGGAGCCAGGCAGGGCAGCAAAACAACGGTGGGACAAGAACTAACCGCGTTAAGACGCGATTCGTTCCCGCACCCGACTGCTATTTACAGCCGCGGCATGAAGCTGAGGCATGGAGCGCGGACGGTTCCACACATGCGCCGCAGTCCTGCCGGGGCGAGAACGAGGCTTGGAACACAAGCCATCGGTCGCCTTGGTCCGCGGCACACGCATGCGCCCATAGCTGAAACCAGGCAGCAGGCTCTGACGACGGGGAATCTCTCTCCCGGCGATCCGATACCTGGAATAGAGCTGCCAAGGGAAGTGGCGACCCGCAGCCTTCCAGGTACGTGTCCTAACAATGCTTGGCTCATCGCAGATGCCTGTGAATGGTATGCACATTTCATTGTGATTGATCCTATTCTTCAATTCCATAAAGTCTGAGTCTGTACCTTTCCATATTATTAGCACATCATCTATGTATCTCATCCAGTGCACAAGTTCTTTCTGGTATGCTTTGTCTTGATAGATGACTGTGTCTTCAAACAGACCCATAAAAATGTTTGCTAAGGCGGGGCGTATTTGGTGCCCATTGCAGCGCCCTTTGTCTGTCTATAGTAACAGTTGTTAAAGTTGAAGATGTTGCTCTCGAATGTTCATTCCAACATTTCCTTTACCATTTGGATGTGATGATACATTGATGCCGAGTCTTCCTTAAATGTGTGATCTATTGCTTTCAGAGCCCATGCATGGTGAATAGATGTATATAATGCCCTTACATCCAATGTTGCAAGTCGATAGTCTCTTTCCCAATTCAAAGGTTTTAGCTTGAGAATGGCGTTGGTAGTGTCCTTTAGGTATGCTTTCAATTTCATTGCTCTGGGTCTTAGGATGTTATCCAGGTTTTGGGAGATATTCTCAGTTGCCCAACCTATTCCGCTAAGGATTGGTCGGCCTTCTGGTATCCGATCATATTCCTTGTGTACATTTGGCAGAAAGTACATGATCGGTGTTATGGGTTCCTTGATGATAAGGAAAGATTTCTCGTTGTCCGTAAGGTGACCCTTGTGGTGCCAGTTCTTGATTTGTTGTTCCAATTTCAGTACTATTTGTTTGGTTGGGTTGGTAGACAATGTTTCGTGGCAGCCTGGGGTGTTCAGATGTTTCCTGGCCATCTCTAAGTAGTCCTCTCTATTCATAATAACAATGTTCCCTCCCTTTTCCGCCTCTTTTATTACAATGGATCGGTCAGTCTCTAGATTGCCGAGGGTTTCCTGTTCCTTGATAGTTAGATTCTGTTGGGCTTTTGTCTGATGCCTTCTTAGATCTGTCCGATAGAGGTCCTGTGATAGCGCCTTGTAAAAGGTATCAATAATATTGTCCGCTGCAAATTGAGGTACAAATTTAGATACTGTTTTTTGCTCTTTGATCGGTAACATGTCTGGTTCCACATTCAGGTCTTGTAACACTTGAGTGATGTCATACTCTGAAGGCTCTGCAATGGATCTGAGTAGATTCATTTCCTCTATTTCTTTAATGCTCAGGTCACTTGGTTGTGTCTTTGTTTGTTGTTGATAAGTCCCTGGTGCTTTGGTGGCAAAAAACTTTTTGAGTTTTAATTTCCGTACAAATTTAAATAAATCTATATGTAAATCCGTCTTGTTATGCTTCGCCGTAGGGACGAATGAAAGTCCTTTGTTTTCTTCCAAAGAAATCTTTCTTCTGGATAGGTTCAGGATAAGATTTTGTCCTATTTCGTTCTGTTTAGTTCTTTTGTGCTCGCTCTGGTGAACCTTTTGTTTGTATTTTCTTGTGATCCTAGATTTGTTTGATCTTGTACCGCCCCCTCCTTCCTCTCCTCCTGGTGTATTGGTTGTTGATCCTGTGTTCAAAGGTGGTTGAAAACTATTGGTCACATAAACTAAAGGGCTCTCTATTGCGTGGCCCTCTACAATTGGTTGTTACCCTTGTACCCCTGTGTAATATTCCACACACACTAGCAGCATGCAGGCTGGCACCCAGGTGCTGGTGTTCTGGTCATAACCATAGCTTCCCACCCAATTAGCCTGTCATCTACCATCATTCTTGCCGTCTGTCAGTCAATTAGCCTTTGAACATTGCCCTTGGTAATGTTCTCTGTGCCTGAGAATAAAAGGGAGTAGAGGCATACTCTGTCACTTGGTTTCGATGTAGCTCAACTCAGTATCTATCTTCATCCGACCATGTGACTGGAGACCATGTTTCAGAGCTTTTCTGTATTTAAAATACTATTAAATGACGAAACTCTGATGTCTTCAATGTTCTCGAGTTTGTTCTTTTCACACGTTTTATAGCTACTGCATGAACATCCAAGCTCACTGTGGCCTTGACTTCCTGGTGCTGGGCCAGCCGAGCCTTTCTTGAATACACCTCATTAAGTTGTTTTCCAACTGCGCCACACTGAAAAAGCCAAGGGTCCAGACTCTGCTAAAGTGCGTTGTGGAACATCCATTGTCTACACATTTCTATGCATATACGTTGGTGCATCACAGCAATCTATTCACGACGTAGCCAGCCTTAAGAATACTTTGTCTGCTTGCATTACTGAGTCTGTACAATTGTAAAATTAGTATGATTTTCATACCACTCATAGGGTAATTCAAACAGGCCCAAATGGGGACTGGCTGCAGAGGTTAACAAAGGAGACAGGACACCCCAAAAACCTTTCATATGCACTGTGTCAACCTAAAGCCAGCTCACACCCTCAGTATTGATGGACAGTGAGCTGTCATGTCTGGGACTGTGGGTCTACAACAGTCCACCCTGCAGGAGGACCCCATTCATAAGGTGTGAGAATGTGATTTGCAGTAAACAGAGATTCTGGTCTCGCTGCACGTTTAAGCAAGACCACTTGCTTTAATCAGGAACCACAGGGAGCTCCATTAACCAGAGAGAGCCTTTGATCCACAACAGGCGGGACGATAGGTGGGCCTTAGTATTACATGTTTTAACCCCTTTACCTTTTCTGTTGTAAAGCACTCTGGTTATGACCTCATGCATACAGGAGATTGTATTTGGGGACCCAGGATTAGTTCATTAAGGTAGGCTTAGCCTACATCAATTCCTGTGGTTCATTTGGCTTTAAACGTGGGCTGATCCCCTCTTTTGGCAGATCATCTGACGACTTTGCAAGGAATAGCAAGAAGAAGTCATCAGTGGACCCTGGCTGAAGGTAAAGTCTGCCTTACATCTTCCGCCAGTGAAGGAAGGCCAGGACCTCCCAAGAGGGAAGCAAGATCCCTCCCATAAACATCTCCCAGGGAACAGAGGGAGATACTGAAACCAGAGGACCCTCCAGCAGCTCCTGAGCTGGTACCCAGCCAGCACACAGTTTGCCCTGCTCCGCAGCAAGCTTCCTAGGCGGAAAGTGCCAGAGAGTCTCTGAACAAAACCAAGGACAAGGATTCTGCCTACAACACATCCCTCAGCTTTGTGTTGCCCGCTTTAAAGGATGACACAAGCCCAGTGAAGAAGCTGGGAGAAGTGTCTCGACAAGCATCTACCGACGTCAACGTCTGCAAAAAGGACATTTTCAAGCCAGTCGAGTTCCTTGAGCTGCAACAGACTGCAACGCTGACTGTTGACAAGCGGCAGTCGCTCAAGCACATCTGAGACGTCTCGACCAGAGCTTCAGAACTGCTGATCAGCACTGAGACAGCAATTCCTGACCCGAGCCGTTGTGTAGGCCAGTCTGCAGCCATTCGTCCAGCTTCGATTAAAGAACCATTTGGCCACAGCTAACTCCCATCTTGAACTCTGTCACAAAAGCCTGCAAAGCATCAAGAACACCTACAGCACAAGGTACATTGTGGTTCTGCCCCCCTGGTCCTTCCCAGAAGGCCGCTAGAGACATTTCAAGAACCATTTCTCCATTTGTGCTGAAGCCAAGTAAACTTAAACTGTTGTGGTTATTAATGATACTGACTACCCTGCTGTCAGTATCCAGAATGCACCCCTGTTCCTTCATTGAAACTGTCCCTTAGCTGCTGAGTTGTGTTCACACACTTCTATGGCTTATCAGACAACCTGTGCACAGCACTGTATATCTATCACAACAGTGTGATTCCTGGGTGAAGTGTTTGTGTCTCACAGCGCCTACCCAGCTACATGCTGGATGTCACATCTCAGCACTCTGTATCAGAGTCCCTTGGCTTTGTGTATTATCACAATTGCACTCTCTCTCATTCCTTAAGAGCTCACGATTGCAAACCTCAGCATTAACTATTGCAACCCTGTGGAGTACAGATTGTGATCTTGACAACCTGCTGTACTGCTCCCCTTGTGGAGAACCTCAGCGGCACTTCTCACCTGCGTGGCCCTAGTGCTGGGGAGCCCAGGGCTCGGACATGGTAGAGATGGATTCATGTGTGCAGCAGTACCCCAGCACTATGGGGGTCATGCTGCTGCCACTCGTAGGAAGACACTAGTCTTTGAAGAGCTATCGCTGCCTCACATCGCCAGGTAAGAAATGGGCAGGACAGCAGCAACTTCTAACCCAGAGCCCTTTCTGCCAAGGTTTGTCATGGGCATTTGCAGAAATAGGCACAACACAAAATCCTGAACCCTGTTTGCATTGAAGTGCAAAGCCTGACCAAACCGTACGATGCCCGATGATCCTTGGGGCCAATAGCACCAGCATTATCAAAGCCAATCGACTTCCGGCCTTTGCTCCAAATGTCCTACTTCAAGAAGGATCTTAAATCAGCCCTCATCCAGAAATCCATCACCTAATGAATGGGCCCGACCAGAACCACCAGCCCTGCTTCAGCAGATGGACTTGTCGCACTGCGCTACCTCTGGAGGAGTGAAGGTAGACTCAGTAAGTGTAGGGGGGACACCTCCTCTGCACCAGTCTTATCATGGTCATCCAGAAACCCATCACCTAATGAATGGGCCCGACCAGAACCACCAGCCCTGCTTCAGCAGATGGACTGGCCGCACTGCGCTACCTCTGGAGGAGTGAAGGTATTAAGGTATTGGAATAGTATTGAGTTACAACACAGGAGGAGGGAGCATGAATCCTGCACCAGGAATCAGACTCGAGTAACGGGTCACGTGACTATGCTCCACTGCTCATTGTGTACATATGTTACATATTATATTTTCTGTATTATCATGTGTTGCTTCTGTTATTATTGATGTCATTAACTATGAAACTGCATTTTCTTGTAATGCGCCCAGATACCTAAGGATCAAACAAACACACAGCGCACCCGGACAAGAAATCAAAAAGGCCCTCCTAGTCGATATGGACAAATAAGGTACATTTTTCGGATCACGAATGCTAAATGGTAAATCTGGGGTTGCGTAGAGGCTCATCTTGGAACCCATGACAGACACATAAAGAGGGTTTTAGCATACCCTGCATTTGTCCCTGGTTTAGGAGGCAGGCCATCTGCGAGGACGTAGTCCGAGGAGAGAATAGCAAAGATGGTTTACACCAGGGAGAGGGGAAAGTTGTTGGGGAAGTGTTGGGGGAAGGAGGGGCTGGGCATAAATTGGGAGTGGAGGGGTAAAATATTGGCGGGTAGGCTGGTACAAGGAAATGGAATGTAAAGGTGAGAAGGAAGTCCTTGGAGGTGCATCCCGAATGTAGAGACTGTGCAAAAATGACTGTAACTTCTGTTTTTTGACTCTTAATATAAGGGGGTTTAATACCACTGTTAAGAGGAGGAAATTAGATCGATTGTTACACACACATCAGCCGGATCTTATTGCTATACAAGAAATTCATATCAAATATCAGGATCGGGATAAATCAAAGTTAAAGCAATATCCAGTAATCAGGCAGGCTAATGCAAAGGGGAAGACAGCGGGGGTATTGATTGGCCTTAAAGCGGGTACGCAGGTCTCTGTTACCTGGGTACAAACAAATAGGGAATGACGCTTCATCTGTCGATTGGTAGAATTGGGTTTGATGGCTATAACTTTGGCTTATTTTGGTATATGCCCCAAATACAGGACAGGAGGGGTTTCTGAAGACAATATTGTCTAATCTGGAACAATTTGGTCGGGGGAAATAATTCTGATGGGAGATTTAAACATTGCATGAGACCCTGTACGGTATAGGAGCTCTAATGCCAGATGTGCTCGCCCTCCCTAGTCCTTAGACAAACATTCGAGCAGCTGACCCTTAGAGATCTTTGGCCAACCCTGAAAGGGGAATAAAGAGCATCTACTAATTACTCGCGTCCGCAGGTCCTTTTCAAGGATAGCTTATTGTTGGGCTACGGCTCGATTGATAGGTAGAGTAACATGTATGGACGACACCCCCACTATCACTATCTCAGATCATGCCCCTCTGACCATTGAGCGTAGCCCCCCTAAAGTTACTCCCGCACTCTGGAGCTGGAAGTTCCAGAAAGGAGTACTATCAGGTCAGGTTATCTGTCAGGAAATAGTAAGATTACGGAATTTCTTAACACTAACTTGGGTGCGGAAATAAGCTTAGATACAGGGCCTCATCACGAGTTTGGCAGTAACCCGTAAATGCAGCGGTAAAGCTATTACTGCTGCATTTAAGAGTCCGCTAAACCACGGGCATGGCAGATTTATCCCCAGCTCTGAGCTGGGGGCAAATCTGCAGCGATTTTGCTGATTTTTAGTGCTATTACCGGCGGCAGTAATACCGCCGGCGGTAATACTGCCAGACATTCTCCATTGGGCCCAATGGGGAATGGGAAATTCCCAAATGGGCCCAATGGGGAATGGGGACTTACCGTTCCACCAAACCCGTGAGCCGGCGCTAATAGCGCCGGGGAGTTTGGCGGTTGGGCTAATAGCCCCGGTGGTAATACCGCTGGGGTTAGCACCCAACTCGGGATGAGGCCCATAGTCTTGGACGGGTTTAAGGTGGCCATCAGGGGGGAGCTTATCGCCACACAATCACATAGGGAGAAATGTAGGCCTAAAATGGAGATAGACTTGGAGGGGGAGGTAAAGGATACTTTAGAACAGATGGAGACAGATACTTCACAGAACCTCCAGAGGCAATACCACAATGCTAAAGGCAGACTGGAAGTAATACGCACTAAACAGGCAGAAAAAAGATTATTGTATTTGAAGCAGAAGATATGCATGAAGACAAACAAAGCTGATAGAATGTTGCCAGACAATTAAAACAGAAAATAGCGGCCCAAACAATACACAGGGTGGAAGACACATTAGGGAAGAGAATAACGACGACGGAAGAAAAAATTACAACCCATTTCCACGCATTTTATTTGGCACTATACAAATCAGATCACCCGGATCAGGTCACTCAAAAGAAATATTTGCAATCAATTCAGTTAGGAGAAATTTCGGAGGCGGATAGTGCAAGATTAGATAAAGACATCACTCAGGAGGAAGTGCTATTTGTAATAGCCAACCTTCCCATAGACAAAGCGCCAGGAGCAGAGGGCTATGTGCTTGCTCTTCTTAAAAAGTTCCGAACAACCTTAGCCCAAAAATTAACCGTCCTCTTCAATTCTTTTATTAAAAGGGGTAACATTTCTGCTTCCGTGGAGGAGGCCAAAAGAATCCTCCTCCGGAAACCAGGGAAAGACACAGAGAAATGCGTTCTTACCGTCCGACAGCCCTCATGAACATTGATGCAAAAATATTTAGTAAAGTTCCCGCAAAAGAACTTGAAGACCTTATGCCTAAACGTATCCATCCCAACCAGACAGGATTTAGAAAAGGCAGACAAACTCATGATAATGTTCAGCGAGTTTGACATCTTCTTGAAAAAGTCACTGATAAAGTGGTGAGGCTATATTGGTGGCGTTGGATGCTCAAGAAGCTTTTGACCGCGAGGAGTGGTCCTTTTTATTTGGCACTCTACGAGCTGTGGGCTTTGGCCCTAAATATATAGCGATGGTACAAGCTAATTATATGACCCCATCGGCCAGATTGCTTATAAATGGCCACCTATCCCTGCAGACTCTTCCTCAAAGGGGCACAAAACAGGGTTGCCCCCTATCTCCCCTTCTTTATGCAATACACTTATTACCATTGCTATCGCGGCTCCGTCAAGCAGGGGATATTCAAGGCATATCTTTTGGGGGAGGAAGTCACAAGCTGATGGCATTTGCAGCTGATGTGCTTCTTACGATCACTAACCCAAGAACCTCGCCACCCACTGCACTTATCCAATTGGAGGAGTTTGGTAGGGTAGCTGGCCTCAACATTTTCATTATAAAGTCCACAATTTTAAATCTCAGGCTTAAACAAGGGGAATTATCTAAAGCAATGCAGCAGCGCCCTGACCGAATTGACGCCCTCCCTGCACGCCCCTGGTCAACAGGGGGAGTTGCGGGGGGGGCAGGATGCGCCACATTTATTTTCTACCTCCCTGCTCCGGCACCTCACAGGGAGTCAATCACTGGAACATCGTCCTATTCTAATGCAAACAGCCTCACTCCCGCGTCGGAGCGCCAGAGTGGGGATGTAATCATGTCAATAGGGTGCACCCTATTGTTATTAAATGCACATTTAATAACAAAAGGGCACCTTCCACGCATTTTCCCAGCTCGGGGAAGTCCTTGAAAGACTCCCCTGAGCTGGAATGGCAAGATACTAATGTCGCCCTGGGGTGCATGGCACCCCGGGCGGTCAACCGGCCCGCCATGCCCTAAGGCTGGCCCTGGGTGTTGGGAGTTAATAGTACACGCACCCTAGGGGAACTGTACTCAAATAACTTCCACCCACTTTTGACCGAGATCTAGACGCTAGTTCAGTCTTGGAGCCCTTTTATGGTATCATGGCTTGGTCGGATTAATTCGGTCAAGATGGTGATCCTATCCAAGGTACTGTATTTCATGCACTTGCGTGTTCTCAATGTCACTGGGCCTAGTAAGATCGTTATGTTCCCCTTGCTCCCCTCTCTTGCCTTGTCGTGCTCTGAAACACTTGTGTACAAGTACGATAGAAATAAAATATCAATTCAATTCAATTTATTTCAGGCCCTTCCGATCCGAATCCCAGCCTCTTTTTTTCGCACATTGCATAAAATAATCTCACATTTTATATGGAAGAACACCCCCCCCCCCCATTGCATTGAAAACATTGCTGCTCCCTCCTCATAGGGGAGGGGTGAGCCTCCCCAATTTCAGAGATTATTATAGAGCAGCGAAGCTACGAGTGATAAAAGAATGGTTCGAGGAAGGCACGAGTTGGAGATGGAAGGGGCTATAGTGGGACCTAGAATGGGAGAGAAACTATGGTTGCCCAGAATAGATAGACCTCGGAACATACATCCTAGCGAGATCACAGAGCTAGTGGAGGAAATATGGGGTCAGGCTAGCTGGCAACATCACTTTACCACATTTCCTCCCCCCATAACCCCCTTATTTGCGAATCCACAATTCACTCCAAGTATAGCTGCTAGTTCTTTTCTTGAATGGAAAAAACAGGGTTGTACAAAGTTTCGGGATATATTTCTGGGGCATGATAGTAAGTCATTCACTCTATGTAAGGAGGAGAGTCAACGCTTTCAATACTTTCAGGCCTGCCTTGGTTGATGGCTCCATCTAATAAATCAGAGGCTTTAAGGTCACTAACACCATTTGAGCAATTCTTAACGTCCAGTTCGGAAGACAAACATTTGATTTCCAGACTTTATGAACTTCTTAATGACGAACTTTTGATTAGGCCCCTTATATATCAACAAGCCTGGGCAAAACCTTAGATCACACACCAACGGAAGAAGCATGGTCTTGTTTATGGTCAGACATACTTAAAATGACTAAATCCATGCAGATTAGGGGATTTTGGGTCAAAGTAATGTTCCAATGGCACCATAGTCCTGAACGTTTACATAAAATTGCTCCATTGGTTCCGACACCCTGTTGGAGGGAATGTGAGCGGAGAGGGGATTGGTTGTATGTCTGGTGGTCCTGTCCCAAACTATCCCCCTTCTGGAAGGAGGTCCAGGAGAATATGAGGACAATGTTTGCTTTCAAGACGGAGAGGACCCTAGTGAAAACATCTTGGGACTGTATTGTATTGTATTTGGTTATTTATATAGCGCTCTTTCCCCATTTGTATGGCCTCAATGCGCTTTGTGGTAGCAACGCCCTCGGTGTCCATAGTCAATGTGCTGGAGGTTCTAAGGGTTTTAGATTTGGAGATGCATGTGTGCATTTTCACCAGACTAGGAATTAGGTGGCTGGCTAGGCTTGACTAAGCCGCCCAAAAAAAGGTCAGGCACGTGGGTGGGCGCTGTTGGTGGTTTGCGATAGAGTGCTTTTGTTGAAGAGTTCATGTGTGGCCAGCTACACCAGATTTCTTTTTGTTGGTAGTTGCTGTATGCTAGTGGCAGAAGTGTTGAGGTACGGCAGGTGTTTCAGACCGGATGGGGATAGCCATAGCTGCATTCTACGGTGCATAGATGTTTGGGCGTGCCTGCGGCATGTGTCCACAGACATGGTGTATATGTACCGTAAGCTTCGATGTTTTTCGACTGCAGCAAGCTTTGTCCAGTGTGGACGGTATGGTCTCCTTATTCGTGGTCTCACTGAGGTGAGAGTTTGAGCGGTGAGGGCGAGTGAATTCATTGTGGTGTGCCACAGGAAAAGCTGCTGGCTTCCCCGGTGTCTTCGTCAGGGAGGAAAATTGTTGTTAATGGGGCGATACTTGATCAGGGTCAGCCGATGGGAATGCTGGAGTATGGTTTATTGTGGTGTACCTCCATGAATGCTGCTGACTTCCATGCAGTATTTATCTTGTAGGCGTGTTGTTGTGCATGGGGGGACAGTATGTCAAGGTGAGCCGCTACGAATGCTGCCGAAATCAGAGCTGTGATTGGTCTATTGGAATGTGTTGTTTGTGATAGTCTCGGGAGGACAGCTCAGGGGCAACGTGCTCGCCTTGGAAGCAAAATGACACGGAGCAACACAGGCTCAATCCCCGGGTCCGCGCTTAGAAACCTCTGGGTACTAAGCGCATCATAAATAATCTATCATACCATATCATAGGGGATTGTGTTCAGGATGAAGTTGGTAAGAGCCAGGTTTTTAGGGCATTTCTGAATTTCAGGTGATTTTCAGTGTTGCACATGTGTAGGCATAGGGAGTTCCAGATAATTGGTGCTTAGACAGAGAACGGGGAGCCGCCCAGTCTGGAGGAGTTGTGAGGTGGGACCACTAGGCGGTATGCTGTGCGAGATCTGAGATTCCTTGACGGCTGGTAGGGCCGGATTTTATCTTGAAGGAATTACGGGCCGGTGTTGTGGGTGGTGCGGTGGCTGATGCGCATGGCTTTGAAGGTAGTGTATCGACCTAACGGGAGTCAATGGAGGACTTTTAGTGTGGGGCTGATGTGTTCTCTGGGGAGTAGGTTAATGAGCAGGTGTGCTGCCGCATTTTGGACTCATTGGAGTGTCCTTATTGGAAATGCTGGAGCACCTAGGTAGAGGCAGTTTGAGTAATCTAGGCAGGATAGGATGATGGAGTTGATGGCCATGAAACAGTGGGGAAAGATGAGGTAAGGGACAATATGCCTGATAATACGTAGATGGAAGAAACAGGTTTTAGATACAGATGTGGTGTGTTGGCAGAGGGATAACCTTGTGTCCAGTGTGCATCCAAGGTTTTTTGCCACGTTTGAAATTGCTGGTGCTTGTCTTAGGGATTGAGACCATGGAATCAGTTGGGGAAGGAGGGCTGTTTTCCTGCAAGCCAGGATTTCAGCTTTCCCAGGGTTGAGGATGAGGTAGTTGGTCGTCATCCAGTGGTCAATATCCGAGAGGCATGACGACAGGTCCGGGCTGCCAGGAGCCTTGAGATTTTGGGATTTTAAGGATGACCTTGGCGTCGTCTGCGTACTTGTAGCAAGTAAGATTATATGAGCGGGTGATTGCGGGCAGGAGTATTAAATGGAAGTTGAAGATTAGGGGGCCTGGGAAGCTCCTTGTGGGACACATTTCCTTACTGGTCGTGAGGTGGATGTGAACTGGTGGAGCTGCATGATTTGTGGGCAATTTGAGACAAAAGAGGAGATCCCTGAGAGGGCTGTGTTTCTGATTCCAGTTGTTCGTAGCCTATATAGTAGGATAGCATAATCAATGGTATCGAAGGCTGCAGAGAGGTCCAGTAGGATGACTACAGCGCAGCCTTCTGCATCCGCTGTTCATTTTAGGGCATCCCAGACAGACACTAGAGAGGATTCTGTTCCCCTGAGTGGCCTGAAGCCAGATTGTGCAGGGTCTAGGAGATTGTTGGCTTCGGTGAAGAGGCCAAGATGCTTGTATGCTGCGTGGTCCATGTGTTTGGCGATGAAACGTGTGTTGGAGATTGGCCGGTAGTTCTGGGGAAGGAGTGAGTCAAGTGTTGGTTTTTTGAGGATAGGTTTTCTGTAGGAGGTTTTTAGTGCTTACGGGAAAAATCCTGAAGTTAATGGATGCTTGAGGATTGAGCGTGCAATACTTCCTGTGCAGGTAGAGGCTAGGATCTTTTTGAGGAGTGTGATTGGGAAGGGGTCCTCAAGGGAGCCAGAAAGTTGGCTATCTGCTACGAGAGAGGGAATTCCTGGTGTGAGATGGGAGAGAAAGAGTCAAGGATTTTTATCGGAGCAGTGTTTTGAGGAAGGTCAGTCTGTGGGCGAGTGGGTGGAGGGGGCATGTGTTCCAATTTAGAGGTGATGGTGGCGTGTCGGTCAGTAGCGACATTGTGGAAGTGCAGTGATAAGGTGTCACATGGGGCTTTGGAGATTGGTGGGGGATGGCTCGAGCATGCCAGTGATCTGAATTCTGATATGATTCTTTGTAGTTCCTTGCTCGGGTTTCAGGCATTTAGGATTATGTTCCCATAGAATGTTTTCTTGGTTTTTCTGATTTCCCGTCTGTATGCTTTGGTTGTTCTTGCTAAGGTGGTTTTGTTCTGGGCTGTAGGGTTGGCTGTCCAGGTCCGTTCCAGATGGTGCATGAGGGTTTTGAGTGATTTAAGTTTGGTCCTGATCTCTGAGTGGCTCGTTTTCTTGGAGTGAGGGGTGGGAGGGTGGTTGTAAGCCAGCGGTCAAACGTTGTGATTGCTGGGGGTCCTTCCTGGGGTGAGAATGTGTGGAGAGAGTTTAGGAGTGAGTGTGCTAGGTCTGGGGTGATTATGACTTTATTCCATAGTGGATTGGTAGGGGGGTGGTTGGTGGTGGTTGTGTGTGGCATTGAATGCCAGCCGCTGTGCTCAGTGTTATGGAGGAGTAAACTGCTGAGTGATCAGTCCATGATAGTGGGTGAGGGGGCTGGGTAGATATGTTTGTATTGCTGAGGATCGTGTTGAGGGTGTGAACTTCCATGTGGGTGAGTGTGTAGATGTATTGTGTTAGGTTGAGTGATTCTAGATTATCTGTGAGTGATCGGGTTATAGGGTTAGAGGGTGAGTGAAACCATATGATAAGATACCCTAAGATGGTAAGTGTTGGATGTAGGAAGAGGTCAGTGGCCAGTGCTTCACCCAGTGTGTCTGCAAAGGTTTTGTTGTAGCCTGGGGGGACTATAGATGAGTAGGAAGCTGTGGGGTGTTTAGGGTGAGAGTTGCAGTTGAGGGAATCGTAGTTTGTGGTGTTGGTTGAGGTGCCCTTAATAATTAGAGGGAGTTGGTGTTTGTGTAGTATTGCGAGCCTGCCCCACCTTCGCGATCTGTTCTGGACAGGAATATTGTAGCTGGTTCGAAGGCCTTGTGCGTGATGGGCTCGTGGTCGTCAGCAAACCAGGTTTCAGTGATAAAAAGGATGTCTGGGTTTTCTTCTGTGATGAGGTCAGAGATGTGGAATTTATTTTTGGATACTAACCTTGCGTTGATGAGTACGCTGGAGAGTTGGTGAGGTGTCCCTGCAGATGCTGGGCAGGTAGGATTATGAGTGGTAAGGGGGCTGGGGTGAGGGGGGCAGAGATGAGGGTGCACTGGGGTGAGGAGAGGAGGTGCTGTATGGAGAAGACCAAAAAGTGCGAATGGGCGATGAGGGGAATGGGGCTAGGACCGGATTGGGTATGGGTGGGGAGGTGTGTCCTATAGCGTGTTGGTGGTGTTTGCGATCTGGGTTGTAGGAAGGATGATGATAGGGGGGCACAAGGTGCCTTTTGTCTTGGCCCTTCCTTGACATTTGGCCAGGTAAAGGGGTGTGGATGAGAGTGGGAGGGGCTGTGGAGTTTGAGGTTTTGGCCAGCTAAGGCTGAGGAAGCGCGAGTTGGAAATGCTATATTGTTCGGAGAGTGTGAGCCGATGGTGCGGGTTGGTGGTTGGTGGTAGGGTTGGTGTGTGATGGGAGTTTTATGTGGCTAGGTGTGCGGTCCGGTGTGTTGCGGGGGATTGTGTTCTCTGCTTCCACTCTCCATCTTGCTGTTCTTAGTTGAGCGGAGCGGGATCTACATGGGGGGGATAGCGGGTTGGGGTGAGTGGGGTTGGTCTGGTGAGGATGAGGGATAGGAGAGGCGCGAGGGTTGCGTGGTGGAGGGATGGGGTGGTGGGCTGTGTGTTGGTGGCCGATGAGTTCTGCTGTGTTTGGCCTCGTCAGGCCTACTGGTGCGCCAGCGTGTTGCTCTTCTTTGACCAGTGTGTGGCATGGTGTCTGTCTAGTGGTGAGGAAACGCAGATTATGTGTCTGAGGAGGGGTGCACCTTCGACTGGGATACGGTGCTAGATCTGTGTACTTGCACGATCTATCGTACTTGCTCAGGCAGTCAGGTTGGTTTGACGGAAAATGCCTTTAGAGTTATGGGATCCCAGATAGTGTACCTAATGGTCTGTGCCGCGACAGGATGTTGGGCAGTAATCAGACCTATATTTCTAGATAGTTGGAGGGGGCCTAGGCTTCACAGCACGAAAGACGTGAGAGCTGTGTGATTTAACTAGGGATTCTCGGACAGTGGGCGACGCCTATGTTTCAATGAATGGCAAATATAAACAAAGGGGAGGGCGGTGCTGGTAAGCTGTGTCCTCCAAGAGTAAATTACTCTTTTTCTGCTATGCGCTGAGCATGGAAAATATGTGCGGGAATTGCCCCACATATTTTCCGGAAGTTGATCTCCCATCATTCATTCTTTTAAATGAAAAAAAAATCGAATAGCCACTCTCCCTGTGCGGATGGTCGAATTGCTCACACACAGGTTCTCACATCCAGGGGTAGCTGCATGCGAAGGAGGCTTCTGAATATGTAGGGTAAATCTATCGATAGGAAACATTAAACCAAAAACCATGTGAAACTAAGGTCTGCATCACCAGAGCACCTAAACACCAAGTGTAAGTGAAGTGCTCTGATAAGTGTTACCCGGGGCGGGAGGAGTTCGCGGACACCTACTGGATAATAGAAGAAGATTCAGGAATGTGCGGCGGAGAGCGCCTGCGGGATGAACATCGAGGTTTAGCGTGGGTCACATAATGAGCATTAATGCATGCAGAGCTCAACTGCAGAACTTCACTTGCAAGGAGACATGCAAGCAAGCGTGTCTGGAATGGTGGACAGCTCGGCCGAAGATGGCGAGAGCAAGGAGATACAGAGCGAGACTGTAGGCGCCTCTGGTGTCTCAACATGGTACATATTACGACGTGACGCGGAAGTATGATACGTCACCATGTTGCAGAATGAGTCAGAGGGGATGGGGAGTCTATACTGTGCCCGCTGCTTCGGTAAATTGGAGGACCAGCACAAATGATGACTAGACAAATATGTGAACACAATGTGTGGACATACAGAGTGACAGGAGACATCCAGCTGCTGATGGAGAGTCCGGTTCAACATCTAATGGGGATCATTCTAGTCTGGGGGATCCAAAGGGCCCTGGCAGGGGAGGCCTGAGGGAGAAGTATGAGGAGTGTAAATGCCCAGGACAGCATGGCGGGTCTATACAGGGTCCTGGCAGGGAGGCCTTAGGGAGAAGTATGAGGAGGGTAAATGCCTCCGGCAGCATGGCGGGTCTATAAAGGGTCCTGGCAGGGGAGGCCTGAGGGAGAAGCATGAGGAGTGTAAATGCCCAGGGCACCATGGCGGGTCTAGACAGGGCCATGGCAGGGGAGGCCTGAGGGAGAAGTATGAGGAGTGTAAATGCCTGCGGCAGCACGGCGGGTCTAGACAGGGCTCTGGCAGGGGAGGCCTGAGGGAGAAGTATGAGGAGTGTAAATGCCCGGGGCAGCACGGCGGGTCTAGACAGGGCCCTGGCAGGGGAGGCCTGAGGGAGAAGCATGAGGAGTGTAAATGCCTACGGCAGCATGGCGGGTCTAGACAGGGCCCTGGCAGGGGAGGCCTGAGGGAGAAGTATGAGGAGTGTAAATGCCTGGGGCAGAATGGCGGGTCTAGACAGGGCCCTGGCAGGGGAGGCCTGAGGGAGAAGTATGAGGAGTGTAAATGCCTTCGGCAGCACAGCGGGTCTAGACAGGGCTCTGGCAGGGGAGGCCTGAGGGAGAAGCATGAGGAGTGTAAATGCCCGCTCCAGCACGGCGGGTCTAGACAGGGCCCTGGCAGGGGAGGCCTGAGGGAGAAGTATGAAGAGTGTAAATGCCTGCGGCAGCACGGCGGGTCTAGACAGGGCTCTGGCAGGGGAGGCCTGAGGGAGAAGTATGAGGAGTGTAAATGCCCAGGGCAGCACGGCGGGTCTAGACAGGGCCCTGGCAGGGGAGGCCTGAGGGAGAAGCATGAGGAGTGTAAATGCCCGTGGCAGCACGGCGGGTCTAGACAGGGCCCTGGCAGGGGAGGTCTGAGGGAGAAGTATGAGGAGTGTAAATGCCCAGGGCAGCACTGCGGGTCTAGACAGGGCCCTGGCAGGGGAGGCCTGAGGGAGAAGGATGAGGAGTGTAAATGCCCGTGGCAGCATGGCGGGTCTAGACAGGGCCCTGGCAGGGGAGGCCTGAGGGAGAAGCATGAGGAGTGTAAATGCCCGGGGCAGCACGGCGGGTCTAGACAGGGCCCTGGCAGGGGAGGCCTGAGGGAGAAGCATGAGGAGTGTAAATGCCCAGGGCAGCACGGCGGGTCTAGACAGAGCCCTGGCAGGGGAGGCCTGAGGGAGAAGCATGAGGAGTGTAAATGCCTGCAGCAACATGGCGGGTCTAAACAGGGCCCTGGCAGGGGAGGCCTGAGGGAGAAGCATGAGGAGTGTAAATGCCCAGGGCAGCACGGCGGGTCTAGACAGGGCCCTGGCAGGGGAGGCCTGAGGGAGAAGTATGAGGAGTGTAAATGCCTGCGGCAGCATGGCGGGTCTAGACAGGGCCCTGGCAGGGGAGGCCTGAGGGAGAAGCATGAGGAGTGTAAATGCCCGGGGCAGCACGGCGGGTCTAGACAGGGCCCTGGCACGGGAGGCCTGAGGGAGAATTATGAGGAGTGTAAATGCCTGCGGCAACATGGCAGGTCTAGACAGGGCCCTGGCAGGGGAGGCCTGAGGGAGAAGTATGAGGAGTGTAAATGCCCGTGGCAGCATGGCGGGTCTAGACAGGGCCCTGGCAGGGGAGGCCTGAGGGAGAAGCATGAGGAGTGTAAATGCCCGATGCAGCATGGCGGGTCTAGACAGGGCCCTGGCAGGGGAGGCCTGAGGGAGAAGCATGAGGAGTGTAAATGCCTGCGGCAGCATGGCGGGTCTAGACAGGGCCCTGGCAGGGGAGGCCTGAGGGAGAAGCATGAGGAGTGTAAATGCCTGCGGCAGCATGGCGGGTCTAGACAGGGCCCTGGCAGGGGAGGCCTGAGGGAGAAGTATGAGGAGTGTAAATCCCTGTGGCAGCATGGCGGGTCTAGACAGGGCCCTGGCAGGGGAAGCCTGAGGGAGAAGCATGAGGAGTGTAAATGCCTGCAGCAGCATGGCGGGTCTAGACAGGGCCCTGGCAGGGGAGGCCTGAGGGAGAAGTATGAGGAGTGTAAATGCCTGCGGCAGCACGGCGGGTCTAGACAGGGCTCTGGCAGGGGAGGCCTGAGGGAGAAGTATGAGGAGTGTAAATGCCCAGGGCAGCACGGTGGGTCTAGACAGGGCCCTGGCAGGGGAGGCCTGAGGGAGAAGCATGAGGAGTGTAAATGCCCAGGGCAGCACGGCGGGTCTAGACAGGACCCTGGCAGGGGAGGCCTGAGGGAGAAGTATGAGGAGTGTAAATGCCTGCGGCAGCATGGCGGGTCTAGACAGGGCCCTGGCAGGGGAGGCCTGAGGGAGAAGCATGAGGAGTGTAAATGCCCGGGGCAGCACGGCGGGTCTAGACAGGGCACTGGCAGCGGAGGCCTGAGGGAGAATTATGAGGAGTGTAAATGCCTGCGGCAGCATGGCGGGTCTAGACAGGGCCCTGGCAGGGGAGGCCTGAGGGAGAAGTATGAGGAGTGTAAAAACCCGTGGCAGCATGGCAGGTCTAGACAGGGCCCTGGCAGGGGAGGCCTGAGGGAGAAGCATGAGGAGTGTAAATGCCCGGGGCAGCACGGCGGGTCTAGACAGGGCCCTGGCAGGGGAGGCCTGAGGGAAAAACATGACGAGTGTAAATGCCTGCGGCAGCATGGCGGGTCTAGACAGGGCCCTGTCAGGGGAAGCCTGAGGGAGAAGCATGAGGAGTGTAAATGCCCAGGGCAGCACGGCGGGTCTAGACAGGGCCCTGGCAGGGGAGGCCTGAGGAAGAAGTATGAGGAGTGTAAATGCCTGCGGCAGCATGGCGGGTCTAGACAGGGCCCTGGCAGGGGAGGCCTGAGGGAGAAGTATGAGGAGTGTAAATGCCCGCAGCAGCATGGCGGGTCTAGACAGGGCCCTGGCAGGGGAGGCCTGAGGGAGAAGTATGAGGAGTGTAAATGCCTGCGGCAGCATGGCAGGTCTAGACAGGGCCCTGGCAGGGGAGGCCTGAGGGAGAAGCATGAGGAGTGTAAATGCCCAGGGCAGCACAGCGGGTCTAGACAGGGCCCTGGCAGGGGAGGCCTGAGGGAGAAGTATGAGGAGTGTAAATGCCCGTGGCAGCACGGCGGGTCTAGACAGGGCCCTGGCAGGGGAGGCCTGAGGGAGAAGCATGAGGAGTGTAAATGCCCAGGGCAGCACGGCGGGTCTAGACAGGGCCCTGGCAGGGAAGGCCTGAGGGAGAAGTATGAGGAGTCTAAATGCCTGCGGCAGCACGGCGGGTCTAGACAGGGCCCTGGCAGGGGTGGCCTGAGGGAGAAGTATGAGGAGTGTAAATGCCCGCAGCAGCATGACGGTTCTAGACAGGGCCCTGGCAGGGGAGGCCTGAGGGAAAAGCATGAGGAGTGTAAATGCCCGCAGCAGCATGGCGGGTCTAGACAGGGCCCTGGCAGGGGAGGCCTGAGGGAGAAGTATGAGGAGTGTAAATGCCCGCGGCAGCATGGCGGGTCTAGACAGGGCCCTGGCAGGGGAGGCCTGAGGGAGAAGCATGAGGAGTGTAAATGCCCGGGGCAGCATGGCGGGTCTAGACAGGGCCCTGGCAGGGGAGGCCTGAGGGAGAAGCATGAGGAGTGTAAATGCCCAGGGCAGCACGGCGGGTCTAGACAGGGCCCTGGCAGGGGAGGCCTGAGGGAGAAGTATGAGGAGTGTAAATGCCTGCGGCAGCAAGGCGGGTCTAGACAGGGCCCTTGCAGGGGAGGCCTGAGGGAGAAGCATGAGGAGTGTAAATGCCCATGGCAGCACAGCGGGTCTAGACAGGGCCCTGGCAGGGGAGGCCTGAGGGAGAAGTATGAGGAGTGTAAATGCCCGTGGCAGCTTGGCGGGTCTAGACAGGGCCCTGGCAGGGGAGGCCTGAGGGAGAAGCATGAGGAGCGTGAATGCCCGGGGCAGCACGGCGGGTCTAGACAGGGCCCTGGCAGGGGAGGCCTGAGGGAGAAGTATGAGGAGTGTAAATGCCCGGGGCAGCATGGCAGGTCTAGACAGGGCCCTGGCAGGGGAGGCCTGAGGGAGAAGCATGAGGAGTGTAAATGCCCGGGGCAGCACGGCGGGTCTAGACAGGGCCCTGGCAGGGGAGGCCTGAGAGAGAAGTATGAGGAGTGCAAATGCCGCAGCAGCACGGCGGGTCTAGACAGGGCCCTGGCAGGGGAGGCCTGAGAGAGAAGTATGAGGAGTGTAAATGCCTGCGGCAGCATGGTGGGTCTAGACAGGGCCCTGGCAGGGGAGGCCTGAGGGAGAAGCATGAGGAGTGTAAATGCCCGGGGCAGCACGGCGGGTCTAGACAGGGCCCTGGCACGGGAGGCCTGAGGGAGAATTATGAGGAGTGTAAATGCCCGGGGCAGCACGGCGGGTCTAGACAGGGCCCTGGCAGGGGAGGCCTGAGGGAGAAGCATGAGGAGTGTAAATGCCTGCGGCAGCATGGCCGGTCTAGACAGGGCCCTGGCAGGGGAGGCCTGAGGGAGAAGCATGAGGAGTGTAAATGCCTGCGGCAGCATGGCGGGTCTAGACAGGGCCCTGGCAGGGGAGGCCTGAGGGAGAAGCATGAGGAGTGTAAATGCCTGCGGCAGCATGGCCGGTCTAGACAGGGCCCTGGCAGGGGAGGCCTGAGGGAGAAGCATGAGGAGTGTAAATGCCTGCAGCAGCATGGCGGGTCTAGACAGGGCCCTGGCAGGGGAGGCCTGAGGGAGAAGCATGAGGAGTGTAAATGCCTGCGGCAGCATGGCGGGTCTAGACAGGGCCCTGGCAGGGAAGGCCTGAGGGAGAAGCATGAGGAGTGTAAATGCCCGGGGCAGCATGACGGGTCTAGACAGGGCCCTGGCAGGGGAGGCCTGAGGGAGAAGCATGAGGAGTGTAAATGCCCGGGGCAGCATGCCGGGTCTAGACAGGGCCCTGGCAGGGGAGGCCTGAGGGAGAAGCATGAGGAGTGTAAATGCCCGGGGCAGCACGGCGGGTCTAGACAGGGCCCTGGCAAGGGAGGCCTGAGGAAGAAGTATGAGGAGTGCAAATGCCGCAGCAGCATGGCGGGTCTAGACAGGGCCCTGGCAGGGGAGGCCTGAGGGAGAAGCATGAGGAGTGTAAATGCCCGGGGCAGCATGACGGGTCTAGACAGGTCCCTGGCAGGGGAGGCCTGAGGGAGAAGCATGAGGAGTGTAAATGCCCGGGGCAGCACTGCGGGTCTAGACAGGGCCCTAGCAGGGGAGGCCTGAGGGAGAAGCATGAGGAGTGTAAATGCCCGGGGCAGCACGGCGGGTCTAGACAGGGCCCTGGCAGGGGAGGCCTGAGGAAGAAGTATGAGGAGTGCAAATGCCGCAGCAGCATGGCGGGTCTAGACAGGGCCCTGGCAGGGGAGGCCTGAGAGAGAAGTATGAGGAGTGTAAATGCCTGCGGCAGCATGGCGGGTCTAGACAGGGCCCTGGCAGGGGAGGCCTGAGGGAGAAGCATGAGGAGTGTAAATGCCCGGGGCAGCACGGCGGGTCTAGACAGGGCCCTGGCACGGGGGGCCTGAGGGAGAATTATGAGGAGTGTAAATGCCCGGGGCAGCACGGCGGGTCTAGACAGGGCCCTGGCAGGGGAGGCCTGAGGGAGAAGCATGAGGAGTGCAAATGCCCAGGGCAGCACGGCGGGTCTAGACAGGGCCCTGGCAGGGGAGTCCTGAGGGAGAAGTATGAGGAGTGTAAATGCCCAGGGCAGCATGGCGGGTCTAGACAGGGCCCTGGCAGGGGAGGCCTGAGGGAGAAGTATGAGGAGTGTAAATGCCTGCGGCAGCATGGCAGGTCTAGACAGGGCCCTGGCAGGGGAGGCCTGAGGGAGAAGCATGAGGAGTGTAAATGCCTGCGGCAGCATGGTGGGTCTAGACAGGGCCCTGGCAGGGGAGGCCTGAGGGAGAAGTATGAGGAGTGTAAATGCCAGTGGCAGCATGGCGGGTCTAGACCCGGGCCCTGGCAGGGGAGGCCTGAGGGAGAAGTATGAGGAGTGTAAATGCCTGCGGCAGCATGGCAGGTCTAGACAGGGCCCTGGCAGGGGAGTCCTGAGGGAGAAGTATGAGGAGTGTAAATGCCCAGGGCAGCATGGTGGGTCTAGACAGGGCCCTGGCAGGGGAGGCCTGAGGGAGAAGTATGAGGAGTGTATATGCCCAGGGCAACATGGTGGGTCTAGACAGGGCCCTGGCAGGGGAGGCCTGAGGGAGAAGTATGAGGAGTGTAAATGCCTGCGGCAGCATGGCGGGTCTAGACAGGGCCCTGGCAGGGGAGGCCTGAGGGAGAAGTATGAGGAGTGTAAATGCCTGCGGCAGCATGGCGGGTCTAGACAGACAGGGCCCTGGCAGGGGAGGCCTGAGGGAGAAGTTCGAGGAATTTAAACGCCTGCGGCAGCATGGCGGTCTAGACAGGGCCCTGGCAGGGGAGGCCTGAGGCAGAAGTATGAGGAGTGTAAATGCCTGCGGCAGCATGGCGGGTCTAGACAGGGCCCTGGCAGGGGAGGCCTGAGGGAGAAGTTCGAGGAGTGTAAATGCCTGCGGCATCATGACCGGTTTAGACAGGGCTCTGGCATGGGAGGCCTGAGGGAGAAGTATGAGGAGTGTAAATGTCTGCGGCAGCATGGCAGGTCTAGACAGGGTCCTGGCAGGGGAGGCCTGAGGGAGAAGTATGAGGAGTGTAAATGCCCGCAGCAGCATGGCGGGTCTAGACAGGGCCCTGGCAGGGGAGGCCTGAGGGAGAAACATGAGGAGTGTAAATGCCCGCAGCAGCATGGCGGGTCTAGACAGGGCCCTGGCAGGGGTGGGCTGAGGGAGAAGTATGAGGAGTGTAAATGCCCGCAGCAGCATGGCGGGTCTAGACAGGGCCCTGGCAGGGGAGGCCTGAGGGAGAAGTATGAGGAGTGTAAATGCCCGCAGCAGCATGGCGGGTCTAGACAGTGCCCTGGCAGGGGAGGCCTGAGGGAGAAGCATGAGGAGTGTAAATGCCCGGGGCAGCACGGCGGGTCTAGACAGGGCCCTGGCAGGGGAGGCCTGAGAGAGAAGCATGAGGAGTGTAAATGCCTGCAGCAGCATGGCGGGTCTAGACAGGGCCCTGGCAGGGGAGGCCTGAGGGAGAAGCATGAGGAGTGTAAATGCCTGCGGCAGCATGGCGGGTCTAGACAGGGTCCTGGCAGGGGAGGCCTGAGGGAGAAGCATGAGGAGTGTAAATGCCTGCGGCAGCATGGTGGGTCTAGACAGGGCCCTGGCAGGGGAGGCCTGAGGGAGAAGTATGAGGAGTGTAAATGCCAGCGGCAGCATGGCGGGTCTAGACCCGGGCCCTGGCAGGGGAGGCCTGAGGGAGAAGTATGAGGAGTGTAAATGCCTGCGGCAGCATGGCAGGTCTAGACAGGGCCCTGGCAGGGGAGTCCTGAGGGAGAAGTATGAGGAGTGTAAATGCCCAGGGCAGCATGGTGGGTCTAGACAGGGCCCTGGCAGGGGAGGCCTGAGGGAGAAGTATGAGGAGTGTATATGCCCAGGGCAACATGGTGGGTCTAGACAGGGCCCTGGCAGGGGAGGCCTGAGGGAGAAGTATGAGGAGTGTAAATGCCTGCGGCAGCATGGCGGGTCTAGACAGGGCCCTGGCAGGGGAGGCCTGAGGGAGAAGTATGAGGAGTGTAAATGCCTGCGGCAGCATGGCGGGTCTAGACAGGGCCCTGGCAGGGGAGGCCTGAGGGAGAAGTTCGAGGAATTTAAATGCCTGCGGCAGCATGGCGGGTCTAGACAGACAGGGCCCTGGCAGTGGAGGCCTGAGGGAGAAGTTCGAGGAATTTAAATGCCTGCGGCAGCATGGCGGGTCTAGACAGGGCCCTGGCAGGGGAGGCCTGAGGGAGAAGTATGAGGAGTGTAAATGCCTGCGGCAGCATGGCGGGTCTAGACAGGGCCCTGGCAGGGGAGGCCTGAGGGAGAAGTTCGAGGAGTGTAAATGCCTGCGGCAGCACGACGGGTTTAGACAGGGCTCTGGCATGGGAGGCCTGAGGGAGAAGTATGAGGAGTGTAAATGTCTGCAGCAGCATGGCAGGTCTAGACAGGGTCCTGGCAGGGGAGGCCTGAGGGAGAAGTATGAGGAGTGTAAATGCCCGCAGCAGCATGGCGGGTCTAGACAGGGCCCTGGCAGGGGAGGCCTGAGGGAGAAGCATGTGGAGTGTAAATGCCCGGGGCATCATGGTGGGTCTAGACAGGGCCGTGGCAGGGGAGGCCTGAGGGAGAAGCATGAGGAGTGTAAATACCTGTGGCAGCACGGCGGGTCTAGACAGGGCCCTGGCAGGGGAGGCCTGAGGGAGAAGTATGAGGAGTGTAAATGCCTGCGGCAGCATGGCGGGTCTAGACAGGGCCCTGGCAGGGGAGGCCTGAGGGAGAAGTATGAGGAGTGTAAATGCCTGCGGAAGCATGGCGGGTCTAGACAGGGCCCTGGCAGGGGAGGCCTGAGGGAGAAGTATGAGGAGTGTAAATGCCTGCGGCAGCATGGCGGGTCTAGACAGGGCCCTGGCAGGGGAGGCCTGAGGGAGAAGTATGAGGAGTGTAAATGCCTGTGGCAGCATGGCGGGTCTAGACAGGGCCCTGGCAGGGGAGGCCTGAGGGAGAAGTATGAGGAGTGTAAATGCCTGCGGCAGCATGGCGGGTCTAGACAGGGCCCTGGCAGGGGAGGCCTGAGGGAGAAGTATGAGGAGTGTAAATGCCTGCAGCAGCATGGCAGGTCTAGACAGGGCCCTGGCAGTGGAGGCCTGAGGAAGAAGTATGAGGAGCTTAAATGCCTGCAGCAGCATGGCGGGTCTAGAAAGGGCCCTGGCAGGGGAGGCCTGAGGGAGAAGTATGAGGAGTGTAAATGCCTGCGGCAGCTTGGCGGGTCTAGACAGGGCCCTGGCAGGGGAGGCCTGAGGGAGAAGTATGAGGAGTGTAAATGCCTGCGGCAGCATGGCGGGTCTAGACAGGGCCCTGGCAGGGGAGTCCTGAGGGAGAAGTTCGAGGAGTGTAAATGTCTGCGGCAGCATGGCGGGTCTAGACAGGGCCCTGGCAGGGGAGGCCTGAGGGAGAAGCATGAGGAGTGTAAATGTCCGTGGCAGCATGGCAGGTCTAGACAGGGCCCTGGCAGGGGAGGCCTGAGGGAGAAGCATGAGGAGTGTAAATGCCCAGGTCAGCATGGCGGGTCTAGACCGGGCCCTGGCAGGGGAGGCCTGAGGGAGAAGCATGAGGAGTGTAAATGCCTGCGGCAGCACGGCGGGTCTAGACAGGGCCCTGGCAGGGGAGGCCTGAGGGAGAATTATGAGGAGTGTAAATGCCCGGGGCAGCACGGCGGGTCTAGACAGGGCCCTGGCAGGGGAGGCCTGAGGGAGAAGTATGAGGACTGTAAATGCCTGCAGCAGCATGGCTGGTCTAGACAGGGTCCTGGCAGGGGAGGCCTGAGGGAGAAGCATGAGGAGTGTAAATGTCCGTGGCAGCATAGCAGGTCTAGACAGGGTCCTGTCAGGGGAGGCCTGAGGGAGAAGCATGAGGAGTGTAAATGTCCGCGGCAGCATGGCGGGTCTAGACAGAGCCCTGGCAGGGGAGGCCTGAGGGAGAAGCATGAGGAGTGTAAATGTCCGCGGCAGCATGGCGGGTCTAGACAGGGCCCTGGCAGGGGAGGGCTGAGGGAGAAGTATGAGGAGTGTAAAGGCCCATGGCAGCATGGCGGGTCTAGACAGGGCCCTGGCAGGGGAGGCCTGAGGGAGAAGTTCAAGGAGTGTAAATGCCCGGGGCAGCACGGCGGGTCTAGACAGGGCTCTGGCAGGGGAGGCCTGAGGGAGAAGTATGAGGAGTGTAAATGTCCGCGGCAGCATGGCGGGTCTAGACAGGGCCCTGGCAGGGGAGGCCTGAGGGAGAAGCATGAGGAGTGTAAATGCCCAGGGCAGCATGGCGGGTCTAGACAGGGCTCTGGCAGGGGAGGCCTGACAAGAAG
This sequence comes from Ambystoma mexicanum, assembly GCF_040938575.1. Lineage (NCBI taxonomy): Eukaryota > Metazoa > Chordata > Amphibia > Caudata > Ambystomatidae > Ambystoma > Ambystoma mexicanum. Next base: position 6,553,593 of record NC_090931.1, on the reverse strand, counting down.
TATGAGGAGTGTAAATGTCCGCGGCAGCATGGCGGGTCTAGACAGGGCTCTGGCAGGGGAGGCCTGAGGGAGAAGCATGAGGAGTGTAAATGCCCAGGGCAGCATGGCGGGTCTAGACAGGGCCCTGGCAGGGGAGGCCTGAGGGAGAAGCATGAGGAGTGTAAATGTCCACGGCAGCATGGCGGGTCTAGACAGGGCCCTGGCAGGGGAGGGCTGAGGGAGAAGTATGAGGAGTGTAAATGCCCATGGCAGCATGGCGGGTCTAGACAGGGCCCTGGCAGGGGAGGCCTGAGGGAGAAGTTCAAGGAGTGTAAATGCCCGGGGCAGCGCGGCGGGTCTAGACAGGGCTCTGGCAGGGGAGGCCTGAGGGAGAAGTATGAGGAGTGTAAATGTCCGCGGCAGCATGGCGGGTCTAGACAGGGCCCTGGCAGGGGAGGCCTGAGGGAGAAGCATGAGGAGTGTAAATGCCCAGGGCAGCATGGCGGGTCTAGACAGGGCTCTGGCAGGGGAGGCCTGACGAGAAGTATGAGGAGTGTAAATGTCCGCGGCAGCATGGCGGGTCTAGACAGGGCTCTGGCAGGGGAGGCCTGAGGGAGAAGCATGAGGAGTGTAAATGCCCAGGGCAGCACGGCGGGTCTAGACAGGGCCCTGGCAGGGGAGGCCTGAGGGAGAAGTATGAGGAGTGTAAATGCCTGCGGCAGCATGGCGGGTCTAGACAGGGCCCTGGCAGGGGAGGCCTGAGGGAGAAGCATGAGGAGTGTAAATGCCTGCGGCAGCATGGCGGGTCTAGACAGGGCCCTGGCAGGGGAGGCCTGAGGGAGAAGTATGAGGAGTGTAAATGCTTGCGGCAGCACGGCGGGTCTAGACAGGGCCCTGGCAGGGGAGGCCTGAGGGAGAATTCGAGGAGTGTAAATGCCTGCAGCAGTATGGCAGGTCTAGACAGGGCCCTGGCAGGGGAGACCTGAGGGAGAAGTTCGAGGAGTGTAAATGCCTGTGGCAGCATGGCAGATCTAGACCTGCTAAGGCAGCTGCTCATTGAGGCCAGAAATACGTGTCTGTATGCGGTGGATCCATCCTGCTTCTTTGGAAAGGAGTGCATGTTGTGCATTGGCTGGTGTCTAGAAACCATGTTGGTGTACTACATAGTGTGACATCATGGGCGCGGTGGTATTTTTGAATCAGATTCTGGAGCGAGGTTCTGCTCTCCGTACATGCGCTGCTCTGGTGGTCTGTCCTATATACCGCAGTCCACAAAGGCATTAACTTCAGTTTATGGATTTTGTGGTCTTGTAGTTGGTAAACCCGCGGTTGTGCCATTCCTTGTTTCCCACCGGGAAGGAGTGGATCTGTAAGGTTAATTTGAAGACTGTTCACATCCCACAAGGAAAGTGGCCAATAAGGGCTCGTAAGTCCCATCGTAAAATTCTGGATAGTTTTTTCTTAAATTATGAGTGGGGCTAATTTTCTCATACATTTTTTGAATGTTTGAATGCCACTCTAGAAACTGGTTCCGATGCCAAACACAATTGGACTAGGGGCCAGTACTTCGTTCCCATTTCTCTGAAGTGCGAAGTGTTGGGACGGTAGGTCAGAACGCATGTCATGCTCTCCTCTGCATTAGGTCTTTCCCTGGGTGTCTCTATGGCTTCCCTAGGTATATGTCAGGTGCGTTTTCTGAGTGACTCCGTTTTCTAGGGTAGTCCCTGGCTTGGAGTCTGGTCTCTAGATTATTAACGTGGGATCAGAACTCATGAAGGTCTGTGCCACTGGGCCGTGCGCTTAGATATATCCCTGGAGACCTTGGTAGACCAGTTATATAGAAAGGATTGAAGCCACTCTGCTGCTTCAGGACTAACATTAGCAACACTCTAGAGCCTGTCAGCTTGCAGGGCATGGCTCACCAGATCAAACGCTGCAGACAAGTCCAAGAGCATAAGTAGCGAAGCTTGACCTTCCTCCACGTGGTGTCCTTATAAATACCTGAAGCTGATCCTATTGTTCTGCAGTACAGTGCCCCACAGGGCGCATGTCTGTGCCCTTCTCTCCATGATATATGTACTGCAGCTTTGTTCCGGCTTCTGGATATAAAGGGCATCTGTTTCCCTAATTATGCGGATGGCACACAATGTGTCATCCTGCTCTCTGTGCAACGCGAAGAAGATAGAAAATTGTTAAATGAAGTTTATTGCATAATTGAGAATTGGATGATAGAATGTGGGCTATCGCTCAATCGTATGGTAATGGGCACTAGTACCAGAACAAAGACGTTTGTTTGATTGATTGATTGATTGATTGTTTATTTATTATGCGCTTATACACAAGTGTTTCAAAGTGCAACCATGCATGCGAGGGGAAGACATAGGGAAGACAAGACAAACGATCTTACTAGGCGTGGTACATTCAGATTATGCAGGTGAACAGAAAAGGAAGTGCGTGGGGGGCAATCGGAACAAGTGTGCCCAGTCCCGTCAGAACATGGGCTAAGTACAGAGAGATACCACTCTCATGGGTCGTAACCGAAGGGCAGTAGTGCTGCAGCAAGTGCAGGAGACTGGAGAGGAAGCTTGGGACCTGTCAGGCTCTGAAGGTACACCAGTCAGCGAAACTGAACAGAAGTAGAGGAGAGAGAGCGAGAGAGCAGAAACAGGTGGTTAGCAGGGGAGGGGAGAGAGAGAAGGAGGAGGCGAAGAGGAAAGTCTTGAGGAGTTTCTGGAACTTCAGGTGATCCAGCTCAAGATGGAGAGAGTCTAGGGGGCTGTTCCAGAGTGAGGTACCTGCAGAGGATAAAGATCTCCCCCCAAGTGAGGGCTCGGGAAGGTGAGTATTTAAGAAGAGAGCGTTGCAGATAGAGTGGGCCAATGCCCCAGAAAGCCTTGTGGACAATGCAAAGGGTCTTGTACTTAATCCTTGACGACAAGGGGAGCCAGTGAAGGGGTTTCAGTGCCGGAGAGATGCAGTCCCTGGGCTTGAGGCCGAGGATAAGTCTTGCAGTTCTGTTCTGGATGAGTTGAAGAGGACGGAGGATAGAAGAGGGCAGGTTGAGAAAGAGGCTGTTGCAGTAGTCAAGCCTAGAGAAGACCAGGGCTATGGAGACGGTGAGCCTCTGGACGAAGGAGAGGAAAGGAAAAATACCTCTGAGAAGGCACAGTTGGTAGTGGGACTTTTTAGAGATGTCCGTGATGTGAGACGAGAAGGATAGAGTGGAGTCGATGATGACCCCCCAGATTCTTTGCCTCGTTGGTAGGTGGAGGCGCAGGGCCAAGGGAGGCCAGCCAGAGAGAAAGAGGGCAGGCGGGAGCAGGGGTCCCGATGAGGACAATCTCTGTCTTACTGGCATTGAGGCAGTGGTCATTTGTAGAATTGCGGACGGTCCTGAATATCAGTTTTTATATTTAGCGGGAGTGAAAACATTAGGAGTGTACTTCGACCAGAACCTTGGTATGCGTACAAAAGTTAATTCCCTAGTGTCAGCACCTTATTACATCAGACTGCTTGCCCAAATTTGCCCCTTCATAACTTCTAAAAGTTGTGAGATGGTTGCAAGGGCAATAGTTGGATCAAAAAGTGATTATTGTAGTGGTTCTCTAGTGGGGATCTCCAAAGGGGATTCCATAAAACTACAAACTATTCAAAATAGTGCCGTAAGAGCAGTTACGGGACTAAAAAATGTCATCATGTCTCCAAGGCTAGACAGATCCTTCATTGGTAGTCGATTGAGGCAAGAATAGCATACAGGCTACCAGCTAAAACATTCAAATGCCTGAACGGTCGCAACCCCCACATCTTAGGGACAAGTTAGACTGGAAATCAGGCGGCAAATCCCTCCGATCTAACGACAGACATGTCCTCATGGTGCCCAGATGCCAGCTCACTGCAGTCACTAAAGGAGTCTTCTTCATGGCAGCCGAAAGCATGGAATCGTGTCCCTTTACTCCTGAGAAGTATAACAACTTTCAAGGAATTGAAAAAGAAATTAAAGACTCATCTGTTTAGTTAATAAATCGGACTCCACTCACCTGGGGTTCACTTATAAGTCTCAGATTGTTCTGTCAAATCATCTAGCAGTGCCCTTATGCCTGCACTTTATACGAAAGAAAGAAAGAAAGAAAGAAAGAAAGAAAGAAAGAAAGAAAGAAAGAAAGAAAGAAAGAAAGAAAGAAAGAAAGAAAGAAAGAAAGAAAGAAAGAAAGAAAGAAAGAAAGCGATTCCTGGCAGGAGGCCGGCCACTGGGGCACATGCCACGTCACTCTCATATAAAAGGCGGCAGAAGAGTCATAAACATGAAAATGCTCAAAAAATGGGCACGTTAATATCGCAAAAAATGAACATTATCTCATAATAATGTTATTACCTGCCGGTGAGATAGCTCAGCGGATTGAGCACTCGCTGCTGCCCTCTATGCATGATCTGCAGGTCGCTAGCTCGAATTGGACAAAGGCCAACTCAGCCTTTCATCCTTCCGAGGTCGATAAATGAGTACCAATTTCGGTTGGGTGATATTGTATGTAAATATGTGCTCTGTAAAGCGCTTTGGATTAAGGCGCTATATAAATAATTTACCATTATAATCCTAGAAGGTGCCCCATTGTGTCTGCAGAGGGGGTGTCGGGTAGGGCGCCCGTGGTGCTGCAATATCAGCCGCCAGAAGACGGAGTCACGGCTCATCTATTGTAAGCTTCGCATCTGTTGGACGGCCTTTCTGGACCTTGTTCTAAAAGGCTCCAGAACTGTGGGAATAACACCGCCAGTTAGGAAATGCTCTGCGCCAGGCTGCAGAAACGAAGGGCGGGGCCCTGGGTATTTGGCCTCGGTGAGCACTGTTTATTAAAGACTCGAAAAGCTAAACATGCATGAAACATAGCGGGGGGATCCCCATTGGACACCCCCACCTCCTTAGGTCATTATCATAACACAATGAAATGAATACATGAATACACAGACAACTGTATTAAAGTTCTTTGGAAAAAACACAAGGTCACAGTTTATTTTGGAGCAAGACAACTTGGGACGGTCCCAGCCACATTACAAACAGTCAGATATGGGTGAACCATGTCACCACTTTAGCCACTGGCCAAACTGACAAAACTGCTGGTTATTCCAGCTACACTGGCACAGCCAGCAGGAACCAGGGGCACTGACCAGGATGATTGTTGGCCTAAAGCCCTAAGGAAGGGAGTTAGTGCCCGTCGAGGGATCGGCTCGAGCCCGGCCAATCCCGAGCCGCTGCAGCTGCAGCGTGAAGTACCTCATTGGCTAGGACCGCCCCGATGCTCCGCCATGCTTTGATGGTGGCTGACGCTGCCATCAATGCCCCCAAACCCTAGGACCTTGCTTCTCCTTCAAATTTACTAGACAATTACAGCTTGCCTTACTCACCATTGAATTCATCTGCAACCTGCCCTCTTTAGCTCGCCCAATATAACCGTTAGGAAAACATTGTTGCCTTTATCAGATAGGTGGACCCCATCCGCTTCAAAATGGGAAGGCAAGGAGCTCAAACAGCAGTGCCCTACGTACCCCAGGCCCTCTGCCTTGGTGAATTTCGCAACACTTCTGTTGAGGCGCTTTCTGGATTTCTCCATGCCGGCTACAGAAATGGCGTCTCTCCATACTTGCCTTTGCACGACTTCTGACCAGAATATTTCTGTGCCTGTCAACTCGTGCGCCATTATACGCAAAGTAACCTGTATTTGTGCGAGCAAGCGTCCGCGACCCAACTTGGCCAGATCGTTGCCCCCCAACTGAATCAATAACCACCTTGGTGCCCGCCGCCACTGGAGTCGCCAGTGAATTGCCGGCAGCAAGGAATGCCACCTCATGCCAGGAGTGCCCAGCCACACACACTCGGTACCCTTGAAACCCAGGTTGTGGCCGATCGTCCATTGCCTGGCCCTTTTTTCAGCGCGTGTCACAAATGAGTGGCCGATCAGCCATACTGCATCATCTAAGGGGAAAAAACAAACCATACCATAAATTCTTTGATCCGCCCGGATCCAACACACACTACCCCGCCCCGCCCTTGAGTGCCCTCTGTATCTAGTATTATTCAGGGGATGCATTATGCTGGGGCGGACATACAATCGATAACGGCCCGACTCCCACCTCCCCACCTTCATGATCGCCCGAGGAGACATGCCCTGCTGAAAGGCAGTGGTAGCTGCGCCTATCCTGAAGCTATGGGTGGACCATCCCTCCCCCTGAATTCCCAAGGCCTTCAAGGCCATTGTCAGCACCTTGCGAAATTGAAATACAGAGAGGGGGGAAGTGTCGGCGTGGGTTAGCAGGGGGCCAGCGCTTGTAGCTCTTATTTGTATAAACCTCTTGAAAAGGTGCACAGGGCAGCAATCCGCCAGGGGGGCCCCATGTAGGCATATGTGAAAACCTTTTCCCTGCTGATCCGTCTTGCTTTTCCTCAACCATATACTGACCCCTTCACCTGAGTCTTTGTGGAACAGGGATACATCACCCAAAGCAATGGCCCTCCCAGATGTGTCTTTCTTGGATGCAGAAACTAGCTCAGTAATCCTAAAGGCCCCAAAAAAGGCCCATGCGAACGCCAACCTGAATAGAGCCGTTTCGTATTCGCCGAAGCATATGCTAGGTAATGTGGCCAACAGCCTCACCAATAACCCAAAGTCAATTGGTTTGCGCACATCCTCAGACCTTGGCTCCGAACGGGCCCATCCTTTCAATGCCGAGCGCACCAAAAACCCCTTTGTGGGATCCCCTCTCCCCTCCAATTTGAAGTGGAAGGCAACCGCCGCCAGATGCGACGCCGCCCAACTCTTTGACAATCCTTCTGAGTGCGCCCAAACCACAAAAGTGCGTACCTGTTACTCCGCGGTCTGTTTTTCGCACTGTAGATAAGAAATCACGCTCTTGAACTTACCATAACCTTGCTGGTATCTGCATCTTACTCCGGGCGTGAGTGAGCGCTCACTCAACTCTGCGAGTGCCCTGTCCACACCACCAACTGCCACCATTCCTTTTTGAACTGTGCTCCCTCCAGCTTGCCCTCCGGGTGGGCATTCCGGAACTTGGACCACTGAAAGCGAGAAAGAGCGTCAGCAGCAACATTTGCAGTGCCCGGCACATGTCGAGCCCTAAATTCAATGTTATGATATAAACACACTTCCACTAGTTTTCTGAGCAAGCTCAACATTGCTGGGCAAGAAGCAGACTGTAAGTTAATGGCTTGTACTACCGCATTGTACCCTCTTGTTGGCCAGAATCGTAGGCCATAACAACAATGCGACAGCAATGGGGAACATCTCTAGGACCATTATGTTTTTTGTTCTGCCCTTCTTGTGCCACTGCTGCGGTCACTTCTGAGCACACCACTCAGGCCCTAGGATCACCTCGAAACCTTCGCTTCCTGCAGCATCCGAAAACATCTGTAGCTCGGGCGCTGGTTTCCCACGGGGTTCGCCACATCTGAACCCCATTGAAGCTATCTAAGAATCTGCACCACATCTTTAAGTCCTCTTTGAGGGCAGCGCTTAATATAATGTGGTGGTGCTTCTGAGCCACACCAGCTGTTGCCCTGGCCAGCCTTCGTGCAAAGACCCTCCCTGCTGGGATGACTTTGGCCGCAAAATTCAGCTTACCCAGGAGTTGCTGCATCTTCTCCAGGGTGGTCCTGTCCTTCGACAAATTATTCATAATCTCAGTGTTTAGGCCTTTGACTTTATCCTCTGGTAACCTGCAGGTCCCTTAACAGTGTCAATCTCAATGCCAAGGAATGTTAGAACCCTACATGGACCCTCTGTCTTCCCAGGCGCTAAGGGAACCCCCATCTCCCCCATCAATTGCTGAAAGGCAGACATTGCACTTGCACAGTCATCGGACCCATCCTTGCCAGTAAATAGAAAATCGTCTAGGTAATGGACCATAGCCCCCCGCTGCTCTCTTCTGCGCGCCGCCCATTCAAGGAACGTGCTGAATGCTTCGAAAAAGGAACAAGACACTGAGCACCCCATGGGCATGCATTTATCCACAAAGAAACCCTCCTTCCAATGGAATCCCAACAAATGAAAGCTGGCCGGATTTACAGGTAATAAGCGAAATGCAGATTCTATATCCACCTTGGCCATCAGAGCCCCTTTCCCCATATTGGCAACAACCAGCATAGCCTGATCAAAAGAAGCATAGTGGACAGAGCATGTCTCAGGGCTCAACCAATCGTTGACAGACTCTCTTTTTGGGTATGAAAGGTGGTGGATGAGCCTGTACTTACCTTTTTCCTTTTTGGGAACTATGACCAGTGGTGACACAATGAAGTTAGGGAGGGGTGGGGCATCAAATGGCCCCGCAATCCTGCCTAGTTCCAGTTCTTTGATCACTTTTCTATCAACTTCCCCCGGCAGGTCCCTTGCTGAAGGTAGGTTCTTGGCAAAGCGGCAGGTGTGGGGTCTCTCGTAAGGGATAACAAACCCTTCCGTGAAACCCCGAAATAGCAAATCCCTCTTGCGCTGTTTGGGGTAGTGGTTTAGATGTTCACCTAAAACCTGTAAGTTAACTGGAGAGGGGCTCTTAGTGGACAAATCCAGTCTCTGTGCTGCTGCGCTGATTGCCGGGGGCAGGAGGGAAATGGTAGTGGACTTACTGGCCTTTCCGCTGACCCCTGCCAGCGGAGAAACCTTCCCGCTTGAAACATTTGACCAGGGGATGGTTCCCGCCACATTTCCCACACTCGTGGCTGTACCTACACTTCGGACCACAGTTGCAGCTGCCTTTATTAAAATAACGGCATGTTCTGTTCCCTGTTTTCTTCTCCTCTTTAGTTCCCTTTGCAACACCAGATCCTGTGGCTCCTGACTCTTGACCCCCCCGTCCCTGGGGGGCATTGTGAAAGGGTTGCCCCTTACCCCCACTATTTTGCTTACCATACCAATTACTCTTACCGCTTTTTTGGACATCAGCCCATCCAATGCTCTTCCTTTGCTTACCACCCATGAAAGAGACCCAAGCATCCATCATCTTTTGGTCCCAAGTCATCTCGGGGCATTGCTCGATCATAAATCTAAATTTCCTGTCATAATCGATCCACCCGGTAGAACCGTACTCTTTTGCCTCCTCTACAATGGATTCCCTATATTTGACCAAACCTGGTCCATGCTCAGGGTTCTTTTCCATCACTATTACTGACAGTATAGCGAACGCTTTCTCCCAGTTAGCGATGTTCTCCTCTGGATGATACTTACGGTGCCTCTTATTATTCTCCTCTGCACTTAAGGTGACATTGGGACCGGCATCTCCTATTGCCAAAAGGCTGAATATGTCAATATTCTTCCTAGCCCATATCTGTTCTTTAATGTCCTGTGGTATATGCCATGCCAAGGATGACCTGCCCGACAACAAAGGTGCAACTGTCATGGGCTGCACAGCACCCAAAGGTACAGTAGGTGGGGGAAGAGGTGGGATGACCGGGTTGATGCCTGGCCCCAGGGCTGTTGCAGGGGCGGTGGGTGTGGAAACTGTGGGTGGATTGTTATTAGTAGTGCCCACATTGGTACCCTCCCACACGCTCCTAGCCACTGGTAATTTGTCCGCTGCCAGCACAGCAGGCGCCCCACTGCCCTTAACTAACAACAACAATTCCTCCAAAATCATCCCAAACCTTTAATTCCCAACTGCACCGCTGACTGATGGTGTCACCTCTGAGTTAGCAGCAGACACCTGTAACAGGGGTGGTGCTATGGTCAATTGCGCTTGATTTATACTCATAACCCCTGGCCCCGCCATCACCACTTGCCCAAGTTCGCTTGTAGTTTGAATAGCAGGCGACACCTGCAACACCTCCGTTTTCTTACCCTTCTGCTGGCGTTTTCTTTTTGCAGGTAAGGGCTTTAGTGTGATTTCGCTGGGGGGGGGTGTCAACCACGGGGGTTGGACAGATTTGCGCCTCTACCACCACTTGTTGGGGGGGCAGCGGTTGCTTCCTGGCTAACACTTTCTTAGCCCAGCCCTTCCCCTCACTGCGCATCCTTTCTTGGAATAACGCCCATATGGCCCCTTCGTCCTCTTCCTCACTTGAACCCGGGGTGTTGGGCACTTCTTCAATTGAGTGGAACAGGTCCTGAGAATCCTCCACAGACGACATCCTATACACTCTTCTGTCTTTTGGAAAAAAAGGGGGGGGGGGTTAGATCCCTCTTATCTGCAGCTTCTTTGCCCGACCTGTATTCAAAATAAAGCATGAAGTTCAACATAATGGGCAAAACAGAATAAACATGAAAACACCCCTGAGAGGCTTTATCCTGTTAAATTATTCCATCATAATAATTTTGCTTTTATAAAGCGGTACAAACCCTCCGGTGTCTGAGCGCTGCCTGCTGTTACCCACGGTGTGTAGTGCTCATTTTCGCAAGGATGAAAAGCTGAGATTCGGCCCTGCCAGGATTAGAATGTGCGTTTGCAGGCTCTGCAGGGATGTCAAAGCGAGTGCTCTTCTCGCTGTGCCACTTGACCAGTTAAGGCCCAAAAGAAGAAACCTGAGAAACAACCTTGCTTCCCTTTCTTGGAGCAGCAGCTGTGTTAACGTGTTCCGCATTGCGGGGCATGGCGGCCCTAATCTATACCACGGGTTCCCCTCTAACTACTTTCCTCGGCCTATTAAAGACCCGACCAGGCGACCTCGCCGCATCGTTTGCCATAAAAATTACATTTTAGAGAAAAGCAAACATGCACAGGAGGTTCCGGACGTTGGGTTAGAACTCCGGTCCCCCAGCGTTAGTTGCACCACTGCTGGATGTGCTAACCTCCTTCCATTTGACCCAGATGTGACTCTAACACGCACCCTTCCGAGCTGGGTTCATGCACGCCACCGTTGCGCCAGAATGCCCTGCAGCTATAACCCCTACCGCTTGATAATTTGGCACTGATATAGCGCTATAAAGCCTCAGGTGCCAAGCGCTGCAGCTTCTCATGCACGGTGTGCGGTGCGGTGCCCATTTATCGGCTCGGAAAGATGAGGGAGGAACTTGGCCCTGCGTCGGCAGGCCCTGAACCGCGCGCGGGCGCTCCCCTCGCTGTGCCATCTGGCCGGCTGATTGTGCATCAATCCCCGCTAAAAAACCCGCGGTATCTGGGCACCTTTAAATTATTCCCCATTATGTGACGGGATGCGGGGGCGTGTATTTCCTCCCCATTGGGGACTCGGACCTGCGTCCTGCCGATTACAAACTGGTGCAGCAGTGAATGCGCTATCTTGGAGCTGCAATGTTGCTCGTTAATCGAACTTTCGCATTTTAACTCATGTTTCCATCATTAAAGACCAAGCGCTTACCACTTGAGCCACTGGTGACTGTGTTAACGGCAACTGCCGCCAGGACAATAAAGACAGACCAGCATAGATAATTCTACTTTACCCGAGGCCGTAACCGAAGCACGGCGGCCCGAATATAAACAGAACACGGCATAAACTCCCATCTGTGGGTACTTGAGGCACACCATATAAAGATGCGCCTGCCGAACCCCCTCTTTCGCAATACATGAGGCACTACGGCCCTTATACAAGCATGAGGCACGGCGGCCCTTATACAAGCATGCGGCACGGCGGCCCCTATACAAGCATGCGGCACGGCGGCCCTTATACAAGCATGCGGCACGGCGGCCCTTATACAAGCATGCGGCACGGCAGCCCTTATACAAGCATGCGGCACGGCGGCCCTTATACAAGCATGCGGCATGGCGGCCCTTATACAAGCATGCGGCACGGCGGCCGTAGTATCCAAATCCCAGCCGTTCAACAACATTCCCGGACCATGCATTAGAACTTAGGTCACCAGCGTTCAAAGACCAAGCGCTTACCACTTGAGTCACTAGTGATTGCGCTCGGCCGATACCAAATAGCAACAAAACATGCAATTAGCCTATGACTCCGGGCGTTGACTCCCCGATGCACACAACTGCGGCACGGCGGCCATAACACGATTAGAAACCGCACACGCCACAAACAACTGCGGCACGGCGGCCATAACACGATTAAAAACCGCACCCGCTACAAACAACTGCGGCACGGCGGCCATAACAAGATTAAAAACCGCACCCGCTACAAACAACTGCGGCACGGCGGCCATAACACGATTAAAAACCGCACACGCCACAAACAACTGCGGCACGGCGGCCATAACACGATTAAAAACCGCACCCGCTACAAACAACTGCGGCACGGCGGCCATAACACGATTAAAAACCGCACACGCCACAAACAACTGCGGCACGGCGGCCATAACATGATTAAAAACCGCACCCGCCACAAACAACTGCGGCACGGCGGCCATAACACGATTAAAAACCGCACACGCCACTAACAACTGCGGCACGGCGGCCATAACACGATTAAAAACCGCACACGCCACAAACAACTGCGGCACGGCGGCCATAACACGATTAAAAACCGCACACGCCACAAACAACTGCGGCACGGTGGCCATAACACGATTAAAAACCGCACAGGCCACAAACAACTGCGGCACGGCGGCCATAACACGATTAAAAACCGCACACGCCACAAACAACTGCAGCACGGCGGCCATAACACGATTAAAAACCGCACACGCCACAAACAATCCCTCTGTGGGTACTTGAGGCACACCATATAAGCATGTCAAAACAACTTCTTAGTGCACACGCACGGCGCCCATAATAAAAATTGCACATTTAAACTGCACCTGCCACAAATCACCTTAGATTCGAACCCCGGTCTCCAGCATGCCAAGACCCCACACTCATCGGTTGGGCCATTGTTGTCTGTACTAACTAGAGCATGCAGTAAACCTTACTTATTAAACCCCTGCGACACGACGGCCCTGGTACATACATGCGGCACGCCGTAATCTCACCTAGCGACCCATATACGAATATTCATTCATTTTACAATAACCAGGGCTCTGTAAGTTACATACGCATAATGCGATGGCGCCGACCCATGCATCCGGACTTCCCACGTTCGGCACGTTCTGCCAACGCGCTCGGGTTTCGCACAGTTAATAATTTCACACTGGGCGGGAGCTGCTGGGCAAAGAGACTGATGGCCAGCAACTCCCGCCCTTATAAGTGTCCGCAGGGGGACCTGACCGGAAGCCAGGTCCCCCTGGGGACGCCTCTTCCCCTTCAGAGGAGGAGAGGAAGAGGACAGAGGCCTGACCAGCGACCGGAAAGGGGTGGCCAGAAGGGACAGCCCGCTATGTAGGCTGTCCCTCTAGCGCCCCCTGCGGGGGCCGGTCAGCCTCTTACAAGCAACAGGCGGAGTGCTACATGCATATCACTCACGTCAGCGGGAATGCTGCACCGGCGTGTAACCCAGGCCTTGTGAGAAACACTGGCAGCAGCAGTCACCGGGTGCAGCTGTAAGCATGACACGTATGTTGCCACGTGATTACCTTAGTGGTTGTTTGTACCCAGCGTGTCATTGGCCATTCCCGCTCCGCATCTGTGTCCTATTTCTACCTCTCTCGCTCCCTTCAATGTCAGTCTTGGTGAATCCATCTCTTTCAGTCATTCCCTCTGTTAGGGTCAGTTTCTATCAGTGTCAATCAGTCCATGCCAGTTCTTGTGGTTTGCGTAGCCCTAGGACTCCCGCATACAGGCCTTGCCCCCAACCCCCACCCGTCCCTGAAAGGAACACACAGACACAGATCCTGCAGTATCGTGCTCCCGGCGCGCACTGCCGTGGTGTGCGACGGCCCCCTGTATTACCAACTGCATGCAACGGCTTAACGTGGCCGTCGCGTGTCACCTGACCACATCACATTCCCCTTTTTTCATAACGACCTAAAGAAACATTTATCTTCAGTGTGGACAGTGTAAATATGACAGTCTTCACATGGTGAACATAGTAACATACCAAACTGGTTCTGGCCCAACGTGGGCAACATCGGGTGGCATAGTCTTGACCCTGCAGTTCGAGCCTATTCACCCATTATATAGTCTTTAAATCGTGGGGAGCACCTTCTGGTTTCTCAGCTGGGGTTTGTCCTTTCGCCTGCTTCCTTGGTGGCATGACCTTCGACCCCGACTGGCTTCGGCATCTCATTTTCTCCCATGCCTCCTGGTCCTGGCTCCACTCCTGCGTTTCTGGTCACGGGTCCCCCTCCATTCTGTTCTCCTATTCCCTCCTTTTCACCAACCTTTTGGAAGAAATTAGAGTTTCGAGTCACCCTCCCCCTTTGATCTGCTGCGGTCACCATTGAACCTCTGACTTGGACCACCTCCATGGGGAGGGCTCGTAGGTAAGGGATGACTTCCCCTCTGGGCGTCAATTACGCACCAGCACTCTATCTGCAATGGATATGTCTGATGGTTTGAGATGCCCTCGCAGATTTTCTTCTTCATTGTGGATCCTCTGATCCTCCCTTATTCTCTCATCGTCGATGGACCCTGGGGGTCGGCCCTGTATCTCTGGGTTGAACCCCCTGGAGCATCTCCGGAATAGTGCTTCCGCTAGGGCCACACCAGTGGACCGGTGAGGCATAGCTCTGTATTCCCACAGAAATTGGTACAAGGTTCTCTTTAGCTCATTGCCTTGGCCATGCGTTTTGCAGAAGACCTTGTTCAACGTACTCATAAAACATTCAGCCTCCCCATTGGCCCGGGGCCAAACTGGCGTGACTTTCCGGTGGGTGATTCCACAGTCTGTCAGGAACTTACCAAAGCTCTCCCTTTGAAGTGGGGGCCCGTTGTCCAAGCATATAATCCTGGGGAAGCCGTGTGTTGCAAACATCTTCTCCATGACTTTCACAACTAGCTCAACCTCCGGATACCTTGACCACTGGTCTATCATCACTAGGAAGTGCTTCCCCCGGCCCGTGGACCCAAAGTCTGTGTGAACAATATCCCATGGCTGGCGCTGAAAGGCATGAACTCTATACTGGGCTCTTTGTTGACTGGGGCCATTTCTTCACACCATACACAGTTTGCGACTAAGTCATCCACTTTTGCTTCAAGGCCCGGAAACCAGACTTTCAACCGTAGCCTCGACTTGGACTTGGCTGTTCCGATGGCCACAGTGTGCTAGCTCGATTGCTCTTCCCACCAGTGCCTGTGGGATCACCAACTTGCGTCTTCGTAGGACTAGCCCTACTTCCGTTGTTGATAGCTCGTGTCTCACCCGCCACAGCTGCTCCAGGTCTTGCTGCGCACCTCGAGTTCTATGGTGAGGGCTGGACAGGATGGTCTTCCGGTCTCCATTGGCCATGGCCGCTCTGACCACTTCAAAACATCTGTCACAGTTTGATGCATCCATCCACCTCTTGAATGGAAAGTGCAACAGGTTTGGCGGCTTCCACTACCATGCAAACATGCTCCTCAACCTCCATCTGTCCGTTATCTTCTGGCCTCCCCCTTCTCCTTGGGTGATACGAGAGGTAGTCTGCTGGATTGTGGGCCCCAGGCTTGTACATCAGAACCACCCCATACTCCATCAGTACGAGCATCCAGCGTTGGATCCTTGGGGGCGGCTTGGACGAGGACCCCGCCATGAAGGGCAGTAACGGTTTGTGGTCGGTCACTACAGTTACAGGTTTGACAAAGATGTTAATACGAAAGTTTTGCCATCCCCATAGGACAGCCAGAGCTTCTCTTTCGATCTGGGAGTAGCGTTGTTCCATGTTTGTTAGCGCCTTGCTAGGGTACGCTATCGGTCTCATCTGTCCTTGTGTGTCCTGTTGTGACAGAACCGCTCCCAGCCCAACAGGGCTGGCGTCAACAATGATCTCCGACTCTTTCCGTGGGTCAAAGAATGTCATAGAGTCTTTTCCAGTGAGTGCCTGTCTAATTGCGTCAAAAGCGTACTGTTCTTTTGCTATCCACTCCCACACTCTGTCCTTTCTCGTCAGCAGTCTGAAGGGTTCTGAGAGGGTCGCCATGTTTTGGATGAAGCGACCGCAATACGTCACCATTCCTAAGAAGCTCCTAATTTCCGAAACATTACCTGCCGGGCTCGCATCCTGGATGTCTCAAATTTTCTGCAGGTCCGAGGAAATGCTGTTCTCATGAAATATGATTCCAAAGAACTCTATGCTGTTTTTCACAAACTCACACTTCACGCAATAGAGAGTGACCACAAGGAGCTGAATCCTCTCTAGAGTCTTCTCGAGCCATGCCATATGTTCTGCCTCCGATGTGGCCTACACCCAAATGTCATCGCTCAGGTTGAGTACCCCATCAAGACCCGCCAAAGCCCCACGTATCACATTCTGGAATACTTCCGCTGCAGAAGAAATCCCAAAGCTTAAGTACTTATATTGGCAGAGGCCTTGGTGGGTTTTGAAGGTGGTAATGTAACGCAAATCGGGGTGGAGTTCCAGTTGTTGGCACCCGGACTGCAGATCCAGCTTCAAAAACACTGGAGAACCCTATAGTTCCCTCACCACTTCATCAAGAGACGGGGTAACGTGATGGCCTGATTCGGAAGTCTCATGTCGACACAAATATATACCGACTTCAGTTGCTTCAGTTTGCTCGCAACAACGATTGGGGGAGACCCATGGGGTGGGACCTTCCACTCTTTCTATGGTGTCTAGTCTCACCAGGTTCTGCAATTCCAACTCTAATTGCTTTCAGAGTTGGAAACGAATCCCACAGTGTTGCAGTGTAGTTGGGCGTACTGTTTCATCAATGTGCAGCTTGATGGGTTCACCCTTCAGCTTGCCAACGCCCTCGAACAACATTTGGCCTTTTCAAGAACTTGGTTGATATCTTCAGCATACATGCTAAAGGCAAAAGGAACAATTCCAAGGGCCTCTGCTGCTGCACAGCTCAGTAATGAGTGAGTACTTATGTCGGTGACAAAGAACTTGACTTTAATTTCCTTCCCTTCATGGGCCACTTTGGTTATGAACACACCTTCGAGAGGTATCGGTTGGCTGCCGCCAAATGTAGAAATCTTCTCCCAGGCTTTGGACAGTGCTGGAGCACCGGGTAGGGCTTCGTAGTGGCGGGTCACCATCACGCATACCGACACTCCCGTGTCTACGAGTACTGGTGTCTTTGCTCCCTCTGCGTACACTGTGCACATGGGTTGTCTCTTTTTTCTCTTCATGGAGTCTATGCTGGAGATGAAACTGATCTCCACTTCCCATTCTTCTTCCTCTGCCAGATCTTGATTTGCTGCCTCTTGCCTCTGTCGTCTCGGAGTGTCACTGGCGTCTTGCTAGGTCCTCTGCGGATGGTCACGGGTGCGGGAGCTTTACACATCTCGCGAAGTAACATGCTGTTGCGCATCATCCGCATACTCTTCTCCGTGCTGGGCATTCCCCCACGTGCGGAAGGTTGTAGCCACACTTGGGGCAGGGTGTCAGGGTTTCAGTTTTCCTTATGTTCCATCGAGGTCTTGTCAGACCAGCGCCTTGTGGTCGCCCTATTGCGCAAGCGTCCTCCACTTTGAGTGATCGCATTGCAGCGTCCATTTTAGTGACGTGCTTTCTGCCCGTTCGTATGATCTGCCCATTTCCAGTATGTGGGCTAATGTCAGACCAGGCTGACGCGGCACTTGCCAGGTCAGCTTCCCTGAAGCGCACCCTTGTATCAGTTGGTTTCTTATCATGCCTTCCTTATTCTCCCAAGCGCACGTAGTTGCCAGATGTCAGAGCCTGCCATGGAACTGGGCCACGGCTTCCTCCGCCTTCTGCTTTGCGCCGCACATAATAAACCTCCCATAGTCCTGGTTTGCTAGCGGCAAGAAGTGTTCTTTGAGGCTGTACTTTGCCGCCTGATAGGAGTTGCTGATAGGAGTGCGGGACTTGAAGATCTTGTGAACCTCCGACCCAGCAGAGTAGATGAGGGTCGCAATGTTGGCCTTGTCATCAGTCTCGCCGGTTGCTCTAAAGTACATCTCCAACTTCTCTAGCCACAGCACCCATTTCGGTCCCAGACTCGAGGGGTTGCCTGAGGGGTCAAATTCTGGCATCAGGGCCAGTGTGCTTTGTTAGCGTGGTGCTCTACTCCCCTGAAGGGGCTTCACAGTGCCCTGTGCAGTTGCCTGTTGACCTTCCTCGTCACTCTTGGTCGCAGGTCGCACAGGCACCTCCTATGTGAACGAAGGCTGCGACCTGCACCTGTGGGGGACACGTCAGTAACTGTGTTGCATCAGCTCTGCTCTCCTCTGGGCCACCACATGGCAGTGTGGGGCGAGCTTGTACCTCCGACCCAGTACTACTGATAGAGAAAAAAAAAGTGTAATTTATTTTGTTAAAGGGCCCTTGTTGCCCTTCTGGGAGTCTCTTGCCTTGTAGGCTTGTATAGTGGGTTCCCAAATATTTCCCACACGGCGCCGCTGCCGTTGGGAGCACAAAATGGCGGTGTTGGCCTTAGCGCGGTTGCGAATGCATCTGGCAGGCGTCGGATCAGGTCACCGGAGATAATATCAGCGTTGGAGCAGCTTCCCCTGCCCAGCTGCATCCTCGCCGCCAATGTTGTGGTTTGCTTAGCCCGGGGACTCGCACATACAGGCCTTGCCCCCCCCCCCCTAAGGACCACATGGATGCAGATCCTGCAGCATCGGCTTCCCCGTGTGCACTGCCGTGGTGCAGGATTGTCCCCTTTATTACCAACTGCGCGCAACAGCTGAACGTGGCCGTCACGTGTCACGTGACCACATCACACCAGTGTCAGCTAGTCTCTGTGCCAGTCCCTGTCAGTGCCAGTCGCTGTCAGTCTCTCAATGTCTCACAGCCTCAGGGTCAGTAGTCAGCCTCTGTCACCTATTAGGCAGGTTACTGGATGGCAGTGCTGCAGTGGGATTGTAGTGGTATGGAGTCAGCGTTTATACTTCCAGTGGCAAGCTGGATTTATCATAGTGGTGCATAGTGAGAGTCTGACCTTAAAGTTCCGATTCCCAGACTTTGGAGGCTTTACTTTTTGTTAGATTAACCTTCTCTTTGTATAACATGTTTTTTCCAGTATATATATTTTCATGTATATGGGATTACTGCTCATGAGTCTACACTCATAACATGTGACTCATAGCAAGTTGCGGGGTAATGGGAAAGCGTTTTGGAATGAGTATTCCTGTCATTAGGGTATTCATTGAGCGCGGACCTTGCTTTGCAATCAACTGTAGAAGCGAGGGGGCAAGTCTGATGTGGACAGAGCGGAGGTTCCAGAGGCTTGGGCCGTAGGCAGAGAAGGCCTGTCTTCTGGCAGCAGCTTATGGCTGCACTGCCTGTTTTACTGCCTTGCACGATTATCAGCAACTATAAAAGAACCTTGACAAACTGTCAAAGGTCGAGTGAAGATTTCTCTTACACAATTCTCAGCCAATTCAGCAGATTTCGCTTCTAAAGGTTTCCGGATTTGAAGAGCAGCGCCTGATAAGGTGTCCGGATTCTGGGCTGAACTCAAGAAACCTTTGGAGCCCCTTCATTCACTGCTGCCCGCCCGCCTAAATTAGCAGGCACCCGTGCATGCAAGACACAGGTGTGTGCAACCATCTTGAGGTTTTATTGACAGGACCTCAAAATGTGTAAATTGGGCAAAACAAAAAATGATGAGCAGGTAAAATGAGTACAAGTTGAAACATGGACGTGACCCTACAGCGCCCAGACCACTTAAGTCGGTTCCACTTATTTGAACCCTCCTAACTTGAGAGTGTGTCATGAGAACCCATTCTCTGCTTATAAGTCGCTACCATGAGCCGCGCCTGATGCCGGAGCATGCTCACTGCGGAGCAGTCTTAACAGGGCTATGGTCAGGCCCGTTTCTTGGCCCGGGCGAAGCGGGCGGCGGCCCGGGGCGCAATCGCCCCAGAGGGCGCATTTGCCCTGGGAGGCGAAATTTCACTCTCGGTTGCGATTGCCTTGGTGCGAGTCGCGGCTGCAGGTGCTGCCTCTGCCTCTTCTAACCCACGCAACGTTACATGAGTCAGAGAGGCTCAGCCCGGGCCACCATTTCTTTAAAGTATCGCGCTGCACCGAAATCCTCTGTGGCGGTTTCCGGCTTCCGCCACTTCAGCCGTATTGATCAGCCCTCCAGCGCCATGATGTTCCTTTGAGATGAAGTAAGTTTATGCTTTATAGATGATATTAAAGTTTAAGAGAGGGGTGGGAACGTGTGTTTACAGACATAACTGAATCGATTTGATGGTTATCAGCACTTTTTTGAACTTCAGAGGCCACTGCAATATTATTTGTGCTATTAAAAGCGCTTAGTTGCGCGCTTGACTGGATTCAGACACGAGCCTCTATTAGAAACATACGAAAAGCCAAGTCAGTATGTTCTCCCGTATATTCCGTGCTTTCCCAGCCCATCATGGCGCGCAGAATTGTGACGCTTTCCCCTGAACTTGCTGGAAACCAATGAAATGGACTTTTTTTGGAAAACACTTGATCCGGCAGCTTCCCATGTAACCTCTGTGGCGAAGGCCTTATGCAAGACTCACATCCTGCTCTGCCACTTCTGTGTTGCGAGTAGAATATGTAGCATGGTACGTTCAGGATCCAGATTGGCTTTTTACCCACGCCTTCGGGCATAGCATCTCCTCTGGGAAAGAAACCCTGTTATCAATTGCCTTGTTAAAATTCTTAAATGAATCAAATCTTATAAAAATGTCTTTATGGCCATCATGTGATGTATTGATGTCCTTGTGTTTGAGATCATTTTTCTAATTCTCACGAGAACATTATTGAGCTCTGTGCGGGCGTTTTTTAGTTTTCTTTGTGTGTTGCTTTTGTCGTAGATCATGTCTTTATTTTTGAATCGTCGATGGGTTTATTTCATGATATAAATATGCGCTGTTTTTTTCTGTTGTTGATTGTATGTCATTTTAGTGACGTTAATATTCTTTTATCTTTTGTAATTCAAATGTTTAATAAATCCTTTTGTGACTAACGCACAATAAAAAATAAAATGAAATGGATGGTTTTCTTTTCTGTCTTTGCAAAATCTTACTGCAGTCCCTTTCCATGCGGCCCACTGTGCCACGATCACACAGGAGGCACACACGTGGGGTTTATCATCTCAGTCTCTAGTGCAGATCTCCAGCGGGCCCCATAGCCACCTCCCTGCATTTCTTTTTTTGTGTGTCAGGTGGGACTTAGTGCTACTTATAAGCTGAAACTATTGCATTGACCTGGCGTAGGAGGACGATTGGTTGTGAGGAGGAATACACAGCATTTGGGTGGAGTTTGGTTATTCACCCACCCATTGTCTCCCCATTGCCGTGCTGATCCCTGCAACTATTCCCACCCACTACCCGCTCCTCCCGACCCAAATAGATCTTCTTGGGATCTATTTGAGCTAGTTCTATCAAGCCATAGCATCAGCTGTGTGGTTTAGGGCCTGGTAGTGTTATTTTGGAGTACTCTACTGAGGGTTAATGTCTTAATTGTAGTTTTAAATGTGCTACTGGTATAATAAAAACGTCTTTACAAGATGTGTCTTCAGCCACTTGATGTAAATGCAGGAGATGTGTCCTTGCATCTGTTCTTTGCGCTGAAATCTGGGCTTCGGTATGGGCATTAATAGGAATTTGCTCATGTACACATTTCCCAGCTGTTACCATCTTATGTCCAGGTAATAATGTTATGGCAGCGTCTGGCAAACAGGCCTGGAAATGGAAATATTTACTCTGGGAACGCTTTCCTCCTGAGGAGGCGAGGGTAGGGAAAGGAGAGTGTGAGGACACGCGGCCTGGCCATAAAAGAAAGGAGCATTTTGGGAGCATAAGAAAGCTCACCATTTTATATTTCAAACCTGTCAGTAATAGCAATTCAGCAAGAAACTCTGTTCTTTTAATTGATCCCAATACTCACCCTAATTAAAACATTTCTATAAATTGCAAATCATACATGCCAATTTGGGCACCTTCTGAAAAGGATGTGAAGTTTTATCTCTTGCATGCTGAGTCTTCTGAAGCGTGGGCAACTCATGCAGCAGAGCTCGACATTGGAACAGAGCTGGGAGTTTCCTGGGCAAACCCCTGAGCCTCATCTCCATCTCGTTGCGGCCCATTACCTACCCTGCTGGCACATGCCCCTGACGTGCCGTCACAAAGCCAACGGCCCTTCATTACTAGAGAGCACACGACACACACGCTTTTGGTGCTTAAATAGTGATTGTTAGATTGACTACTCTCAATGGGTGTCACTTCATTAGCCTGCATTCGGTGGGAGGCTGTCCTTCAAACCTGAGATCACCCGTTGGTAGCCAGCACTCACCCCACAGAACCATCTTCCGGCTACACACTGGTGCTCTGGAAAAAAGGTCCTTTGCAGGACTTACTGCGGTGGCTGCGATACTGCCTTGTGCGGGGCTTCTTCTGGGGCCTTTTGCCAGTCAGATAGCCTTCGCTGTGAAGCTACTGCTGTTCTGGGGGCCCCTCTGTGGCCCTGTTGAAATTTAAGGTGCCACTTCAGGGGTCCTGCTGCAGTTCACAGCTTTTGCTCGTGTCCACGGTCACGCAAGGAACCCCACGGCCATGCATTGATTTAAGGCACACGTGCCGTTGGGGCGCTGCTGCAGTTCAAGATGCCCATCTCCAGTCAAGGGGACACAGTTTCCTGGGGGTAAAATTAAACTGCATGAAGAAAAGGGGGTGGGGGGGCTTTTATGGAATTGCTTGTTTTTCTAAAGCTGTGAAGGTGTTGGATTGCAAACAGGTTCGTCTTGTACCGCCAAGATGGACCTCTACAATTGGTTGGCCACTTGTGCCAGGTCTGGAACATTCGGTTCACTTAGCAGTACGTATGCCCAGACCCAGGTGCAGGGAGATGGGGCATGACACTACCTCCCCACCCAATTAGCCCAACATCTCTCATCACTCATGCCTTCTGCCATGAAGATTGTCTTTGAACTTGGCCTTGCAAAGTATCCTTGTCTTTGAGAATACCCAGGAGTGAGGGCACTCGCTATCCTGTTCTAGGACTCCAAGTTCAAACTATATTTTCATCCTTCGCTCATGTGAAAGGAGACCACGATTTGGTCCATTTTGCAGGTTTTAAATTTCTTAATTGAATAAACTTGACACTCTTGGTGTTCTTTCTTTGCACCTTAACAAGGAATGATTAATTCCTTGCACATTAGCTCTTTTCCAGAATAGAGAGCTGGCCTTGGCTGCTTCAGTCTTGACTCCCGGCTAGACAACCTCGCCATGCAGCTCCATGATTCTGCTTATTCTTGCTGCAACATAGTTTTTCCTTTCATCTTCATGGGTCCTGGCTTACTACATTCATGATACCGATGTCCAGCTTCTATACAATGGCGGTTCCGCCTGCATTCTATGTACTACGTACAGCCAGCTTCTATGATGGCTTAATCTACTTGCGTTTCAGCATCTGTACAATTATTGAACGGTTGATTTTCTGCCGCACTTTGTGCACGTGTCATCTCCTTTTTTCGTATTTAAAAGTTCACTTGATTCTTTTCTTCGCCATTAGTCTCTTCAGGATCGATACATGTTCTTCAGCCAGTATCCCGAGACGTTGTTCATACCCTTTTGTGATGTCACAGGCTTCTTTTCTTTACTCCTTCTCATATCCTTCAGGGAGTTCCTCCCTCAAATTGTCATCCCTTCAGGGATACATTCGGTAGTGTTACCTCAATGGGTATCTTCTCTCAAACACAGGTTGCAGTATTGGCACAACTGCTGCTGTCAAACACGGCACAGTCTCAGGTCTCTACAAATGAGAGGTATGTGGGGGCGGGAATTCCGGCAGAGGCAAGCAGCTGCTCCTCTTCACATTTTCAACCCAATGCAGCAGAGGTCAGATACAGTGAGGCCTACGTAAAGACCTGGAATACTATCGAGTATATGGGTCTCGTGAAGAGTGAGCTCAGATGCCTTAAGGCACAATGTCACACTCCCATTTGCCTGCAATGGAGATGAAGCAATGAAGGAGGAGAAGAAGAGGTAACAGAAGCAGGCAACGACCCTGACGGAGATGGGTGTGATCACAATGAGGGACTGGCAACGTGCAATGCGCTAGTGAACAATCGGCCTCATTACAAGGTTGGAGGTAGCCTTGCTGGTAAAACCGGCAAGGCTTCCTCCAAAATGCAAGAAAGTTTGGCACCCGTGAATAGGCAATTACTGTGATATTCCGGCCCGCCAGACCCGGTAATTGCCCTTTCGCGGGTGCCGTAATTGGGTGAACCCCATTCCCATCTGAGCCCCATAGGGCTCAATGGGAATGGGGATGCCTGTAGCACTGGCACTGTTCATAACTGTGCCTGTGCTGCAGGCAGGCTGTGCTCGCGGGTCCCTTTAATTCCGCCAGGACAGACCTGGCGGAATGAAAGCCACCCGCGGTACAACTCGGAGCATGCCGTTATTACCGGACCGGCAACTTCGTCATGAGGCCCAATGTTTTTTTATTATAGTGATCTTCCGGAACAGTGCAAGTACACATAATGGCCAGCACCACAGATGCACATGGAAAATCAGCCAACAAAGCAGCACCCATCAGGCCTCAGAGAAAAACATTTCCTTGTTCCTTCCAGGTACATTTTGTACGATGATTGCAGCGCCTTGAGGCAGGGTACAGGGCCAGGAGGCAGGGTACAGGGCCAGGAGGCAGGGTACGGGGCAAGGAGGCAGGGTACGGGGCAAGGAGGCAGGGTACAGGGCCTTGAGGTATGGTATGGGGAAATAAATAAGAAGCAGAGGCTTGGGGCGACGGGGGCACAATAAATGCTTTCAAAGAGGCAAAGACAAGGAGAGTACCCTTAACATAGACAAAAAATGTACACAAATCTTTAAAAATTAAGGCTAGTATGTACTGTTTGTGTGCTCTGCTCTGTCTGAGGAATTACTGCAAAGTTCTTGAATCACAATGTAATAAAATCTGTTTCATTTGTATAGCAGTGATTTATTGACGTTGGGTAGGAGTTACTTAACCGTGCAGTGTAGTTAGGGAGTGGCGCATGTCGTGTGCGGGGGCCGCATTTTAGTGTTTCGACACTGGGCACCAAATGAACTAGAAACTGCCCTGGCTATGGTGAAGCGTGGAGGTCTGCTAAGCGGGACTCTTCGGGACATGTCATGCCTCATGGACTAACCACTTGGCCCACATATCGTGCCAGCGTGGTACCTACTGACTGTGCACGCTTGCAGACCCCATCCAGACCGGTAATTCAAGGTTGGAGTCTCTACTGCTGTCTCGCACGCATGGTTGCAGTATAGGCACACTGAGTCTTAGCATGGTGTAGGGCAGCTCTCAAGCCACCTTGAGGGACCAGGAGAATAGGCTTAACTGAACGAGCTGTGCCGGCCATGCCCCTCCACGGAGTCTATGCTGCGGACGGCCACACAGCTACTTCAGACAAGCTCTGGGTGTGCTACCATTTAAAAGCAACACGTTTTAGCTATAAAAGCAAATGGGGTTATATGCAAGAATATATGGGAGGATAGCTCAGGGGCATCATGCTCGACTTGGAAGCAAGATGACGTGAACCAACACAGGTTCGATCCCGGGTCTGCGCTTAGAAACCTCAGGGGATTAAGTGCATTATAAATAACCAATTACAATGAAAATATATGCCCTAACCTGCTTCCCAGTGCCTTAAGTGGCACTGGAAAATGAGCCGGGGCTCATCACAGGGGGGTGGCCTAACATGGGGGTTGCCTGGTGGCTCGTTAGGCCACACCCTTTGGATGAGCCCGACTTAATGGGGTACAGGTACCCTGCCAGGCAGCCCTTTGTAGAGATCACCACCCTCTCAGGTACCCTGCCAGGCAGCCCTTTGTAGAGATCACCACCCTCTCACCCCCCCCCCTGGGGGAGAAGGTGCTTATATCTGCATTTATTAAAGAGATGCCTGACAGGGGACTCATGTTTCAGCCTTCATGGTGGCACTGCCCCTCACCAGGTGTTTGATGAGGAACAGCAGCACCGTAAAGTCTGAAAAGATGAGGCCACGGGAATACAAGGCTTTTTTTCCTAAAGCCTGAAGCTTCCGCAAATGAGCAGGAGCTTCAGGCTTCAGAAAAAAAGGCCTCAGCTTCGAGCAGCCTCACCTTTTCTTCTATAATAATGGCACCGACCCACAGGCATCTCTTGATTAAAGGGATGCCTTGTAGGTGTAGCCACCACCCTTATGGAGAAAAGGGTTTTTTTCTTAAGCCTGAAGCTCTTGCACATGAGCGGGATCTTCAGGCTTTAGAAAAAAAGCCTTGTCCTCTAGTGGCCAGGGCTGCCAGGGAGACATTAGTGAGCCCCGCCAGCGCCCCAGCTCAGAACCATAATTTGGAGCATGCTGGGACTCAGCCCCAGCTTGCCCCGGCCCACTTAAAGCCTTCCTGCCTCCTCATCTTCCTGCCCTGAACTGCAAAAGGGTAGGATGTCACTGCCGTCACAAGGGCAGTCCTTCACCTCTTCCAGTCATGCAAGAGCTACCAGGTGGTCAACCAAACTTTCTGTCTTTGGCCCTCAAGGCAGAGGCCAACCTAGGAGAGCCATGCATCTCAGGTCAACCTTAGAAGCTGCAGTCTCCCTGTCCAATAAATCAAAAATGTGGCACCCCTCCCCCCACACATCCCTAGTCATGTGGTGGTGGGGAGGGGGGGGTGAGCACCACATTTTTCAATAGGCATGCAGGCGCCCTATTGTTATGAAATGCACTCCCGAGAGCAGATCACATTTAATTTCCATAGTGCCCCTGCCGCGCCTTCTCCCACCACGCCCGCACGGGGGAGACCTTGAAAGACTCTTTCGATCTGGCGTGGCGGCAGGCTAATGACAGGGCGACCCTGGTGGCCGCCCGGCCCGCCCTGCCCTAAGGCCGGCTCTCTTAAGGATCAATTCCTCCAGCAGCCCTTACACGTATAGAGTGGCGCCAAGCTCAAGTGGCATCGCTGGTTCGCACATCGCAGCCCTCGCGCTCCACCGAAGGCAAAGCTGCATGAGGGTGGCTTGACGGTCTCTGCCGAGAGAGCTTTGTCTTCGTGACCAGGTCTTTCACTGTTTACATTCCTTTTGCTCTGGGTGACGCTATCTCTCTTCTTTAAGGCCTCACCAACCGCTGGATGTAAGTGCAGATCACGGCGTCTAGTCTGGGTGAGCTAACGGACTACACTGGCGCCAAGAAGGTGCTACCAACTCCCTGCAGCTTCGGGAAAGTAGCTCACGGTGCCAATGGTTAAACTATTCTTTCTTGCAACAAACCTGGTCCTAGAAAAAGGAAATCAAACTTCCTTTTCTATGAAGGCCTCTCTGTTTTCAAAGGGCCTCATCACGAGTGGGCGATTAGCGCTGCCAATACAGCTGCACCAGATCATGAGCCGGCGCAAATACCGCAGACTGCAAAATCACCCAGCACTATTGCAGCCAGCGCTATTAAAGCTGGTGTTACCTGCGTGGTAACACGAAGCGCTAACACAGCCACATTGCAAGTCCATGTATGGCAACATTATGCTGCGCCTGGAAGCAGAGAGGCACGACAACCAGGCCAGGGTACAGGGAGTACAGGGGGAGGGAGGAGGAGGATGAGACGCCAAGCAAGGTGTGCACTGATCCCCATGGTTAGGCCCTCACTCTGGACCCTCACTGGCAGCCAGTTGGTCACCCTGTCCCGCCTCAACAGCGAGACCATTACTGAGCTGCTCACCACAATACGGGACGAGATAGGGAGCAGGATCAACACCCGGACAGCTCTGCCCCCACTGCTGGAGCTAGAGTATGTCCTACAATTCCTCAGAACTGGCACCTTCCAGCACTCAGTGGCCCTGATGCATGGCATGGCACAAACCACATTCTGTGCAGTGCTGGCCCAGGTGATTGAAGCCCTCCTGCGGCAAGTACAATGCCACATCTCACTGCCTACCACCCCAGCCCAGGTCAATCCCACAAAGGCACAGTTCTATGCCAGATGCGATTGCTGCCCTGGACTGTACCCATGTTGCTTTGGTGGCCCCCAGGCCCATGAAACAGGGTACCGTAACCGCAAGCCCCACCACTCTCTGAATATGTGGGTGACCTTCGACCCCAACCTGCACATTACCCACTGCTGTGCACTGCCTTGGTTCCACCCATGATTCCATGGTCATACGGACCAGCACACTGCAGGATACACGGTGCAGCATAGAGGACAACGAACATGGATAGTGGGTGAGTAAAATTGTCTGCAAATATGTTTGTTTGTTTGTTTGTTTGTTTATTTATTTCAAATGCGCACCAGACCCGAAGGTATCAGGGTGCAGCAGCAAGACAATGCAAAGTTTACAGAGTTACAGGGTAAGTCATATATACAGATTGTAAACAGGTATTACAATATATTTAGTGGAATATACAAATACATCCTAGGTATAAAACACAAAAATCAGTCCTAAGGGTCAGTAGATTTGAGTAGGTTAATGTAATATTGTCTAAAGTTCAAGTAAGGTTGATCTTCTCTGAGGGCGTGTGGCAGGGAGTTCCAGCGTGCAGCGTCCATATGTGCAGAGAAGCACCTTGCCAAATGGGGGCGGGGGTGCCAATGACTACGCAAAGCATGGCATGACAAGCGAATGCAATAGACGTACCTGCCGACCTCCTGCACCAATGTCACAGTGCAGCCCAGGGAGCATGGCCATGTCAGACATAGCTGGATCGCAAAGCTGATGTACACATACAGTAGCAACTCCTAACACAAACATGACTATAGGTACCACAATGCAACATGCACAATCCAAAGCAATGCTGACAAATGGCCACATCGCATCACACAACGGCAACCCTTCCAGTAGCACACCCATGCACCCATGTGTGCCCAGCAGGCAATGCCGACCCAGTGGCCCCAGAAGCCGAGTGAGGGCCGATGGGAAACCCAGCATGCCACATGCATGTGAGAAATACACTGCCAAAAGACAGCCACCTTGTCAGCTGCACATGTCACTGACTGACACCTTACTTAACAACTGCAGCTGGGGAACAGGGTGCATGTGAAGCAGAAACAATGCATGATACGAGTGACACAGCAACACGGACATTGAATAGACACATGCCATGGAATGAAGCCCCATATGCATGCACATGATGCCCATTGCCCTGATACTGTGTAAGGCCACCCCCACACATTGCACCATGACTGATGCCTGTGCCTCCCCCATGCAGGTGACTCTGGAGACCCACATCTGCCCTGGCTAATGACCCCTGTGTGAGATCTACGAACGCTGCAGGATATTGCCTACAACCACGCTCACAGCAGGACCCGTGTGTGCATCGAGAGTTCCTTCGGCCTCCTGAAGGCACGTTACAGCTGTCTCCACCGTGCCGGTGGAGCCCTGATGTACGCTCCAGAGAAGGTGGGTAAAATGGTGCTTGTTTGTGCCATGCTGCACAATCCGTGCCTGAAGAGAAATGTACCACTACCCCCTGACGTAGACATGCCTCCGCCCAAGCATGAGGATGTAGTGCCTGTGGCAGAGGCAAATGCACGCATTGTCAGAGATGATGTGAGGGATAGGATACTCGCTCGCCAGGGACTGATAGACACATTATTTTGCTATATTCACATGGCACATGCCATGCACCACTGTGAGCCACTCACAACAATCGATAAACACGACAATGACGCAATCAGGAATGTCCACGCATTGATGAAGTTCAACTATATTAATGACATTATGTGCACTAACTATCCCCCTCTCGCCATCCACTACCAACTTCCCAGCACACTATCCTCCCTCCCACCACCCAGCACCAACTCCCCAGTACACTATACCCGCTCCGACCACCAACTCCCCAGCACACCGTCCTCCCTACCACCACCCACCACCAACTCCCCAGCATACCATCCTCCCTCCAACCATCCACCACCAACTCCCCAGCACACTATCCTTCTGTGCCACCTCCCACCACCAACTTCCCAGTACACTATACCCGCTCCCACCACCAACTCCCCAGCACACCGTCCTCCCAACCACCACCCACCACCAACTCCCCAGCATACCATCCTCCCTCCCACCACCCATCACCAAATTCTCAGCACACTATCCTCCCTCCCACCACCCAGCACCAACTCACTAGTACACTATACCCGCTCCCACCACCAACTCCCCAGCGCTGCCATCCTCCCTCCAACCATCCACCACCAACTTCCCAGCGCTGCCACAGGGCAAAAAGTGTCTCAATGTTATTTGCATCCACGGCCTCTTTCCCCATGCCAGGCCCCTGTGTTCTTGAGCCCAAATGGTGCTGGGACCGGCCGGGGTGTACCCTGCTGCGACTCCACAGTGGGAGATGTAGGACTGGAAGCTATGGAGCCTGGCCCCCGGATATGCTGGAGTGTGACCTCCATGCTCTGGCAAATGGCCTCTGCAAGTGCTGAGACCCCTTTGGTCCACTCCCTGACCATCTGCCCATACACAGTCAGGGCGGCAGTACTGGCAGCTGCCTCCACCCGGTTGCTTATTGATGGCCCACACAATCCTGCGGGTGGCCCCTGGCAGACATTCATGGATCGCCTGCAGGCGTACAGAATGGGTATGCCCAATTGCCTCCATCTCCATCACCTCTCCATCTCCTCCAGCCTCTGGAGTACGGTGTTGCTTGGTGGTGTGTGCCGGATAAGAGTGGGGCTATGCATTGGCTCTGGGTTGTGGGCAGGGGTGCCATAGGATGGCGAATAGATGTCTGCCTCTGGTGCCTGGGCGCTCTGATGGCATTAAGGGCTCTCATGGGTTTGTGGGTCTCCTGCATGCAGTGACACTGGGCTGATGTCCCCCCCTGTCTGTAAAGCCACCCTGCCTGGAGGTATGGCCTCAATGTCTGCCTCAGCAGCTGCGGGAGCGGATGCAGTCTCGCGCCTTGAAACACTTGTCTATAGGCGTGTTATAAATGCCATACCACATTGTATCAGTGGGCCTTGAAGGGGATCTGGTGGGCTGTGGTGTTGCCGTAGGCTTGGCTTTGCTGGACTGCTGAGCCTAGTCATAGGCTGTCTGCACCTTTGTGGGCTGGTGGTGGTTGTGGCTGACCCCGATGGCCTGGATGCTCCACTCCCAGATGGACATGCCCCCTTGTCCTCCTCAGATGCCTCTGGTGATGCACGTGTGCCTGTAGGGGACATAGGACATTTTCTCAGGTATGGTTTGATCACATGGGTTGGCATGCAGGGCACATTTGCTATGGTACAGAGTGGGACCCCACACATTTGGAAAGTTGGGCATGGTTGGTCAGGGGAGATTGCATGTGGGCCCAGCATTGTGGGGATGGTTGCATGAGTGTGTGAACATGGCCAGCTGGCCCTTGGCCTGTGTGTGGGGAGAGCAGGGTGTCCATGCTGGGCCAGCCGATGTGTGGCATGCATGCTTGTGGTCCTTCATGTCCACGCATCCCCTCCCCGGGTGGCACACACCTTGTGAGAGTGGGTGTGGTGGCTTACTCTATGGCACTGTCATGGCGTCAAAAAAGTGGGGGGTAAAATCATCAAAATTGCATTCAGCAAAGCTGTAGGTTTGCAAAATTGGGCCAGACCGTCTTTTTCAGCCCGCTGTAGTCTCTTTCTCATCCCAATTACTTCCGTGGACTCCAAAAGGTTCATTCTTAGCTGCATACATTTCTTTTCAAACCCTACTAGGAATTTTTCTAATATATAACTGATACCCAATTTCCATAGGGAAGACTTCTAATTGACACCCAGGATAGTGATATGATATGATATGATATGGCATTTGTAACACGCCTATACACACGTGTTTCAAGGCGTGATGAAGCAAGGAAGGGGTGACAGAGGGAGGACAGAGACAGCGATTTTACTAGGCCAAGTGACATTGAGATTGCGCAAGTGCAGGGGAAAGGG
Source organism: Ambystoma mexicanum (assembly GCF_040938575.1). Lineage (NCBI taxonomy): Eukaryota > Metazoa > Chordata > Amphibia > Caudata > Ambystomatidae > Ambystoma > Ambystoma mexicanum. Next base: position 6,521,877 of record NC_090931.1, on the reverse strand, counting down.
AAGGGGGAGGGGAAAAGTGCCAGGGGAGGGGGGCAGCGCTGTACATGGGATCAAAAACAATAACAAGAAGTGCGGGCAGAAAGTGGCAGGTGCAAGGGTAAGTGCAGACAGCAGGTGTTCAAAGGTGCAGCTAGGGGCACTGTAGGATTACAGATACAGACACAAGTGCAAGGGTTGCCGGGAGGCAGTGCAGGTATGCAGCTGGGTGGGCAGGGCCGGCACAAACTCGTGTTTCATTCTTGCCCCTCCGCACTCCCCCGGTACGTCATGTTTTTTTTCATGTTCTGGGCTCAATTTCCCCCCTGTCACTGCCCCTCTCCAACCTCAGGTCCCACTGCCAACCAGACAACCCCCTCCTGTCTGGCCACACACTCACCTCTCCACCCTAGGCATTCGAAACAGAAAAGGGACTCGTGGCCTTTCCTTGTTTCTAACACAGCCATTTTGTTTGTTATGTTTTTAAAGAATTTGGGCACACACAATTAGCCACGGGGGAGGCACGGTAGAGTAAATAGCGGCAATGGTTACCCAACAGGCGTGTGTCAGTGCTATACAGACCTTGAGAGATCTGGCTAAGGTAGCCGGTGCAGTCTAACGTATCGGATTGGAGTCCCTTGTTCAGCCATTCCAAACCTCTGCATCATGGGATAAAGGGACAAAGTGTATATAGGTCCAGTCGCACAGGGAATAAATGGACAAAGTGTTTTATAGGTCCAGTCGCGAGATGTCATGAAGTAGAACAAAACACAAAGAAAACGCCATTCTTACCGGGAGCCTTATATTTAGAGCAGGTGAGGAGGGCCTGGGAGTGTTAGGTGAGGAGGGCATGGGAGTGTTAGGTGAGATGGGCATGGGAGGGTTAGGTGAGGAGGGCACGGGCGGGATAGGTGAGGAGGGTACGGGAGGGTTAAGTGAGGAGGGCACGGGAGGGTTAGGTGAGGAGGGCACGGGAGGGATAGGTGAGGAGGGCATGGGAGTGTTAGGTTAGGTAACGAGGGTACGGTAGGGTTAGGTGAGGAGGGCACGGGAGGGTTAGGTGAGGAGGGCCTGGGAGTGTTAGGTGAGGAGGGTATGGGAGGGTTAGGTGAGGAGGGCACGGGAGGGATAGGTGAGGAGGGCACGGGAGGGTTAGGTGAGGAGGGCACGGGAGGGTTAGGTGAGGAGGGCCTGGGAGTGTTAGGTGAGGAGGGCATGGGAGGGTTAGGTGAGGAGGGCATGGGAGTGTTAGGTGAGGAGGGCATGGGAGGGTTAGGTGAGGAGGGCATGGGAGTGTTAGGTGAGGAGGGCATGGGAGGGTTAGGTGAGGAGGGCACGGGCGGGATAGGTGAGGAGGGTATGGGAGGGTTAAGTGAGGAGGGCACGGGAGGGTTAGGTGAGGAGGGCACGGGAGGGATAGGTGAGGAGGGCACGGGAGGGTTAGTTGAGGAGGGCATGGGAGAGTTAGGTGAGGAGGGCATGGGAGGGTTAGGTGAGGAGAGCGTGGGAGGGTTAGGTGAGGAGGGCACGGGAGGGTTAGGTGAGGAGGGTACGGGAGGGTTAGGTGAGGAGGGCACGGGAGAGTTAGGTAACGAGGGTACGGGAGGGTTAGGTGAGGAGGGCACAGGAGGGTTAGGTGAGGAGGGCATGGGAGGGTTAGGTGAGGAGGGCATGGGAGGGTTAGGTGAGGAGGGTACGGGAAGGTTAGGGGAGGAGGGCACAGGAGGGTTAGGTGAGGATGGTGGGGGAGGGTTAGGTGAGGAGGGCATGGGAGGGTTAGGTTAGGTAACGAGGGTACGGTAGGGTTAGGTGAGGAGGGCACGGGAGGGTTAGGTAACGAGGGTACGGGAGGGTTAGGTGAGGGGGGCATGGGAGGGTTAGGTGAGGAGGGCATGGGAGGGTTAGGTGAGGAGGGCACGGGAGTGTTAGGTGAGGGGACACAGGAAGGTTAGGTGAGGAGGGCACGGGAGGGTTAGGTGAGGAGGGCATGGGAGTGTTAGGTGAGGAGGGCATGGGAGGGTTAGGTGAGGAGGGCATGGGAGGGTTAGGTGAGGAGGGCATGGGAGTGTTAGGTGAGGAGGGCATGGGAGGGTTAGGTGAGGAGGGCATGGGAGTGTTAGGTGAGGAGGGCATGGGAGGGTTAGGTGAGGAGGGCATGGGCGGGATAGGTGAGGAGGGTACGGGAGGGTTAGGTGAGGAGGGCATGGGAGGGTTAGGTCAGGAGGGCATGGGAGGGTTAGGTGAGGAGGGTACGGGAAGGTTAGGTGAGGAGGGCACGGGAGGGTTAGGTGAGGAGGGCATGGGAGTGTTAGGTGAGGAGGGCATGGGAGGGTTAGGTCAGGAGGGCATGGGAGTGTTAGGTGAGGAGGGCATTGGAGGGTTAGGTGAGGAGGGCATGGGAGGGTTAGGTGAGGAGGGCATGGGAGTGTTAGGTGAGGAGGGCATGGGAGGGTTAGGTGAGGAGGGCATGGGAGTGTTAGGTGAGGAGGGCATGGGAGGGTTAGGTGAGGAGGGCACGGGCGGGATAGGTGAGGAGGGCAAGGGAGGGTTAGGTGAGGAGGGCATGGGAGGGTTAGGTCAGGAGGGCATGGGAGGGTTAGGTGAGGAGGGTACGGGAAGGTTAGGTGAGGAGGGCACGGGAGGGTTAGGTGAGGAGGGTGGGGGAGGGTTAGGTGAGGAGGGTATGGGAGGGTTAGGTGAGGAGGGCATGGGAGGGTTAGGTTAGGTAACGAGGGTACGGTAGGGTTAGGTGAGGAGGGCACGGGAGGGTTAGGTAACGAGGGTACGGGAGGGTTAGGTGAGGGGGGCATGGGAGGGTTAGGTGAGGAGGGCATGGGAGGGTTAGGTGAGGAGGGCACGGGAGTGTTAGGTGAGGGGACACAGGAAGGTTAGGTGAGGAGGGCACGGGAGGGTTAGGTGAGGAGGGTACAGGAGGGTTAGGTGAGGGGGGTACAGGAGGGTTAGGTGAGGAGGGGAGGGGCGGAATAGGTGAGGAGGGTACGGGAGGGTTAGGTGAGGAGGGTACGGGAGGGTTAGGTGAGGAGGGCACGGGAGGGTTAGGTGAGGAGAGCATGGGAGGGTTAGGTGAGGAGGGCATGGGAGAGTTAGCGAGGAGGGCACGGGAGGGTTAGGTGAGGAGGGCACGGGAGGGTTAGGTAACGAGGGTACGGGAGGGTTAGGTGAGGAGGGCATGGGAGGGTTAGGTGAGGAGGGCACGGGAGGGTTAGGTGAGGAGGGCACGGGAGGGTTAGGTGAGGGGAGCACAGGAGGGTTAGGTGAGGAGGGTACGGGAGGGTTAGGTGAGGAGGGTACGGGAGGGTTAGGTGAGGAGGTCACAGGAGGGTTAAGTGAGGAGGGCATGAGGAGGGCACGGGAGGGTTAGGTGAGGAGGGCACGGGAGGGTTAGGTGAGGGGGCACAGGAAGGTTAGGTGAGGAGGGCACGGGAGGGTTAGGTGAGGAGGGTACGGGAGGGTTAGGTGAGGAGGTCACAGGAGGGTTAAGTGAGGAGGGCATGAGGAGGGCACGGGAGGGTTAGGTGAGGACTGTAAGGGAGGGTTAAGTGAGGAGGGCACGGAAGCGTTAGGTGAGGAGGACAAGGGAAATGCTGAGGTGCAACTAAGGTGATGTAGATGGGAGTTGGGTGTTGTGGGGTGTGACCCCTTTGCACTATTAAAAAAAATGTATTTGAACCGAGGAGAGCGTCTTGGCAAGTATTTATGGGCGCTTGATAGGTGACCACTTGGTCTCCAGCGGAATCTAGATGCGCTCTGAACATCCGTGGCGCGAAACAAACAGAAAGTAAACATCGAAAAATCTGAGATGCTAGTAATCAAAAGATCACGTGCAAGAGTAAGTCAATCCTTCAGATGGCGTCTGGGTGATAAGAAAATACCCCTAGCGAAAGTAACAAAGTACTTGGACATAATGATTAGTGCCGATAGAGGCGGAAAATCAATCAACTCAATGCACAAGCCCTGATAAGAACGAGAAAGTTTGGAAAATTCTCACTACAACCAACTATCAACTTCTGCGATCAAAGAGTGGTTCCCATGCTGACCTATGCCTTGGGAAACCTGGGAACAACTTGAAGGATGCTTCCGGAACCAGTCCCAATGGTCATGGTTAGACAGGACTAGGTCCCCTCTCATTGCACTAGCCAATCATTTGCACAGCACTGCCTCTAGTCCACAGGCTCATCAGAGCTGGGAGCACAGGGGAGGGTTTCGGGCCTGTATCGCTCTGGAGAGTCAGATGTATTGAGAATCTTGACTTCGTTAAACACAAAGGTCCAGCCTCTATGTGAAACCCCACAGAAACCTTACCCATGTCTGAGGACTGGACTGAACCAGAAATAAGACGCTCTAAGCTAAAGACATAAACTCTCTCAGAAGCAGGCACAGGATTGCCCGGTAGCACTCCTGAATACTTGAAAAAGTCACCCAATCCGAACCACAGAGACCTAATCCAGAACCAACAAATACCTTTTTAAGTGCAGCATCACAAGGGTCACCAGATGTCGCCTCTGCGGATTGCAAGAGAAATCCTTACAACATTTCACACTATTCTGCACAGAATCGAGGGCAGAAAGAAGAACTTTTCTTCATGGTAACCTGAAGGCTGATCTTTGGGGGGAACCTGTGTATGGGGGATCCAACCCAAAGGTCATAGGAGCACTGGGTGCTTTCTTGGAAGTGACTTTTGGTAAAGTAGAAACTGTTCTAGCGGGCATCCACAGGCATAACAGAAACGAGGCGTGCACATAATGGCGGGGGCCCACGCCCACCTGCCACGGAACTGTCCAAAGCCCCCAGTTCTGTCCCAATGGAGAGTGGGAAATGAGGGGGCATTGACGCGGGGGCTGCCCTTGGCTTATTGTGGAGGAAATAAGAATCAAAGCAATCGTCTGTATTTTAACTGAATGCTTAATAAAAAAAATAAAAATAAAAATGATTAAGACATATATTTGGCTAAAAGATCTGTAGTTAGAAAAACACGACTAATAAATGGTTCCTTTCTTCGCTGGGTTTATGACTGTTCACTCTTAACTTGGAATTCAGTGGCCATTTGCTATTTGAGTCACTTTGTTTTCATCGCTTCCTTTCCCCTCGGTGTTAATTCACAGACACTTTTAAACATGTTCCAACTTCGAGTTCCTTCTGCTTCTCAGCGTGGAAGCCTGGCTCTGAGGCTCTGAGTGCGCCTCACGCCCGCGCACCTGCTGACTGCCTTCTGCTGCCATGACAGGAGGCACTCTGAGCACTGGTCCACACACAGCATTCATAAAAGCCATAAATACACGAAGCTAATGAAAGACAGAAGGCCTGTCTTTCATTAGCCGCTTTCTTTCTTCCATCGCGTCCGCAACATTGCTTTCATAAAGTCAGAATCAATCAGAACCCGGCCTCATAACGTGGACTCAAGGAACACTGGGAAAGGGCCCCAGGTCAATGTGTTTCCTCTCCGGCATTTACGGCCCAAATTAAGAAGAGCCGCGAGGTTCATGGGCGGCTGCAGTGAGTCCAGGAGTTACAGTGAGTGTGACAGAAGCTGAGCCGATGGTGTCAGTGAGTCAAGCAGAAGGAACGGTGGGAGTTTCACTGCGTCTGACAGAAGTGGGGGTGGTACTTTTGGTGAGTCTGACAGAATCCGAGGCACAGGGTTCAATGAGTGCAACGGAACCACAGGCAGCAGGTTCGGTAACTTGGACAGAAGCACAGGCAGCAGTTTCATGAGTTAGTCAGAAGCACAGGCAGCAGCCTCATCGACTTAGTCAGAAGCACAGGCAGAGGATTCAGTGAGTTGGACAGAAGCACAGGCAGTAGTTTCAGTGAGTTCAACAGAAGCAGATGCAGTGTTTTTAGTGTGTTCGAAAGAAGCAGATGCAGTGGTTTTAGTGAGTTCAACAGAAGCAGATGCAGTGATTTTAGTGTGTTCGAAAGAAGCAGATGCAGTGGTTTTAGTGAGTTCAACAGAAGCAGATGCAGTGGTTTTAGTGAGTTCAACAGAAGCAGAGGTAATGGTTTTAATGAGTTCAACAGAAGCAGATGCAGTGGTTTTAGTGAGTTCAACAGAAGCATCTGCAGTGGTTCTAGTGAGTTCAACAGAAGCAGATGCAGCGGTTTTAGTGAGTTCAACAGAAGCAGTGGTAATGGTTTTAGTGAGTTCAACAGAAGCAGGTGCAGTGGTTTTAGTGAGTTCAACAGAAGCAGAGATAATGGTTTTAGTGAGTTCAACCGAAGCAGCTGCAGTGGTTCTAGTGAGTTCAACAGAAGCAGATGCAGCGGTTTTAGTGAGTTCAACAGAAGCAGTGGTAATGGTTTTAGTGAGGTCAACAGAAGTAGATGCAGTGGTTTTAGTGAGTTCAACAGAAGCAGAGGTAATGGTTTTAATGAGTTCAACAGAAGCAGATGCAGTGGTTTTAGTGAGTTCAACAGAAGCAGAGGTAATGGTTTTAGTGAGTTCAACAGAAGCAGAGGTAATGGTTTTAGTGAGTTCAACAGAAGCAGATGGAGTGGTTTTAGTGAGTTCAACAGAAGCAGATGGAGTGGTTTTAGTGAGTTCAACAGAATCATATGCAGTGGTTTTAGTGAGTTCAACAGAAGCAGAGCTAATGGTTTTAGTGAGTTCAACAGAAGCAGCTGCAGTGGTTCTAGTGAGTTCAACAGAAGCAGATGCAGCGGTTTTAGTGAGTTCAACAGAAGCAGTGGTAATGGTTTTAGTGAGTTCAACAGAAGCAGGTGCAGTGGTTTTAGTGAGTTCAACAGAAGCAGAGGTAATGGTTTTAGTGAGTTCAACAGAAGCAGAGGTAATGGTTTTAGTGAGTTCAACAGAAGCAGATGTAGTGGTTTTAGTGAGTTCAACAGAAGCAGATGAAGTGGTTTTAGTGAGTTCAACAGAATCATATGCAGCTGTTTTAGTGAGTTCAACAGAAGCAGAGCTAATGGTTTTAGTGAGTTCAACAGAAGCAGCTGCAGTGGTTCTAGTGAGTTCAACAGAAGCAGATGCAGCGGTTTTAGTGAGTTCAACAGAAGCAGTGGTAATGGTTTTAGTGAGTTCAACAGAAGCAGGTGCAGTGGTTTTAGTGAGTTCAACAGAAGCAGAGTTAATGGTTTTAGTGAGTTCAACAGAAGCAGATGCAGTGGTTTTAGTGAGGCGAACAGAAGCAGATGCAGTGGTGTTAGTGAGTTCAACAGAAACAGAGGTATTGGTTTTAGTGAGTTCAACAGAAGCAGATGCAGTGGTTTTAGTGAGTTCAACCGAAGCAGATGCAGTGGTTTTAGCGGGTTCAACAGAAGCAGATGCAGTGGTTTTAGTGAGTTCAACAGAAGCAGATGCAGTGGTTTTAGCGGGTTCAACAGAAGCAGATGCAGTGGTTTTAGCGAGTTCAACAGAAGCAGATGCAGTGGTGTCAGTGAGTTCAACAGAAGCAGATGCAGTGATTTTAGTGAGTTCAACAGATGCAGTGGTTTTAGTGAGTTCAACGGAAGCAGTGGTAATGGTTTTAGTGCGTTCAACAGAAGCAAATGCAGTGGTTTTAGTGAGTTCAACAGAAGCAGAGCTAATGGCTTTAGTGAGTTCAACAGAAGCAGATGCAGTGGTTCTAGTGAGTTCAACAGAAGCAGATGCAGTGGTTTTAGTGAGTTCAACAGAAGCAGTGGTAATGGTTTTAGTGAGTTCAAAGAAGCAGATGCAGTGGTTTTAGTGAGTTCAACAGAAGCAGAGTTAATGGTTTTAGTGAGTTCAACAGAAGCAGATGCAGTGGTTTTAGTGAGTTCAACAGAAGTAGCTGCAGTGGTTCTTGTGAGTTCAACAGAAGCAGATGCAGTGGTTTTAGTGAGTTCAACAGAAGCAGATGCAGTGGTTTTAGTGAGTTCAACAGAAGCAGAGGTAAAGGTTTTAGTGAGTTCAACAGAAGCAGATGTAGTGGTTTTAGTGAGTTCAACAGAAGCAGATGGAGTGGTTTTAGTGAGTTCAACAGAATCATATGCAGTGGTTTTAGTGAGTTCAACAGAAGCAGAGCTAATGGTTTTAGTGAGTTCAACAGAAGCAGCTGCAGTGGTTCTAGTGAGTTCAACAGAAGCAGATGCAGCGGTTTTAGTGAGTTCAACAGAAGCAGATGCAGTGGTTTTAGTGAGTTAAACAGAAGCAGATGCAGTGGTTTTAGTGGGTTCAACAGAAGCAGATGCAGTGGTTTTAGTGAGTTCAACAGAAGCAGATGCAGTGGTTTTAGTGAGTTCAACAGAAGCAGAGCTAATGGCTTTAGTGAGTTCAACAGAAGCAGATGCAGTGGTTCTAGTGTGTTCAACAGAAGCAGATGCAGTGGTTTTAGTGAGTACAACAGAAGCAGTGGTAATGGTTTTAGTGAGTTCAAAGAAGCAGATGCAGTGGTTTTAGTGAGTTCAACAGAAGCAGAGTTAATGGTTTTAGTGAGTTCAACATAAGCAGATGCAGTGGTTTTAGTGAGTTCAACAGAAGCAGCTGCAGTGGTTCTAGTGAGTTCAACAGAAGCAGATGCAGCGGTTTTAGTGAGTTCAACAGAAGCAGATGCAGTGGTTTTAGTGAGTTCAACAGAAGCAGAGGTAATGGTTTTAGTGAGTTCAACAGAAGCAGAGGTAATGGTTTTAGTGAGTTCAACAGAAGCAGATGTAGTGGTTTTAGTGAGTTCAACAGAAGCAGAGTTAATGGTTTTAGTGAGTTCAACAGAAGCAGATGCAGTGGTTTTAGTGAGTTCAACAGAAGCAGATGCAGTGGTGTTAGTGAGTTCAACAGAAGCAGAGGTATTAGTTTTAGTGAGTTCAACAGAAGCAGATGCAGTGGTTTTAGTGAGTTCAACAGAAGCAGATGCAGTGGTTTTAGAGAGTTCAACAGAAGCAGATCCAGTGGTTTTAGTGAGTTCAACAGAAGCAGATGCAGTGGTTTTAGTGAGTTCAATTGAACAGGGGCATAGCCAGGATTGTCTAACAGTGGGGCCTGAAGCTAATGTAGTTGGGTCCACCACAGTCACATTAACATCTGTCAATGCCCACACAGTGCTGCTGAGTGGGCATTTACAAATTGTGGGTGGGCCTTGCCCACTCAGGCCCTACCCTGTCCAAGCCTCTGCAACAGAAGCAGATGCAGTGGTTTTAGTGAGTTCAACAGAAGCAGGTGCAGTGGTTTTAGTGAGTTCAACAGAAGCAGAGGTATTGGTTTTAGTGAGTTCAACAGAAGCAGATGCAGTGGTTTTAGTGAGTTCAACAGAAGCAGATGCAGTGGTTTTAGCGGGTTCAACAGAAGCAGATGCAGTGGTTTTAGCGAGTTCAACAGAAGCAGATGCAGTGGTGTCAGTGAGTTCAACAGAAGCAGATGCAGTGGTTTTAGTGAGTTCAACGGAAGCAGTGGTAATGGTTTTAGTGCGTTCAACAGAAGCAGATGCAGTGGTTTTAGTGAGTTCAACAGAAGCAGAGCAAATGGCTTTAGTGAGTTCAACAGAAGCAGATGCAGTGGTTCTAGTGAGTTCAACAGAAGCAGATGCAGTGGTTTTAGTGAGTTCAACAGAAGCAGTGGTAATGGTTTTAGTGAGTTCAAAGAAGCAGATGCAGTGGTTTTAGTGAGTTCAACAGAAGCAGAGTTAATGGTTTTAGTGAGTTCAACAGAAGCAGATGCAGTGGTTTTAGTGAGTTCAACAGAAGCAGATGCAGTGGTGTTAGTGAGTTCAACAGAAGCAGAGGTATTAGTTTTAGTGAGTTCAACAGAAGCAGATGCAGTGGTTTTATAGAGTTCAACAGAAGCAGATCCAGTGGTTTTAGTGAGTTCAACAGAAGCAGATGCAGCGGTTTTAGTGAGTTCAATAGAACAGGGGCATAGCCAGGATTGTCTAACAGTGGGGCCTGAAGCTAATGTAGTTGGGTCCACCACAGTCACATTAACATCTGTCAATACCCACACAGTGCTGCTGAGTGGGCATTTACAAATTGTGGGTGGGCCTTGCCCACTCAGGCCCTACCCTGTCTACGCCTCTGCAATAGAAGCAGATGCAGTGGTTTTAGCGAGTTCAACAGAAGCAGATGCAGTGGTTTTAGTAAGTTCAACAAGGCAGATGCAGTGGTTTTAGTGAGTTCAAAAGAAGCAGATGCAGTGATTTTAGTGAGGTCAACAGAAGTAGATGCAGTGGTTTTAGTGAGTTCAACAGAAGCAGAGGTAATGGTTTTAATGAGTTCAACAGAAGCAGATGGAGTGGTTTTAGTGAGTTCAACAGAATCATATGCAGTGGTTTTAGTGAGTTCAACAGAAGCAGAGGTAATGGTTTTAGTGAGTTCAACAGAAGCAGAGGTAATGGTTTTAGTGAGTTCAACAGAATCATATGCAGTGGTTTTAGTGAGTTCAACAGAAGCAGAGCTAATGGTTTTAGTGAGTTCAACAGAAGCAGCTGCAGTGGTTCTAGTGAGTTCAACAGAAGCAGATGCAGCGGTTTTAGTGAGTTCAACAGAAGCAGTGGTAATGGTTTTAGTGAGTTCAACAGAAGCAGGTGCAGTGATTTTACTGAGTTAAACAGAAGCAGAGTTAATGGTTTTAGTGAGTTCAACAGAAGCAGATGCAGTGGTTTTAGTGAGGCGAACAGAAGCAGATGCAGTGGTGTTAGTGAGTTCAACAGAAGCAGAGGTATTGGTTTTAGTGAGTTCAACAGAAGCAGATGCAGTGGTTTTAGTGAGTTCAACAGAAGCAGATGCAGTGGTTTTAGCGGGTTCAACAGAAGCAGATGCAGTGGTTTTAGTGAGTTCAACAGAAGCAGATGCAGTAGTTTTAGTGAGTTCAACAGAAGCAGATGCAGTGGTTTTAGCGGGTTCAACAGAAGCAGATGCAGTGGTTTTAGCGAGTTCAACAGAAGCAGATGCAGTGGTGTCAGTGAGTTCAACAGAAGCAGATGCAGTGATTTTAGTGAGTTCAACAGATGCAGTGGTTTTAGTGAGTTCAACTGAAGCAGTGGTAATGGTTTTAGTGCGTTCAACAGAAGCAGATGCAGTGGTTTTAGTGAGTTCAACAGAAGCAGAGCTAATGGCTTTAGTGAGTTCAACAGAAGCAGATGCAGTGGTTCTAGTGAGTTCAACAGAAGCAGATGCAGTGGTTTTAGGGAGTTCAACAGAAGCAGTGGTAATGGTTTTAGTGAGTTCAAAGAAGCAGATGCAGTGGTTTTAGTGAGTTCAACAGAAGCAGAGTTAATGGTTTTAGTGAGTTCAACAGAAGCAGATGCAGTGGTTTTAGTGAGTTCAACAGAAGCAGCTGCAGTGGTTCTAGTGAGTTCAACAGAAGCAGATGCAGTGGTTTTAGTGAGTTCAACAGAAGCAGAGGTAATGGTTTTAGTGAGTTCAACAGAAGCAGAGGTAATGGTTTTAGTGAGTTCAACAGAAGCAGATGTAGTGGTTTTAGTGAGTTCAACAGAAGCAGATGGAGTGGTTTTAGTGAGTTCAACAGAATCATATGCAGTGGTTTTAGTGAGTTCAACAGAAGCAGAGCTAATGGTTTTAGTGAGTTCAACAGAAGCAGATGCAGTGGCTCTAGTGAGTTCAACAGAAGCAGATGCAGCGGTTTTAGTGAGTTCAACAGAAGCAGATGCAGTGGTTTTAGTGAGTTAAACAGAAGCAGATGCAGTGGTTTTAGTGAGTTAAACAGAAGCAGATGCAGTGGTTTTAGCGGGTTCAACAGAAGCAGATGCAGTGGTTTTAGTGAGTTCAACAGAAGCAGATGCAGGGGTTTTAGTTAGTTCAACAGAAGCAGTGGTAATGGTTTTAGTGCATTCAACAGAAGCAGATGCAGTGGTTTTAGTGAGTTCAACAGAAGCAGAGCTAATGGCTTTAATGAGTTCAACAGAAGCAGATGCAGTGGTTCTAGTGTGTTCAACAGAAGCAGATGCAGTGGTTTTAGTGAGTTCAACAGAAGCAGTGGTAATGGTTTTAGTGAGTTCAAAGAAGCAGATGCAGTGGTTTTAGTGAGTTCAACAGAAGCAGAGTTAATGGTTTTAGTGAGTTCAACATAAGCAGATGCAGTGGTTTTCGTGAGTTCAACAGAAGCAGCTGCAGTGGTTCTAGTGAGTTCAACAGAAGCAGATGCAGCGGTTTTAGTGAGTTCAACAGAAGCAGATGCAGTGGTTTTAGTGAGTTCAACAGAAGCAGAGGTAATGGTTTTAGTGAGTTCAACAGAAGCAGAGGTAATGGTTTTAGTGAGTTCAACAGAAGCAGATGTAGTGGTTTTAGTGAGTTCAACAGAAGCAGATGGAGTGGTTTTAGTGAGTTCAACAGAATCATATGCAGTGGTTTTAGTGAGTTCAACAGAAGCAGAGCTAATGGTTTTAGTGAGTTCAACAGAAGCAGCTGCAGTGGTTCTAGTGAGTTCAACAGAAGCAGATGCAGCGGTTTTAGTGAGTTCAACAGAAGCAGTGGTAATGGTTTTAGTGAGTTCAACAGAAGCAGGTGCAGTGGTTTTAGTGAGTTCAACAGAAGCAGAGGTAATGGTTTTAGTGAGTTCAACAGAAGCAGATGCAGTGGTTTTAGTGGGTTCAACAGAAGCAGATGCAGTGGTTTTAGTGAGTTCAACAGAAGCAGATGCAGTGGTTTTAGTGAGTTCAACAGAAGCAGATGAAGTGGTTTTAGTGAGTTCAACAGAAGCAGATGCAGTGGTTTTAGCAGGTTCAACAGAAGCAGATGCAGTGGTTTTAGCAAGTTCAACAGAAGCAGTTGCAGTGGTTTTAGCAAGTTCAACAGAAGCAGTTGCAGTGGTGTCAGTGAGTTCAACAGAAGCAGAGCAAATGGCTTTAGTGAGTTCAACAGAAGCAGATGCAGTGGTTCTAGTGAGTTCAACAGAAGCAGATTCAGTGGTTTTAGTGAGTTCAACAGAAGCAGTGGTAATGGTTTTAGTGAGTTCAAAGAAGCAGATGCAGTGGTTTTAATGAGTTCAACAGAAGCAGAGTTAATGGTTTTAGTGAGTTCAACAGAAGCAGATGCAGTGGTTGTAGTGAGTTCAACAGAAGCAGATGCAGTGGTGTTAGTGAGTTCAACAGAAGCAGAGGTATTAGTTTTAGTGAGTTCAACAGAAGCAGATGCAGTGGTTTTAGAGAGTTCAACAGAAGCAGATCCAGTGGTTTTAGTGAGTTCAACAGAAGCAGATGCAGTGGTTTTAGTGAGTTCAATAGAACAGGGGCATAGCCAGGATTGTCTAACAGTGGGGCCTGAAGCTAATGTAGTTGGGTCCACCACAGTCACATTAACATCTGTCAATGCCCACACAGTGCTGCTGAGTGGGCATTTACAAATTGTGGGTGGGCCTTGCCCACTCAGGCCCTACCCTGTCTACGCCTCTGCAACAGAAGCAGATGCAGTGGTTTTAGTGAGTTCAACAGAAGCAGGTGCAGTGGCTTTAGTGAGTTCAACAGAAGCAGAGGTATTGGTTTTAGTGAGTTCAACAGAAGCAGATGCAATGGTTTTAGTGAGTTCAACAGAAGCAGATGCAGTGGTTTTAGCGGGTTCAACAGAAGCAGATGCAGTGGTTTTAGTGAGTTCAACAGAAGCAGATGCAGTGGTTTTAGTGAGTTCAACAGAAGCAGATGCAGTGGTTTTAGTGAGTTCAACAGAAGCAGATGCAGTGGTTTTAGCGGGTTCAACAGAATCATATGCAGTGGTGTCAGTGAGTTCAACAGAAGCAGATGCAGTGATTTTAGTGAGTTCAACAGATGCAGTGGTTTTAGTGAGTTCAACGGAAGCAGTGGTAATGGTTTTAGTGCGTTCAACAGAAGCAGATGCAGTGGTTTTAGTGAGTTCAACAGAAGCAGAGCAAATGGCTTTAGTGAGTTCAACAGAAGCAGATGCAGTGGTTCTAGTGAGTTCAACAGAAGTAGAGGTAATGGTTTTAGTGAGTTCAACAGAAGCAGATGCAGTGGTTTTAGTGAGTTCAACAGAAGCAGATGGAGTGGTTTTAGTGACTTCAACAGAATCATATGCAGTGGTTTTAGTGAGTTCAACAGAAGCAGAGCTAATGGTTTTAGTGAGTTCAACAGAAGCAGCTGCAGTGGTTCTAGTGAGTTCAACAGAAGCAGATGCAGCGGTTTTAGTGAGTTCAACAGAAGCAGTGGTAATGGTTTTAGTGCATTCAACAGAAGCAGATGCAGTGGTTTTAGTGAGTTCAACAGAAGCAGAGCTAATGGCTTTAGTGAGTTCAACAGAAGCAGATGCAGTGGTTCTAGTGTGTTCAACAGAAGCAGATGCAGTGGTTTTAGTGAGTTCAACAGAAGCAGTGGTAATGGTTTTAGTGAGTTCAAAGAAGCAGATGCAGTGGTTTTAGTGAGTTCAACAGAAGCAGAGTTAATGGTTTTAGTGAGTTCAACATAAGCAGATGCAGTGGTTTTAGTGAGTTCAACAGAAGCAGATGCAGTGGTTTTAGTGGGTTCAACAGAAGCAGATGCAGTGGTTTTAGTGAGTTCAACAGAAGCAGATGCAGTGGTTTTAGTGAGTTCAACAGAAGCAGATGAAGTGGTTTTAGTGAGTTCAACAGAAGCAGATGCAGTGGTTTTAGCAGGTTCAACAGAAGCAGATGCAGTGGTTTTAGCAAGTTCAACAGAAGCAGTTGCAGTGGTTTTAGCAAGTTCAACAGAAGCAGTTGCAGTGGTGTCAGTGAGTTCAACAGAAGCAGATGCAGTGGTTTTAGTGAGTTCAACAGAAGCAGATGCAGTGGTTTTAGTGTGTTCAACAGAAGCAGAGCAAATGGCTTTAGTGAGTTCAACAGAAGCAGATGCAGTGGTTCTAGTGAGTTCAACAGAAGCAGATTCAGTGGTTTTAGTGAGTTCAACAGAAGCAGTGGTAATGGTTTTAGTGAGTTCAAAGAAGCAGATGCAGTGGTTTTAATGAGTTCAACAGAAGCAGAGTTAATGGTTTTAGTGAGTTCAACAGAAGCAGATGCAGTGGTTTTAGTGAGTTCAACAGAAGCAGATTCAGTGGTGTTAGTGAGTTCAACAGAAGCAGAGGTATTAGTTTTAGTGAGTTCAACAGAAGCAGATGCAGTGGTTTTAGAGAGTTCAACAGAAGCAGATCCAGTGGTTTTAGTGAGTTCAACAGAAGCAGATGCAGTGGTTTTAGTGAGTTCAATAGAACAGGGGCATAGCCAGGATTGTCTAACAGTGGGGCCTGAAGCTAATGTAGTTGGGTCCACCACAGTCACATTAACATCTGTCAATGCCCACACAGTGCTGCTGAGTGGGCATTTACAAATTGTGGGTGGGCCTTGCCCACTCAGGCCCTACCCTGTCTACGCCTCTGCAACAGAAGCAGATGCAGTGGTTTTAGTGAGTTCAACAGAAGCAGGTGCAGTGGCTTTAGTGAGTTCAACAGAAGCAGAGGTATTGGTTTTAGTGAGTTCAACAGAAGCAGGTGCAATGGTTTTAGTGAGTTCAACAGAAGCAGATGCAGTGGTTTTAGCGGGTTCAACAGAAGCAGATGCAGTGGTTTTAGTGAGTTCAACAGAAGCAGATGCAGTGGTTTTAGTGAGTTCAACAGAAGCAGATGCAGTGGTTTTAGTGAGTTCAACAGAAGCAGATGCAGTGGTTTTAGCGGGTTCAACAGAAGCAGATGCAGTGGTTTTAGCGAGTTCAACAGAATCATATGCAGTGGTGTCAGTGAGTTCAACAGAAGCAGATGCAGTGATTTTAGTGAGTTCAACAGATGCAGTGGTTTTAGTGAGTTCAACGGAAGCAGTGGTAATGGTTTTAGTGCGTTCAACAGAAGCAGATGCAGTGGTTTTAGTGAGTTCAACAGAAGCAGAGCAAATGGCTTTAGTGAGTTCAACAGAAGCAGATGCAGTGGTTCTAGTGAGTTCAACAGAAGTAGAGGTAATGGTTTTAGTGAGTTCAAAAGAAGCAGATGCAGTGGTTTTAGTGAGTTCACCAGAAGCAGATGGAGTGGTTTTAGTGACTTCAACAGAATCATATGCAGTGGTTTTAGTGAGTTCAACAGAAGCAGAGCTAATGGTTTTAGTGAGTTCAACAGAAGCAGCTGCAGTGGTTCTAGTGAGTTCAACAGAAGCAGATGCAGCGGTTTTAGTGAGTTCAACAGAAGCAGTGGTAATGGTTTTAGTGCATTCAACAGAAGCAGATGCAGTGGTTTTAGTGAGTTCAACAGAAGCAGAGCTAATGGCTTTAGTGAGTTCAACAGAAGCAGATGCAGTGGTTCTAGTGTGTTCAACAGAAGCAGATGCAGTGGTTTTAGTGAGTTCAACAGAAGCAGTGGTAATGGTTTTAGTGAGTTCAAAGAAGCAGATGCAGTGGTTTTAGTGAGTTCAACAGAAGCAGAGTTAATGGTTTTAGTGAGTTCAACATAAGCAGAAGCAGTGGTTTTCGTGAGTTCAACAGAAGCAGCTGCAGTGGTTCTAGTGAGTTCAACAGAAGCAGATGCAGCGGTTTTAGTGAGTTCAACAGAAGCAGATGCAGTGGTTTTAGTGAGTTCAACAGAAGCAGAGGTAATGGTTTTAGTGAGTTCAACAGAAGCAGAGGTAATGGTTTTAGTGAGTTCAACAGAAGCAGATGTAGTGGTTTTAGTGAGTTCAACAGAAGCAGATGGAGTGGTTTTAGTGAGTTCAACAGAATCATATGCAGTGGTTTTAGTGAGTTCAACAGAAGCAGAGCTAATGGTTTTAGTGAGTTCAACAGAAGCAGCTGCAGTGGTTCTAGTGAGTTCAACAGAAGCAGATGCAGCGGTTTTAGTGAGTTCAACAGAAGCAGTGGTAATGGTTTTAGTGAGTTCAACAGAAGCAGGTGCAGTGGTTTTAGTGAGTTCAACAGAAGCAGAGGTAATGGTTTTAGTGAGTTCAACAGAAGCAGATGCAGTGGTTTTAGTGAGTTCAACAGAAGCAGATGCAGTGGTTTTAGCGGGTTCAACAGAAGCAGATGCAGTGGTTTTAGTTAGTTCAACAGAAGCAGATGCAATGGTTTTAGTGAGTTCAACAGAAGCAGATGCAGTGGTTTTAGTGAGTTCAGCAGAAGCAGATGCAGTGGTTTTAGCGGGTTCAACAGAAGCAGATGCAGTGGTGTCAGTGAGTTCAACAGAAGCAGATGCAGTGATTTTAGTGAGTTCAACAGATGCAGTGGTTTTAGTGAGTTCAACGGAAGCAGTGGTAATGGTTTTAGTGCGTTCAACAGAAGCAGATGCAGTGGTTTTAGTGAGTTCAACAGAAGCAGAGCTAATGGCTTTAGTGAGTTCAACAGAAGCAGATGCAGTGGTTCTAGTGAGTTCAACAGAAGCAGATGCAGTGGTTTTAGTGAGTTCAACAGAAGCAGTGGTAATGGTTTTAGTGAGTTCAAAGAAGCAGATGCAGTGGTTTTAGTGAGTTCAACAGAAGCAGAGTTAATGGGTTTAGTGAGTTCAACAGAAGCATATGCAGTGGTTTTAGTGAGTTCAACAGAAGCAGATGCAGTGGTGTTAGTGAGTTCAGCAGAAGCAGAGGTATTAGTTTTAGTGAGTTCACCAGAAGCAGATGCAGTGGTTTTAGTGAGTTCAACAGAAGCAGTGGTAATGGTTTTAGTGAGTTCAAAGAAGCAGATGCAGTGGTTTTAGTGAGTTCAACAGAAGCAGAGTTAATGGTTTTAGTGAGTTCAACAGAAGCAGATGCAGTGGTTCTAGTGAGTTCAACAGAAGCAGATGCAGTGGTTTTAGTGAGTTCAACAGAAGCAGCTGCAGTGGTTCTAGTGAGTTCAACAGAAGCAGATGCAGTGGTTTTAGTGAGTTCAACAGAAGCAGAGGTAATGGTTTTAGTGAGTTCAACAGAAGCAGAGGTAATGGTTTTAGTGAGTTCAACAGAAGCAGATGTAGTGGTTTTAGTGAGTTCAACAGAAGCAGATGGAGTGGTTTTATTGAGTTCAACAGAATCATATGCAGTGGTTTTAGTGAGTTCAACTGAAGCAGAGCTAATGGTTTTAGTGAGTTCAACAGAAGCAGCTGCAGTGGTTTTAGTGAGTTCAACAGAAGCAGATGCAGTGGTTTTAGTGAGGCGAACAGAAGCAGATGCAGTGGTGTTAGTGAGTTCAACAGAAGCAGAGGTATTGGTTTTAGTGAGTTCAACAGAAGCAGATGCAGTGGTTTTAGTGAGTTCAACAGAAGCAGATGCAGTGGTTTTAGTGGGTTCAACAGAAGCAGATGCAGTGGTTTTAGTGAGTTCAACAGAAGCAGATGCAGTGGTTTTAGTGAGTTCAACAGAAGCAGATGAAGTGGTTTTAGTGAGTTCAACAGAAGCAGATGCAGTGGTTTTAGCAGGTTCAACAGAAGCAGATGCAGTGGTTTTAGCAAGTTCAACAGAAGCAGTTGCAGTGGTTTTAGCAAGTTCAACAGAAGCAGTTGCAGTGGTGTCAGTGAGTTCAACAGAAGCAGATGCAGTGGTTTTAGTGAGTTCAACAGAAGCAGATGCAGTGGTTTTAGTGAGTTCAACAGAAGCAGAGCAAATGGCTTTAGTGAGTTCAACAGAAGCAGATGCAGTGGTTCTAGTGAGTTCAACAGAAGCAGATTCAGTGGTTTTAGTGAGTTCAACAGAAGCAGTGGTAATGGTTTTAGTGAGTTCAAAGAAGCAGATGCAGTGGTTTTAATGAGTTCAACAGAAGCAGAGTTAATGGTTTTAGTGAGTTCAACAGAAGCAGATGCAGTGGTTTTAGTGAGTTCAACAGAAGCAGATGCAGTGGTGTTAGTGAGTTCAACAGAAGCAGAGGTATTAGTTTTAGTGAGTTCAACAGAAGCAGATGCAGTGGTTTTAGAGAGTTCAACAGAAGCAGATCCAGTGGTTTTAGTGAGTTCAACAGAAGCAGATGCAGTGGTTTTAGTGAGTTCAATAGAACAGGGGCATAGCCAGGATTGTCTAACAGTGGGGCCTGAAGCTAATGTAGTTGGGTCCACCACAGTCACATTAACATCTGTCAATGCCCACACAGTGCTGCTGAGTGGGCATTTACAAATTGTGGGTGGGCCTTGCCCACTCAGGCCCTACCCTGTCTACGCCTCTGCAACAGAAGCAGATGCAGTGGTTTTAGTGAGTTCAACAGAAGCAGGTGCAGTGGCTTTAGTGAGTTCAACAGAAGCAGAGGTATTGGTTTTAGTGAGTTCAACAGAAGCAGATGCAATGGTTTTAGTGAGTTCAACAGAAGCAGATGCAGTGGTTTTAGCGGGTTCAACAGAAGCAGATGCAGTGGTTTTAGTGAGTTCAACAGAAGCAGATGCAGTGGTTTTAGTGAGTTCAACAGAAGCAGATGCAGTGGTTTTAGTGAGTTCAACAGAAGCAGATGCAGTGGTTGTAGCGGGTTCAACAGAAGCAGATGCAGTGGTTTTAGCGAGTTCAACAGAATCATATGCAGTGGTGTCAGTGAGTTCAACAGAAGCAGATGCAGTGATTTTAGTGAGTTCAACAGATGCAGTGGTTTTAGTGAGTTCAACGGAAGCAGTGGTAATGGTTTTAGTGCGTTCAACAGAAGCAGATGCAGTGGTTTTAGTGAGTTCAACAGAAGCAGAGCAAATGGCTTTAGTGAGTTCAACAGAAGCAGATGCAGTGGTTCTAGTGAGTTCAACAGAAGTAGAGGTAATGGTTTTAGTGAGTTCAACAGAAGCAGATGCAGTGGTTTTAGTGAGTTCAACAGAAGCAGATGGAGTGGTTTTAGTGACTTCAACAGAATCATATGCAGTGGTTTTAGTGAGTTCAACAGAAGCAGAGCTAATGGTTTTAGTGAGTTCAACAGAAGCAGCTGCAGTGGTTCTAGTGAGTTCAACAGAAGCAGATGCAGCGGTTTTAGTGAGTTCAACAGAAGCAGTGGTAATGGTTTTAGTGCATTCAACAGAAGCAGATGCAGTGGTTTTAGTGAGTTCAACAGAAGCAGAGCTAATGGCTTTAGTGAGTTCAACAGAAGCAGATGCAGTGGTTCTAGTGTGTTCAACAGAAGCAGATGCAGTGGTTTTAGTGAGTTCAACAGAAGCAGTGGTAATGGTTTTAGTGAGTTCAAAGAAGCAGATGCAGTGGTTTTAGTGAGTTCAACAGAAGCAGAGTTAATGGTTTTAGTGAGTTCAACATAAGCAGATGCAGTGGTTTTCGTGAGTTCAACAGAAGCAGCTGCAGTGGTTCTAGTGAGTTCAACAGAAGCAGATGCAGCGGTTTTAGTGAGTTCAACGGAAGCAGATGCAGTGGTTTTAGTGAGTTCAACAGAAGCAGAGGTAATGGTTTTAGTGAGTTCAACAGAAGCAGAGGTAATGGTTTTAGCGAGTTCAACAGAAGCAGATGTAGTGGTTTTAGTGAGTTCAACAGAAGCAGATGGAGTGGTTTTAGTGAGTTCAACAGAATCATATGCAGTGGTTTTAGTGAGTTCAACAGAAGCAGAGCTAATGGTTTTAGTGAGTTCAACAGAAGCAGCTGCAGTGGTTCTAGTGAGTTCAACAGAAGCAGATGCAGCGGTTTTAGTGAGTTCAACAGAAGCAGTGGTAATGGTTTTAGTGAGTTCAACAGAAGCAGGTGCAGTGGTTTTAGTGAGTTCAACAGAAGCAGAGGTAATGGTTTTAGTGAGTTCAACAGAAGCAGATGCAGTGGTTTTAGTGAGTTCAACAGAAGCAGATGCAGTGGTTTTAGCGGGTTCAACAGAAGCAGATGCAGTGGTTTTAGTTAGTTCAACAGAAGCAGATGCAGTGGTTTTAGTGAGTTCAACAGAAGCAGATGCAGTGGTTTTAGTGAGTTCAGCAGAAGCAGATGCAGTGGTTTTAGCGGGTTCAACAGAAGCAGATGCAGTGGTGTCAGTGAGTTCAACAGAAGCAGATGCAGTGATTTTAGTGAGTTCAACAGATGCAGTGGTTTTAGTGAGTTCAACGGAAGCAGTGGTAATGGTTTTAGTGCGTTCAACAGAAGCAGATGCAGTGGTTTTAGTGAGTTCAACAGAAGCAGAGCTAATGGCTTTAGTGAGTTCAACAGAAGCAGATGCAGTGGTTCTAGTGAGTTCAACAGAAGCAGATGCAGTGGTTTTAGTGAGTTCAACAGAAGCAGTGGTAATGGTTTTAGTGAGTTCAAAGAAGCAGATGCAGTGGTTTTAGTGAGTTCAACAGAAGCAGAGTTAATGGGTTTAGTGAGTTCAACAGAAGCAGATGCAGTGGTTTTAGTGAGTTCAACAGAAGCAGATGCAGTGGTGTTAGAGAGTTCAGCAGAAGCAGAGGTATTAGTTTTAGTGAGTTCACCAGAAGCAGATGCAGTGGTTTTAGTGAGTTCAACAGAAGCAGTGGTAATGGTTTTAGTGAGTTCAAAGAAGCAGATGCAGTGGTTTTAGTGAGTTCAACAGAAGCAGAGTTAATGGTTTTAGTGAGTTCAACAGAAGCAGATGCAGTGGTTCTAGTGAGTTCAACAGAAGCAGATGCAGTGGTTTTAGTGAGTTCAACAGAAGCAGTGGTAATGGTTTTAGTGAGTTCAAAGAAGCAGATGCAGTGGTTTTAGTGAGTTCAACAGAAGCAGAGTTAATGGTTTTAGTGAGTTCAACAGAAGCAGATGCAGTGGTTTTAGTGAGTTCAACAGAAGCAGATGCAGTGGTGTTAGTGAGTTCAGCAGAAGCAGAGGTATTAGTTTTAGTGAGTTCACCAGAAGCAGATGCAATGGTTTTAGTGAGTTCAACAGAAGCAGATGCAGTGGTTTTAGAGAGTTCAACAGAAGCAGATCCAGTGGTTTTAGTGAGTTCAACAGAAGCAGATGCAGTGGTTTTAGTGAGTTCAATTCAACAGGGGCATAGCCAGGATTGTCTAACAGTGGGGCCTGAAGCTAATGTAGTTGGGTCCACCACAGTCACACTAACATCTGTCAATGCCCACACAGTGCTGCTGAGTGGGCATTTACAAATTGTGGGTGGGCCTTGCCCATTCAGGCCCTACCCTGTCTACGCCTCTGCAACAGAAGCAGATGCAGTGGTTTTAGTGAGTTCAACAGAAGCAGGTGCAGTGGCTTTAGTGAGTTCAACAGAAGCAGAGGTATTGGTTTTAGTGAGTTCAACAGAAGCAGATGCAATGGTTTTAGTGAGTTCAACAGAAGCAGATGCAGTGGTTTTAGCGGGTTCAACAGAAGCAGATGCAGTGGTTCTAGTGTGTTCAACAGAAGCAGATGCAGTGGTTTTAGTGAGTTCAACAGAAGCAGTGGTAATGGTTTTAGTGAGTTCAAAGAAGCAGATGCAGTGGTTTTAGTGAGTTCAACAGAAGCAGAGTTAATGGTTTTAGTGAGTTCAACATAAGCAGATGCAGTGGTTTTCGTGAGTTCAACAGAAGCAGCTGCAGTGGTTCTAGTGAGTTCAACAGAAGCAGATGCAGCGGTTTTAGTGAGTTCAACAGAAGCAGATGCAGTGGTTTTAGTGAGTTCAACAGAAGCAGAGGTAATGGTTTTAGTGAGTTCAACAGAAGCAGAGGTAATGGTTTTAGTGAGTTCAACAGAAGCAGATGTAGTGGTTTTAGTGAGTTCAACAGAAGCAGATGGAGTGGTTTTAGTGAGTTCAACAGAATCATATGCAGTGGTTTTAGTGAGTTCAACAGAAGCAGAGCTAATGGTTTTAGTGAGTTCAACAGAAGCAGCTGCAGTGGTTCTAGTGAGTTCAACAGAAGCAGATGCAGCGGTTTTAGTGAGTTCAACAGAAGCAGTGGTAATGGTTTTAGTGAGTTCAACAGAAGCAGGTGCAGTGGTTTTAGTGAGTTCAACAGAAGCAGAGGTAATGGTTTTAGTGAGTTCAACAGAAGCAGATGCAGTGGTTTTAGTGAGTTCAACAGAAGCAGTGGTAATGGTTTTAGTGAGTTCAAAGAAGCAGATGCAGTGGTTTTAGTGAGTTCAACAGAAGCAGAGTTAATGGTTTTAGTGAGTTCAACATAAGCAGATGCAGTGGTTTTCGTGAGTTCAACAGAAGCAGCTGCAGTGGTTCTAGTGAGTTCAACAGAAGCAGATGCAGCGGTTTTAGTGAGTTCAACAGAAGCAGATGCAGTGGTTTTAGTGAGTTCAACAGAAGCAGAGGTAATGGTTTTAGTGAGTTCAACAGAAGCAGAGGTAATGGTTTTAGTGAGTTCAACAGAAGCAGATGTAGTGGTTTTAGTGAGTTCAACAGAAGCAGATGGAGTGGTTTTAGTGAGTTCAACAGAATCATATGCAGTGGTTTTAGTGAGTTCAACAGAAGCAGAGCTAATGGTTTTAGTGAGTTCAACAGAAGCAGCTGCAGTGGTTCTAGTGAGTTCAACAGAAGCAGATGCAGCGGTTTTAGTGAGTTCAACAGAAGCAGTGGTAATGGTTTTAGTGAGTTCAACAGAAGCAGGTGCAGTGGTTTTAGTGAGTTCAACAGAAGCAGAGGTAATGGTTTTAGTGAGTTCAACAGAAGCAGATGCAGTGGTTTTAGTGAGTTCAACAGAAGCAGATGCAGTGGTTTTAGCGGGTTCAACAGAAGCAGATGCAGTGGTTTTAGTTAGTTCAACAGAAGCAGATGCAGTGGTTTTAGTGAGTTCAACAGAAGCAGATGCAGTGGTTTTAGTGAGTTCAGCAGAAGCAGATGCAGTGGTTTTAGCGGGTTCAACAGAAGCAGATGCAGTGGTGTCAGTGAGTTCAACAGAAGCAGATGCAGTGATTTTAGTGAGTTCAACAGATGCAGTGGTTTTAGTGAGTTCAACGGAAGCAGTGGTAATGGTTTTAGTGCGTTCAACAGAAGCAGATGCAGTGGTTTTAGTGAGTTCAACAGAAGCAGAGCTAATGGCTTTAGTGAGTTCAACAGAAGCAGATGCAGTGGTTCTAGTGAGTTCAACAGAAGCAGATGCAGTGGTTTTAGTGAGTTCAACAGAAGCAGTGGTAATGGTTTTAGTGAGTTCAAAGAAGCAGATGCAGTGGTTTTAGTGAGTTCAACAGAAGCAGAGTTAATGGTTTTAGTGAGTTCAACAGAAGCAGATGCAGTGGTTTTAGTGAGTTCAACAGAAGCAGATGCAGTGGTGTTAGTGAGTTCAGCAGAAGCAGAGGTATTAGTTTTAGTGAGTTCAACAGAAGCAGATGCAATGGTTTTAGTGAGTTCAACAGAAGCAGATGCAGTGGTTTTAGAGAGTTCAACAGAAGCAGATCCAGTGGTTTTAGTGATTTCAACAGAAGCAGATGCAGTGGTTTTAGTGAGTTCAATTGAACAGGGGCATAGCCAGGATTGTCTAACAGTGGGGCCTGAAGCTAATGTAGTTGGGTCCACCACAGTCACATTAACATCTGTCAATGCCCACACAGTGCTGCTGAGTGGGCATTTACAAATTGTGGGTGGGCCTTGCCCACTCAGGCCCTACCCTGTCTACGCCTCTGCAACAGAAGCAGATGCAGTGGTTTTAGTGAGTTCAACAGAAGCAGGTGCAGTGGCTTTAGTGAGTTCAACAGAAGCAGAGGTATTGGTTTTAGTGAGTTCAACAGAAGCAGATGCAATGGTTTTAGTGAGTTCAACAGAAGCAGATGCAGTGGTTTTAGCGGGTTCAACAGAAGCAGATGCAGTGGTTTTAGTGAGTTCAACAGAAGCAGATGCAGTGGTTTTAGTGAGTTCAACAGAAGCAGATGCAGTGGTTTTAGTGAGTTCAACAGAAGCAGATGCAGTGGTTTTAGCGGGTTCAACAGAAGCAGATGCAGTGGTTTTAGCGAGTTCAACAGAATCATATGCAGTGGTGTCAGTGAGTTCAACAGAAGCAGATGCAGTGATTTTAGTGAGTTCAACAGATGCAGTGGTTTTAGTGAGTTCAACGGAAGCAGTGGTAATGGTTTTAGTGCGTTCAACAGAAGCAGATGCAGTGGTTTTAGTGAGTTCAACAGAAGCAGAGCAAATGGCTTTAGTGAGTTCAACAGAAGCAGATGCAGTGGTTCTAGTGAGTTCAACAGAAGTAGAGGTAATGGTTTTAGTGAGTTCAACAGAAGCAGATGCAGTGGTTTTAGTGAGTTCAACAGAAGCAGATGGAGTGGTTTTAGTGACTTCAACAGAATCATATGCAGTGGTTTTAGTGAGTTCAACAGAAGCAGAGCTAATGGTTTTAGTGAGTTCAACAGAAGCAGCTGCAGTGGTTCTAGTGAGTTCAACAGAAGCAGATGCAGCAGTTTTAGTGAGTTCATTAGAAGCAGTGGTAATTGTTTTAGTGAGTTCAACAGAAGCAGATGCAGTGGTTTTAGTGAGGCGAACAGAAGCAGATGCAGTGGTGTTAGTGAGTTCAACAGAAGCAGAGGTATTGGTTTTAGTGAGTTCAACAGAAGCAGATGCAGTGGTTTTAGTGAGTTCAACAGAAGCAGATGCAGTGGTTTTAGCGGGTTCAACAGAAGCAGATGCAGTGGTTTTAGTGAGTTCAACAGAAGCAGATGCAGTGGTTTTAGTGAGTTCAACAGAAGCAGATGCAGTGATTTTAGCGGGTTCAACAGAAGCAGATGCAGTGGTTTTAGCGAGTTCAACAGAAGCAGATGCAGTGGTGTCAGTGAGTTCAACAGAAGCAGATGCAGTGATTTTAGTGAGTTCAACAGATGCAGTGGTTTTAGTGAGTTCAACGGAAGCAGTGGTAAAAGTTTTAGTGCCTTCAACAGAAGCAGATTCAGTGTTTTTAGTGAGTTCAACAGAAGGAGAGCTAATGGCTTTAGTGAGTTCAACAGAAGCAGATGCAGTGGTTCTAGTGAGTTCAACAGAAGCAGATGCAGTGGTTTTAGTGAGTTCAACAGAAGCAGTGATAATGGTTTTAGTGAGTTCAAAGAAGCAGATGCAGTGGTTTTAGTGAGTTCAACAGAAGCAGAGTTAATGGTTTTAGTGAGTTCGACAGAAGCAGATGCAGTGGTTCTAGTGAGTTCAACAGAAGCAGATGCAGTGGTTTTAGCGGGTTCAACAGAAGCAGATGCAGTGGTTTTAGTGAGTTTAACAGAAGCAGATGCAGTGGTTTTAGCGGGTTCAACAGAAGCAGATGCAGTGGTTTTAGCAAGTTCAACAGAAGCAGATGCAGTGGTGTCAGTGAGTTCAACAGAAGCAGATGCAGTGATTTTAGTGAGTTCAACAGATGCAGTGGTTTTAGTGAGTTCAACGGAAGCAGTGGTAATGGTTTTAGTGCGTTCAACAGAAGCAGATGCAGTGGTTTTAGTGAGTTCAACAGAAGCAGAGCTAATGGATTTAGTGAGTTCAACAGAAGCAGATGCAGTGGTTCTAGTGAGTTCAACAGAAGCAGATGCAGTGGTTTTAGTGAGTTCAACAGAAGCAGTGGTAATGGTTTTAGTGAGTTCAAAGAAGCAGATGCAGTGGTTTTAGTGAGTTCAACAGAAGCAGAGTTAATGGTTTTAGTGAGTTCAACAGAAGCAGATGCAGTGGTTTTAGTGAGTTCAACAGAAGCAGCTGCAGTGGTTCTAGTGAGTTCAACAGAAGCAGATGCAGCGGTTTTAGTGAGTTCAACATAAGCAGATGCAGTGGTTTTAGTGAGTTCAACAGAAGCAGAGGTAATGGTTTTAGTGAGTTCAACAGAAGCAGAGGTAATGGTTTTAGTGAGTTCAACAGAAGCAGATGTAGTGGTTTTAGTGAGTTCAACAGAAGCAGATGGAGTGGTTTTAGTGAGTTCAACAGAATCATATGCAGTGGTTTTAGTGAGTTCAACAGAAGCAGAGCTAATGGTTTTAGTGAGTTCAACAGAAGCAGCTGCAGCGGTTCTAGTGAGTTCAACAGAAGCAGATGCAGCGGATTTAGTGAGTTCAACAGAAGCAGTGGTAATGGTTTTAGTGAGTTCAACAAAAGCAGGTGCAGTGGTTTTAGTGAGTTCAACAGAAGCAGAGGTAATGGTTTTAGTGAGTTCAACAGAAGCAGATGCAGTGGTTTTAGTGAGGCGAACAGAAGCAGATGCAGTGGTGTTAGTGAGTTCAACAGAAGCAGATGCAGCAGTTTTAGTGAGTTCAACAGAAGCAGTGGTAATGGTTTTAGTGAGTTCAACAGAAGCAGATGCAGTGGTTTTAGTGAGGCGAACAGAAGCAGTTGCAGTGGTGTTAGTGAGTTCAACAGAAGCAGAGGTATTGGTTTTAGTGAGTTCAACAGAAGCAGATGCAGTGGTTTTAGTGAGTTCAACAGAAGCAGATGCAGTGGTTTTAGCGGGTTCAACAGAAGCAGATGCAGTGGTTTTAGTGAGTTCAACAGAAGCAGATGCAGTGGTTTTAGTGAGTTCATCAGAAGCAGATGCAGTGATTTTAGCGGGTTCAACAGAAGCAGATGCAGTGGTTTTAGCAAGTTCAACAGAAGCAGATGCAGTGGTGTCAGTGAGTTCAACAGAAGCAGATGCAGTGATTTTAGTGAGTTCAACAGATGCAGTGGTTTTAGTGAGTTCAACGGAAGCAGTGGTAAAGGTTTTAGTGCCTTCAACAGAAGCAGATTCAGTGGTTTTAGTGAGTTCAACAGAAGGAGAGCTAATGGCTTTAGTGAGTTCAACAGAAGCAGATGCAGTGGTTCTAGTGAGTTCAACAGAAGCAGATGCAGTGGTTTTAGTGAGTTCAACAGAAGCAGTGGTAATGGTTTTAGTGAGTTCAAAGAAGCAGATGCAGTGGTTTTAGTGAGTTCAACAGAAGCAGAGTTAATGGTTTTAGTGAGTTCGACAGAAGCAGATGCAGTGGTTCTAGTGAGTGCAACAGAAGCAGATGCAGTGGTTTTAGCGGGTTCAACAGAAGCAGATGCAGTGGTTTTAGTGAGTTCAACAGAAGCAGATGCAGTGGTTTTAGCGGGTTCAACAGAAGCAGATGCAGTGGTTTTAGCAAGTTCAACAGAAGCAGATGCAGTGGTGTCAGTGAGTTCAACAGAAGCAGATGTAGTGATTTTAGTGAGTTCAACAGATGCAGTGGTTTTAGTGAGTTCAACGGAAGCAGTGGTAATGGTTTTAGTGCGTTCAACAGAAGCAGATGCAGTGGTTTTAGTGAGTTCAACAGAAGCAGAGCTAATGGCTTTAGTGAGTTCAACAGAAGCAGATGCAGTGGTTCTAGTGAGTTCAACAGAAGCAGATGCAGTGGTTTTAGTGAGTTCAACAGAAGCAGTGGTAATGGTTTTAGTGAGTTCAAAGAAGCAGATGCAGTGGTTTTAGTGAGTTCAACAGAAGCAGAGTTAATGGTTTTAGTGAGTTCAACAGAAGCAGATGCAGTGGTTTTAGTGAGTTCAACAGAAGCAGCTGCAGTGGTTCTAGTGAGTTCAACAGAAGCAGATGCAGCGGTTTTAGTGAGTTCAACATAAGCAGATGCAGTGGTTTTAGTGAGTTCAACAGATGCAGAGGTAATGGTTTTAGTGAGTTCAACAGAAGCAGAGGTAATGGTTTTAGTGAGTTCAACAGAAGCAGATGTAGTGGTTTTAGTGAGTTCAACAGAAGCAGATGGAGTGGTTTTAGTGAGTTCAACAGAATCATATGCAGTGGTTTTAGTGAGTTCAACAGAAGCAGAGCTAATGGTTTTAGTGAGTTCAACAGAAGCAGCTGCAGTGGTTCTAGTGAGTTCAACAGAAGCAGATGCAGCAGTTTTAGTGAGTTCAACAGAAGCAGTGGTAATGGTTTTAGTGAGTTCAACAGAAGCAGGTGCAGTGGTTTTAGTGAGTTCAACAGAAGCAGAGGTAATGGTTTTAGTGAGTTCAACAGAAGCAGGTGCAGTGGTTTTAGTGAGTTCAACAGAAGCAGATGCAGTGGTTTTAGCGGGTTCAACAGAAGCAGATGCAGTGGTTTTAGTTAGTTCAACAGAAGCAGATGCAGTGGTTTTAGTGAGTTCAACAGAAGCAGATGCAGTGGTTTTAGTGAGTTCAGCAGAAGCAGATGCAGTGGTTTTAGCGGGTTCAACAGAAGCAGATGCAGTGGTGTCAGTGAGTTCAACAGAAGCAGATGCAGTGATTTTAGTGAGTTCAACAGATGCAGTGGTTTTAGTGAGTTCAACGGAAGCAGTGGTAATGGTTTTAGTGCGTTCAACAGAAGCAGATGCAGTGGTTTTAGTGAGTTCAACAGAAGCAGAGCTAATGGCTTTAGTGAGTTCAACAGAAGCAGATGCAGTGGTTCTAGTGAGTTCAACAGAAGCAGATGCAGTGGTTTTAGTGAGTTCAACAGAAGCAGTGGTAATGGTTTTAGTGAGTTCAAAGAAGCAGATGCAGTGGTTTTAGTGAGTTCAACAGAAGCAGAGTTAATGGTTTTAGTGAGTTCAACAGAAGCAGATGCAGTGGTTTTAGTGAGTTCAACAGAAGCAGATGCAGTGGTGTTAGTGAGTTCAGCAGAAGCAGAGGTATTAGTTTTAGTGAGTTCAACAGAAGCAGATGCAATGGTTTTAGTGAGTTCAACAGAAGCAGATGCAGTGGTTTTAGAGAGTTCAACAGAAGCAGATCCAGTGGTTTTTGTGATTTCAACAGAAGCAGATGCAGTGGTTTTAGTGAGTTCAATTGAACAGGGGCATAGCCAGGATTGTCTAACAGTGGGGCCTGAAGCTAATGTAGTTGGGTCCACCACAGTCACATTAACATCTGTCAATGCCCACACAGTGCTGCTGAGTGGGCATTTACAAATTGTGGGTGGGCCTTGCCCACTCAGGCCCTACCCTGTCTACGCCTCTGCAACAGAAGCAGATGCAGTGGTTTTAGTGAGTTCAACAGAAGCAGGTGCAGTGGCTTTAGTGAGTTCAACAGAAGCAGAGGTATTGGTTTTAGTGAGTTCAACAGAAGCAGATGCAATGGTTTTAGTGAGTTCAACAGAAGCAGATGCAGTGGTTTTAGCGGGTTCAACAGAAGCAGATGCAGTGGTTTTAGTGAGTTCAACAGAAGCAGATGCAGTGGTTTTAGTGAGTTCAACAGAAGCAGATGCAGTGGTTTTAGTGAGTTCAACAGAAGCAGATGCAGTGGTTTTAGCGGGTTCAACAGAAGCAGATGCAGTGGTTTTAGCGAGTTCAACAGAATCATATGCAGTGGTGTCAGTGAGTTCAACAGAAGCAGATGCAGTGATTTTAGTGAGTTCAACAGATGCAGTGGTTTTAGTGAGTTCAACGGAAGCAGTGGTAATGGTTTTAGTGCGTTCAACAGAAGCAGATGCAGTGGTTTTAGTGAGTTCAACAGAAGCAGAGCAAATGGCTTTAGTGAGTTCAACAGAAGCAGATGCAGTGGTTCTAGTGAGTTCAACAGAAGTAGAGGTAATGGTTTTAGTGAGTTCAACAGAAGCAGATGCAGTGGTTTTAGTGAGTTCAACAGAAGCAGATGGAGTGGTTTTAGTGACTTCAACAGAATCATATGCAGTGGTTTTAGTGAGTTCAACAGAAGCAGAGCTAATGGTTTTAGTGAGTTCAACAGAAGCAGCTGCAGTGGTTCTAGTGAGTTCAACAGAAGCAGATGCAGCAGTTTTAGTGAGTTCATTAGAAGCAGTGGTAATTGTTTTAGTGAGTTCAACAGAAGCAGATGCAGTGGTTTTAGTGAGGCGAACAGAAGCAGATGCAGTGGTGTTAGTGAGTTCAACAGAAGCAGAGGTATTGGTTTTAGTGAGTTCAACAGAAGCAGATGCAGTGGTTTTAGTGAGTTCAACAGAAGCAGATGCAGTGGTTTTAGCGGGTTCAACAGAAGCAGATGCAGTGGTTTTAGTGAGTTCAACAGAAGCAGATGCAGTGGTTTTAGTGAGTTCAACAGAAGCAGATGCAGTGATTTTAGCGGGTTCAACAGAAGCAGATGCAGTGGTTTTAGCGAGTTCAACAGAAGCAGATGCAGTGGTGTCAGTGAGTTCAACAGAAGCAGATGCAGTGATTTTAGTGAGTTCAACAGATGCAGTGGTTTTAGTGAGTTCAACGGAAGCAGTGGTAAAAGTTTTAGTGCCTTCAACAGAAGCAGATTCAGTGTTTTTAGTGAGTTCAACAGAAGGAGAGCTAATGGCTTTAGTGAGTTCAACAGAAGCAGATGCAGTGGTTCTAGTGAGTTCAACAGAAGTAGATGCAGTGGTTTTAGTGAGTTCAACAGAAGCAGTGGTAATGGTTTTAGTGAGTTCAAAGAAGCAGATGCAGTGGTTTTAGTGAGTTCAACAGAAGCAGAGTTAATGGTTTTAGTGAGTTCGACAGAAGCAGATGCAGTGGTTCTAGTGAGTGCAACAGAAGCAGATGCAGTGGTTTTAGCGGGTTCAACAGAAGCAGATGCAGTGGTTTTAGTGAGTTCAACAGAAGCAGATGCAGTGGTTTTAGCGGGTTCAACAGAAGCAGATGCAGTGGTTTTAGCAAGTTCAACAGAAGCAGATGCAGTGGTGTCAGTGAGTTCAACAGAAGCAGATGTAGTGATTTTAGTGAGTTCAACAGATGCAGTGGTTTTAGTGAGTTCAACGGAAGCAGTGGTAATGGTTTTAGTGCGTTCAACAGAAGCAGATGCAGTGGTTTTAGTGAGTTCAACAGAAGCAGAGCTAATGGCTTTAGTGAGTTCAACAGAAGCAGATGCAGTGGTTCTAGTGAGTTCAACAGAAGCAGATGCAGTGGTTTTAGTGAGTTCAACAGAAGCAGTGGTAATGGTTTTAGTGAGTTCAAAGAAGCAGATGCAGTGGTTTTAGTGAGTTCAACAGAAGCAGAGTTAATGGTTTTAGTGAGTTCAACAGAAGCAGATGCAGTGGTTTTAGTGAGTTCAACAGAAGCAGCTGCAGTGGTTCTAGTGAGTTCAACAGAAGCAGATGCAGCGGTTTTAGTGAGTTCAACATAAGCAGATGCAGTGGTTTTAGTGAGTTCAACAGATGCAGAGGTAATGGTTTTAGTGAGTTCAACAGAAGCAGAGGTAATGGTTTTAGTGAGTTCAACAGAAGCAGATGTAGTGGTTTTAGTGAGTTCAACAGAAGCAGATGGAGTGGTTTTAGTGAGTTCAACAGAATCATATGCAGTGGTTTTAGTGAGTTCAACAGAAGCAGAGCTAATGGTTTTAGTGAGTTCAACAGAAGCAGCTGCAGTGGTTCTAGTGAGTTCAACAGAAGCAGATGCAGCAGTTTTAGTGAGTTCAACAGAAGCAGTGGTAATGGTTTTAGTGAGTTCAACAGAAGCAGGTGCAGTGGTTTTAGTGAGTTCAACAGAAGCAGAGGTAATGGTTTTAGTGAGTTCAACAGAAGCAGGTGCAGTGGTTTTAGTGAGTTCAACAGAAGCAGATGCAGTGGTTTTAGCGGGTTCAACAGAAGCAGATGCAGTGGTTTTAGTTAGTTCAACAGAAGCAGATGCAGTGGTTTTAGTGAGTTCAACAGAAGCAGATGCAGTGGTTTTAGTGAGTTCAGCAGAAGCAGATGCAGTGGTTTTAGCGGGTTCAACAGAAGCAGATGCAGTGGTGTCAGTGAGTTCAACAGAAGCAGATGCAGTGATTTTAGTGAGTTCAACAGATGCAGTGGTTTTAGTGAGTTCAACGGAAGCAGTGGTAATGGTTTTAGTGCGTTCAACAGAAGCAGATGCAGTGGTTTTAGTGAGTTCAACAGAAGCAGAGCTAATGGCTTTAGTGAGTTCAACAGAAGCAGATGCAGTGGTTCTAGTGAGTTCAACAGAAGCAGATGCAGTGGTTTTAGTGAGTTCAACAGAAGCAGTGGTAATGGTTTTAGTGAGTTCAAAGAAGCAGATGCAGTGGTTTTAGTGAGTTCAACAGAAGCAGAGTTAATGGTTTTAGTGAGTTCAACAGAAGCAGATGCAGTGGTTTTAGTGAGTTCAACAGAAGCAGATGCAGTGGTGTTAGTGAGTTCAGCAGAAGCAGAGGTATTAGTTTTAGTGAGTTCAACAGAAGCAGATGCAATGGTTTTAGTGAGTTCAACAGAAGCAGATGCAGTGGTTTTAGAGAGTTCAACAGAAGCAGATCCAGTGGTTTTAGTGATTTCAACAGAAGCAGATGCAGTGGTTTTAGTGAGTTCAATTGAACAGGGGCATAGCCAGGATTGTCTAACAGTGGGGCCTGAAGCTAATGTAGTTGGGTCCACCACAGTCACATTAACATCTGTCAATGCCCACACAGTGCTGCTGAGTGGGCATTTACAAATTGTGGGTGGGCCTTGCCCACTCAGGCCCTACCCTGTCTACGCCTCTGCAACAGAAGCAGATGCAGTGGTTTTAGTGAGTTCAACAGAAGCAGGTGCAGTGGCTTTAGTGAGTTCAACAGAAGCAGAGGTATTGGTTTTAGTGAGTTCAACAGAAGCAGATGCAATGGTTTTAGTGAGTTCAACAGAAGCAGATGCAGTGGTTTTAGCGGGTTCAACAGAAGCAGATGCAGTGGTTTTAGTGAGTTCAACAGAAGCAGATGCAGTGGTTTTAGTGAGTTCAACAGAAGCAGATGCAGTGGTTTTAGTGAGTTCAACAGAAGCAGATGCAGTGGTTTTAGCGGGTTCAACAGAAGCAGATGCAGTGGTTTTAGCGAGTTCAACAGAATCATATGCAGTGGTGTCAGTGAGTTCAACAGAAGCAGATGCAGTGATTTTAGTGAGTTCAACAGATGCAGTGGTTTTAGTGAGTTCAACGGAAGCAGTGGTAATGGTTTTAGTGCGTTCAACAGAAGCAGATGCAGTGGTTTTAGTGAGTTCAACAGAAGCAGAGCAAATGGCTTTAGTGAGTTCAACAGAAGCAGATGCAGTGGTTCTAGTGAGTTCAACAGAAGTAGAGGTAATGGTTTTAGTGAGTTCAACAGAAGCAGATGCAGTGGTTTTAGTGAGTTCAACAGAAGCAGATGGAGTGGTTTTAGTGACTTCAACAGAATCATATGCAGTGGTTTTAGTGAGTTCAACAGAAGCAGAGCTAATGGTTTTAGTGAGTTCAACAGAAGCAGCTGCAGTGGTTCTAGTGAGTTCAACAGAAGCAGATGCAGCAGTTTTAGTGAGTTCATTAGAAGCAGTGGTAATTGTTTTAGTGAGTTCAACAGAAGCAGATGCAGTGGTTTTAGTGAGGCGAACAGAAGCAGATGCAGTGGTGTTAGTGAGTTCAACAGAAGCAGAGGTATTGGTTTTAGTGAGTTCAACAGAAGCAGATGCAGTGGTTTTAGTGAGTTCAACAGAAGCAGATGCAGTGGTTTTAGCGGGTTCAACAGAAGCAGATGCAGTGGTTTTAGTGAGTTCAACAGAAGCAGATGCAGTGGTTTTAGTGAGTTCAACAGAAGCAGATGCAGTGATTTTAGCGGGTTCAACAGAAGCAGATGCAGTGGTTTTAGCGAGTTCAACAGAAGCAGATGCAGTGGTGTCAGTGAGTTCAACAGAAGCAGATGCAGTGATTTTAGTGAGTTCAACAGATGCAGTGGTTTTAGTGAGTTCAACGGAAGCAGTGGTAAAAGTTTTAGTGCCTTCAACAGAAGCAGATTCAGTGTTTTTAGTGAGTTCAACAGAAGGAGAGCTAATGGCTTTAGTGAGTTCAACAGAAGCAGATGCAGTGGTTCTAGTGAGTTCAACAGAAGCAGATGCAGTGGTTTTAGTGAGTTCAACAGAAGCAGTGATAATGGTTTTAGTGAGTTCAAAGAAGCAGATGCAGTGGTTTTAGTGAGTTCAACAGAAGCAGAGTTAATGGTTTTAGTGAGTTCGACAGAAGCAGATGCAGTGGTTCTAGTGAGTTCAACAGAAGCAGATGCAGTGGTTTTAGCGGGTTCAACAGAAGCAGATGCAGTGGTTTTAGTGAGTTTAACAGAAGCAGATGCAGTGGTTTTAGCGGGTTCAACAGAAGCAGATGCAGTGGTTTTAGCAAGTTCAACAGAAGCAGATGCAGTGGTGTCAGTGAGTTCAACAGAAGCAGATGCAGGGATTTTAGTGAGTTCAACAGATGCAGTGGTTTTAGTGAGTTCAACGGAAGCAGTGGTAATGGTTTTAGTGCGTTCAACAGAAGCAGATGCAGTGGTTTTAGTGAGTTCAACAGAAGCAGAGCTAATGGATTTAGTGAGTTCAACAGAAGCAGATGCAGTGGTTCTAGTGAGTTCAACAGAAGCAGATGCAGTGGTTTTAGTGAGTTCAACAGAAGCAGTGGTAATGGTTTTAGTGAGTTCAAAGAAGCAGATGCAGTGGTTTTAGTGAGTTCAACAGAAGCAGAGTTAATGGTTTTAGTGAGTTCAACAGAAGCAGATGCAGTGGTTTTAGTGAGTTCAACAGAAGCAGCTGCAGTGGTTCTAGTGAGTTCAACAGAAGCAGATGCAGCGGTTTTAGTGAGTTCAACATAAGCAGATGCAGTGGTTTTAGTGAGTTCAACAGAAGCAGAGGTAATGGTTTTAGTGAGTTCAACAGAAGCAGAGGTAATGGTTTTAGTGAGTTCAACAGAAGCAGATGTAGTGGTTTTAGTGAGTTCAACAGAAGCAGATGGAGTGGTTTTAGTGAGTTCAACAGAATCATATGCAGTGGTTTTAGTGAGTTCAACAGAAGCAGAGCTAATGGTTTTAGTGAGTTCAACAGAAGCAGCTGCAGCGGTTCTAGTGAGTTCAACAGAAGCAGATGCAGCGGATTTAGTGAGTTCAACAGAAGCAGTGGTAATGGTTTTAGTGAGTTCAACAAAAGCAGGTGCAGTGGTTTTAGTGAGTTCAACAGAAGCAGAGGTAATGGTTTTAGTGAGTTCAACAGAAGCAGATGCAGTGGTTTTAGTGAGGCGAACAGAAGCAGATGCAGTGGTGTTAGTGAGTTCAACAGAAGCAGATGCAGCAGTTTTAGTGAGTTCAACAGAAGCAGTGGTAATGGTTTTAGTGAGTTCAACAGAAGCAGATGCAGTGGTTTTAGTGAGGCGAACAGAAGCAGTTGCAGTGGTGTTAGTGAGTTCAACAGAAGCAGAGGTATTGGTTTTAGTGAGTTCAACAGAAGCAGATGCAGTGGTTTTAGTGAGTTCAACAGAAGCAGATGCAGTGGTTTTAGCGGGTTCAACAGAAGCAGATGCAGTGGTTTTAGTGAGTTCAACAGAAGCAGATGCAGTGGTTTTAGTGAGTTCATCAGAAGCAGATGCAGTGATTTTAGCGGGTTCAACAGAAGCAGATGCAGTGGTTTTAGCAAGTTCAACAGAAGCAGATGCAGTGGTGTCAGTGAGTTCAACAGAAGCAGATGCAGTGATTTTAGTGAGTTCAACAGATGCAGTGGTTTTAGTGAGTTCAACGGAAGCAGTGGTAAAGGTTTTAGTGCCTTCAACAGAAGCAGATTCAGTGGTTTTAGTGAGTTCAACAGAAGGAGAGCTAATGGCTTTAGTGAGTTCAACAGAAGCAGATGCAGTGGTTCTAGTGAGTTCAACAGAAGCAGATGCAGTGGTTTTAGTGAGTTCAACAGAAGCAGTGGTAATGGTTTTAGTGAGTTCAAAGAAGCAGATGCAGTGGTTTTAGTGAGTTCAACAGAAGCAGAGTTAATGGTTTTAGTGAGTTCGACAGAAGCAGATGCAGTGGTTCTAGTGAGTGCAACAGAAGCAGATGCAGTGGTTTTAGCGGGTTCAACAGAAGCAGATGCAGTGGTTTTAGTGAGTTCAACAGAAGCAGATGCAGTGGTTTTAGCGGGTTCAACAGAAGCAGATGCAGTGGTTTTAGCAAGTTCAACAGAAGCAGATGCAGTGGTGTCAGTGAGTTCAACAGAAGCAGATGTAGTGATTTTAGTGAGTTCAACAGATGCAGTGGTTTTAGTGAGTTCAACGGAAGCAGTGGTAATGGTTTTAGTGCGTTCAACAGAAGCAGATGCAGTGGTTTTAGTGAGTTCAACAGAAGCAGAGCTAATGGCTTTAGTGAGTTCAACAGAAGCAGATGCAGTGGTTCTAGTGAGTTCAACAGAAGCAGATGCAGTGGTTTTAGTGAGTTCAACAGAAGCAGTGGTAATGGTTTTAGTGAGTTCAAAGAAGCAGATGCAGTGGTTTTAGTGAGTTCAACAGAAGCAGAGTTAATGGTTTTAGTGAGTTCAACAGAAGCAGATGCAGTGGTTTTAGTGAGTTCAACAGAAGCAGCTGCAGTGGTTCTAGTGAGTTCAACAGAAGCAGATGCAGCGGTTTTAGTGAGTTCAACATAAGCAGATGCAGTGGTTTTAGTGAGTTCAACAGATGCAGAGGTAATGGTTTTAGTGAGTTCAACAGAAGCAGAGGTAATGGTTTTAGTGAGTTCAACAGAAGCAGATGTAGTGGTTTTAGTGAGTTCAACAGAAGCAGATGGAGTGGTTTTAGTGAGTTCAACAGAATCATATGCAGTGGTTTTAGTGAGTTCAACAGAAGCAGAGCTAATGGTTTTAGTGAGTTCAACAGAAGCAGCTGCAGTGGTTCTAGTGAGTTCAACAGAAGCAGATGCAGCAGTTTTAGTGAGTTCAACAGAAGCAGTGGTAATGGTTTTAGTGAGTTCAACAGAAGCAGGTGCAGTGGTTTTAGTGAGTTCAACAGAAGCAGAGGTAATGGTTTTAGTGAGTTCAACAGAAGCAGAGGTAATGGTTTTAGTGAGTTCAACAGAAGCAGATGTAGTGGTTTTAGTGAGTTCAACAGAAGCAGATGGAGTGGTTTTAGTGAGTTCAACAGAATCATATGCAGTGGTTTTAGTGAGTTCAACAGAAGCAGAGCTAATGGTTTTAGTGAGTTCAACAGAAGCATCTGCAGTGGTTCTAGTGAGTTCAACAGAAGCAGATGCAGCGGTTTTAGTGAGTTCAACAGAAGCAGTGGTAATTGTTTTAGTGAGTTCAACAAAAGCAGGTGCAGTGGTTTTAGTGAGTTCAACAGAAGCAGAGGTAATGGTTTTAGTGAGTTCAACAGAAGCAGATGCAGTGGTTTTAGTGAGGCGAACAGAAGCAGATGCAGTGGTGTTAGTGAGATCAACAGAAGCAGAGGTATTGGTTTTAGTGAGTTCAACAGAAGCAGATGCAGTGGTTTTAGTGAGTTCAACAGAAGCAGATGCAGTGGTTTTAGTGGGTTCAACAGAAGCAGATGCAGTGGTTTTAGTGAGTTCAACAGAAGCAGATGCAGTGGTTTTAGTGAGTTCAACAGAAGCAGATGCAGTGGTTTTAGTGAGTTCAACAGAAGCAGATGCAGTGGTTTTAGTGAGTTCAACAGAAGCAGATGCAGTGGTTTTAGCAGGTTTAACAGAAGCAGATGCAGTGGTGTCAGTGAGTTCAACAGAAGCAGATGCAGTGATTTTAGTGAGTTCAACAGATGCAGTGGTTTTAGTGAGTTCAACGGAAGCAGTGGTAATGGTTTTAGTGCGTTCAACAGAAGCAGATGCAGTGGTTTTAGTGAGTTCAACAGAAGCAGTGGTAATGGTTTTAGTGAGTTCAACAAAAGCAGGTGCAGTGGTTTTAGTGAGTTCAACAGAAGCAGAGGTAATGGTTTTAGTGAGTTCAACAGAAGCAGATGCAGCTTTTTTTAGTGAGGCGAACAGAAGCAGATGCAGTGGTGTTAGTGAGATCAACAGAAGCAGAGGTTTTGGTTTTAGTGAGTTCAACAGAAGCAGATGCAGTGGTTTTAGTGAGTTCAACAGAAGCAGATGCAGTGGTTTTAGTGGGTTCAACAGAAGCAGATGCAGTGGTTTTAGTGAGTTCAACAGAAGCAGATGCAGTGGTTTTAGTGAGTTCAACAGAAGCAGATGCAGTGGTTTTAGTGAGTTCAACAGAAGCAGATGCAGTGGTTTTAGCAGGTTCAACAGAAGCAGATGCAGTGGTGTCAGTGAGTTCAGCAGAAGCAGATGCAGTGATTTTAGTGAGTTCAACAGATGCAGTGGTTTTAGTGAGTTCAACGGAAGCAGTGGTAATGGTTTTAGTGCGTTCAACAGAAGCAGATGCAGTGGTTTTAGTGAGTTCAACAGAAGCAGAGCTAATGGCTTTAGTGAGTTCAACAGAAGCAGATGCAGTGGTTCTAGTGAGTTCAACAGAAGCAGATGCAGTGGTTTTAGTGAGTTCAACAGAAGCAGTGGTAATGGTTTTAGTGAGTTCAAAGAAGCAGATGCAGTGGTTTTAGTGAGTTCAACAGAAGCAGAGTTAATGGTTTTAGTGAGTTCAACAGAAGCAGATGCAGTGGTTTTAGTGAGTTCAACAGAAGCAGCTGCAGTGGTTCTAGTGAGTTCAACAGAAGCAGATGCAGCGGTTTTAGTGAGTTCAACATAAGCAGATGCAGTGGTTTTAGTGAGTTCAACAGAAGCAGAGGTAATGGTTTTAGTGAGTTGAACAGAAGCAGAGGTAATGGTTTTAGTGAGTTCAACAGAAGCAGATGTAGTGGTTTTAGTGAGTTCAACAGAAGCAGATGGAGTGGTTTTAGTGAGTTCAACAGAATCATATGCAGTGGTTTTAGTGAGTTCAACAGAAGCGGAGCTAATGGTTTTAGTGAGTTCAACAGAAGCAGCTGCAGCGGTTCTAGTGAGTTCAACAGAAGCAGATGCAGCAGATTTAGTGAGTTCAACAGAAGCAGTGGTAATGGTTTTAGTGAGTTCAACAAAAGCAGGTGCAGTGGTTTTAGTGAGTTCAACAGAAGCAGAGGTAATGGTTTTAGTGAGTTCAACAGAAGCAGATGCAGTGGTTTTAGTGAGGCGAACAGAAGCAGATGCAGTGGTGTTAGTGAGTTCAACAGAAGCAGATGCAGCAGTTTTAGTGAGTTCAACAGAAGCAGTGGTAATGGTTTTAGTGAGTTCAACAGAAGCAGATGCAGTGGTTTTAGTGAGGCGAACAGAAGCAGTTGCAGTGGTGTTAGTGAGTTCAACAGAAGCAGAGGTATTGGTTTTAGTGAGTTCAACAGAAGCAGATGCAGTGGTTTTAGTGAGTTCAACAGAAGCAGATGCAGTGGTTTTAGCGGGTTCAACAGAAGCAGATGCAGTGGTTTTAGTGAGTTCAACAGAAGCAGATGCAGTGGTTTTAGTGAGTTCATCAGAAGCAGATGCAGTGATTTTAGCGGGTTCAACAGAAGCAGATGCAGTGGTTTTAGCAAGTTCAACAGAAGCAGATGCAGTGGTGTCAGTGAGTTCAACAGAAGCAGATGCAGTGATTTTAGTGAGTTCAACAGATGCAGTGGTTTTAGTGAGTTCAACGGAAGCAGTGGTAAAGGTTTTAGTGCCTTCAACAGAAGCAGATTCAGTGGTTTTAGTGAGTTCAACAGAAGGAGAGCTAATGGCTTTAGTGAGTTCAACAGAAGCAGATGCAGTGGTTCTAGTGAGTTCAACAGAAGCAGATGCAGTGGTTTTAGTGTGTTCAACAGAAGCAGTGGTAATGGTTTTAGTGAGTTCAAAGAAGCAGATGCAGTGGTTTTAGTGAGTTCAACAGAAGCAGAGTTAATGGTTTTAGTGAGTTCGACAGAAGCAGATGCAGTGGTTCTAGTGAGTGCAACAGAAGCAGATGCAGTGGTTTTAGCGGGTTCAACAGAAGCAGATGCAGTGGTTTTAGTGAGTTCAACAGAAGCAGATGCAGTGGTTTTAGCGGGTTCAACAGAAGCAGATGCAGTGGTTTTAGCAAGTTCAACAGAAGCAGATGCAGTGGTGTCAGTGAGTTCAACAGAAGCAGATGTAGTGATTTTAGTGAGTTCAACAGATGCAGTGGTTTTAGTGAGTTCAACGGAAGCAGTGGTAATGGTTCTAGTGAGTTCAACAGAAGCAGATGCAGTGGTTTTAGTGAGTTCAACAGAAGCAGTGGTAATGGTTTTAGTGAGTTCAAAGAAGCAGATGCAGTGGTTTTAGTGAGTTCAACAGAAGCAGAGGTAATGGTT
This sequence comes from Ambystoma mexicanum, assembly GCF_040938575.1. NCBI lineage: Eukaryota > Metazoa > Chordata > Amphibia > Caudata > Ambystomatidae > Ambystoma > Ambystoma mexicanum. The sequence continues at coordinate 6,481,343 of NC_090931.1, read as the reverse complement.
TTAGTGAGTTCAACAGAAGCAGATGTAGTGGTTTTAGTGAGTTCAACAGAAGCAGATGGAGTGGTTTTAGTGAGTTCAACAGAAGCAGAGCTAATGGTTTTAGTGAGTTCAACAGAAGCAGCTGCAGTGGTTCTAGTGAGTTCAACAGAAGCAGATGCAGCGGTTTTAGTGAGTTCAACAGAAGCAGTGGTAATGGTTTTAGTGAGTTCAACAGAAGCAGAGCTAATGGTTTTAGTGAGTTCAACAGAAGCAGCTGCAGTGGTTCTAGTGAGTTCAACAGAAGCAGATGCAGCGGTTTTAGTGAGTTCAACAGAAGCAGTGGTAATGGTTTTAGTGAGTTCAACAGAAGCAGGTGCAGTGGTTTTAGTGAGTTCAACAGAAGCAGAGGTAATGGTTTTAGTGAGTTCAACAGAAGCAGAGTTAATGGTTTTAGTGAGTTCAACAGAAGCAGATGCAGTGGTTTTAGTGAGTTCAACAGAAGCAGCTGCAGTGGTTCTAGTGAGTTCAACAGAAGCAGATTCAGCGGTTTTAGTGAGTTCAACATAAGCAGATGCAGTGGTTTTAGTGAGTTCAACAGAAGCAGAGGTAATGGTTTTAGTGAGTTCAACAGAAGCAGAGGTAATGGTTTTAGTGAGTTCAACAGAAGCAGATGTAGTGGTTTTAGTGAGTTCAACAGAAGCAGATGGAGTGGTTTTAGTGAGTTCAACAGAATCATATGCAGTGGTTTTAGTGAGTTCAACAGAAGCAGAGCTAATGGTTTTAGTGAGTTCAACAGAAGCATCTGCAGTGGTTCTAGTGAGTTCAACAGAAGCAGATGCAGCGGTTTTAGTGAGTTCAACAGAAGCAGTGGTAATGGTTTTAGTGAGTTCAACAAAAGCAGGTGCAGTGGTTTTAGTGAGTTCAACAGAAGCAGAGGTAATGGTTTTAGTGAGTTCAACAGAAGCAGATGCAGTGGTTTTAGTGAGGCGAACAGAAGCAGATGCAGTGGTGTTAGTGAGATCAACAGAAGCAGAGGTATTGGTTTTAGTGAGTTCAACAGAAGCAGATGCAGTGGTTTTAGTGAGTTCAACAGAAGCAGATGCAGTGGTTTTAGTGAGTTCAACAGAAGCAGATGCAGTGGTTTTAGTGAGTTCAACAGAAGCAGATGCAGTGGTTTTAGTGAGTTCAACAGAAGCAGATGCAGTGGTTTTAGCAGGTTCAACAGAAGCAGATGCAGTGGTTTTAGTGAGTTCAACAGAAGCAGATGCAGTGGTTTTAGCAGGTTCAACAGAAGCAGATGCAGTGGTGTCAGTGAGTTCAACAGAAGCAGATGCAGTGATTTTAGTGAGTTCAACAGATGCAGTGGTTTTAGTGAGTTCAACGGAAGCAGTGGTAATGGTTTTAGTGCGTTCAACAGAAGCAGATGCAGTGGTTTTAGTGAGTTCAACAGAAGCAGAGCAAATGGCTTTAGTGAGTTCAACAGAAGCAGCTGCAGTGGTTCTAGTGAGTTCAACAGAAGCAGATGCAGCAGTTTTAGTGAGTTCAACAGAAGCAGTGGTAACGGTTTTAGTGAGTTCAACAGAAGCAGATGCAGTGGTTTTAGTGAGGCGAACAGAAGCAGATGCAGTGGTGTTAGTGAGTTCAACAGAAGCAGAGGTATTGGTTTTAGTGAGTTCAACAGAAGCAGATGCAATGGTTTTAGTTAATTCAACAGAAGCATATGCAGTGGTTTTAGCGGGTTCAACAGAAGCAGATGCAGTGGTTTTAGTGAGTTCAACAGAAGCAGATGCAGTGGTTTTAGTGAGTTCAACAGAAGCAGATGCAGTGGTTTTAGCGGGTTCAACAGAAGCAGATGCAGTGGTTTTAGCGAGTTCAACAGAAGCAGATGCAGTGGTGTCAGTGAGTTCAACAGAAGCAGATGCAGTGATTTTAGTGAGTTCAACAGATGCAGTGGTTTTAGTGAGTTCAACGGAAGCAGTGGTAATGGTTTTAGTGCATTCAACAGAAGCAGATGCAGTGGTTTTAGTGAGTTCAACAGAAGCAGAGCAAATGGCTTTAGTGAGTTCAACAGAAGCAGATGCAGTGGTTCTAGTGAGTTCAACAGAAGTAGAGGTAATGGTTTTAGTGAGTTCAACAGAAGCAGATGCAGTGGTTTTAGTGAGTTCAACAGAAGCAGATGGAGTGGTTTTAGTGACTTCAACAGAATCATATGCAGTGGTTTTAGTGAGTTCAACAGAAGCAGAGCTAATGGTTTTAGTGAGTTCAACAGAAGCAGCTGCAGTGGTTCTAGTGAGTTCAACAGAAGCAGATGCAGCAGTTTTAGTGAGTTCAACAGAAGCAGTGGTAATGGTTTTAGTGAGTTCAACAGAAGCAGATGCAGTGGTTTTAGTGAGGCGAACAGAAGCAGATGCAGTGGTGTTAGTGAGTTCAACAGAAGCAGAGGTATTGGTTTTAGTGAGTTCAACAGAAGCAGATGCAGTGGTTTTAGTGAGTTCAACAGAAGCAGATGCAGTGGTTTTAGCGGGTTCAACAGAAGCAGATGCAGTGGTTTTAGTGAGTTCAACAGAAGCAGATGCAGTGGTTTTAGTGAGTTCATCAGAAGCAGATGCAGTGATTTTAGCGGGTTCAACAGAAGCAGATGCAGTGGTTTTAGCAAGTTCAACAGAAGCAGATGCAGTGGTGTCAGTGAGTTCAACAGAAGCAGATGCAGTGGTTTTAGTGAGTTCAACGGAAGCAGTGGTAAAGGTTTTAGTGCCTTCAACAGAAGCAGATTCAGTGGTTTTAGTGAGTTCAACAGAAGGAGAGCTAATGGCTTTAGTGAGTTCAACAGAAGCAGATGCAGTGGTTCTAGTGAGTTCAACAGAAGCAGATGCAGTGGTTTTAGTGAGTTCAACAGAAGCAGTGGTAATGGTTTTAGTGAGTTCAAAGAAGCAGATGCAGTGGTTTTAGTGAGTTCAACAGAAGCAGAGTTAATGGTTTTAGTGAGTTCGACAGAAGCAGATGCAGTGGTTCTAGTGAGTGCAACAGAAGCAGATGCAGTGGTTTTAGCGGGTTCAACAGAAGCAGATGCAGTGGTTTTAGTGAGTTCAACAGAAGCAGATGCAGTGGTTTTAGCGGGTTCAACAGAAGCAGATGCAGTGGTTTTAGCAAGTTCAACAGAAGCAGATGCAGTGGTGTCAGTGAGTTCAACAGAAGCAGATGTAGTGATTTTAGTGAGTTCAACAGATGCAGTGGTTTTAGTGAGTTCAACGGAAGCAGTGGTAATGGTTTTAGTGCGTTCAACAGAAGCAGATGCAGTGGTTTTAGTGAGTTCAACAGAAGCAGAGCTAATGGCTTTAGTGAGTTCAACAGAAGCAGATGCAGTGGTTCTAGTGAGTTCAACAGAAACAGATGCAGTGGTTTTAGTGAGTTCAACAGAAGCAGTGGTAATGGTTTTAGTGAGTTCAAAGAAGCAGATGCAGTGGTTTTAGTGAGTTCAACAGAAGCAGAGTTAATGGTTTTAGTGAGTTCAACAGAAGCAGATGCAGTGGTTTTAGTGAGTTCAACAGAAGCAGCTGCAGTGGTTCTAGTGAGTTCAACAGAAGCAGATGCAGCGGTTTTAGTGAGTTCAACATAAGCAGATGCAGTGGTTTTAGTGAGTTCAACAGATGCAGAGGTAATGGTTTTAGTGAGTTCAACAGAAGCAGAGGTAATGGTTTTAGTGAGTTCAACAGAAGCAAATGTAGTGGTTTTAGTGAGTTCAACAGAAGCAGATGGAGTGGTTTTAGTGAGTTCAACAGAATCATATGCAGTGGTTTTAGTGAGTTCAACAGAAGCAGAGCTAATGTTTTTAGTGAGTTCAACAGAAGCAGCTGCAGTGGTTCTAGTGAGTTCAACAGAAGCAGATGCAGCGGTTTTAGTGAGTTCAACAGAAGCAGTGGTAATGGTTTTAGTGAGTTCAACAGAAGCAGGTGCAGTGGTTTTAGTGAGTTCAACAGAAGCAGAGGTAATGGTTTTAGTGAGTTCAACAGAAGCAGATGCAGTGGTTTTAGTGAGGCGAACAGAAGCAGATGCAGTGGTGTTAGTGAGTTCAACAGAAGCAGAGGTATTGGTTTTAGTGAGTTCAACAGAAGCAGATGCAGTGGTTTTAGTGAGTTCAACAGAAGCAGATGCAGTGGTTTTAGTGGGTTCAACAGAAGCAGATGCAGTGGTTTTAGTGAGTTCAACAGAAGCAGATGCAGTGGTTTTAGTGAGTTCAACAGAAGCAGATGCAGTGGTTTTAGTGAGTTCAACAGAAGCAGATGCAGTGGTTTTAGCAGGTTCAACAGAAGCAGATGCAGTGGTTTTAGCAAGTTCAACAGAAGCAGATGCAGTGGTGTCAGTGAGTTCAACAGAAGCAGATGCAGTGGTTTTAGTGAGTTCAACAGAAGCAGATGCAGTGGTGTTAGTGAGTTCAACAGAAGCAGAGGTATTAGTTTTAGTGAGTTCAACAGAAGCAGATGCAGTGGTTTTAGTGAGTTCAACAGAAGCAGATGCAGTGGTTTTAGTGAGTTCAATAGAACAGGGGCATAGCCAGGATTGTCTAACAGTGGGGCCTGAAGCTAATGTAGTTGGGTCCACCACAGTCACATTAACATCTGTCAATGCCCACACAGTGCTGCTGAGTGGGCATTTATAAATTGTGGGTGGGCCTTGCCCACTCAGGCCCTACCCTGTCTACGCCTCTGCAACAGAAGCAGGTGCAGTGGTTTTAGTGATTTCAACAGAAGCAGAGGTATTGGTTTTAGTGAGTTCAACAGAAGCAGATGCAGTGGTTTTAGTGAGTTCAACAGAAGCAGATGCAGTGGTTTTAGCGGGTTCAACAGAAGCAGATGCAGTGGTTTTAGTGAGTTCAACAAAAGCAGATGCAGTGGTTTTAGTGAGTTCAACAGAAGCAGATGCAGTGGTTTTAGCGGGTTCAACAGAAGCAGATGCAGTGGTTTTAGCGAGTTCAACAGAAGCAGATGCAGTGGTGTCAGTGAGTTCAACAGAAGCAGATGCAGTGATTTTAGTGAGTTCAACAGATGCAGTGGTTTTAGTGAGTTCAACGGAAGCAGTGGTAATGGTTTTAGTGCGTTCAACAGAAGCAGATGCAGTGGTTTTAGTGAGTTCAACAGAAGCAGAGCAAATGGCTTTAGTGAGTTCAACAGAAGCAGATGCAGTGGTTCTAGTGAGTTCAGCAGAAGCAGATTCAGTGGTTTTAGTGAGTTCAACAGAAGCAGTGGTAATGGTTTTAGTGAGTTCAAAGAAGCAGATGCAGTGGTTTTAATGAGTTCAACAGAAGCAGAGTTAATGGTTTTAGTGAGTTCAACAGAGGCAGATGCAGTGGTTTTAGTGAGTTCAACAGAAGCAGATGCAGTGGTGTTAGTGAGTTCAACAGAAGCAGAGGTATTAGTTTTAGTGAGTTCAACAGAAGCAGATGCAGTGGTTTTAGAGAGTTCAACAGAAGCAGATCCAGTGGTTTTAGTGAGTTCAACAGAAGCAGATGCAGTGGTTTTAGTGAGTTCAATAGAACAGGGGCATAGCCAGGATTGTCTAACAGTGGGGCCTGAAGCTAATGTAGTTGGGTCCACCACAGTCACATTAACATCTGTCAATGCCCACACAGTGCTGCTGAGTGGGCATTTATAAATTGTGGGTGGGCCTTGCCCACTCAGGCCCTACCCTGTCTACGCCTCTGCAACAGAAGCAGGTGCAGTGGTTTTAGTGATTTCAACAGAAGCAGAGGTATTGGTTTTAGTGAGTTCAACAGAAGCAGATGCAGTGGTTTTAGTGAGTTCAACAGAAGCAGATGCAGTGGTTTTAGCGGGTTCAACAGAAGCAGATTCAGTGGTTTTAGTGAGTTCAACAAAAGCAGATGCAGTGGTTTTAGTGAGTTCAACAGAAGCAGATGCAGTGGTTTTAGCGGGTTCAACAGAAGCAGATGCAGTGGTTTTAGCGAGTTCAACAGAAGCAGATGCAGTGGTGTCAGTGAGTTCAACAGAAGCAGATGCAGTGATTTTAGTGAGTTCAACAGATGCAGTGGTTTTAGTGAGTTCAACGGAAGCAGTGGTAATGGTTTTAGTGCGTTCAACAGAAGCAGATGCAGTGGTTTTAGTGAGTTCAACAGAAGCAGAGCAAATGGCTTTAGTGAGTTCAACAGAAGCAGATGCAGTGGTTCTAGTGAGTTCAGCAGAAGCAGATTCAGTGGTTTTAGTGAGTTCAACAGAAGCAGTGGTAATGGTTTTAGTGAGTTCAAAGAAGCAGATGCAGTGGTTTTAATGAGTTCAACAGAAGCAGAGTTAATGGTTTTAGTGAGTTCAACAGAGGCAGATGCAGTGGTTTTAGTGAGTTCAACAGAAGCAGATGCAGTGGTGTTAGTGAGTTCAACAGAAGCAGAGGTATTAGTTTTAGTGAGTTCAACAGAAGCAGATGCAGTGGTTTTAGAGAGTTCAACAGAAGCAGATCCAGTGGTTTTAGTGAGTTCAACAGAAGCAGATGCAGTGGTTTTAGTGAGTTCAATAGAACAGGGGCATAGCCAGGATTGTCTAACAGTGGGGCCTGAAGCTAATGTAGTTGGGTCCACCACAGTCACATTAACATCTGTCAATGCCCACACAGTGCTGCTGAGTGGGCATTTACAAATTGTGGGTGGGCCTTGCCCACTCAGGCCCTACCCTGTCTACGCCTCTGCAACAGAAGCAGATGCAGTGGTTTTAGTGAGTTCAACAGTAGCAGGTGCAGTGGTTTTAGTGAGTTCAACAGAAGCAGAGGTATTGGTTTTAGTGAGTTCAAAATAAGCAGATACAGTGGTTTGAGCGGGTTCAACAGAAGCAGATGCAGTGGTTTTAGTGAGTTCAACAGAAGCAGATGCAGTGGTTTTAGTGAGTTCAACAGAAGCAGATGCAGTGGTTTTAGTGAGTTCAACAGAAGCAGATGCAGTGGTTTTAGCGGGTTCAACAGAAGCAGATGCAGTGGTTTTAGCGAGTTCAACAGAAGCAGATGCAGTGGTGTCAGTGAGTTCAACAGAAGCAGATGCAGTGATTTTAGTGAGTTCAACAGATGCAGTGGTTTTAGTGAGTTCAACGGAAGCAGTGCTGATGGTTTTAGTGCGTTCAACAGAAGCAGATGCAGTGGTTTTAGTGAGTTCAACAGAAGCAGAGCAAATGGCTTTAGTGAGTTCAACAGAAGCAGATGCAGTGGATCTAGTGAGTTCAACAGAAGCAGATGCAGTGGTTTTAGTGAGTTCAACAGAAGCAGTGGTAATGGTTTTAGTGAGTTCAAAGAAGCAGATGCAGTGGTTTTAGTGAGTTCAACAGAAGCAGAGTTAATGGTTTTAGTGAGTTCAACAGAAGCAGATGCAGCGGATTTAGTGAGTTCAACAGAAGCAGTGGTAATGGTTTTAGTGAGTTCAACAAAAGCAGGTGCAGTGGTTTTAGTGAGTTCAACAGAAGCAGAGGTAATGGTTTTAGTGAGTTCAACAGAAGCAGATGCAGTGGTTTTAGTGAGGCGAACAGAAGCAGATGCAGTGGTGTTAGTGAGTTCAACAGAAGCAGATGCAGCAGTTTTAGTGAGTTCAACAGAAGCAGTGGTAATGGTTTTAGTGAGTTCAACAGAAGCAGATGCAGTGGTTTTAGTGAGGCGAACAGAAGCAGTTGCAGTGGTGTTAGTGAGTTCAACAGAAGCAGAGGTATTGGTTTTAGTGAGTTCAACAGAAGCAGATGCAGTGGTTTTAGTGAGTTCAACAGAAGCAGATGCAGTGGTTTTAGCGGGTTCAACAGAAGCAGATGCAGTGGTTTTAGTGAGTTCAACAGAAGCAGATGCAGTGGTTTTAGTGAGTTCATCAGAAGCAGATGCAGTGATTTTAGCGGGTTCAACAGAAGCAGATGCAGTGGTTTTAGCAAGTTCAACAGAAGCAGATGCAGTGGTGTCAGTGAGTTCAACAGAAGCAGATGCAGTGATTTTAGTGAGTTCAACAGATGCAGTGGTTTTAGTGAGTTCAACGGAAGCAGTGGTAAAGGTTTTAGTGCCTTCAACAGAAGCAGATTCAGTGGTTTTAGTGAGTTCAACAGAAGGAGAGCTAATGGCTTTAGTGAGTTCAACAGAAGCAGATGCAGTGGTTCTAGTGAGTTCAACAGAAGCAGATGCAGTGGTTTTAGTGAGTTCAACAGAAGCAGTGGTAATGGTTTTAGTGAGTTCAAAGAAGCAGATGCAGTGGTTTTAGTGAGTTCAACAGAAGCAGAGTTAATGGTTTTAGTGAGTTCGACAGAAGCAGATGCAGTGGTTCTAGTGAGTGCAACAGAAGCAGATGCAGTGGTTTTAGCGGGTTCAACAGAAGCAGATGCAGTGGTTTTAGTGAGTTCAACAGAAGCAGATGCAGTGGTTTTAGCGGGTTCAACAGAAGCAGATGCAGTGGTTTTAGCAAGTTCAACAGAAGCAGATGCAGTGGTGTCAGTGAGTTCAACAGAAGCAGATGTAGTGATTTTAGTGAGTTCAACAGATGCAGTGGTTTTAGTGAGTTCAACGGAAGCAGTGGTAATGGTTTTAGTGCGTTCAACAGAAGCAGATGCAGTGGTTTTAGTGAGTTCAACAGAAGCAGAGCTAATGGCTTTAGTGAGTTCAACAGAAGCAGATGCAGTGGTTCTAGTGAGTTCAACAGAAGCAGATGCAGTGGTTTTAGTGAGTTCAACAGAAGCAGTGGTAATGGTTTTAGTGAGTTCAAAGAAGCAGATGCAGTGGTTTTAGTGAGTTCAACAGAAGCAGAGTTAATGGTTTTAGTGAGTTCAACAGAAGCAGATGCAGTGGTTTTAGTGAGTTCAACAGAAGCAGCTGCAGTGGTTCTAGTGAGTTCAACAGAAGCAGATGCAGCGGTTTTAGTGAGTTCAACATAAGCAGATGCAGTGGTTTTAGTGAGTTCAACAGATGCAGAGGTAATGGTTTTAGTGAGTTCAACAGAAGCAGAGGTAATGGTTTTAGTGAGTTCAACAGAAGCAGATGTAGTGGTTTTAGTGAGTTCAACAGAAGCAGATGGAGTGGTTTTAGTGAGTTCAACAGAATCATATGCAGTGGTTTTAGTGAGTTCAACAGAAGCAGAGCTAATGGTTTTAGTGAGTTCAACAGAAGCAGCTGCAGTGGTTCTAGTGAGTTCAACAGAAGCAGATGCAGCAGTTTTAGTGAGTTCAACAGAAGCAGTGGTAATGGTTTTAGTGAGTTCAACAGAAGCAGGTGCAGTGGTTTTAGTGAGTTCAACAGAAGCAGAGGTAATGGTTTTAGTGAGTTCAACAGAAGCAGGTGCAGTGGTTTTAGTGAGTTCAACAGAAGCAGATGCAGTGGTTTTAGCGGGTTCAACAGAAGCAGATGCAGTGGTTTTAGTTAGTTCAACAGAAGCAGATGCAGTGGTTTTAGTGAGTTCAACAGAAGCAGATGCAGTGGTTTTAGTGAGTTCAGCAGAAGCAGATGCAGTGGTTTTAGCGGGTTCAACAGAAGCAGATGCAGTGGTGTCAGTGAGTTCAACAGAAGCAGATGCAGTGATTTTAGTGAGTTCAACAGATGCAGTGGTTTTAGTGAGTTCAACGGAAGCAGTGGTAATGGTTTTAGTGCGTTCAACAGAAGCAGATGCAGTGGTTTTAGTGAGTTCAACAGAAGCAGAGCTAATGGCTTTAGTGAGTTCAACAGAAGCAGATGCAGTGGTTCTAGTGAGTTCAACAGAAGCAGATGCAGTGGTTTTAGTGAGTTCAACAGAAGCAGTGGTAATGGTTTTAGTGAGTTCAAAGAAGCAGATGCAGTGGTTTTAGTGAGTTCAACAGAAGCAGAGTTAATGGTTTTAGTGAGTTCAACAGAAGCAGATGCAGTGGTTTTAGTGAGTTCAACAGAAGCAGATGCAGTGGTGTTAGTGAGTTCAGCAGAAGCAGAGGTATTAGTTTTAGTGAGTTCAACAGAAGCAGATGCAATGGTTTTAGTGAGTTCAACAGAAGCAGATGCAGTGGTTTTAGAGAGTTCAACAGAAGCAGATCCAGTGGTTTTTGTGATTTCAACAGAAGCAGATGCAGTGGTTTTAGTGAGTTCAATTGAACAGGGGCATAGCCAGGATTGTCTAACAGTGGGGCCTGAAGCTAATGTAGTTGGGTCCACCACAGTCACATTAACATCTGTCAATGCCCACACAGTGCTGCTGAGTGGGCATTTACAAATTGTGGGTGGGCCTTGCCCACTCAGGCCCTACCCTGTCTACGCCTCTGCAACAGAAGCAGATGCAGTGGTTTTAGTGAGTTCAACAGAAGCAGGTGCAGTGGCTTTAGTGAGTTCAACAGAAGCAGAGGTATTGGTTTTAGTGAGTTCAACAGAAGCAGATGCAATGGTTTTAGTGAGTTCAACAGAAGCAGATGCAGTGGTTTTAGCGGGTTCAACAGAAGCAGATGCAGTGGTTTTAGTGAGTTCAACAGAAGCAGATGCAGTGGTTTTAGTGAGTTCAACAGAAGCAGATGCAGTGGTTTTAGTGAGTTCAACAGAAGCAGATGCAGTGGTTTTAGCGGGTTCAACAGAAGCAGATGCAGTGGTTTTAGCGAGTTCAACAGAATCATATGCAGTGGTGTCAGTGAGTTCAACAGAAGCAGATGCAGTGATTTTAGTGAGTTCAACAGATGCAGTGGTTTTAGTGAGTTCAACGGAAGCAGTGGTAATGGTTTTAGTGCGTTCAACAGAAGCAGATGCAGTGGTTTTAGTGAGTTCAACAGAAGCAGAGCAAATGGCTTTAGTGAGTTCAACAGAAGCAGATGCAGTGGTTCTAGTGAGTTCAACAGAAGTAGAGGTAATGGTTTTAGTGAGTTCAACAGAAGCAGATGCAGTGGTTTTAGTGAGTTCAACAGAAGCAGATGGAGTGGTTTTAGTGACTTCAACAGAATCATATGCAGTGGTTTTAGTGAGTTCAACAGAAGCAGAGCTAATGGTTTTAGTGAGTTCAACAGAAGCAGCTGCAGTGGTTCTAGTGAGTTCAACAGAAGCAGATGCAGCAGTTTTAGTGAGTTCATTAGAAGCAGTGGTAATTGTTTTAGTGAGTTCAACAGAAGCAGATGCAGTGGTTTTAGTGAGGCGAACAGAAGCAGATGCAGTGGTGTTAGTGAGTTCAACAGAAGCAGAGGTATTGGTTTTAGTGAGTTCAACAGAAGCAGATGCAGTGGTTTTAGTGAGTTCAACAGAAGCAGATGCAGTGGTTTTAGCGGGTTCAACAGAAGCAGATGCAGTGGTTTTAGTGAGTTCAACAGAAGCAGATGCAGTGGTTTTAGTGAGTTCAACAGAAGCAGATGCAGTGATTTTAGCGGGTTCAACAGAAGCAGATGCAGTGGTTTTAGCGAGTTCAACAGAAGCAGATGCAGTGGTGTCAGTGAGTTCAACAGAAGCAGATGCAGTGATTTTAGTGAGTTCAACAGATGCAGTGGTTTTAGTGAGTTCAACGGAAGCAGTGGTAAAAGTTTTAGTGCCTTCAACAGAAGCAGATTCAGTGTTTTTAGTGAGTTCAACAGAAGGAGAGCTAATGGCTTTAGTGAGTTCAACAGAAGCAGATGCAGTGGTTCTAGTGAGTTCAACAGAAGTAGATGCAGTGGTTTTAGTGAGTTCAACAGAAGCAGTGGTAATGGTTTTAGTGAGTTCAAAGAAGCAGATGCAGTGGTTTTAGTGAGTTCAACAGAAGCAGAGTTAATGGTTTTAGTGAGTTCGACAGAAGCAGATGCAGTGGTTCTAGTGAGTGCAACAGAAGCAGATGCAGTGGTTTTAGCGGGTTCAACAGAAGCAGATGCAGTGGTTTTAGTGAGTTCAACAGAAGCAGATGCAGTGGTTTTAGCGGGTTCAACAGAAGCAGATGCAGTGGTTTTAGCAAGTTCAACAGAAGCAGATGCAGTGGTGTCAGTGAGTTCAACAGAAGCAGATGTAGTGATTTTAGTGAGTTCAACAGATGCAGTGGTTTTAGTGAGTTCAACGGAAGCAGTGGTAATGGTTTTAGTGCGTTCAACAGAAGCAGATGCAGTGGTTTTAGTGAGTTCAACAGAAGCAGAGCTAATGGCTTTAGTGAGTTCAACAGAAGCAGATGCAGTGGTTCTAGTGAGTTCAACAGAAGCAGATGCAGTGGTTTTAGTGAGTTCAACAGAAGCAGTGGTAATGGTTTTAGTGAGTTCAAAGAAGCAGATGCAGTGGTTTTAGTGAGTTCAACAGAAGCAGAGTTAATGGTTTTAGTGAGTTCAACAGAAGCAGATGCAGTGGTTTTAGTGAGTTCAACAGAAGCAGCTGCAGTGGTTCTAGTGAGTTCAACAGAAGCAGATGCAGCGGTTTTAGTGAGTTCAACATAAGCAGATGCAGTGGTTTTAGTGAGTTCAACAGATGCAGAGGTAATGGTTTTAGTGAGTTCAACAGAAGCAGAGGTAATGGTTTTAGTGAGTTCAACAGAAGCAGATGTAGTGGTTTTAGTGAGTTCAACAGAAGCAGATGGAGTGGTTTTAGTGAGTTCAACAGAATCATATGCAGTGGTTTTAGTGAGTTCAACAGAAGCAGAGCTAATGGTTTTAGTGAGTTCAACAGAAGCAGCTGCAGTGGTTCTAGTGAGTTCAACAGAAGCAGATGCAGCAGTTTTAGTGAGTTCAACAGAAGCAGTGGTAATGGTTTTAGTGAGTTCAACAGAAGCAGGTGCAGTGGTTTTAGTGAGTTCAACAGAAGCAGAGGTAATGGTTTTAGTGAGTTCAACAGAAGCAGGTGCAGTGGTTTTAGTGAGTTCAACAGAAGCAGATGCAGTGGTTTTAGCGGGTTCAACAGAAGCAGATGCAGTGGTTTTAGTTAGTTCAACAGAAGCAGATGCAGTGGTTTTAGTGAGTTCAACAGAAGCAGATGCAGTGGTTTTAGTGAGTTCAGCAGAAGCAGATGCAGTGGTTTTAGCGGGTTCAACAGAAGCAGATGCAGTGGTGTCAGTGAGTTCAACAGAAGCAGATGCAGTGATTTTAGTGAGTTCAACAGATGCAGTGGTTTTAGTGAGTTCAACGGAAGCAGTGGTAATGGTTTTAGTGCGTTCAACAGAAGCAGATGCAGTGGTTTTAGTGAGTTCAACAGAAGCAGAGCTAATGGCTTTAGTGAGTTCAACAGAAGCAGATGCAGTGGTTCTAGTGAGTTCAACAGAAGCAGATGCAGTGGTTTTAGTGAGTTCAACAGAAGCAGTGGTAATGGTTTTAGTGAGTTCAAAGAAGCAGATGCAGTGGTTTTAGTGAGTTCAACAGAAGCAGAGTTAATGGTTTTAGTGAGTTCAACAGAAGCAGATGCAGTGGTTTTAGTGAGTTCAACAGAAGCAGATGCAGTGGTGTTAGTGAGTTCAGCAGAAGCAGAGGTATTAGTTTTAGTGAGTTCAACAGAAGCAGATGCAATGGTTTTAGTGAGTTCAACAGAAGCAGATGCAGTGGTTTTAGAGAGTTCAACAGAAGCAGATCCAGTGGTTTTAGTGATTTCAACAGAAGCAGATGCAGTGGTTTTAGTGAGTTCAATTGAACAGGGGCATAGCCAGGATTGTCTAACAGTGGGGCCTGAAGCTAATGTAGTTGGGTCCACCACAGTCACATTAACATCTGTCAATGCCCACACAGTGCTGCTGAGTGGGCATTTACAAATTGTGGGTGGGCCTTGCCCACTCAGGCCCTACCCTGTCTACGCCTCTGCAACAGAAGCAGATGCAGTGGTTTTAGTGAGTTCAACAGAAGCAGGTGCAGTGGCTTTAGTGAGTTCAACAGAAGCAGAGGTATTGGTTTTAGTGAGTTCAACAGAAGCAGATGCAATGGTTTTAGTGAGTTCAACAGAAGCAGATGCAGTGGTTTTAGCGGGTTCAACAGAAGCAGATGCAGTGGTTTTAGTGAGTTCAACAGAAGCAGATGCAGTGGTTTTAGTGAGTTCAACAGAAGCAGATGCAGTGGTTTTAGTGAGTTCAACAGAAGCAGATGCAGTGGTTTTAGCGGGTTCAACAGAAGCAGATGCAGTGGTTTTAGCGAGTTCAACAGAATCATATGCAGTGGTGTCAGTGAGTTCAACAGAAGCAGATGCAGTGATTTTAGTGAGTTCAACAGATGCAGTGGTTTTAGTGAGTTCAACGGAAGCAGTGGTAATGGTTTTAGTGCGTTCAACAGAAGCAGATGCAGTGGTTTTAGTGAGTTCAACAGAAGCAGAGCAAATGGCTTTAGTGAGTTCAACAGAAGCAGATGCAGTGGTTCTAGTGAGTTCAACAGAAGTAGAGGTAATGGTTTTAGTGAGTTCAACAGAAGCAGATGCAGTGGTTTTAGTGAGTTCAACAGAAGCAGATGGAGTGGTTTTAGTGACTTCAACAGAATCATATGCAGTGGTTTTAGTGAGTTCAACAGAAGCAGAGCTAATGGTTTTAGTGAGTTCAACAGAAGCAGCTGCAGTGGTTCTAGTGAGTTCAACAGAAGCAGATGCAGCAGTTTTAGTGAGTTCATTAGAAGCAGTGGTAATTGTTTTAGTGAGTTCAACAGAAGCAGATGCAGTGGTTTTAGTGAGGCGAACAGAAGCAGATGCAGTGGTGTTAGTGAGTTCAACAGAAGCAGAGGTATTGGTTTTAGTGAGTTCAACAGAAGCAGATGCAGTGGTTTTAGTGAGTTCAACAGAAGCAGATGCAGTGGTTTTAGCGGGTTCAACAGAAGCAGATGCAGTGGTTTTAGTGAGTTCAACAGAAGCAGATGCAGTGGTTTTAGTGAGTTCAACAGAAGCAGATGCAGTGATTTTAGCGGGTTCAACAGAAGCAGATGCAGTGGTTTTAGCGAGTTCAACAGAAGCAGATGCAGTGGTGTCAGTGAGTTCAACAGAAGCAGATGCAGTGATTTTAGTGAGTTCAACAGATGCAGTGGTTTTAGTGAGTTCAACGGAAGCAGTGGTAAAAGTTTTAGTGCCTTCAACAGAAGCAGATTCAGTGTTTTTAGTGAGTTCAACAGAAGGAGAGCTAATGGCTTTAGTGAGTTCAACAGAAGCAGATGCAGTGGTTCTAGTGAGTTCAACAGAAGCAGATGCAGTGGTTTTAGTGAGTTCAACAGAAGCAGTGATAATGGTTTTAGTGAGTTCAAAGAAGCAGATGCAGTGGTTTTAGTGAGTTCAACAGAAGCAGAGTTAATGGTTTTAGTGAGTTCGACAGAAGCAGATGCAGTGGTTCTAGTGAGTTCAACAGAAGCAGATGCAGTGGTTTTAGCGGGTTCAACAGAAGCAGATGCAGTGGTTTTAGTGAGTTTAACAGAAGCAGATGCAGTGGTTTTAGCGGGTTCAACAGAAGCAGATGCAGTGGTTTTAGCAAGTTCAACAGAAGCAGATGCAGTGGTGTCAGTGAGTTCAACAGAAGCAGATGCAGGGATTTTAGTGAGTTCAACAGATGCAGTGGTTTTAGTGAGTTCAACGGAAGCAGTGGTAATGGTTTTAGTGCGTTCAACAGAAGCAGATGCAGTGGTTTTAGTGAGTTCAACAGAAGCAGAGCTAATGGATTTAGTGAGTTCAACAGAAGCAGATGCAGTGGTTCTAGTGAGTTCAACAGAAGCAGATGCAGTGGTTTTAGTGAGTTCAACAGAAGCAGTGGTAATGGTTTTAGTGAGTTCAAAGAAGCAGATGCAGTGGTTTTAGTGAGTTCAACAGAAGCAGAGTTAATGGTTTTAGTGAGTTCAACAGAAGCAGATGCAGTGGTTTTAGTGAGTTCAACAGAAGCAGCTGCAGTGGTTCTAGTGAGTTCAACAGAAGCAGATGCAGCGGTTTTAGTGAGTTCAACATAAGCAGATGCAGTGGTTTTAGTGAGTTCAACAGAAGCAGAGGTAATGGTTTTAGTGAGTTCAACAGAAGCAGAGGTAATGGTTTTAGTGAGTTCAACAGAAGCAGATGTAGTGGTTTTAGTGAGTTCAACAGAAGCAGATGGAGTGGTTTTAGTGAGTTCAACAGAATCATATGCAGTGGTTTTAGTGAGTTCAACAGAAGCAGAGCTAATGGTTTTAGTGAGTTCAACAGAAGCAGCTGCAGCGGTTCTAGTGAGTTCAACAGAAGCAGATGCAGCGGATTTAGTGAGTTCAACAGAAGCAGTGGTAATGGTTTTAGTGAGTTCAACAAAAGCAGGTGCAGTGGTTTTAGTGAGTTCAACAGAAGCAGAGGTAATGGTTTTAGTGAGTTCAACAGAAGCAGATGCAGTGGTTTTAGTGAGGCGAACAGAAGCAGATGCAGTGGTGTTAGTGAGTTCAACAGAAGCAGATGCAGCAGTTTTAGTGAGTTCAACAGAAGCAGTGGTAATGGTTTTAGTGAGTTCAACAGAAGCAGATGCAGTGGTTTTAGTGAGGCGAACAGAAGCAGTTGCAGTGGTGTTAGTGAGTTCAACAGAAGCAGAGGTATTGGTTTTAGTGAGTTCAACAGAAGCAGATGCAGTGGTTTTAGTGAGTTCAACAGAAGCAGATGCAGTGGTTTTAGCGGGTTCAACAGAAGCAGATGCAGTGGTTTTAGTGAGTTCAACAGAAGCAGATGCAGTGGTTTTAGTGAGTTCATCAGAAGCAGATGCAGTGATTTTAGCGGGTTCAACAGAAGCAGATGCAGTGGTTTTAGCAAGTTCAACAGAAGCAGATGCAGTGGTGTCAGTGAGTTCAACAGAAGCAGATGCAGTGATTTTAGTGAGTTCAACAGATGCAGTGGTTTTAGTGAGTTCAACGGAAGCAGTGGTAAAGGTTTTAGTGCCTTCAACAGAAGCAGATTCAGTGGTTTTAGTGAGTTCAACAGAAGGAGAGCTAATGGCTTTAGTGAGTTCAACAGAAGCAGATGCAGTGGTTCTAGTGAGTTCAACAGAAGCAGATGCAGTGGTTTTAGTGAGTTCAACAGAAGCAGTGGTAATGGTTTTAGTGAGTTCAAAGAAGCAGATGCAGTGGTTTTAGTGAGTTCAACAGAAGCAGAGTTAATGGTTTTAGTGAGTTCGACAGAAGCAGATGCAGTGGTTCTAGTGAGTGCAACAGAAGCAGATGCAGTGGTTTTAGCGGGTTCAACAGAAGCAGATGCAGTGGTTTTAGTGAGTTCAACAGAAGCAGATGCAGTGGTTTTAGCGGGTTCAACAGAAGCAGATGCAGTGGTTTTAGCAAGTTCAACAGAAGCAGATGCAGTGGTGTCAGTGAGTTCAACAGAAGCAGATGTAGTGATTTTAGTGAGTTCAACAGATGCAGTGGTTTTAGTGAGTTCAACGGAAGCAGTGGTAATGGTTTTAGTGCGTTCAACAGAAGCAGATGCAGTGGTTTTAGTGAGTTCAACAGAAGCAGAGCTAATGGCTTTAGTGAGTTCAACAGAAGCAGATGCAGTGGTTCTAGTGAGTTCAACAGAAGCAGATGCAGTGGTTTTAGTGAGTTCAACAGAAGCAGTGGTAATGGTTTTAGTGAGTTCAAAGAAGCAGATGCAGTGGTTTTAGTGAGTTCAACAGAAGCAGAGTTAATGGTTTTAGTGAGTTCAACAGAAGCAGATGCAGTGGTTTTAGTGAGTTCAACAGAAGCAGCTGCAGTGGTTCTAGTGAGTTCAACAGAAGCAGATGCAGCGGTTTTAGTGAGTTCAACATAAGCAGATGCAGTGGTTTTAGTGAGTTCAACAGATGCAGAGGTAATGGTTTTAGTGAGTTCAACAGAAGCAGAGGTAATGGTTTTAGTGAGTTCAACAGAAGCAGATGTAGTGGTTTTAGTGAGTTCAACAGAAGCAGATGGAGTGGTTTTAGTGAGTTCAACAGAATCATATGCAGTGGTTTTAGTGAGTTCAACAGAAGCAGAGCTAATGGTTTTAGTGAGTTCAACAGAAGCAGCTGCAGTGGTTCTAGTGAGTTCAACAGAAGCAGATGCAGCAGTTTTAGTGAGTTCAACAGAAGCAGTGGTAATGGTTTTAGTGAGTTCAACAGAAGCAGGTGCAGTGGTTTTAGTGAGTTCAACAGAAGCAGAGGTAATGGTTTTAGTGAGTTCAACAGAAGCAGAGGTAATGGTTTTAGTGAGTTCAACAGAAGCAGATGTAGTGGTTTTAGTGAGTTCAACAGAAGCAGATGGAGTGGTTTTAGTGAGTTCAACAGAATCATATGCAGTGGTTTTAGTGAGTTCAACAGAAGCAGAGCTAATGGTTTTAGTGAGTTCAACAGAAGCATCTGCAGTGGTTCTAGTGAGTTCAACAGAAGCAGATGCAGCGGTTTTAGTGAGTTCAACAGAAGCAGTGGTAATTGTTTTAGTGAGTTCAACAAAAGCAGGTGCAGTGGTTTTAGTGAGTTCAACAGAAGCAGAGGTAATGGTTTTAGTGAGTTCAACAGAAGCAGATGCAGTGGTTTTAGTGAGGCGAACAGAAGCAGATGCAGTGGTGTTAGTGAGATCAACAGAAGCAGAGGTATTGGTTTTAGTGAGTTCAACAGAAGCAGATGCAGTGGTTTTAGTGAGTTCAACAGAAGCAGATGCAGTGGTTTTAGTGGGTTCAACAGAAGCAGATGCAGTGGTTTTAGTGAGTTCAACAGAAGCAGATGCAGTGGTTTTAGTGAGTTCAACAGAAGCAGATGCAGTGGTTTTAGTGAGTTCAACAGAAGCAGATGCAGTGGTTTTAGTGAGTTCAACAGAAGCAGATGCAGTGGTTTTAGCAGGTTTAACAGAAGCAGATGCAGTGGTGTCAGTGAGTTCAACAGAAGCAGATGCAGTGATTTTAGTGAGTTCAACAGATGCAGTGGTTTTAGTGAGTTCAACGGAAGCAGTGGTAATGGTTTTAGTGCGTTCAACAGAAGCAGATGCAGTGGTTTTAGTGAGTTCAACAGAAGCAGTGGTAATGGTTTTAGTGAGTTCAACAAAAGCAGGTGCAGTGGTTTTAGTGAGTTCAACAGAAGCAGAGGTAATGGTTTTAGTGAGTTCAACAGAAGCAGATGCAGCTTTTTTTAGTGAGGCGAACAGAAGCAGATGCAGTGGTGTTAGTGAGATCAACAGAAGCAGAGGTTTTGGTTTTAGTGAGTTCAACAGAAGCAGATGCAGTGGTTTTAGTGAGTTCAACAGAAGCAGATGCAGTGGTTTTAGTGGGTTCAACAGAAGCAGATGCAGTGGTTTTAGTGAGTTCAACAGAAGCAGATGCAGTGGTTTTAGTGAGTTCAACAGAAGCAGATGCAGTGGTTTTAGTGAGTTCAACAGAAGCAGATGCAGTGGTTTTAGCAGGTTCAACAGAAGCAGATGCAGTGGTGTCAGTGAGTTCAGCAGAAGCAGATGCAGTGATTTTAGTGAGTTCAACAGATGCAGTGGTTTTAGTGAGTTCAACGGAAGCAGTGGTAATGGTTTTAGTGCGTTCAACAGAAGCAGATGCAGTGGTTTTAGTGAGTTCAACAGAAGCAGAGCTAATGGCTTTAGTGAGTTCAACAGAAGCAGATGCAGTGGTTCTAGTGAGTTCAACAGAAGCAGATGCAGTGGTTTTAGTGAGTTCAACAGAAGCAGTGGTAATGGTTTTAGTGAGTTCAAAGAAGCAGATGCAGTGGTTTTAGTGAGTTCAACAGAAGCAGAGTTAATGGTTTTAGTGAGTTCAACAGAAGCAGATGCAGTGGTTTTAGTGAGTTCAACAGAAGCAGCTGCAGTGGTTCTAGTGAGTTCAACAGAAGCAGATGCAGCGGTTTTAGTGAGTTCAACATAAGCAGATGCAGTGGTTTTAGTGAGTTCAACAGAAGCAGAGGTAATGGTTTTAGTGAGTTGAACAGAAGCAGAGGTAATGGTTTTAGTGAGTTCAACAGAAGCAGATGTAGTGGTTTTAGTGAGTTCAACAGAAGCAGATGGAGTGGTTTTAGTGAGTTCAACAGAATCATATGCAGTGGTTTTAGTGAGTTCAACAGAAGCGGAGCTAATGGTTTTAGTGAGTTCAACAGAAGCAGCTGCAGCGGTTCTAGTGAGTTCAACAGAAGCAGATGCAGCAGATTTAGTGAGTTCAACAGAAGCAGTGGTAATGGTTTTAGTGAGTTCAACAAAAGCAGGTGCAGTGGTTTTAGTGAGTTCAACAGAAGCAGAGGTAATGGTTTTAGTGAGTTCAACAGAAGCAGATGCAGTGGTTTTAGTGAGGCGAACAGAAGCAGATGCAGTGGTGTTAGTGAGTTCAACAGAAGCAGATGCAGCAGTTTTAGTGAGTTCAACAGAAGCAGTGGTAATGGTTTTAGTGAGTTCAACAGAAGCAGATGCAGTGGTTTTAGTGAGGCGAACAGAAGCAGTTGCAGTGGTGTTAGTGAGTTCAACAGAAGCAGAGGTATTGGTTTTAGTGAGTTCAACAGAAGCAGATGCAGTGGTTTTAGTGAGTTCAACAGAAGCAGATGCAGTGGTTTTAGCGGGTTCAACAGAAGCAGATGCAGTGGTTTTAGTGAGTTCAACAGAAGCAGATGCAGTGGTTTTAGTGAGTTCATCAGAAGCAGATGCAGTGATTTTAGCGGGTTCAACAGAAGCAGATGCAGTGGTTTTAGCAAGTTCAACAGAAGCAGATGCAGTGGTGTCAGTGAGTTCAACAGAAGCAGATGCAGTGATTTTAGTGAGTTCAACAGATGCAGTGGTTTTAGTGAGTTCAACGGAAGCAGTGGTAAAGGTTTTAGTGCCTTCAACAGAAGCAGATTCAGTGGTTTTAGTGAGTTCAACAGAAGGAGAGCTAATGGCTTTAGTGAGTTCAACAGAAGCAGATGCAGTGGTTCTAGTGAGTTCAACAGAAGCAGATGCAGTGGTTTTAGTGTGTTCAACAGAAGCAGTGGTAATGGTTTTAGTGAGTTCAAAGAAGCAGATGCAGTGGTTTTAGTGAGTTCAACAGAAGCAGAGTTAATGGTTTTAGTGAGTTCGACAGAAGCAGATGCAGTGGTTCTAGTGAGTGCAACAGAAGCAGATGCAGTGGTTTTAGCGGGTTCAACAGAAGCAGATGCAGTGGTTTTAGTGAGTTCAACAGAAGCAGATGCAGTGGTTTTAGCGGGTTCAACAGAAGCAGATGCAGTGGTTTTAGCAAGTTCAACAGAAGCAGATGCAGTGGTGTCAGTGAGTTCAACAGAAGCAGATGTAGTGATTTTAGTGAGTTCAACAGATGCAGTGGTTTTAGTGAGTTCAACGGAAGCAGTGGTAATGGTTCTAGTGAGTTCAACAGAAGCAGATGCAGTGGTTTTAGTGAGTTCAACAGAAGCAGTGGTAATGGTTTTAGTGAGTTCAAAGAAGCAGATGCAGTGGTTTTAGTGAGTTCAACAGAAGCAGAGGTAATGGTTTTAGTGAGTTCAACAGAAGCAGATGTAGTGGTTTTAGTGAGTTCAACAGAAGCAGATGGAGTGGTTTTAGTGAGTTCAACAGAAGCAGAGCTAATGGTTTTAGTGAGTTCAACAGAAGCAGCTGCAGTGGTTCTAGTGAGTTCAACAGAAGCAGATGCAGCGGTTTTAGTGAGTTCAACAGAAGCAGTGGTAATGGTTTTAGTGAGTTCAACAGAAGCAGAGCTAATGGTTTTAGTGAGTTCAACAGAAGCAGCTGCAGTGGTTCTAGTGAGTTCAACAGAAGCAGATGCAGCGGTTTTAGTGAGTTCAACAGAAGCAGTGGTAATGGTTTTAGTGAGTTCAACAGAAGCAGGTGCAGTGGTTTTAGTGAGTTCAACAGAAGCAGAGGTAATGGTTTTAGTGAGTTCAACAGAAGCAGAGTTAATGGTTTTAGTGAGTTCAACAGAAGCAGATGCAGTGGTTTTAGTGAGTTCAACAGAAGCAGCTGCAGTGGTTCTAGTGAGTTCAACAGAAGCAGATTCAGCGGTTTTAGTGAGTTCAACATAAGCAGATGCAGTGGTTTTAGTGAGTTCAACAGAAGCAGAGGTAATGGTTTTAGTGAGTTCAACAGAAGCAGAGGTAATGGTTTTAGTGAGTTCAACAGAAGCAGATGTAGTGGTTTTAGTGAGTTCAACAGAAGCAGATGGAGTGGTTTTAGTGAGTTCAACAGAATCATATGCAGTGGTTTTAGTGAGTTCAACAGAAGCAGAGCTAATGGTTTTAGTGAGTTCAACAGAAGCATCTGCAGTGGTTCTAGTGAGTTCAACAGAAGCAGATGCAGCGGTTTTAGTGAGTTCAACAGAAGCAGTGGTAATGGTTTTAGTGAGTTCAACAAAAGCAGGTGCAGTGGTTTTAGTGAGTTCAACAGAAGCAGAGGTAATGGTTTTAGTGAGTTCAACAGAAGCAGATGCAGTGGTTTTAGTGAGGCGAACAGAAGCAGATGCAGTGGTGTTAGTGAGATCAACAGAAGCAGAGGTATTGGTTTTAGTGAGTTCAACAGAAGCAGATGCAGTGGTTTTAGTGAGTTCAACAGAAGCAGATGCAGTGGTTTTAGTGAGTTCAACAGAAGCAGATGCAGTGGTTTTAGTGAGTTCAACAGAAGCAGATGCAGTGGTTTTAGTGAGTTCAACAGAAGCAGATGCAGTGGTTTTAGCAGGTTCAACAGAAGCAGATGCAGTGGTTTTAGTGAGTTCAACAGAAGCAGATGCAGTGGTTTTAGCAGGTTCAACAGAAGCAGATGCAGTGGTGTCAGTGAGTTCAACAGAAGCAGATGCAGTGATTTTAGTGAGTTCAACAGATGCAGTGGTTTTAGTGAGTTCAACGGAAGCAGTGGTAATGGTTTTAGTGCGTTCAACAGAAGCAGATGCAGTGGTTTTAGTGAGTTCAACAGAAGCAGAGCAAATGGCTTTAGTGAGTTCAACAGAAGCAGCTGCAGTGGTTCTAGTGAGTTCAACAGAAGCAGATGCAGCAGTTTTAGTGAGTTCAACAGAAGCAGTGGTAACGGTTTTAGTGAGTTCAACAGAAGCAGATGCAGTGGTTTTAGTGAGGCGAACAGAAGCAGATGCAGTGGTGTTAGTGAGTTCAACAGAAGCAGAGGTATTGGTTTTAGTGAGTTCAACAGAAGCAGATGCAATGGTTTTAGTTAATTCAACAGAAGCATATGCAGTGGTTTTAGCGGGTTCAACAGAAGCAGATGCAGTGGTTTTAGTGAGTTCAACAGAAGCAGATGCAGTGGTTTTAGTGAGTTCAACAGAAGCAGATGCAGTGGTTTTAGCGGGTTCAACAGAAGCAGATGCAGTGGTTTTAGCGAGTTCAACAGAAGCAGATGCAGTGGTGTCAGTGAGTTCAACAGAAGCAGATGCAGTGATTTTAGTGAGTTCAACAGATGCAGTGGTTTTAGTGAGTTCAACGGAAGCAGTGGTAATGGTTTTAGTGCATTCAACAGAAGCAGATGCAGTGGTTTTAGTGAGTTCAACAGAAGCAGAGCAAATGGCTTTAGTGAGTTCAACAGAAGCAGATGCAGTGGTTCTAGTGAGTTCAACAGAAGTAGAGGTAATGGTTTTAGTGAGTTCAACAGAAGCAGATGCAGTGGTTTTAGTGAGTTCAACAGAAGCAGATGGAGTGGTTTTAGTGACTTCAACAGAATCATATGCAGTGGTTTTAGTGAGTTCAACAGAAGCAGAGCTAATGGTTTTAGTGAGTTCAACAGAAGCAGCTGCAGTGGTTCTAGTGAGTTCAACAGAAGCAGATGCAGCAGTTTTAGTGAGTTCAACAGAAGCAGTGGTAATGGTTTTAGTGAGTTCAACAGAAGCAGATGCAGTGGTTTTAGTGAGGCGAACAGAAGCAGATGCAGTGGTGTTAGTGAGTTCAACAGAAGCAGAGGTATTGGTTTTAGTGAGTTCAACAGAAGCAGATGCAGTGGTTTTAGTGAGTTCAACAGAAGCAGATGCAGTGGTTTTAGCGGGTTCAACAGAAGCAGATGCAGTGGTTTTAGTGAGTTCAACAGAAGCAGATGCAGTGGTTTTAGTGAGTTCATCAGAAGCAGATGCAGTGATTTTAGCGGGTTCAACAGAAGCAGATGCAGTGGTTTTAGCAAGTTCAACAGAAGCAGATGCAGTGGTGTCAGTGAGTTCAACAGAAGCAGATGCAGTGGTTTTAGTGAGTTCAACGGAAGCAGTGGTAAAGGTTTTAGTGCCTTCAACAGAAGCAGATTCAGTGGTTTTAGTGAGTTCAACAGAAGGAGAGCTAATGGCTTTAGTGAGTTCAACAGAAGCAGATGCAGTGGTTCTAGTGAGTTCAACAGAAGCAGATGCAGTGGTTTTAGTGAGTTCAACAGAAGCAGTGGTAATGGTTTTAGTGAGTTCAAAGAAGCAGATGCAGTGGTTTTAGTGAGTTCAACAGAAGCAGAGTTAATGGTTTTAGTGAGTTCGACAGAAGCAGATGCAGTGGTTCTAGTGAGTGCAACAGAAGCAGATGCAGTGGTTTTAGCGGGTTCAACAGAAGCAGATGCAGTGGTTTTAGTGAGTTCAACAGAAGCAGATGCAGTGGTTTTAGCGGGTTCAACAGAAGCAGATGCAGTGGTTTTAGCAAGTTCAACAGAAGCAGATGCAGTGGTGTCAGTGAGTTCAACAGAAGCAGATGTAGTGATTTTAGTGAGTTCAACAGATGCAGTGGTTTTAGTGAGTTCAACGGAAGCAGTGGTAATGGTTTTAGTGCGTTCAACAGAAGCAGATGCAGTGGTTTTAGTGAGTTCAACAGAAGCAGAGCTAATGGCTTTAGTGAGTTCAACAGAAGCAGATGCAGTGGTTCTAGTGAGTTCAACAGAAGCAGATGCAGTGGTTTTAGTGAGTTCAACAGAAGCAGTGGTAATGGTTTTAGTGAGTTCAAAGAAGCAGATGCAGTGGTTTTAGTGAGTTCAACAGAAGCAGAGTTAATGGTTTTAGTGAGTTCAACAGAAGCAGATGCAGTGGTTTTAGTGAGTTCAACAGAAGCAGCTGCAGTGGTTCTAGTGAGTTCAACAGAAGCAGATGCAGCGGTTTTAGTGAGTTCAACATAAGCAGATGCAGTGGTTTTAGTGAGTTCAACAGATGCAGAGGTAATGGTTTTAGTGAGTTCAACAGAAGCAGAGGTAATGGTTTTAGTGAGTTCAACAGAAGCAAATGTAGTGGTTTTAGTGAGTTCAACAGAAGCAGATGGAGTGGTTTTAGTGAGTTCAACAGAATCATATGCAGTGGTTTTAGTGAGTTCAACAGAAGCAGAGCTAATGTTTTTAGTGAGTTCAACAGAAGCAGCTGCAGTGGTTCTAGTGAGTTCAACAGAAGCAGATGCAGCGGTTTTAGTGAGTTCAACAGAAGCAGTGGTAATGGTTTTAGTGAGTTCAACAGAAGCAGGTGCAGTGGTTTTAGTGAGTTCAACAGAAGCAGAGGTAATGGTTTTAGTGAGTTCAACAGAAGCAGATGCAGTGGTTTTAGTGAGGCGAACAGAAGCAGATGCAGTGGTGTTAGTGAGTTCAACAGAAGCAGAGGTATTGGTTTTAGTGAGTTCAACAGAAGCAGATGCAGTGGTTTTAGTGAGTTCAACAGAAGCAGATGCAGTGGTTTTAGTGGGTTCAACAGAAGCAGATGCAGTGGTTTTAGTGAGTTCAACAGAAGCAGATGCAGTGGTTTTAGTGAGTTCAACAGAAGCAGATGCAGTGGTTTTAGTGAGTTCAACAGAAGCAGATGCAGTGGTTTTAGCAGGTTCAACAGAAGCAGATGCAGTGGTTTTAGCAAGTTCAACAGAAGCAGATGCAGTGGTGTCAGTGAGTTCAACAGAAGCAGATGCAGTGGTTTTAGTGAGTTCAACAGAAGCAGATGCAGTGGTGTTAGTGAGTTCAACAGAAGCAGAGGTATTAGTTTTAGTGAGTTCAACAGAAGCAGATGCAGTGGTTTTAGTGAGTTCAACAGAAGCAGATGCAGTGGTTTTAGTGAGTTCAATAGAACAGGGGCATAGCCAGGATTGTCTAACAGTGGGGCCTGAAGCTAATGTAGTTGGGTCCACCACAGTCACATTAACATCTGTCAATGCCCACACAGTGCTGCTGAGTGGGCATTTATAAATTGTGGGTGGGCCTTGCCCACTCAGGCCCTACCCTGTCTACGCCTCTGCAACAGAAGCAGGTGCAGTGGTTTTAGTGATTTCAACAGAAGCAGAGGTATTGGTTTTAGTGAGTTCAACAGAAGCAGATGCAGTGGTTTTAGTGAGTTCAACAGAAGCAGATGCAGTGGTTTTAGCGGGTTCAACAGAAGCAGATGCAGTGGTTTTAGTGAGTTCAACAAAAGCAGATGCAGTGGTTTTAGTGAGTTCAACAGAAGCAGATGCAGTGGTTTTAGCGGGTTCAACAGAAGCAGATGCAGTGGTTTTAGCGAGTTCAACAGAAGCAGATGCAGTGGTGTCAGTGAGTTCAACAGAAGCAGATGCAGTGATTTTAGTGAGTTCAACAGATGCAGTGGTTTTAGTGAGTTCAACGGAAGCAGTGGTAATGGTTTTAGTGCGTTCAACAGAAGCAGATGCAGTGGTTTTAGTGAGTTCAACAGAAGCAGAGCAAATGGCTTTAGTGAGTTCAACAGAAGCAGATGCAGTGGTTCTAGTGAGTTCAGCAGAAGCAGATTCAGTGGTTTTAGTGAGTTCAACAGAAGCAGTGGTAATGGTTTTAGTGAGTTCAAAGAAGCAGATGCAGTGGTTTTAATGAGTTCAACAGAAGCAGAGTTAATGGTTTTAGTGAGTTCAACAGAGGCAGATGCAGTGGTTTTAGTGAGTTCAACAGAAGCAGATGCAGTGGTGTTAGTGAGTTCAACAGAAGCAGAGGTATTAGTTTTAGTGAGTTCAACAGAAGCAGATGCAGTGGTTTTAGAGAGTTCAACAGAAGCAGATCCAGTGGTTTTAGTGAGTTCAACAGAAGCAGATGCAGTGGTTTTAGTGAGTTCAATAGAACAGGGGCATAGCCAGGATTGTCTAACAGTGGGGCCTGAAGCTAATGTAGTTGGGTCCACCACAGTCACATTAACATCTGTCAATGCCCACACAGTGCTGCTGAGTGGGCATTTATAAATTGTGGGTGGGCCTTGCCCACTCAGGCCCTACCCTGTCTACGCCTCTGCAACAGAAGCAGGTGCAGTGGTTTTAGTGATTTCAACAGAAGCAGAGGTATTGGTTTTAGTGAGTTCAACAGAAGCAGATGCAGTGGTTTTAGTGAGTTCAACAGAAGCAGATGCAGTGGTTTTAGCGGGTTCAACAGAAGCAGATGCAGTGGTTTTAGTGAGTTCAACAAAAGCAGATGCAGTGGTTTTAGTGAGTTCAACAGAAGCAGATGCAGTGGTTTTAGCGGGTTCAACAGAAGCAGATGCAGTGGTTTTAGCGAGTTCAACAGAAGCAGATGCAGTGGTGTCAGTGAGTTCAACAGAAGCAGATGCAGTGATTTTAGTGAGTTCAACAGATGCAGTGGTTTTAGTGAGTTCAACGGAAGCAGTGGTAATGGTTTTAGTGCGTTCAACAGAAGCAGATGCAGTGGTTTTAGTGAGTTCAACAGAAGCAGAGCAAATGGCTTTAGTGAGTTCAACAGAAGCAGATGCAGTGGTTCTAGTGAGTTCAGCAGAAGCAGATTCAGTGGTTTTAGTGAGTTCAACAGAAGCAGTGGTAATGGTTTTAGTGAGTTCAAAGAAGCAGATGCAGTGGTTTTAATGAGTTCAACAGAAGCAGAGTTAATGGTTTTAGTGAGTTCAACAGAGGCAGATGCAGTGGTTTTAGTGAGTTCAACAGAAGCAGATGCAGTGGTGTTAGTGAGTTCAACAGAAGCAGAGGTATTAGTTTTAGTGAGTTCAACAGAAGCAGATGCAGTGGTTTTAGAGAGTTCAACAGAAGCAGATCCAGTGGTTTTAGTGAGTTCAACAGAAGCAGATGCAGTGGTTTTAGTGAGTTCAATAGAACAGGGGCATAGCCAGGATTGTCTAACAGTGGGGCCTGAAGCTAATGTAGTTGGGTCCACCACAGTCACATTAACATCTGTCAATGCCCACACAGTGCTGCTGAGTGGGCATTTACAAATTGTGGGTGGGCCTTGCCCACTCAGGCCCTACCCTGTCTACGCCTCTGCAACAGAAGCAGATGCAGTGGTTTTAGTGAGTTCAACAGTAGCAGGTGCAGTGGTTTTAGTGAGTTCAACAGAAGCAGAGGTATTGGTTTTAGTGAGTTCAAAATAAGCAGATACAGTGGTTTGAGCGGGTTCAACAGAAGCAGATGCAGTGGTTTTAGTGAGTTCAACAGAAGCAGATGCAGTGGTTTTAGTGAGTTCAACAGAAGCAGATGCAGTGGTTTTAGTGAGTTCAACAGAAGCAGATGCAGTGGTTTTAGCGGGTTCAACAGAAGCAGATGCAGTGGTTTTAGCGAGTTCAACAGAAGCAGATGCAGTGGTGTCAGTGAGTTCAACAGAAGCAGATGCAGTGATTTTAGTGAGTTCAACAGATGCAGTGGTTTTAGTGAGTTCAACGGAAGCAGTGCTAATGGTTTTAGTGCGTTCAACAGAAGCAGATGCAGTGGTTTTAGTGAGTTCAACAGAAGCAGAGCAAATGGCTTTAGTGAGTTCAACAGAAGCAGATGCAGTGGATCTAGTGAGTTCAACAGAAGCAGATGCAGTGGTTTTAGTGAGTTCAACAGAAGCAGTGGTAATGGTTTTAGTGAGTTCAAAGAAGCAGATGCAGTGGTTTTAGTGAGTTCAACAGAAGCAGAGTTAATGGTTTTAGTGAGTTCAACAGAAGCAGATTCAGTGGTTTTAGTGAGTTCAACAGAAGCAGATGCAGTGGTGTTAGTGAGTTCAACAGAAGCAGAGGTATTAGTTTTAGTGAGTTCAACAGAAGCAGATGCAGTGGTTTTAGAGAGTTCAACAGAAGCAGATCCAGTGGTTTTAGTGAGTTCAACAGAAGCAGATGCAGTGGTTTTAGTGAGTTTAATAGAACAGGGGCATAGCCAGGATTGTCTAACAGTGGGGCCTGAAGCTAATGTAGTTGGGTCCACCACAGTCACATTAACATCTGTCAATGCCCACACAGTGCTGCTGAGTGGGCATTTACAAATTGTGGGTGGGCCTTGCCCACTCAGGCCCTACCCTGTCTACGCCTCTGCAATAGAAGCAGATGCAGTGGTTTTATCGAGTTCAACAGAAGCAGATGCAGTGGTTTTAGTGAGTTCAACAAGGCAGATGCAGTGGTTTTAGTGAGTTCAAAAGAAGCAGATGCAGTAATTTTAGTGAGTTCAACAGATGCAGTGATTTTAGTGAGGTCAACAGAAGTAGATGCAGTGGTTTTAGTGAGTTCAACAGAAGCAGAGGTAATGGTTTTAATGAGTTCAACAGAAGCAGATGGAGTGGTTTTAGTGAGTTCAACAGAATCATATGCAGTGGTTTTAGTGAGTTCAACAGAAGCAGAGGAAATGGTTTTAGTGAGTTCAACAGAAGCAGAGGTAATGGTTTTAGTGAGTTCAACAGAAGCAGATGTAGTGGTTTTAGTGAGTTCAACAGAAGCAGATGGAGTGGTTTTAGTGAGTTCAACAGAATCATATGCAGTGGTTTTAGTGAGTTCAACAGGAGCAGAGCTAATGGTTTTAGTGAGTTCAACAGAAGAAGCTGCAGTGGTTCTAGTGAGTTCAACAGAAGCAGATGCAGCAGTTTTCGTGAGTTCAACAGAAGCAGTGGTAATGGTTTTAGTGAGTTCAACAGAAGCCGGTGCATTGGATTTAGTGAGTTCAACAGAAGCAGATGCAGTGGTTTTAGTGAGTTCAACAGAAGCAGATGCAGTGGTTTTAGTGAGTTCAACAGAAGCAGGTGCAGTGGTTTTAGTGATTTCAACAGAAGCAGAGGTATTGGTTTTAGTGAGTTCAACAGAAGCAGATGCAGTGGTTTTAGTGAGTTCAACAGAAGCAGATGCAGTGGTTTTAGCGGGTTCAACAGAAGCAGATGCAGTGGTTTTAGCGCGTTCAACAGAAGCAGATGCAGTGGTGTCAGTGAGTTCAACAGAAGCAGATGCAGTGATTTTAGTGAGTTCAACAGATGCAGTGGTTTTAGTGAGTTCAACGGAAGCAGTGGTTTTAGTGAGTTCAACGGAAGCAGTGGTAATGGTTTTAGTGCGTTCAACAGAAGCAGATGCAGTGGTTTTAGTGAGTTCAACAGAAGCAGATGCAGTGGTTTTAGCGGGTTCAACAGAAGCAGATGCAGTGGTTTTAGTGATTTCAACAGAAGCAGTTGCAGTGGTTTTAGTGAGTTCAACAGAAGCAGATGCAGTGGTTTTAGTGAGTTCAACAGAAGCAGATGCAGTGGTTTTAGCGGGTTCAACAGAAGCAGATGCAGTGGTTTTAGCGAGTTCAACAGAAGCAGATGCAGTGGTGTCAGTGAGTTCAACAGAAGCGGATGCAGTGATTTTAGTGAGTTCAACAGATGCAGTGGTTTTAGTGAGTTCAACTGAAGCAGTGGTAATGGTTTTAGTGCATTCAACAGAAGCAGATGCAGTGGTTCTAGTGAGTTCAACAGAAGGAGAGCTAATGGCTTTAGTGAGTTCAACAGAAGCAGATGCAGTGGTTCTAGTGAGTTCAACAGAAGTAGATGCAGTGGTTTTAGTGAGTTCAACAGAAGCAGTGGTAATGGTTTTAGTGAGTTCAAAGAAGCAGATGCAGTGGTTTTAGTGAGTTCAACAGAAGCAGAGTTAATGGTTTTAGTGAGTTCGACAGAAGCAGATGCAGTGGTTTTAGTGAGTTCA
The DNA here is from genome assembly GCF_040938575.1 of Ambystoma mexicanum. Lineage (NCBI taxonomy): Eukaryota > Metazoa > Chordata > Amphibia > Caudata > Ambystomatidae > Ambystoma > Ambystoma mexicanum. Next base: position 6,450,809 of record NC_090931.1, on the reverse strand, counting down.
ACAGAAGCAGCTGCAGTGGTTCTAGTGAGTTCAACAGAAGCAGATGCAGTGGTTTTAGTGAGTTCAACAGAAGCAGAGGTAATGGTTTTAGTGAGTTCAACAGAAGCAGAGGTAATGGTTTTAGTGAGTTCAACAGAAGCAGATGTAGTGGTTTTAGTGAGTTCAACAGAAGCAGATGGAGTGGTTTTATTGAGTTCAACAGAATCATATGCAGTGGTTTTAGTGAGTTCAACTGAAGCAGAGCTAATGGTTTTAGTGAGTTCAACAGAAGCAGCTGCAGTGGTTTTAGTGAGTTCAACAGAAGCAGATGCAGTGGTTTTAGTGAGGCGAACAGAAGCAGATGCAGTGGTGTTAGTGAGTTCAACAGAAGCAGAGGTATTGGTTTTAGTGAGTTCAACAGAAGCAGATGCAGTGGTTTTAGTGAGTTCAACAGAAGCAGATGCAGTGGTTTTAGTGGGTTCAACAGAAGCAGATGCAGTGGTTTTAGTGAGTTCAACAGAAGCAGATGCAGTGGTTTTAGTGAGTTCAACAAAAGCAGATGAAGTGGTTTTAGTGAGTTCAACAGAAGCAGATGCAGTGGTTTTAGCAGGTTCAACAGAAGCAGATGCAGTGGTTTTAGCAAGTTCAACAGAAGCAGCTGCAGTGGTTTTAGCAAGTTCAACAGAAGCAGTTGCAGTGGTGTCAGTGAGTTCAACAGAAGCAGATGCAGTGGTTTTAGTGAGTTCAACAGAAGCAGATGCAGTGGTTTTAGTGAGTTCAACAGAAGCAGATGCAGTGGTTTTAGTGAGTTCAACAGAAGCAGATGCAGTGGTTTTAGCGGGTTCAACAGAAGCAGATGCAGTGGTTTTAGCGAGTTCAACAGAAGCAGATGCAGTGGTGTCAGTGAGTTCAACAGAAGCAGATGCAGTGATTTTAGTGAGTTCAACAGATGCAGTGATTTTAGTGAGTTCAACGGAAGCAGTGCTAATGGTTTTAGTGCGTTCAACAGAAGCAGATGCAGTGGTTTTAGTGAGTTCAACAGAAGCAGAGCAAATGGCTTTAGTGAGTTCAACAGAAGCAGATGCAGTGGTTTTAGTGATTTCAACAGAAGCAGTTGCAGTGGTTTTAGTGAGTTCAACAGAAGCAGATGCAGTGGTTTTAGTGAGTTCAACAGAAGCAGATGCAGTGGTTTTAGCGGGTTCAACAGAAGCAGATGCAGTGGTTTTAGCGGGTTCAACAGAAGCAGATGCAGTGGTTTTAGCGAGTTCAACAGAAGCAGATGCAGTGGTGTCAGTGAGTTCAACAGAAGCGGATGCAGTGATTTTAGTGAGTTCAACAGATGCAGTGGTTTTAGTGAGTTCAACTGAAGCAGTGGTAATGGTTTTAGTGCATTCAACAGAAGCAGATGCAGTGGTTTTAGTGAGTTCAACAGAAGGAGAGCTAATGGCTTTAGTGAGTTCAACAGAAGCAGATGCAGTGGTTCTAGTGAGTTCAACAGAAGTAGATGCAGTGGTTTTAGTGAGTTCAACAGAAGCAGTGGTAATGGTTTTAGTGAGTTCAAAGAAGCAGATGCAGTGGTTTTAGTGAGTTCAACAGAAGCAGAGTTAATGGTTTTAGTGAGTTCGACAGAAGCAGATGCAGCGGTTTTAGTGAGTTCAACAGAAGCAGCTGCAGTGGTTCTAGTGAGTTCAACAGAAGCAGATGCAGTGGTTTTAGTGAGTTCAACAGAAGCAGAGGTAATGGTTTTAGTGAGTTCAACAGAAGCAGAGGTAATGGTTTTAGTGAGTTCAACAGAAGCAGATGTAGTGGTTTTAGTGAGTTCAACAGAAGCAGATGGAGTGGTTTTATTGAGTTCAACAGAATCATATGCAGTGGTTTTAGTGAGTTGAACTGAAGCAGAGCTAATGGTTTTAGTGAGTTCAACAGAAGCAGCTGCAGTGGTTTTAGTGAGTTCAACAGAAGCAGATGCAGTGGTTTTAGTGAGGCGAACAGAAGCAGATGCAGTGGTGTTAGTGAGTTCAACAGAAGCAGAGGTATTGGTTTTAGTGAGTTCAACAGAAGCAGATGCAGTGGTTTTAGTGAGTTCAACAGAAGCAGATGCAGTGGTTTTAGTGGGTTCAACAGAAGCAGATGCAGTGGTTTTAGTGAGTTCAACAGAAGCAGATGCAGTGGTTTTAGTGAGTTCAACAGAAGCAGATGAAGTGGTTTTAGTGAGTTCAACAGAAGCAGATGCAGTGGTTTTAGCAGGTTCAACAGAAGCAGAGGTATTAGTTTTAGTGAGTTCAACAGAAGCAGTTGCAGTGGTTTTAGCAAGTTCAACAGAAGCAGTTGCAGTGGTGTCAGTGAGTTCAACAGAAGCAGATGCAGTGGTTTTAGTGAGTTCAACAGAAGCAGATGCAGTGGTGTTAGTGAGTTCAACAGAAGCAGAGGTATTAGTTTTAGTGAGTTCAACAGAAGCAGATGCAGTGGTTTTAGTGAGTTCAACAGAAGCAGATGCAGTGATTTTAGAGAGTTCAACAGAAGCAGATCCAGTGGTTTTAGTGAGTTCAACAGAAGCAGATGCAGTGGTTTTAGTGAGTTCAATAGAAGCAGATGCAGTGGTTTTAGCAGGTTCAACAGAAGCAGATGCAGTGGTTTTAGCAAGTTCAACAGAAGCAGTTGCAGTGGTTTTAGCAAGTTCAACAGAAGCAGTTGCAGTGGTGTCAGTGAGTTCAACAGAAGCAGATGCAGTGGTTTTAGTGAGTTCAACAGAAGCAGATGCAGTGGTGTTAGTGAGTTCAACAGAAGCAGAGGTATTAGTTTTAGTGAGTTCAACAGAAGCAGATGCAGTGGTTTTAGTGAGTTCAACAGAAGCAGATGCAGTGATTTTAGAGAGTTCAACAGAAGCAGATCCAGTGGTTTTAGTGAGTTCAACAGAAGCAGATGCAGTGGTTTTAGTGAGTTCAATAGAACAGGGGCATAGCCAGGATTGTCTAACAGTGGGGCCTGAAGCTAATGTAGTTGGGTCCAACACAGTCACATTAACATCTGTCAATGCCCACACAGTGCTGCTGAGTGGGCATTTATAAATTGTGGGTGGGCCTTGCCCACTCAGGCCCTTCCCTGTCTACGCCTCTGCAACAGAAGCAGATGCAGTGGTTTTAGTGAGTTCAACAGAAGCAGGTGCAGTGGTTTTAGTGATTTCAACAGAAGCAGAGGTATTGGTTTTAGTGAGTTCAACAGAAGCAGATGCAGTGGTTTTAGTGAGTTCAACAGAAGCAGATGCAGTGGTTTTAGCGGGTTCAACAGAAGCAGATGCAGTGGTTTTAGTGAGTTCAACAGAAGCAGATGCAGTGGTTTTAGTGAGTTCAACAGAAGCAGATGCAGTGGTTTTAGTGAGTTCAACAGAAGCAGATGCAGTGGTTTTAGCGGGTTCAACAGAAGCAGATGCAGTGGTTTTAGCGAGTTCAACAGAAGCAGATGCAGTGGTGTCAGTGAGTTCAACAGAAGCAGATGCAGTGATTTTATTGAATTCAACAGATGCAGTGGTTTTAGTGAGTTCAACGGAAGCAGTGGTAATGGTTTTAGTGCGTTCAACAGAAGCAGATGCAGTGGTTTTAGTGAGTTCAACAGAAGCAGAGCAAATGGCTTTAGTGAGTTCAACAGAAGCAGATGCAGTGGTTCTAGTGAGTTCAACAGAAGCAGATTCAGTGGTTTTAGTGAGTTCAACAGAAGCAGTGGTAATGGTTTTAGTGAGTTCAAAGAAGCAGATGCAGTGGTTTTAATGAGTTCAACAGAAGCAGAGTTAATGGTTTTAGTGAGTTCAACAGAAGCAGATGCAGTGGTTTTAGTGAGTTCAACAGAAGCAGATGCAGTGGTGTTAGTGAGTTCAACAGAAGCAGAGGTATTAGTTTTAGTGAGTTCAACAAAAGCAGATGCAGTGGTTTTAGAGAGTTCAACAGAAGCAGATCCAGTGGTTTTAGTGAGTTCAACAGAAGCAGATGCAGTGGTTTTAGTGAGTTCAATAGAACAGGGGCATAGCCAGGATTGTCTAACAGTGGGGCCTGAAGCTAATGTAGTTGGGTCCACCATAGTCACATTAACATCTGTCAATGCCCACACAGTGCTGCTGAGTGGGCATTTACAAATTGTGGGTGGGCCTTGCCCACTCAGGCCCTACCCTGTCTACGCCTCTGCAACAGAAGCAGATGCAGTGGTTTTAGTGAGTTCAACAGAAGCAGATGCAGTGGTTTTAGTGAGGCGAACAGAAGCAGATGCAGTGGTGTTAGTGAGTTCAACAGAAGCAGATGCAGTGGTTTTAGTGAGTTCAACAGAAGCAGATGCAGTGGTTTTAGTGGGTTCAACAGAAGCAGATGCAGTGGTTTTAGTGAGTTCAATAGAAGCAGATGCAGTGGTTTTAGTGAGTTCAACAGAAGCAGATGCAGTGGTTTTAGTGAGTTCAACAGAAGCAGATGCAGTGGTTTTAGCAGGTTCAACAGAAGCAGATTCAGTGGTTTTAGTGAGTTCAACAGAAGCAGTGGTAATGGTTTTAGTGAGTTCAAAGAAGCAGATGCAGTGGTTTTAATGAGTTCAACAGAAGCAGAGTTAATGGTTTTAGTGAGTTCAACAGAAGCAGATGCAGTGGTTTTAGTGAGTTCAACAGAAGCAGATGCAGTGGTGTTAGTGAGTTCAACAGAAGCAGAGGTATTAGTTTTAGTGAGTTCAACAGAAGCAGATGCAGTGGTTTTAGAGAGTTCAACAGAAGCAGATCCAGTGGTTTTAGTGAGTTCAACAGAAGCAGATGCAGTGGTTTTAGTGAGTTCAATAGAACAGGGGCATAGCCAGGATTGTCTAACAGTGGGGCCTGAAGCTAATGTAGTTGGGTCCACCACAGTCACATTAACATCTGTCAATGCCCACACAGTGCTGCTGAGTGGGCATTTACAAATTGTGGGTGGGCCTTGCCCACTCAGGCCCTACCCTGTCTACGCCTCTGCAACAGAAGCAGATGCATTGGTTTTAGTGAGTTCAACAGAAGCAGATGCAGTGGTTTTAGTGAGGCGAACAGAAGCAGATGCAGTGGTGTTAGTGAGTTCAACAGAAGCAGAGGTATTGGTTTTAGTCAGTTCAACAGAAGCAGATGCAGTGGTTTTAGTGAGTTCAACAGAAGCAGATGCAGTGGTTTTAGTGGGTTCAACAGAAGCAGATGCAGTGGTTTTAGTGAGTTCAACAGAAGCAGATGCAGTGGTTTTAGTGAGTTCAACAGAAGCAGATGCAGTGGTTTTAGTGAGTTCAACAGAAGCAGATGCAGTGGTTTTAGCAGGTTCAACAGAAGCAGATGCAGTGGTTTTAGCAAGTTCAACAGAAGCAGATGCAGTGGTGTCAGTGAGTTCAACAGAAGCAGATGCAGTGGTTTTAGTGAGTTCAACAGAAGCAGATGCAGTGGTGTTAGTGAGTTCAACAGAAGCAGAGGTATTAGTTTTAGTGAGTTCAACAGAAGCAGATGCAGTGGTTTTAGTGAGTTCAACAGAAGCAGATGCAGTGGTTTTAGAGAGTTCAACAGAAGCAGATCTAGTGGTTTTAGTGAGTTCAACAGAAGCAGATGCAGTGGTTTTAGTGAGTTCAATAGAACAGGGGCATAGCCAGGATTGTCTAACAGTGGGGCCTGAAGCTAATGTAGTTGGGTCCACCACAGTCACATTAACATCTGTCAATGCCCACACAGTGCTGCTGAGTGGGCATTTATAAATTGTGGGTGGGCCTTGCCCACTCAGGCCCTACCCTGTCTACGCCTCTGCAACAGAAGCAGGTGCAGTGGTTTTAGTGATTTCAACAGAAGCAGAGGTATTGGTTTTAGTGAGTTCAACAGAAGCAGATGCAGTGGTTTTAGTGAGTTCAACAGAAGCAGATGCAGTGGTTTTAGCGGGTTCAACAGAAGCAGATGCAGTGGTTTTAGTGAGTTCAACAAAAGCAGATGCAGTGGTTTTAGTGAGTTCAACAGAAGCAGATGCAGTGGTTTTAGCGGGTTCAACAGAAGCAGATGCAGTGGTTTTAGCGAGTTCAACAGAAGCAGATGCAGTGGTGTCAGTGAGTTCAACAGAAGCAGATGCAGTGATTTTAGTGAGTTCAACAGATGCAGTGGTTTTAGTGAGTTCAACGGAAGCAGTGGTAATGGTTTTAGTGCGTTCAACAGAAGCAGATGCAGTGGTTTTAGTGAGTTCAACAGAAGCAGAGCAAATGGCTTTAGTGAGTTCAACAGAAGCAGATGCAGTGGTTCTAGTGAGTTCAACAGAAGCAGATTCAGTGGTTTTAGTGAGTTCAACAGAAGCAGTGGTAATGGTTTTAGTGAGTTCAAAGAAGCAGATGCAGTGGTTTTAATGAGTTCAACAGAAGCAGAGTTAATGGTTTTAGTGAGTTCAACAGAAGCAGATGCAGTGGTTTTAGTGAGTTCAACAGAAGCAGATGCAGTGGTGTTAGTGAGTTCAACAGAAGCAGAGGTATTAGTTTTAGTGAGTTCAACAGAAGCAGATGCAGTGGTTTTAGAGAGTTCAACAGAAGCAGATCCAGTGGTTTTAGTGAGTTCAACAGAAGCAGATGCAGTGGTTTTAGTGAGTTCAATAGAACAGGGGCATAGCCAGGATTGTCTAACAGTGGGGCCTGAAGCTAATGTAGTTGGGTCCACCACAGTCACATTAACATCTGTCAATGCCCACACAGTGCTGCTGAGTGGGCATTTACAAATTGTGGGTGGGCCTTGCCCACTCAGGCCCTACCCTGTCTACGCCTCTGCAACAGAAGCAGATGCAGTGGTTTTAGTGAGTTCAACAGTAGCAGGTGCAGTGGTTTTAGTGAGTTCAACAGAAGCAGAGGTATTGGTTTTAGTGAGTTCAAAATAAGCAGATGCAGTGGTTTGAGCGGGTTCAACAGAAGCAGATGCAGTGGTTTTAGTGAGTTCAACAGAAGCAGATGCAGTGGTTTTAGTGAGTTCAACAGAAGCAGATGCAGTGGTTTTAGTGAGTTCAACAGAAGCAGATGCAGTGGTTTTAGCGGGTTCAACAGAAGCAGATGCAGTGGTTTTAGCGAGTTCAACAGAAGCAGATGCAGTGGTGTCAGTGAGTTCAACAGAAGCAGATGCAGTGATTTTAGTGAGTTCAACAGATGCAGTGGTTTTAGTGAGTTCAACGGAAGCAGTGCTAATGGTTTTAGTGCGTTCAACAGAAGCAGATGCAGTGGTTTTAGTGAGTTCAACAGAAGCAGAGCAAATGGCTTTAGTGAGTTCAACAGAAGCAGATGCAGTGGTTCTAGTGAGTTCAACAGAAGCAGATGCAGTGGTTTTAGTGAGTTCAACAGAAGCAGTGGTAATGGTTTTAGTGAGTTCAAAGAAGCAGATGCAGTGGTTTTAGTGAGTTCAACAGAAGCAGATGCAGTGGTGTTAGTGAGTTCAACAGAAGCAGACTTATTAGTTTTAGTGAGTTCAACAGAAGCAGATGCAGTGGTTTTAGAGAGTTCAACAGAAGCAGATCCAGTGGTTTTAGTGAGTTCAACAGAAGCAGATGCAGTGGTTTTAGTGAGTTTAATAGAACAGGGGCATAGCCAGGATTGTCTAACAGTGGGGCCTGAAGCTAATGTAGTTGGGTCCACCACAGTCACATTAACATCTCTCAATGCCCACACAGTGCTGCTGAGTGGGCATTTACAAATTGTGGGTGGGCCTTGCCCACTCAGGCCCTACCCTGTCTACGCCTCTGCAATAGAAGCAGATGCAGTGGTTTTAGCGAGTTCAACAGAAGCAGATGCAGTGGTTTTAGTGAGTTCAACAAGGCAGATGCAGTGGTTTTAGTGAGTTCAAAAGAAGCAGATGCAGTAATTTTAGTGAGTTCAACAGATGCAGCGATTTTAGTGAGGTCAACAGAAGTAGATGCAGTGGTTTTAGTGAGTTCAACAGAAGCAGAGGTAATGGTTTTAATGAGTTCAACAGAAGCAGATGGAGTGGTTTTAGTGAGTTCAACAGAATCATATGCAGTGGTTTTAGTGAGTTCAACAGAAGCAGAGGAAATGGTTTTAGTGAGTTCAACAGAAGCAGAGGTAATGGTTTTAGTGAGTTCAACAGAAGCAGATGTAGTGGTTTTAGTGAGTTCAACAGAAGCAGATGGAGTGGTTTTAGTGAGTTCAACAGAATCATATGCAGTGGTTTTAGTGAGTTCAACAGGAGCAGAGCTAATGGTTTTAGTGAGTTCAACAGAAGAAGCTGCAGTGGTTCTATTGAGTTCAACAGAAGCAGATGCAGCAGTTTTCGTGAGTTCAACAGAAGCAGTGGTAATGGTTTTAGTGAGTTCAACAGAAGCAGGTGCATTGGATTTAGTGAGTTCAACAGGAGCAGAGCTAATGGTTTTAGTGAGTTCAACAGAAGAAGCTGCAGTGGTTCTATTGAGTTCAACAGAAGCAGATGCAGCAGTTTTCGTGAGTTCAACAGAAGCAGTGGTAATGGTTTTAGTGAGTTCAACAGAAGCAGGTGCATTGGATTTAGTGAGTTCAACAGAAGCAGATGCAGTGGTTTTAGTGAGTTCAACAGAAGCAGATGCAGTGGTTTTAGTGAGTTCAACAGAAGCAGATGCAGTGGTGTTAGTGAGTTCAACAGAAGCAGAGGTATTAGTTTTAGTGAGTTCAACAGAAGCAGATGCAGTGGTTTTAGAGAGTTCAACAGAAGCAGATCCAGTGGTTTTAGTGAGTTCAACAGAAGCAGATGCAGTGGTTTTAGTGAGTTCAATAGAACAGGGGCATAGCCAGGATTGTCTAACAGTGGGGCCTGAAGCTAATGTAGTTGGGTCCACCATAGTCACATTAACATCTGTCAATGCCCACACAGTGCTGCTGAGTGGGCATTTACAAATTGTGGGTGGGCCTTGCCCACTCAGGCCCTACCCTGTCTACGCCTCTGCAACAGAAGCAGATGCAGTGGTTTTAGTGAGTTCAACAGAAGCAGATGCAGTGGTTTTAGTGAGGCGAACAGAAGCTGATGCAGTGGTGTTAGTGAGTTCAACAGAAGCAGAGGTATTGGTTTTAGTCAGTTCAACAGAAGCAGATGCAGTGGTTTTAGTGAGTTCAACAGAAGCAGATGCAGTGGTTTTAGTGGGTTCAACAGAAGCAGATGCAGTGGTTTTAGTGAGTTCAATAGAAGCAGATGCAGTGGTTTTAGTGAGTTCAACAGAAGCAGATGCAGTGGTTTTAGTGAGTTCAACAGAAGCAGATGCAGTGGTTTTAGCAGGTTCAACAGAAGCAGATTCAGTGGTTTTAGTGAGTTCAACAGAAGCAGTGGTAATGGTTTTAGTGAGTTCAAAGAAGCAGATGCAGTGGTTTTAATGAGTTCAACAGAAGCAGAGTTAATGGTTTTAGTGAGTTCAACAGAAGCAGATGCAGTGGTTTTAGTGAGTTCAACAGAAGCAGATGCAGTGGTGTTAGTGAGTTCAACAGAAGCAGAGGTATTAGTTTTAGTGAGTTCAACAGAAGCAGATGCAGTGGTTTTAGAGAGTTCAACAGAAGCAGATCCAGTGGTTTTAGTGAGTTCAACAGAAGCAGATGCAGTGGTTTTAGTGAGTTCAATAGAACAGGGGCATAGCCAGGATTGTCTAACAGTGGGGCCTGAAGCTAATGTAGTTGGGTCCACCACAGTCACATTAACATCTGTCAATGCCCACACAGTGCTGCTGAGTGGGCATTTACAAATTGTGGGTGGGCCTTGCCCACTCAGGCCCTACCCTGTCTACGCCTCTGCAACAGAAGCAGATGCATTGGTTTTAGTGAGTTCAACAGAAGCAGATGCAGTGGTTTTAGTGAGGCGAACAGAAGCAGATGCAGTGGTGTTAGTGAGTTCAACAGAAGCAGAGGTATTGGTTTTAGTCAGTTCAACAGAAGCAGATGCAGTGGTTTTAGTGAGTTCAACAGAAGCAGATGCAGTGGTTTTAGTGGGTTCAACAGAAGCAGATGCAGTGGTTTTAGTGAGTTCAACAGAAGCAGATGCAGTGGTTTTAGTGAGTTCAACAGAAGCAGATGCAGTGGTTTTAGTGAGTTCAACAGAAGCAGATGCAGTGGTTTTAGCAGGTTCAACAGAAGCAGATGCAGTGGTTTTAGCAAGTTCAACAGAAGCAGATGCAGTGGTGTCAGTGAGTTCAACAGAAGCAGATGCAGTGGTTTTAGTGAGTTCAACAGAAGCAGATGCAGTGGTGTTAGTGAGTTCAACAGAAGCAGAGGTATTAGTTTTAGTGAGTTCAACAGAAGCAGATGCAGTGGTTTTAGTGAGTTCAACAGAAGCAGATGCAGTGGTTTTAGAGAGTTCAACAGAAGCAGATCTAGTGGTTTTAGTGAGTTCAACAGAAGCAGATGCAGTGGTTTTAGTGAGTTCAATAGAACAGGGGCATAGACAGGATTGTCTAACAGTGGGGCCTGAAGCTAATGTAGTTGGGTCCACCACAGTCACATTAACATCTGTCAATGCCCACACAGTGCTGCTGAGTGGGCATTTATAAATTGTGGGTGGGCCTTGCCCACTCAGGCCCTACCCTGTCTACGCCTCTGCAACAGAAGCAGGTGCAGTGGTTTTAGTGATTTCAACAGAAGCAGAGGTATTGGTTTTAGTGAGTTCAACAGAAGCAGATGCAGTGGTTTTAGTGAGTTCAACAGAAGCAGATGCAGTGGTTTTAGCGGGTTCAACAGAAGCAGATGCAGTGGTTTTAGTGAGTTCAACAAAAGCAGATGCAGTGGTTTTAGTGAGTTCAACAGAAGCAGATGCAGTGGTTTTAGCGGGTTCAACAGAAGCAGATGCAGTGGTTTTAGCGAGTTCAACAGAAGCAGATGCAGTGGTGTCAGTGAGTTCAACAGAAGCAGATGCAGTGATTTTAGTGAGTTCAACAGATGCAGTGGTTTTAGTGAGTTCAACGGAAGCAGTGGTAATGGTTTTAGTGCGTTCAACAGAAGCAGATGCAGTGGTTTTAGTGAGTTCAACAGAAGCAGAGCAAATGGCTTTAGTGAGTTCAACAGAAGCAGATGCAGTGGTTCTAGTGAGTTCAACAGAAGCAGATTCAGTGGTTTTAGTGAGTTCAACAGAAGCAGTGGTAATGGTTTTAGTGAGTTCAAAGAAGCAGATGCAGTGGTTTTAATGAGTTCAACAGAAGCAGAGTTAATGGTTTTAGTGAGTTCAACAGAAGCAGATGCAGTGGTTTTAGTGAGTTCAACAGAAGCAGATGCAGTGGTGTTAGTGAGTTCAACAGAAGCAGAGGTATTAGTTTTAGTGAGTTCAACAGAAGCAGATGCAGTGGTTTTAGAGAGTTCAACAGAAGCAGATCCAGTGGTTTTAGTGAGTTCAACAGAAGCAGATGCAGTGGTTTTAGTGAGTTCAATAGAACAGGGGCATAGCCAGGATTGTCTAACAGTGGGGCCTGAAGCTAATGTAGTTGGGTCCACCACAGTCACATTAACATCTGTCAATGCCCACACAGTGCTGCTGAGTGGGCATTTACAAATTGTGGGTGGGCCTTGCCCACTCAGGCCCTACCCTGTCTACGCCTCTGCAACAGAAGCAGATGCAGTGGTTTTAGTGAGTTCAACAGTAGCAGGTGCAGTGGTTTTAGTGAGTTCAACAGAAGCAGAGGTATTGGTTTTAGTGAGTTCAAAATAAGCAGATGCAGTGGTTTGAGCGGGTTCAACAGAAGCAGATGCAGTGGTTTTAGTGAGTTCAACAGAAGCAGATGCAGTGGTTTTAGTGAGTTCAACAGAAGCAGATGCAGTGGTTTTAGTGAGTTCAACAGAAGCAGATGCAGTGGTTTTAGCGGGTTCAACAGAAGCAGATGCAGTGGTTTTAGCGAGTTCAACAGAAGCAGATGCAGTGGTGTCAGTGAGTTCAACAGAAGCAGATGCAGTGATTTTAGTGAGTTCAACAGATGCAGTGGTTTTAGTGAGTTCAACGGAAGCAGTGCTAATGGTTTTAGTGCGTTCAACAGAAGCAGATGCAGTGGTTTTAGTGAGTTCAACAGAAGCAGAGCAAATGGCTTTAGTGAGTTCAACAGAAGCAGATGCAGTGGTTCTAGTGAGTTCAACAGAAGCAGATGCAGTGGTTTTAGTGAGTTCAACAGAAGCAGTGGTAATGGTTTTAGTGAGTTCAAAGAAGCAGATGCAGTGGTTTTAGTGAGTTCAACAGAAGCAGATGCAGTGGTGTTAGTGAGTTCAACAGAAGCAGAGGTATTAGTTTTAGTGAGTTCAACAGAAGCAGATGCAGTGGTTTTAGAGAGTTCAACAGAAGCAGATCCAGTGGTTTTAGTGAGTTCAACAGAAGCAGATGCAGTGGTTTTAGTGAGTTTAATAGAACAGGGGCATAACCAGGATTGTCTAACAGTGGGGCCTGAAGCTAATGTAGTTGGGTCCACCACAGTCACATTAACATCTCTCAATGCCCACACAGTGCTGCTGAGTGGGCATTTACAAATTGTGGGTGGGCCTTGCCCACTCAGGCCCTACCCTGTCTACGCCTCTGCAATAGAAGCAGATGCAGTGGTTTTAGCGAGTTCAACAGAAGCAGATGCAGTGGTTTTAGTGAGTTCAACAAGGCAGATGCAGTGGTTTTAGTGAGTTCAAAAGAAGCAGATGCAGTAATTTTAGTGAGTTCAACAGATGCAGCGATTTTAGTGAGGTCAACAGAAGTAGATGCAGTGGTTTTAGTGAGTTCAACAGAAGCAGAGGTAATGGTTTTAATGAGTTCAACAGAAGCAGATGGAGTGGTTTTAGTGAGTTCAACAGAATCATATGCAGTGGTTTTAGTGAGTTCAACAGAAGCAGAGGAAATGGTTTTAGTGAGTTCAACAGAAGCAGAGGTAATGGTTTTAGTGAGTTCAACAGAAGCAGATGTAGTGGTTTTAGTGAGTTCAACAGAAGCAGATGGAGTGGTTTTAGTGAGTTCAACAGAATCATATGCAGTGGTTTTAGTGAGTTCAACAGGAGCAGAGCTAATGGTTTTAGTGAGTTCAACAGAAGAAGCTGCAGTGGTTCTATTGAGTTCAACAGAAGCAGATGCAGCAGTTTTCGTGAGTTCAACAGAAGCAGTGGTAATGGTTTTAGTGAGTTCAACAGAAGCAGGTGCATTGGATTTAGTGAGTTCAACAGGAGCAGAGCTAATGGTTTTAGTGAGTTCAACAGAAGAAGCTGCAGTGGTTCTATTGAGTTCAACAGAAGCAGATGCAGCAGTTTTCGTGAGTTCAACAGAAGCAGTGGTAATGGTTTTAGTGAGTTCAACAGAAGCAGGTGCATTGGATTTAGTGAGTTCAACAGAAGCAGATGCAGTGGTTTTAGTGAGTTCAACAGAAGCAGATGCAGTGGTTTTAGTGAGTTCAACAGAAGCAGATGCAGTGGTGTTAGTGAGTTCAACAGAAGCAGAGGTATTAGTTTTAGTGAGTTCAACAGAAGCAGATGCAGTGGTTTTAGAGAGTTCAACAGAAGCAGATCCAGTGGTTTTAGTGAGTTCAACAGAAGCAGATGCAGTGGTTTTAGTGAGTTCAATAGAACAGGGGCATAGCCAGGATTGTCTAACAGTGGGGCCTGAAGCTAATGTAGTTGGGTCCACCATAGTCACATTAACATCTGTCAATGCCCACACAGTGCTGCTGAGTGGGCATTTACAAATTGTGGGTGGGCCTTGCCCACTCAGGCCCTACCCTGTCTACGCCTCTGCAACAGAAGCAGATGCAGTGGTTTTAGTGAGTTCAACAGAAGCAGATGCAGTGGTTTTAGTGAGGCGAACAGAAGCAGATGCAGTGGTGTTAGTGAGTTCAACAGAAGCAGAGGTATTGGTTTTAGTCAGTTCAACAGAAGCAGATGCAGTGGTTTTAGTGAGTTCAACAGAAGCAGATGCAGTGGTTTTAGTGGGTTCAACAGAAGCAGATGCAGTGGTTTTAGTGAGTTCAATAGAAGCAGATGCAGTGGTTTTAGTGAGTTCAACAGAAGCAGATGCAGTGGTTTTAGTGCGTTCAACAGAAGCAGATGCAGTGGTTTTAGCAGGTTCAACAGAAGCAGATTCAGTGGTTTTAGTGAGTTCAACAGAAGCAGTGGTAATGGTTTTAGTGAGTTCAAAGAAGCAGATGCAGTGGTTTTAATGAGTTCAACAGAAGCAGAGTTAATGGTTTTAGTGAGTTCAACAGAAGCAGATGCAGTGGTTTTAGTGAGTTCAACAGAAGCAGATGCAGTGGTGTTAGTGAGTTCAACAGAAGCAGAGGTATTAGTTTTAGTGAGTTCAACAGAAGCAGATGCAGTGGTTTTAGAGAGTTCAACAGAAGCAGATCCAGTGGTTTTAGTGAGTTCAACAGAAGCAGATGCAGTGGTTTTAGTGAGTTCAATAGAACAGGGGCATAGCCAGGATTGTCTAACAGTGGGGCCTGAAGCTAATGTAGTTGGGTCCACCACAGTCACATTAACATCTGTCAATGCCCACACAGTGCTGCTGAGTGGGCATTTACAAATTGTGGGTGGGCCTTGCCCACTCAGGCCCTACCCTGTCTACGCCTCTGCAACAGAAGCAGATGCATTGGTTTTAGTGAGTTCAACAGAAGCAGATGCAGTGGTTTTAGTGAGGCGAACAGAAGCAGATGCAGTGGTGTTAGTGAGTTCAACAGAAGGAGAGGTATTGGTTTTAGTCAGTTCAACAGAAGCAGATGCAGTGGTTTTAGTGAGTTCAACAGAAGCAGATGCAGTGGTTTTAGTGGGTTCAACAGAAGCAGATGCAGTGGTTTTAGTGAGTTCAACAGAAGCAGATGCAGTGGTTTTAGTGAGTTCAACAGAAGCAGATGCAGTGGTTTTAGCAGGTTCAACAGAAGCAGATGCAGTGGTTTTAGCAAGTTCAACAGAAGCAGATGCAGTGGTGTCAGTGAGTTCAACAGAAGCAGATGCAGTGGTTTTAGTGAGTTCAACAGAAGCAGATGCAGTGGTGTTAGTGAGTTCAACAGAAGCAGAGGTATTAGTTTTAGTGAGTTCAACAGAAGCAGATGCAGTGGTTTTAGTGAGTTCAACAGAAGCAGATGCAGTGGTTTTAGAGAGTTCAACAGAAGCAGATCTAGTGGTTTTAGTGAGTTCAACAGAAGCAGATGCAGTGGTTTTAGTGAGTTCAATAGAACAGGGGCATAGCCAGGATTGTCTAACAGTGGGGCCTGAAGCTAATGTAGTTGGGTCCACCACAGTCACATTAACATCTGTCAATGCCCACACAGTGCTGCTGAGTGGGCATTTATAAATTGTGGGTGGGCCTTGCCCACTCAGGCCCTACCCTGTCTACGCCTCTGCAACAGAAGCAGGTGCAGTGGTTTTAGTGATTTCAACAGAAGCAGAGGTATTGGTTTTAGTGAGTTCAACAGAAGCAGATGCAGTGGTTTTAGTGAGTTCAACAGAAGCAGATGCAGTGGTTTTAGCGGGTTCAACAGAAGCAGATGCAGTGGTTTTAGTGAGTTCAACAAAAGCAGATGCAGTGGTTTTAGTGAGTTCAACAGAAGCAGATGCAGTGGTTTTAGCGGGTTCAACAGAAGCAGATGCAGTGGTTTTAGCGAGTTCAACAGAAGCAGATGCAGTGGTGTCAGTGAGTTCAACAGAAGCAGATGCAGTGATTTTAGTGAGTTCAACAGATGCAGTGGTTTTAGTGAGTTCAACGGAAGCAGTGGTAATGGTTTTAGTGCGTTCAACAGAAGCAGATGCAGTGGTTTTAGTGAGTTCAACAGAAGCAGAGCAAATGGCTTTAGTGAGTTCAACAGAAGCAGATGCAGTGGTTCTAGTGAGTTCAACAGAAGCAGATTCAGTGGTTTTAGTGAGTTCAACAGAAGCAGTGGTAATGGTTTTAGTGAGTTCAAAGAAGCAGATGCAGTGGTTTTAATGAGTTCAACAGAAGCAGAGTTAATGGTTTTAGTGAGTTCAACAGAAGCAGATGCAGTGGTTTTAGTGAGTTCAACAGAAGCAGATGCAGTGGTGTTAGTGAGTTCAACAGAAGCAGAGGTATTAGTTTTAGTGAGTTCAACAGAAGCAGATGCAGTGGTTTTAGAGAGTTCAACAGAAGCAGATCCAGTGGTTTTAGTGAGTTCAACAGAAGCAGATGCAGTGGTTTTAGTGAGTTCAATAGAACAGGGGCATAGCCAGGATTGTCTAACAGTGGGGCCTGAAGCTAATGTAGTTGGGTCCACCACAGTCACATTAACATCTGTCAATGCCCACACAGTGCTGCTGAGTGGGCATTTACAAATTGTGGGTGGGCCTTGCCCACTCAGGCCCTACCCTGTCTACGCCTCTGCAACAGAAGCAGATGCAGTGGTTTTAGTGAGTTCAACAGTAGCAGGTGCAGTGGTTTTAGTGAGTTCAACAGAAGCAGAGGTATTGGTTTTAGTGAGTTCAAAATAAGCAGATGCAGTGGTTTGAGCGGGTTCAACAGAAGCAGATGCAGTGGTTTTAGTGAGTTCAACAGAAGCAGATGCAGTGGTTTTAGTGAGTTCAACAGAAGCAGATGCAGTGGTTTTAGTGAGTTCAACAGAAGCAGATGCAGTGGTTTTAGCGGGTTCAACAGAAGCAGATGCAGTGGTTTTAGCGAGTTCAACAGAAGCAGATGCAGTGGTGTCAGTGAGTTCAACAGAAGCAGATGCAGTGATTTTAGTGAGTTCAACAGATGCAGTGGTTTTAGTGAGTTCAACGGAAGCAGTGCTAATGGTTTTAGTGCGTTCAACAGAAGCAGATGCAGTGGTTTTAGTGAGTTCAACAGAAGCAGAGCAAATGGCTTTAGTGAGTTCAACAGAAGCAGATGCAGTGGTTCTAGTGAGTTCAACAGAAGCAGATGCAGTGGTTTTAGTGAGTTCAACAGAAGCAGTGGTAATGGTTTTAGTGAGTTCAAAGAAGCAGATGCAGTGGTTTTAGTGAGTTCAACAGAAGCAGATGCAGTGGTGTTAGTGAGTTCAACAGAAGCAGAGGTATTAGTTTTAGTGAGTTCAACAGAAGCAGATGCAGTGGTTTTAGAGAGTTCAACAGAAGCAGAGCCAGTGGTTTTAGTGAGTTCAACAGAAGCAGATGCAGTGGTTTTAGTGAGTTTAATAGAACAGGGGCATAGCCAGGATTGTCTAACAGTGGGGCCTGAAGCTAATGTAGTTGGGTCCACCACAGTCACATTAACATCTGTCAATGCCCACACAGTGCTGCTGAGTGGGCATTTACAAATTGTGGGTGGGCCTTGCCCACTCAGGCCCTACCCTGTCTACGCCTCTGCAATAGAAGCAGATGCAGTGGTTTTAGTGAGTTCAACAGAAGCAGATGCAGTGGTTTTAGTGAGTTCAACAAGGCAGATGCAGTGGTTTTAGTGAGTTCAAATGAAGCAGATGCAGTAATTTTAGTGAGTTCAACAGATGCAGCGATTTTAGTGAGGTCAACAGAAGTAGATGCAGTGGTTTTAGTGAGTTCAACAGAAGCAGAGGTAATGGTTTTAATGAGTTCAACAGAAGCAGATGGAGTGGTTTTAGTGAGTTCAACAGAATCATATGCAGTGGTTTTAGTGAGTTCAACAGAAGCAGAGGAAATGGTTTTAGTGAGTTCAACAGAAGCAGAGGTAATGGTTTTAGTGAGTTCAACAGAAGCAGATGTAGTGGTTTTAGTGAGTTCAACAGAAGCAGATGGAGTGGTTTTAGTGAGTTCAACAGAATCATATGCAGTGGTTTTAGTGAGTTCAACAGGAGCAGAGCTAATGGTTTTAGTGAGTTCAACAGAAGAAGCTGCAGTGGTTCTATTGAGTTCAACAGAAGCAGATGCAGCAGTTTTCGTGAGTTCAACAGAAGCAGTGGTAATGGTTTTAGTGAGTTCAACAGAAGCAGGTGCATTGGATTTAGTGAGTTCAACAGAAGCAGATGCAGTGGTTTTAGTGAGTTCAACAGAAGCAGATGCAGTGGTTTTAGTGAGTTCAACAGAAGCAGGTGCAGTGGTTTTAGTGATTTCAACAGAAGCAGAGGTATTGGTTTTAGTGAGTTCAACAGAAGCAGATGCAGTGGTTTTAGTGAGTTCAACAGAAGCAGATGCAGTGGTTTTAGCGGGTTCAACAGAAGCAGATGCAGTGGTTTTAGCGAGTTCAACAGAAGCAGATGCAGTGGTGTCAGTGAGTTCAACAGAAGCAGATGCAGTGATTTTAGTGAGTTCAACAGATGCAGTGGTTTTAGTGAGTTCAACGAAGCAGTGGTTTTAGTGAGTTCAACGGAAGCAGTGGTAATGGTTTTAGTGCGTTCAACAGAAGCAGATGCAGTGGTTTTAGTGAGTTCAACAGAAGCAGATGCAGTGGTTTTAGCCGGTTCAACAGAAGCAGATGCAGTGGTTTTAGTGATTTCAACAGAAGCAGTTGCAGTGGTTTTAGTGAGTTCAACAGAAGCAGATGCAGTGGTTTTAGTGAGTTCAACAGAAGCAGATGCAGTGGTTTTAGCGGGTTCAACAGAAGCAGATGCAGTGGTTTTAGCGAGTTCAACAGAAGCAGATGCAGTGGTGTCAGTGAGTTCAACAGAAGCGGATGCAGTGATTTTAGTGAGTTCAACAGATGCAGTGGTTTTAGTGAGTTCAACTGAAGCAGTGGTAATGGTTTTAGTGCATTCAACAGAAGCAGATGCAGTGGTTTTAGTGAGTTCAACAGAAGGAGAGCTAATGGCTTTAGTGAGTTCAACAGAAGCAGATGCAGTGGTTCTAGTGAGTTCAACAGAAGTAGATGCAGTGGTTTTAGTGAGTTCAACAGAAGCAGTGGTAATGGTTTTAGTGAGTTCAAAGAAGCAGATGCAGTGGTTTTAGTGAGTTCAACAGAAGCAGAGTTAATGGTTTTAGTGAGTTCGACAGAAGCAGATGCAGTGGTTTTAGTGAGTTCAACAGAAGCAGCTGCAGTGGTTCTAGTGAGTTCAACAGAAGCAGATGCAGTGGTTTTAGTGAGTTCAACAGAAGCAGAGGTAATGGTTTTAGTGAGTTCAACAGAAGCAGAGGTAATGGTTTTAGTGAGTTCAACAGAAGCAGATGTAGTGGTTTTAGTGAGTTCAACAGAAGCAGATGGAGTGGTTTTATTGAGTTCAACAGAATAATATGCAGTGGTTTTAGTGAGTTCAACTGAAGCAGAGCTAATGGTTTTAGTGAGTTCAACAGAAGCAGCTGCAGTGGTTTTAGTGAGTTCAACAGAAGCAGATGCAGTGGTTTTAGTGAGGCGAACAGAAGCAGATGCAGTGGTGTTAGTGAGTTCAACAGAAGCAGAGGTATTGGTTTTAGTGAGTTCAACAGAAGCAGATGCAGTGGTTTTAGTGAGTTCAACAGAAGCAGATGCAGTGGTTTTAGTGGGTTCAACAGAAGCAGATGCAGTGGTTTTAGTGAGTTCAACAGAAGCAGATGCAGTGGTTTTAGTGAGTTCAACAGAAGCAGATGAAGTGGTTTTAGTGAGTTCAACAGAAGCAGATGCAGTGGTTTTAGCAGGTTCAACAGAAGCAGATGCAGTGGTTTTAGCAAGTTCAACAGAAGCAGTTGCAGTGGTTTTAGCAAGTTCAACAGAAGCAGTTGCAGTGGTGTCAGTGAGTTCAACAGAAGCAGATGCAGTGGTTTTAGTGAGTTCAACAGAAGCAGATGCAGTGGTGTTAGTGAGTTCAACAGAAGCAGAGGTATTAGTTTTAGTGAGTTCAACAGAAGCAGATGCAGTGGTTTTAGTGAGTTCAACAGAAGCAGATGCAGTGATTTTAGAGAGTTCAACAGAAGCAGATCCAGTGGTTTTAGTGAGTTCAACAGAAGCAGATGCAGTGGTTTTAGTGAGTTCAATAGAACAGGGGCATAGCCAGGATTGTCTAACAGTGGGGCCTGAAGCTAATGTAGTTGGGTCCAACACAGTCACATTAACATCTGTCAATGCCCACACAGTGCTGCTGAGTGGGCATTTATAAATTGTGGGTGGGCCTTGCCCACTCAGGCCCTTCCCTGTCTACGCCTCTGCAACAGAAGCAGATGCAGTGGTTTTAGTGAGTTCAACAGAAGCAGGTGCAGTGGTTTTAGTGATTTCAACAGAAGCAGAGGTATTGGTTTTAGTGAGTTCAACAGAAGCAGATGCAGTGGTTTTAGTGAGTTCAACAGAAGCAGATGCAGTGGTTTTAGCGGGTTCAACAGAAGCAGATGCAGTGGTTTTAGTGAGTTCAACAGAAGCAGATGCAGTGGTTTTAGTGAGTTCAACAGAAGCAGATGCAGTGGTTTTAGTGAGTTCAACAGAAGCAGATGCAGTGGTTTTAGCGGGTTCAACAGAAGCAGATGCAGTGGTTTTAGAGAGTTCAACAGAAGCAGATGCAGTGGTGTCAGTGAGTTCAACAGAAGCAGATGCAGTGATTTTAGTGAGTTCAACAGATGCAGTGGTTTTAGTGAGTTCAACGGAAGCAGTGGTAATGGTTTTAGTGCGTTCAACAGAAGCAGATGCAGTGGTTTTAGTGAGTTCAACAGAAGCAGAGCAAATGGCTTTAGTGAGTTCAACAGAAGCAGATGCAGTGGTTCTAGTGAGTTCAACAGAAGCAGATTCAGTGGTTTTAGTGAGTTCAACAGAAGCAGTGGTAATGGTTTTAGTGAGTTCAAAGAAGCAGATGCAGTGGTTTTAATGAGTTCAACAGAAGCAGAGTTAATGGTTTTAGTGAGTTCAACAGAAGCAGATGCAGTGGTTTTAGTGAGTTCAACAGAAGCAGATGCAGTGGTGTTAGTGAGTTCAACAGAAGCAGATCCAGTGGTTTTAGTGAGTTCAACAGAAGCAGATGCAGTGGTTTTAGTGAGTTCAATAGAACAGGGGCATAGCCAGGATTGTCTAACAGTGGGGCCTGAAGCTAATGTAGTTGGGTCCACCACAGTCACATTAACATCTGTCAATGCCCACACAGTGCTGCTGAGTGGGCATTTACAAATTGTGGGTGGGCCTTGCCCACTCAGGCCCTACCCTGTCTACGCCTCTGCAACAGAAGCAGATGCAGTGGTTTTAGTGCGTTCAACAGTAGCAGGTGCAGTGGTTTTAGTGAGTTCAACAGAAGCAGAGGTATTGGTTTTAGTGAGTTCAACAGAAGCAGATGCAGTGGTTTGAGCGGGTTCAACAGAAGCAGATGCAGTGGTTTTAGTGAGTTCAACAGAAGCAGATGCAGTGGTTTTAGTGAGTTCAAAAGAAGCAGATGCAGTGGTTTTAGCGGGTTCAACAGAAGCAGATGCAGTGGTTTTAGCGAGTTCAACAGAAGCAGATGCAGTGGTGTCAGTGAGTTCAACAGAAGCAGATGCAGTGATTTTATTGAGTTCAACAGATGCAGTGGTTTTAGTGAGTTCAACGGAAGCAGTGGTAATGGTTTTAGTGCGTTCAACAGAAGCAGATGCAGTGGTTTTAGTGAGTTCAACAGAAGCAGAACAAATGACTTTAGTGAGTTCAACAGAAGCAGGTGCAAGGGTTCTAGTGAGTTCAACAGAAGCAGATGCAGTGGTTTTAGTGAGTTCAACAGAAGCAGTGGTAATGGTTTTAGTGAGTTCAAAGAAGCAGGTGCAGTGGTTTTAGTGAGTTCAACAGAAGCAGAGTTAATGGTTTTAGTGAGTTCAACAGAAGCAGATGCAGTGGTTTTGGTGAGTTCAACAGAAGCAGATGCAGTGGTGTTAGTGAGTTCAACAGAAGGAGAGGTATTAGTTTTAGTGAGTTCAACAGAAGCAGATGCAGTGGTTTTAGAGAGTTCAACAGAAGCAGATCCAGTGGTTTTAGTGAGTTCAACAGAAGCAGATGCAGTGGTTTTAGTGAGTTTAATAGAACAGGGGCATAGCCAGGATTGTTTAACAGTGGGGGCTGAAGCTAATGTAGTTGGGTCCACCACAGTCACATTAACATCTGTCAATGCCCACACAGTGCTGCTGAGTGGGCATTTACAAATTGTGGGTGGGCCTTGCCCACTCAGGCCCTACCCTGTCTACGCCTCTGCAATAGAAGCAGATGCAGTGGTTTTAGCGAGTTCAACAGAAGCAGATGCAGTGGTTTTAGTGAGTTCAACAAGGCAGATGCAGTGGTTTTAGTGAGTTCAAAAGAAGCAGATGCAGTAATTTTAGTGAGTTCAACAGATGCAGTGATTTTAGTGAGGTCAACAGAAGCAGAGGTAATGGTTTTAATGAGTTCAACAGAAGCAGATGGAGTGGTTTTAGTGAGTTCAACAGAATCATATGCAGTGGTTTCAGTGAGTTCAACAGAAGCAGAGGAAATGGTTTTAGTGAGTTCAACAGAAGCAGAGGTAATGGTTTTAGTGAGTTCAACAGAAGCAGATGTAGTGGTTTTAGTGAGTTCAACAGAAGCAGATGGAGTGGTTTTAGTGAGTTCAACAGAATCATATGCAGTGGTTTTAGTGAGTTCAACAGGAGCAGAGCTAATGGTTTTAGTGAGTTCAACAGAAGAAGCTGCAGTGGTTCTAGTGAGTTCAACAGAAGCAGATGCAGCAGTTTTCGTGAGTTCAACAGAAGCAGTGGTAATGGTTTTAGTGAGTTCAACAGAAGCAGGTGCATTGGATTTAGTGAGTTCAACAGAAGCAGATGCAGTGGTTTTAGTGAGTTCAACAGAAGCAGATGCAGTGGTTTTAGTGAGTTCAACAGAAGCAGGTGCAGTGGTTTTAGTGATTTCAACAGAAGCAGAGGTATTGGTTTTAGTGAGTTCAACAGAAGCAGATGCAGTGGTTTTAGTGAGTTCAACAGAAGCAGATGCAGTGGTTTTAGCGGGTTCAACAGAAGCAGATGCAGTGGTTTTAGCGAGTTCAACAGAAGCAGATAAAGTGGTGTCAGTGAGTTCAACAGAAGCAGATGCAGTGATTTTAGTGAGTTCAACAGATGCAGTGGTTTTAGTGAGTTCAACGGAAGCAGTGGTTTTAGTGAGTTCAACGGAAGCAGTGGTAATGGTTTTAGTGCGTTCAACAGAAGCAGATGCAGTGGTTTTAGTGAGTTCAACAGAAGCAGATGCAGTGGTTTTAGCGGGTTCAACAGAAGCAGATGCAGTGGTTTTAGTGATTTCAACAGAAGCAGTTGCAGTGGTTTTAGTTAGTTCAACAGAAGCAGATGCAGTGGTTTTAGTGAGTTCAACAGAAGCAGATGCAGTGGTTTTAGTGGGTTCAACAGAAGCAGATGCAGTGGTTTTAGCGAGTTCAACAGAAGCAGATGCAGTGGTGTCAGTGAGTTCAACAGAAGCGGATGCAGTGATTTTAGTGAGTTCAACAGATGCAGTGGTTTTAGTGAGTTCAACTGAAGCAGTGGTAATGGTTTTAGTGCATTCAACAGAAGCAGATGCAGTGGTTTTAGGGAGTTCAACAGAAGGAGAGCTAATGGCTTTAGTGAGTTCAACAGAAGCAGATGCAGTGGTTCTAGTGAGTTCAACAGAAGTAGATGCAGTGGTTTTAGTGAGTTCAACAGAAGCAGTGGTAATGGTTTTAGTGAGTTCAAAGAAGCAGATGCAGTGGTTTTAGTGAGTTCAACAGAAGCAGAGTTAATGGTTTTAGTGAGTTCGACAGAAGCAGATGCAGTGGTTTTAGTGAGTTCAACAGAAGCAGCTGCAGTGGTTCTAGTGAGTTCAACAGAAGCAGATGCAGTGGTTTTAGTGAGTTCAACAGAAGCAGAGGTAATGGTTTTAGTGAGTTCAACAGAAGCAGAGGTAATGGTTTTAGTGAGTTCAACAGAAGCAGATGTAGTGGTTTTAGTGAGTTCAACAGAAGCAGATGGAGTGGTTTTATTGAGTTCAACAGAATCATATGCAGTGGTTTTAGTGAGTTGAACTGAAGCAGAGCTAATGGTTTTAGTGAGTTCAACAGAAGCAGCTGCAGTGGTTTTAGTGAGTTCATCAGAAGCAGATGCAGTGGTTTTAGTGAGGCGAACAGAAGCAGATGCAGTGGTGTTAGTGAGTTCAACAGAAGCAGAGGTATTGGTTTTAGTGAGTTCAACAGAAGCAGATGCAGTGGTTTTAGTGAGTTCAACAGAAGCAGATGCAGTGGTTTTAGTGGGTTCAACAGAAGCAGATGCAGTGGTTTTAGTGAGTTCAACAGAAGCAGATGCAGTGGTTTTAGTGAGTTCAACAGAAGCAGATGAAGTGGTTTTAGTGAGTTCAACAGAAGCAGATGCAGTGGTTTTAGCAGGTTCAACAGAAGCAGATGCAGTGGTTTTAGCAAGTTCAACAGAAGCAGTTGCAGTGGTTTTAGCAGGTTCAACAGAAGCAGATGCAGTGGTTTTAGCAAGTTCAACAGAAGCAGTTGCAGTGGTTTTAGCAAGTTCAACAGAAGCAGTTGCAGTGGTGTCAGTGAGTTCAACAGAAGCAGATGCAGTGGTTTTAGTGAGTTCAACAGAAGCAGATGCAGTGGTGTTAGTGAGTTCAACAGAAGCAGAGGTATTAGTTTTAGTGAGTTCAACAGAAGCAGATGCAGTGATTTTAGAGAGTTCAACAGAAGCAGATCCAGTGGTTTTAGTGAGTTCAACAGAAGCAGATGCAGTGGTTTTAGTGAGTTCAATAGAAGCAGATGCAGTGGTTTTAGCAGGTTCAACAGAAGCAGATGCAGTGGTTTTAGCAAGTTCAACAGAAGCAGTTGCAGTGGTTTTAGCAAGTTCAACAGAAGCAGTTGCAGTGGTGTCAGTGAGTTCAACAGAAGCAGATGCAGTGGTTTTAGTGAGTTCAACAGAAGCAGATGCAGTGGTGTTAGGGAGTTCAACAGAAGCAGAGGTATTAGTTTTAGTGAGTTCAACAGAAGCAGATGCAGTGGTTTTAGTGAGTTCAACAGAAGCAGATGCAGTGATTTTAGAGAGTTCAACAGAAGCAGATCCAGTGGTTTTAGTGAGTTCAACAGAAGCAGATGCAGTGGTTTTAGTGAGTTCAACAGAAGCAGATGCAGTGGTTTTAGCGGGTTCAACAGAAGCAGATGCAGTGGTTTTAGCGAGTTCAACAGAAGCAGATGCAGTGGTGTCAGTGAGTTCAACAGAAGCAGATGCAGTGATTTTATTGAGTTCAACAGATGCAGTGGTTTTAGTGAGTTCAACGGAAGCAGTGGTAATGGTTTTAGTGCGTTCAACAGAAGCAGATGCAGTGGTTTTAGTGAGTTCAACAGAAGCAGAGCAAATGGCTTTAGTGAGTTCAACAGAAGCAGATGCAGTGGTTCTAGTGAGTTCAACAGAAGCAGATTCAGTGGTTTTAGTGAGTTCAACAGAAGCAGAGTTAATGGTTTTAGTGAGTTCAACAGAAGCAGATGCAGTGGTTTTAGTGAGTTCAACAGAAGCAGATGCAGTGGTGTTAGTGAGTTCAACAGAAGCAGAGGTATTAGTTTTAGTGAGTTCAACAGAAGCAGATGCAGTGGTTTTAGAGAGTTCAACAGAAGCAGATCCAGTGGTTTTAGTGAGTTCAACAGAAGCAGATGCAGTGGTTTTAGTGAGTTCAATAGAACAGGGGCATAGCCAGGATTGTCTAACAGTGGGGCCTGAAGCTAATGTAGTTGGGTCCACCACAGTCACATTAACATCTGTCAATGCCCACACAGTGCTGCTGAGTGGGCATTTACAAATTGTGGGTGGGCCTTGCCCACTCAGGCCCTACCCTGTCTACGCCTCTGCAACAGAAGCAGATGCAGTGGTTTTAGTGAGTTCAACAGAAGCAGATGCAGTGGTTTTAGTGAGGCGAACAGAAGCAGATGCAGTGGTGTTAGTGAGTTCAACAGAAGCAGAGGTATTGGTTTTAGTGAGTTCAACAGAAGCAGATGCAGTGGTTTTAGTGAGTTCAACAGAAGCAGATGCAGTGGTTTTAGTGGGTTCAACAGAAGCAGATGCAGTGGTTTTAGTGAGTTCAACAGAAGCAGATGCAGTGGTTTTAGTGAGTTCAACAGAAGCAGATGCAGTGGTTTTAGTGAGTTCAACAGAAGCAGATGCAGTGGTTTTAGCAGGTTCAACAGAAGCAGATTCAGTGGTTTTAGTGAGTTCAACAGAAGCAGTGGTAATGGTTTTAGTGAGTTCAAAGAAGCAGATGCAGTGGTTTTAATGAGTTCAACAGAAGCAGAGTTAATGGTTTTAGTGAGTTCAACAGAAGCAGATGCAGTGGTTTTAGTGAGTTCAACAGAAGCAGATGCAGTGGTGTTAGTGAGTTCAACAGAAGCAGAGGTATTAGTTTTAGTGAGTTCAACAGAAGCAGATGCAGTGGTTTTAGAGAGTTCAACAGAAGCAGATCCAGTGGTTTTAGTGAGTTCAACAGAAGCAGATGCAGTGGTTTTAGTGAGTTCAATAGAACAGGGGCATAGCCAGGATTGTCTAACAGTGGGGCCTGAAGCTAATGTAGTTGGGTCCACCACAGTCACATTAACATCTGTCAATGCCCACACAGTGCTGCTGAGTGGGCATTTACAAATTGTGGGTGGGCCTTGCCCACTCAGGCCCTACCCTGTCTACGCCTCTGCAACAGAAGCAGATGCAGTGGTTTTAGTGAGTTCAACAGAAGCAGATGCAGTGGTTTTAGTGAGGCGAACAGAAGCAGATGCAGTGGTGTTAGTGAGTTCAACAGAAGCAGAGGTATTGGTTTTAGTCAGTTCAACAGAAGCAGATGCAGTGGTTTTAGTGAGTTCAACAGAAGCAGATGCAGTGGTTTTAGTGGGTTCAACAGAAGCAGATGCAGTGGTTTTAGTGAGTTCAACAGAAGCAGATGCAGTGGTTTTAGTGAGTTCAACAGAAGCAGATGCAGTGGTTTTAGTGAGTTCAACAGAAGCAGATGCAGTGGTTTTAGCAGGTTCAACAGAAGCAGATGCAGTGGTTTTAGCAAGTTCAACAGAAGCAGATGCAGTGGTGTCAGTGAGTTCAACAGAAGCAGATGCAGTGGTTTTAGTGAGTTCAACAGAAGCAGATGCAGTGGTGTTAGTGAGTTCAACAGAAGCAGAGGTATTAGTTTTAGTGTGTTCAACAGAAGCAGATGCAGTGGTTTTAGTGAGTTCAACAGAAGCAGATGCAGTGGTTTTAGAGAGTTCAACAGAAGCAGATCTAGTGGTTTTAGTGAGTTCAACAGAAGCAGATGCAGTGGTTTTAGTGAGTTCAATAGAACAGGGGCATAGCCAGGATTGTCTAACAGTGGGGCCTGAAGCTAATGTAGTTGGGTCCACCACAGTCACATTAACATCTGTCAATGCCCACACAGTGCTGCTGAGTGGGCATTTATAAATTGTGGGTGGGCCTTGCCCACTCAGGCCCTACCCTGTCTACGCCTCTGCAACAGAAGCAGGTGCAGTGGTTTTAGTGATTTCAACAGAAGCAGAGGTATTGGTTTTAGTGAGTTCAACAGAAGCAGATGCAGTGGTTTTAGTGAGTTCAACAGAAGCAGATGCAGTGGTTTTAGCGGGTTCAACAGAAGCAGATGCAGTGGTTTTAGTGAGTTCAACAAAAGCAGATGCAGTGGTTTTAGTGAGTTCAACAGAAGCAGATGCAGTGGTTTTAGCGGGTTCAACAGAAGCAGATGCAGTGGTTTTAGCGAGTTCAACAGAAGCAGATGCAGTGGTGTCAGTGAGTTCAACAGAAGCAGATGCAGTGATTTTAGTGAGTTCAACAGATGCAGTGGTTTTAGTGAGTTCAACGGAAGCAGTGCTAATGGTTTTAGTGCGTTCAACAGAAGCAGATGCAGTGGTTTTAGTGAGTTCAACAGAAGCAGAGCAAATGGCTTTAGTGAGTTCAACAGAAGCAGATGCAGTGGTTCTAGTGAGTTCAACAGAAGCAGATGCAGTGGTTTTAGTGAGTTCAACAGAAGCAGTGGTAATGGTTGTAGTGAGTTCAAAGAAGCAGATGCAGTGGTTTTAGTGAGTTCAACAGAAGCAGAGTTAATGGTTTTAGTGAGTTCAACAGAAGCAGATTCAGTGGTTTTAGTGAGTTCAACAGAAGCAGATGCAGTGGTGTTAGTGAGTTCAACAGAAGCAGAGGTATTAGTTTTAGTGAGTTCAACAGAAGCAGATGCAGTGGTTTTAGAGAGTTCAACAGAAGCAGATCCAGTGGTTTTAGTGAGTTCAACAGAAGCAGATGCAGTGGTTTTAGTGAGTTTAATAGAACAGGGGCATAGCCAGGATTGTCTAACAGTGGGGCCTGAAGCTAATGTAGTTGGGTCCACCACAGTCACATTAACATCTGTCAATGCCCAC
This sequence comes from Ambystoma mexicanum, assembly GCF_040938575.1. Lineage (NCBI taxonomy): Eukaryota > Metazoa > Chordata > Amphibia > Caudata > Ambystomatidae > Ambystoma > Ambystoma mexicanum. The sequence goes on along the minus strand of NC_090931.1, from coordinate 6,422,691 downwards.
ACAGTGCTGCTGAGTGGGCATTTACAAATTGTGGGTGGGCCTTGCCCACTCAGGCCCTACCCTGTCTACGCCTCTGCAATAGAAGCAGATGCAGTGGTTTTAGCGAGTTCAACAGAAGCAGATGCAGTGGTTTTAGTGAGTTCAACAAGGCAGATGCAGTGGTTTTAGTGAGTTCAAAAGAAGCAGATGCAGTAATTTTAGTGAGTTCAACAGATGCAGCGATTTTAGTGAGGTCAACAGAAGTAGATGCAGTGGTTTTAGTGAGTTCAACAGAAGCAGAGGTAATGGTTTTAATGAGTTCAACAGAAGCAGATGGAGTGGTTTTAGTGAGTTCAACAGAATCATATGCAGTGGTTTTAGTGAGTTCAACAGAAGCAGAGGAAATGGTTTTAGTGAGTTCAACAGAAGCAGAGGTAATGGTTTTAGTGAGTTCAACAGAAGCAGATGTAGTGGTTTTAGTGAGTTCAACAGAAGCAGATGGAGTGGTTTTAGTGAGTTCAACAGAATCATATGCAGTGGTTTTAGTGAGTTCAACAGGAGCAGAGCTAATGGTTTTAGTGAGTTCAACAGAAGAAGCTGCAGTGGTTCTAGTGAGTTCAACAGAAGCAGATGCAGCAGTTTTCGTGAGTTCAACAGAAGCAGTGGTAATGGTTTTAGTGAGTTCAACAGAAGCCGGTGCATTGGATTTAGTGAGTTCAACAGAAGCAGATGCAGTGGTTTTAGTGAGTTCAACAGAAGCAGATGCAGTGGTTTTAGTGAGTTCAACAGAAGCAGGTGCAGTGGTTTTAGTGATTTCAACAGAAGCAGAGGTATTGGTTTTAGTGAGTTCAACAGAAGCAGATGCAGTGGTTTTAGTGAGTTCAACAGAAGCAGATGCAGTGGTTTTAGCGGGTTCAACAGAAGCAGATGCAGTGGTTTTAGCGAGTTCAACAGAAGCAGATGCAGTGGTGTCAGTGAGTTCAACAGAAGCAGATGCAGTGATTTTAGTGAGTTCAACAGATGCAGTGGTTTTAGTGAGTTCAACGAAGCAGTGGTTTTAGTGAGTTCAACGGAAGCAGTGGTAATGGTTTTAGTGCGTTCAACAGAAGCAGATGCAGTGGTTTTAGTGAGTTCAACAGAAGCAGATGCAGTGGTTTTAGCGGGTTCAACAGAAGCAGATGCAGTGGTTTTAGTGATTTCAACAGAAGCAGTTGCAGTGGTTTTAGTGAGTTCAACAGAAGCAGATGCAGTGGTTTTAGTGAGTTCAACAGAAGCAGATGCAGTGGTTTTAGCGGGTTCAACAGAAGCAGATGCAGTGGTTTTAGCGAGTTCAACAGAAGCAGATGCAGTGGTGTCAGTGAGTTCAACAGAAGCGGATGCAGTGATTTTAGTGAGTTCAACAGATGCAGTGGTTTTAGTGAGTTCAACTGAAGCAGTGGTAATGGTTTTAGTGCATTCAACAGAAGCAGATGCAGTGGTTTTAGTGAGTTCAACAGAAGCAGATGCAGTGGTGTTAGGGAGTTCAACAGAAGCAGAGGTATTAGTTTTAGTGAGTTCAACAGAAGCAGATGCAGTGGTTTTAGTGAGTTCAACAGAAGCAGATGCAGTGATTTTAGAGAGTTCAACAGAAGCAGATCCAGTGGTTTTAGTGAGTTCAACAGAAGCAGATGCAGTGGTTTTAGTGAGTTCAACAGAAGCAGATGCAGTGGTTTTAGCGGGTTCAACAGAAGCAGATGCAGTGGTTTTAGCGAGTTCAACAGAAGCAGATGCAGTGGTGTCAGTGAGTTCAACAGAAGCAGATGCAGTGATTTTATTGAGTTCAACAGATGCAGTGGTTTTAGTGAGTTCAACGGAAGCAGTGGTAATGGTTTTAGTGCGTTCAACAGAAGCAGATGCAGTGGTTTTAGTGAGTTCAACAGAAGCAGAGCAAATGGCTTTAGTGAGTTCAACAGAAGCAGATGCAGTGGTTCTAGTGAGTTCAACAGAAGCAGATTCAGTGGTTTTAGTGAGTTCAACAGAAGCAGAGTTAATGGTTTTAGTGAGTTCAACAGAAGCAGATGCAGTGGTTTTAGTGAGTTCAACAGAAGCAGATGCAGTGGTGTTAGTGAGTTCAACAGAAGCAGAGGTATTAGTTTTAGTGAGTTCAACAGAAGCAGATGCAGTGGTTTTAGAGAGTTCAACAGAAGCAGATCCAGTGGTTTTAGTGAGTTCAACAGAAGCAGATGCAGTGGTTTTAGTGAGTTCAATAGAACAGAGGCATAGCCAGGATTGTCTAACAGTGGGGCCTGAAGCTAATGTAGTTGGGTCCACCACAGTCACATTAACATCTGTCAATGCCCACACAGTGCTGCTGAGTGGGCATTTACAAATTGTGGGTGGGCCTTGCCCACTCAGGCCCTACCCTGTCTACGCCTCTGCAACAGAAGCAGATGCAGTGGTTTTAGTGAGTTCAACAGAAGCAGATGCAGTGGTTTTAGTGAGGCGAACAGAAGCAGATGCAGTGGTGTTAGTGAGTTCAACAGAAGCAGAGGTATTGGTTTTAGTGAGTTCAACAGAAGCAGATGCAGTGGTTTTAGTGAGTTCAACAGAAGCAGATGCAGTGGTTTTAGTGGGTTCAACAGAAGCAGATGCAGTGGTTTTAGTGAGTTCAACAGAAGCAGATGCAGTGGTTTTAGTGAGTTCAACAGAAGCAGATGCAGTGGTTTTAGTGAGTTCAACAGAAGCAGATGCAGTGGTTTTAGCAGGTTCAACAGAAGCAGATTCAGTGGTTTTAGTGAGTTCAACAGAAGCAGTGGTAATGGTTTTAGTGAGTTCAAAGAAGCAGATGCAGTGGTTTTAATGAGTTCAACAGAAGCAGAGTTAATGGTTTTAGTGAGTTCAACAGAAGCAGATGCAGTGGTTTTAGTGAGTTCAACAGAAGCAGATGCAGTGGTGTTAGTGAGTTCAACAGAAGCAGAGGTATTAGTTTTAGTGAGTTCAACAGAAGCAGATGCAGTGGTTTTAGAGAGTTCAACAGAAGCAGATCCAGTGGTTTTAGTGAGTTCAACAGAAGCAGATGCAGTGGTTTTAGTGAGTTCAATAGAACAGGGGCATAGCCAGGATTGTCTAACAGTGGGGCCTGAAGCTAATGTAGTTGGGTCCACCACAGTCACATTAACATCTGTCAATGCCCACACAGTGCTGCTGAGTGGGCATTTACAAATTGTGGGTGGGCCTTGCCCACTCAGGCCCTACCCTGTCTACGCCTCTGCAACAGAAGCAGATGCAGTGGTTTTAGTGAGTTCAACAGAAGCAGATGCAGTGGTTTTAGTGAGGCGAACAGAAGCAGATGCAGTGGTGTTAGTGAGTTCAACAGAAGCAGAGGTATTGGTTTTAGTCAGTTCAACAGAAGCAGATGCAGTGGTTTTAGTGAGTTCAACAGAAGCAGATGCAGTGGTTTTAGTGGGTTCAACAGAAGCAGATGCAGTGGTTTTAGTGAGTTCAACAGAAGCAGATGCAGTGGTTTTAGTGAGTTCAACAGAAGCAGATGCAGTGGTTTTAGTGAGTTCAACAGAAGCAGATGCAGTGGTTTTAGCAGGTTCAACAGAAGCAGATGCAGTGGTTTTAGCAAGTTCAACAGAAGCAGATGCAGTGGTGTCAGTGAGTTCAACAGAAGCAGATGCAGTGGTTTTAGTGAGTTCAACAGAAGCAGATGCAGTGGTGTTAGTGAGTTCAACAGAAGCAGAGGTATTAGTTTTAGTGTGTTCAACAGAAGCAGATGCAGTGGTTTTAGTGAGTTCAACAGAAGCAGATGCAGTGGTTTTAGAGAGTTCAACAGAAGCAGATCTAGTGGTTTTAGTGAGTTCAACAGAAGCAGATGCAGTGGTTTTAGTGAGTTCAATAGAACAGGGGCATAGCCAGGATTGTCTAACAGTGGGGCCTGAAGCTAATGTAGTTGGGTCCACCACAGTCACATTAACATCTGTCAATGCCCACACAGTGCTGCTGAGTGGGCATTTATAAATTGTGGGTGGGCCTTGCCCACTCAGGCCCTACCCTGTCTACGCCTCTGCAACAGAAGCAGGTGCAGTGGTTTTAGTGATTTCAACAGAAGCAGAGGTATTGGTTTTAGTGAGTTCAACAGAAGCAGATGCAGTGGTTTTAGTGAGTTCAACAGAAGCAGATGCAGTGGTTTTAGCGGGTTCAACAGAAGCAGATGCAGTGGTTTTAGTGAGTTCAACAAAAGCAGATGCAGTGGTTTTAGTGAGTTCAACAGAAGCAGATGCAGTGGTTTTAGCGGGTTCAACAGAAGCAGATGCAGTGGTTTTAGCGAGTTCAACAGAAGCAGATGCAGTGGTGTCAGTGAGTTCAACAGAAGCAGATGCAGTGATTTTAGTGAGTTCAACAGATGCAGTGGTTTTAGTGAGTTCAACGGAAGCAGTGCTAATGGTTTTAGTGCGTTCAACAGAAGCAGATGCAGTGGTTTTAGTGAGTTCAACAGAAGCAGAGCAAATGGCTTTAGTGAGTTCAACAGAAGCAGATGCAGTGGTTCTAGTGAGTTCAACAGAAGCAGATGCAGTGGTTTTAGTGAGTTCAACAGAAGCAGTGGTAATGGTTGTAGTGAGTTCAAAGAAGCAGATGCAGTGGTTTTAGTGAGTTCAACAGAAGCAGAGTTAATGGTTTTAGTGAGTTCAACAGAAGCAGATTCAGTGGTTTTAGTGAGTTCAACAGAAGCAGATGCAGTGGTGTTAGTGAGTTCAACAGAAGCAGAGGTATTAGTTTTAGTGAGTTCAACAGAAGCAGATGCAGTGGTTTTAGAGAGTTCAACAGAAGCAGATCCAGTGGTTTTAGTGAGTTCAACAGAAGCAGATGCAGTGGTTTTAGTGAGTTTAATAGAACAGGGGCATAGCCAGGATTGTCTAACAGTGGGGCCTGAAGCTAATGTAGTTGGGTCCACCACAGTCACATTAACATCTGTCAATGCCCACACAGTGCTGCTGAGTGGGCATTTACAAATTGTGGGTGGGCCTTGCCCACTCAGGCCCTACCCTGTCTACGCCTCTGCAATAGAAGCAGATGCAGTGGTTTTAGCGAGTTCAACAGAAGCAGATGCAGTGGTTTTAGTGAGTTCAACAAGGCAGATGCAGTGGTTTTAGTGAGTTCAAAAGAAGCAGATGCAGTAATTTTAGTGAGTTCAACAGATGCAGCGATTTTAGTGAGGTCAACAGAAGTAGATGCAGTGGTTTTAGTGAGTTCAACAGAAGCAGAGGTAATGGTTTTAATGAGTTCAACAGAAGCAGATGGAGTGGTTTTAGTGAGTTCAACAGAATCATATGCAGTGGTTTTAGTGAGTTCAACAGAAGCAGAGGAAATGGTTTTAGTGAGTTCAACAGAAGCAGAGGTAATGGTTTTAGTGAGTTCAACAGAAGCAGATGTAGTGGTTTTAGTGAGTTCAACAGAAGCAGATGGAGTGGTTTTAGTGAGTTCAACAGAATCATATGCAGTGGTTTTAGTGAGTTCAACAGGAGCAGAGCTAATGGTTTTAGTGAGTTCAACAGAAGAAGCTGCAGTGGTTCTAGTGAGTTCAACAGAAGCAGATGCAGCAGTTTTCGTGAGTTCAACAGAAGCAGTGGTAATGGTTTTAGTGAGTTCAACAGAAGCCGGTGCATTGGATTTAGTGAGTTCAACAGAAGCAGATGCAGTGGTTTTAGTGAGTTCAACAGAAGCAGATGCAGTGGTTTTAGTGAGTTCAACAGAAGCAGGTGCAGTGGTTTTAGTGATTTCAACAGAAGCAGAGGTATTGGTTTTAGTGAGTTCAACAGAAGCAGATGCAGTGGTTTTAGTGAGTTCAACAGAAGCAGATGCAGTGGTTTTAGCGGGTTCAACAGAAGCAGATGCAGTGGTTTTAGCGAGTTCAACAGAAGCAGATGCAGTGGTGTCAGTGAGTTCAACAGAAGCAGATGCAGTGATTTTAGTGAGTTCAACAGATGCAGTGGTTTTAGTGAGTTCAACGAAGCAGTGGTTTTAGTGAGTTCAACGGAAGCAGTGGTAATGGTTTTAGTGCGTTCAACAGAAGCAGATGCAGTGGTTTTAGTGAGTTCAACAGAAGCAGATGCAGTGGTTTTAGCGGGTTCAACAGAAGCAGATGCAGTGGTTTTAGTGATTTCAACAGAAGCAGTTGCAGTGGTTTTAGTGAGTTCAACAGAAGCAGATGCAGTGGTTTTAGTGAGTTCAACAGAAGCAGATGCAGTGGTTTTAGCGGGTTCAACAGAAGCAGATGCAGTGGTTTTAGCGAGTTCAACAGAAGCAGATGCAGTGGTGTCAGTGAGTTCAACAGAAGCGGATGCAGTGATTTTAGTGAGTTCAACAGATGCAGTGGTTTTAGTGAGTTCAACTGAAGCAGTGGTAATGGTTTTAGTGCATTCAACAGAAGCAGATGCAGTGGTTTTAGTGAGTTCAACAGAAGCAGAGCAAATGGCTTTAGTGAGTTCAACAGAAGCAGATGCAGTGGTTCTAGTGAGTTCAACAGAAGCAGATGCAGTGGTTTTAGTGAGTTCAACAGAAGCAGTGGTAATGGTTTTAGTGAGTTCAAAGAAGCAGATGCAGTGGTTTTAGTGAGTTCAACAGAAGCAGAGTTAATGGTTTTAGTGAGTTCAACAGAAGCAGATTCAGTGGTTTTAGTGAGTTCAACAGAAGCAGATGCAGTGGTGTTAGTGAGTTCAACAGAAGCAGAGGTATTAGTTTTAGTGAGTTCAACAGAAGCAGATGCAGTGGTTTTAGAGAGTTCAACAGAAGCAGATCCAGTGGTTTTAGTGAGTTCAACAGAAGCAGATGCAGTGGTTTTAGTGAGTTTAATAGAACAGGGGCATAGCCAGGATTGTCTAACAGTGGGGCCTGAAGCTAATGTAGTTGGGTCCACCACAGTCACATTAACATCTGTCAATGCCCACACAGTGCTGCTGAGTGGGCATTTACAAATTGTGGGTGGGCCTTGCCCACTCAGGCCCTACCCTGTCTACGCCTCTGCAATAGAAGCAGATGCAGTGGTTTTAGCGAGTTCAACAGAAGCAGATGCAGTGGTTTTAGTGAGTTCAACAAGGCAGATGCAGTGGTTTTAGTGAGTTCAAAAGAAGCAGATGCAGTAATTTTAGTGAGTTCAACAGATGCAGAGATTTTAGTGAGGTCAACAGAAGTAGATGCAGTGGTTTTAGTGAGTTCAACAGAAGCAGAGGTAATGGTTTTAATGAGTTCAACAGAAGCAGATGGAGTGGTTTTAGTGAGTTCAACAGAATCATATGCAGTGGTTTTAGTGAGTTCAACAGAAGCAGAGGAAATGGTTTTAGTGAGTTCAACAAAAGCAGAGGTAATGGTTTTAGTGAGTTCAACAGAAGCAGATGTAGTGGTTTTAGTGAGTTCAACAGAAGCAGATGGAGTGGTTTTAGTGAGTTCAACAGAATCATATGCAGTGGTTTTAGTGAGTTCAACAGGAGCAGAGCTAATGGTTTTAGTGAGTTCAACAGAAGAAGCTGCAGTGGTTCTAGTGAGTTCAACAGAAGCAGATGCAGCAGTTTTCGTGAGTTCAACAGAAGCAGTGGTAATGGTTTTAGTGAGTTCAACAGAAGCAGGTGCATTGGATTTAGTGAGTTCAACAGAAGCAGATGCAGTGGTTTTAGTGAGTTCAACAGAAGCAGATGCAGTGGTTTTAGTGAGTTCAACAGAAGCAGGTGCAGTGGTTTTAGTGATTTCAACAGAAGCAGAGGTATTGGTTTTAGTGAGTTCAACAGAAGCAGATGCAGTGGTTTTAGCGGGTTCAACAGAAGCAGATGCAGTGGTTTTAGCGAGTTCAACAGAAGCAGATGCAGTGGTGTCAGTGAGTTCAACAGAAGCAGATGCAGTGATTTTAGTGAGTTCAACAGATGCAGTGGTTTTAGTGAGTTCAACGAAGCAGTGGTTTTAGTGAGTTCAACGGAAGCAGTGGTAATGGTTTTAGTGCGTTCAACAGAAGCAGATGCAGTGGTTTTAGTGAGTTCAACAGAAGCAGATGCAGTGGTTTTAGCGGGTTCAACAGAAGCAGATGCAGTGGTTTTAGTGATTTCAACAGAAGCAGTTGCAGTGGTTTTAGTGAGTTCAACAGAAGCAGATGCAGTGGTTTTAGTGAGTTCAACAGAAGCAGATGCAGTGGTTTTAGCGGGTTCAACAGAAGCAGATGCAGTGGTTTTAGCGAGTTCAACAGAAGCAGATGCAGTGGTGTCAGTGAGTTCAACAGAAGCGGATGCAGTGATTTTAGTGAGTTCAACAGATGCAGTGGTTTTAGTGAGTTCAACTGAAGCAGTGGTAATGGTTTTAGTGCATTCAACAGAAGCAGATGCAGTGGTTTTAGTGAGTTCAACAGAAGGAGAGCTAATGGCTTTAGTGAGTTCAACAGAAGCAGATGCAGTGGTTCTAGTGAGTTCAACAGAAGTAGATGCAGTGGTTTTAGTGAGTTCAACAGAAGCAGTGGTAATGGTTTTAGTGAGTTCAAAGAAGCAGATTCAGTGGTTTTAGTGAGTTCAACAGAAGCAGAGTTAATGGTTTTAGTGAGTTCGACAGAAGCAGATGCAGTGGTTTTAGTGAGTTCAACAGAAGCAGCTGCAGTGGTTCTAGTGAGTTCAACAGAAGCAGATGCAGTGGTTTTAGTGAGTTCAACAGAAGCAGAGGTAATGGTTTTAGTGAGTTCAACAGAAGCAGAGGTAATGGTTTTAGTGAGTTCAACAGAAGCAGATGTAGTGGTTTTAGTGAGTTCAACAGAAGCAGATGGAGTGGTTTTATTGAGTTCAACAGAATCATATGCAGTGGTTTTAGTGAGTTCAACTGAAGCAGAGCTAATGGTTTTAGTGAGTTCAACAGAAGCAGCTGCAGTGGTTTTAGTGAGTTCAACAGAAGCAGATGCAGTGGTTTTAGTGAGGCGAACAGAAGCAGATGCAGTGGTGTTAGTGAGTTCAACAGAAGCAGAGGTATTGGTTTTAGTGAGTTCAACAGAAGCAGATGCAGTGGTTTTAGTGAGTTCAACAGAAGCAGATGCAGTGGTTTTAGTGGGTTCAACAGAAGCAGATGCAGTGGTTTTAGTGAGTTCAACAGAAGCAGATGCAGTGGTTTTAGTGAGTTCAACAGAAGCAGATGAAGTGGTTTTAGTGAGTTCAACAGAAGCAGATGCAGTGGTTTTAGCAGGTTCAACAGAAGCAGATGCAGTGGTTTTAGCAAGTTCAACAGAAGCAGTTGCAGTGGTTTTAGCAAGTTCAACAGAAGCAGTTGCAGTGGTGTCAGTGAGTTCAACAGAAGCAGATGCAGTGGTTTTAGTGAGTTCAACAGAAGCAGATGCAGTGGTGTTAGTGAGTTCAACAGAAGCAGAGGTATTAGTTTTAGTGAGTTCAACAGAAGCAGATGCAGTGGTTTTAGTGAGTTCAACAGAAGCAGATGCAGTGATTTTAGAGAGTTCAACAGAAGCAGATCCAGTGGTTTTAGTGAGTTCAACAGAAGCAGATGCAGTGGTTTTAGTGAGTTCAATAGAACAGGGGCATAGCCAGGATTGTCTAACAGTGGGGCCTGAAGCTAATGTAGTTGGGTCCAACACAGTCACATTAACATCTGTCAATGCCCACACAGTGCTGCTGAGTGGGCATTTATAAATTGTGGGTGGGCCTTGCCCACTCAGGCCCTTCCCTGTCTACGCCTCTGCAACAGAAGCAGATGCAGTGGTTTTAGTGAGTTCAACAGAAGCAGGTGCAGTGGTTTTAGTGATTTCAACAGAAGCAGAGGTATTGGTTTTAGTGAGTTCAACAGAAGCAGATGCAGTGGTTTTAGTGAGTTCAACAGAAGCAGATGCAGTGGTTTTAGCGGGTTCAACAGAAGCAGATGCAGTGGTTTTAGTGAGTTCAACAGAAGCAGATGCAGTGGTTTTAGTGAGTTCAACAGAAGCAGATGCAGTGGTTTTAGTGAGTTCAACAGAAGCAGATGCAGTGGTTTTAGCGGGTTCAACAGAAGCAGATGCAGTGGTTTTAGAGAGTTCAACAGAAGCAGATGCAGTGGTGTCAGTGAGTTCAACAGAAGCAGATGCAGTGATTTTAGTGAGTTCAACAGATGCAGTGGTTTTAGTGAGTTCAACGGAAGCAGTGGTAATGGTTTTAGTGCGTTCAACAGAAGCAGATGCAGTGGTTTTAGTGAGTTCAACAGAAGCAGAGCAAATGGCTTTAGTGAGTTCAACAGAAGCAGATGCAGTGGTTTTAGTGAGTTCAACAGAAGCAGATGCAGTGGTTTTAGTGAGTTCAACAGAAGCAGATGCAGTGGTTTTAGCGGGTTCAACAGAAGCAGATGCAGTGGTTTTAGAGAGTTCAACAGAAGCAGATGCAGTGGTGTCAGTGAGTTCAACAGAAGCAGATGCAGTGATTTTAGTGAGTTCAACAGATGCAGTGGTTTTAGTGAGTTCAACGGAAGCAGTGCTAATGGTTTTAGTGCGTTCAACAGAAGCAGATGCAGTGGTTTTAGTGAGTTCAACAGAAGCAGAGCAAATGGCTTTAGTGAGTTCAACAGAAGCAGATGCAGTGGTTCTAGTGAGTTCAACAGAAGCAGATGCAGTGGTTTTAGTGAGTTCAACAGAAGCAGTGGTAATGGTTGTAGTGAGTTCAAAGAAGCAGATGCAGTGGTTTTAGTGAGTTCAACAGAAGCAGAGTTAATGGTTTTAGTGAGTTCAACAGAAGCAGATTCAGTGGTTTTAGTGAGTTCAACAGAAGCAGATGCAGTGGTGTTAGTGAGTTCAACAGAAGCAGAGGTATTAGTTTTAGTGAGTTCAACAGAAGCAGATGCAGTGGTTTTAGAGAGTTCAACAGAAGCAGATCCAGTGGTTTTAGTGAGTTCAACAGAAGCAGATGCAGTGGTTTTAGTGAGTTTAATAGAACAGGGGCATAGCCAGGATTGTCTAACAGTGGGGCCTGAAGCTAATGTAGTTGGGTCCACCACAGTCACATTAACATCTGTCAATGCCCACACAGTGCTGCTGAGTGGGCATTTACAAATTGTGGGTGGGCCTTGCCCACTCAGGCCCTACCCTGTCTACGCCTCTGCAATAGAAGCAGATGCAGTGGTTTTAGCGAGTTCAACAGAAGCAGATGCAGTGGTTTTAGTGAGTTCAACAAGGCAGATGCAGTGGTTTTAGTGAGTTCAAAAGAAGCAGATGCAGTAATTTTAGTGAGTTCAACAGATGCAGCGATTTTAGTGAGGTCAACAGAAGTAGATGCAGTGGTTTTAGTGAGTTCAACAGAAGCAGAGGTAATGGTTTTAATGAGTTCAACAGAAGCAGATGGAGTGGTTTTAGTGAGTTCAACAGAATCATATGCAGTGGTTTTAGTGAGTTCAACAGAAGCAGAGGAAATGGTTTTAGTGAGTTCAACAGAAGCAGAGGTAATGGTTTTAGTGAGTTCAACAGAAGCAGATGTAGTGGTTTTAGTGAGTTCAACAGAAGCAGATGGAGTGGTTTTAGTGAGTTCAACAGAATCATATGCAGTGGTTTTAGTGAGTTCAACAGGAGCAGAGCTAATGGTTTTAGTGAGTTCAACAGAAGAAGCTGCAGTGGTTCTAGTGAGTTCAACAGAAGCAGATGCAGCAGTTTTCGTGAGTTCAACAGAAGCAGTGGTAATGGTTTTAGTGAGTTCAACAGAAGCCGGTGCATTGGATTTAGTGAGTTCAACAGAAGCAGATGCAGTGGTTTTAGTGAGTTCAACAGAAGCAGATGCAGTGGTTTTAGTGAGTTCAACAGAAGCAGGTGCAGTGGTTTTAGTGATTTCAACAGAAGCAGAGGTATTGGTTTTAGTGAGTTCAACAGAAGCAGATGCAGTGGTTTTAGTGAGTTCAACAGAAGCAGATGCAGTGGTTTTAGCGGGTTCAACAGAAGCAGATGCAGTGGTTTTAGCGAGTTCAACAGAAGCAGATGCAGTGGTGTCAGTGAGTTCAACAGAAGCAGATGCAGTGATTTTAGTGAGTTCAACAGATGCAGTGGTTTTAGTGAGTTCAACGAAGCAGTGGTTTTAGTGAGTTCAACGGAAGCAGTGGTAATGGTTTTAGTGCGTTCAACAGAAGCAGATGCAGTGGTTTTAGTGAGTTCAACAGAAGCAGATGCAGTGGTTTTAGCGGGTTCAACAGAAGCAGATGCAGTGGTTTTAGTGATTTCAACAGAAGCAGTTGCAGTGGTTTTAGTGAGTTCAACAGAAGCAGATGCAGTGGTTTTAGTGAGTTCAACAGAAGCAGATGCAGTGGTTTTAGCGGGTTCAACAGAAGCAGATGCAGTGGTTTTAGCGAGTTCAACAGAAGCAGATGCAGTGGTGTCAGTGAGTTCAACAGAAGCGGATGCAGTGATTTTAGTGAGTTCAACAGATGCAGTGGTTTTAGTGAGTTCAACTGAAGCAGTGGTAATGGTTTTAGTGCATTCAACAGAAGCAGATGCAGTGGTTTTAGTGAGTTCAACAGAAGCAGAGCAAATGGCTTTAGTGAGTTCAACAGAAGCAGATGCAGTGGTTCTAGTGAGTTCAACAGAAGCAGATGCAGTGGTTTTAGTGAGTTCAACAGAAGCAGTGGTAATGGTTTTAGTGAGTTCAAAGAAGCAGATGCAGTGGTTTTAGTGAGTTCAACAGAAGCAGAGTTAATGGTTTTAGTGAGTTCAACAGAAGCAGATTCAGTGGTTTTAGTGAGTTCAACAGAAGCAGATGCAGTGGTGTTAGTGAGTTCAACAGAAGCAGAGGTATTAGTTTTAGTGAGTTCAACAGAAGCAGATGCAGTGGTTTTAGAGAGTTCAACAGAAGCAGATCCAGTGGTTTTAGTGAGTTCAACAGAAGCAGATGCAGTGGTTTTAGTGAGTTTAATAGAACAGGGGCATAGCCAGGATTGTCTAACAGTGGGGCCTGAAGCTAATGTAGTTGGGTCCACCACAGTCACATTAACATCTGTCAATGCCCACACAGTGCTGCTGAGTGGGCATTTACAAATTGTGGGTGGGCCTTGCCCACTCAGGCCCTACCCTGTCTACGCCTCTGCAATAGAAGCAGATGCAGTGGTTTTAGCGAGTTCAACAGAAGCAGATGCAGTGGTTTTAGTGAGTTCAACAAGGCAGATGCAGTGGTTTTAGTGAGTTCAAAAGAAGCAGATGCAGTAATTTTAGTGAGTTCAACAGATGCAGAGATTTTAGTGAGGTCAACAGAAGTAGATGCAGTGGTTTTAGTGAGTTCAACAGAAGCAGAGGTAATGGTTTTAATGAGTTCAACAGAAGCAGATGGAGTGGTTTTAGTGAGTTCAACAGAATCATATGCAGTGGTTTTAGTGAGTTCAACAGAAGCAGAGGAAATGGTTTTAGTGAGTTCAACAAAAGCAGAGGTAATGGTTTTAGTGAGTTCAACAGAAGCAGATGTAGTGGTTTTAGTGAGTTCAACAGAAGCAGATGGAGTGGTTTTAGTGAGTTCAACAGAATCATATGCAGTGGTTTTAGTGAGTTCAACAGGAGCAGAGCTAATGGTTTTAGTGAGTTCAACAGAAGAAGCTGCAGTGGTTCTAGTGAGTTCAACAGAAGCAGATGCAGCAGTTTTCGTGAGTTCAACAGAAGCAGTGGTAATGGTTTTAGTGAGTTCAACAGAAGCAGGTGCATTGGATTTAGTGAGTTCAACAGAAGCAGATGCAGTGGTTTTAGTGAGTTCAACAGAAGCAGATGCAGTGGTTTTAGTGAGTTCAACAGAAGCAGGTGCAGTGGTTTTAGTGATTTCAACAGAAGCAGAGGTATTGGTTTTAGTGAGTTCAACAGAAGCAGATGCAGTGGTTTTAGCGGGTTCAACAGAAGCAGATGCAGTGGTTTTAGCGAGTTCAACAGAAGCAGATGCAGTGGTGTCAGTGAGTTCAACAGAAGCAGATGCAGTGATTTTAGTGAGTTCAACAGATGCAGTGGTTTTAGTGAGTTCAACGAAGCAGTGGTTTTAGTGAGTTCAACGGAAGCAGTGGTAATGGTTTTAGTGCGTTCAACAGAAGCAGATGCAGTGGTTTTAGTGAGTTCAACAGAAGCAGATGCAGTGGTTTTAGCGGGTTCAACAGAAGCAGATGCAGTGGTTTTAGTGATTTCAACAGAAGCAGTTGCAGTGGTTTTAGTGAGTTCAACAGAAGCAGATGCAGTGGTTTTAGTGAGTTCAACAGAAGCAGATGCAGTGGTTTTAGCGGGTTCAACAGAAGCAGATGCAGTGGTTTTAGCGAGTTCAACAGAAGCAGATGCAGTGGTGTCAGTGAGTTCAACAGAAGCGGATGCAGTGATTTTAGTGAGTTCAACAGATGCAGTGGTTTTAGTGAGTTCAACTGAAGCAGTGGTAATGGTTTTAGTGCATTCAACAGAAGCAGATGCAGTGGTTTTAGTGAGTTCAACAGAAGGAGAGCTAATGGCTTTAGTGAGTTCAACAGAAGCAGATGCAGTGGTTCTAGTGAGTTCAACAGAAGTAGATGCAGTGGTTTTAGTGAGTTCAACAGAAGCAGTGGTAATGGTTTTAGTGAGTTCAAAGAAGCAGATTCAGTGGTTTTAGTGAGTTCAACAGAAGCAGAGTTAATGGTTTTAGTGAGTTCGACAGAAGCAGATGCAGTGGTTTTAGTGAGTTCAACAGAAGCAGCTGCAGTGGTTCTAGTGAGTTCAACAGAAGCAGATGCAGTGGTTTTAGTGAGTTCAACAGAAGCAGAGGTAATGGTTTTAGTGAGTTCAACAGAAGCAGAGGTAATGGTTTTAGTGAGTTCAACAGAAGCAGATGTAGTGGTTTTAGTGAGTTCAACAGAAGCAGATGGAGTGGTTTTATTGAGTTCAACAGAATCATATGCAGTGGTTTTAGTGAGTTCAACTGAAGCAGAGCTAATGGTTTTAGTGAGTTCAACAGAAGCAGCTGCAGTGGTTTTAGTGAGTTCAACAGAAGCAGATGCAGTGGTTTTAGTGAGGCGAACAGAAGCAGATGCAGTGGTGTTAGTGAGTTCAACAGAAGCAGAGGTATTGGTTTTAGTGAGTTCAACAGAAGCAGATGCAGTGGTTTTAGTGAGTTCAACAGAAGCAGATGCAGTGGTTTTAGTGGGTTCAACAGAAGCAGATGCAGTGGTTTTAGTGAGTTCAACAGAAGCAGATGCAGTGGTTTTAGTGAGTTCAACAGAAGCAGATGAAGTGGTTTTAGTGAGTTCAACAGAAGCAGATGCAGTGGTTTTAGCAGGTTCAACAGAAGCAGATGCAGTGGTTTTAGCAAGTTCAACAGAAGCAGTTGCAGTGGTTTTAGCAAGTTCAACAGAAGCAGTTGCAGTGGTGTCAGTGAGTTCAACAGAAGCAGATGCAGTGGTTTTAGTGAGTTCAACAGAAGCAGATGCAGTGGTGTTAGTGAGTTCAACAGAAGCAGAGGTATTAGTTTTAGTGAGTTCAACAGAAGCAGATGCAGTGGTTTTAGTGAGTTCAACAGAAGCAGATGCAGTGATTTTAGAGAGTTCAACAGAAGCAGATCCAGTGGTTTTAGTGAGTTCAACAGAAGCAGATGCAGTGGTTTTAGTGAGTTCAATAGAACAGGGGCATAGCCAGGATTGTCTAACAGTGGGGCCTGAAGCTAATGTAGTTGGGTCCAACACAGTCACATTAACATCTGTCAATGCCCACACAGTGCTGCTGAGTGGGCATTTATAAATTGTGGGTGGGCCTTGCCCACTCAGGCCCTTCCCTGTCTACGCCTCTGCAACAGAAGCAGATGCAGTGGTTTTAGTGAGTTCAACAGAAGCAGGTGCAGTGGTTTTAGTGATTTCAACAGAAGCAGAGGTATTGGTTTTAGTGAGTTCAACAGAAGCAGATGCAGTGGTTTTAGTGAGTTCAACAGAAGCAGATGCAGTGGTTTTAGCGGGTTCAACAGAAGCAGATGCAGTGGTTTTAGTGAGTTCAACAGAAGCAGATGCAGTGGTTTTAGTGAGTTCAACAGAAGCAGATGCAGTGGTTTTAGTGAGTTCAACAGAAGCAGATGCAGTGGTTTTAGCGGGTTCAACAGAAGCAGATGCAGTGGTTTTAGAGAGTTCAACAGAAGCAGATGCAGTGGTGTCAGTGAGTTCAACAGAAGCAGATGCAGTGATTTTAGTGAGTTCAACAGATGCAGTGGTTTTAGTGAGTTCAACGGAAGCAGTGGTAATGGTTTTAGTGCGTTCAACAGAAGCAGATGCAGTGGTTTTAGTGAGTTCAACAGAAGCAGAGCAAATGGCTTTAGTGAGTTCAACAGAAGCAGATGCAGTGGTTCTAGTGAGTTCAACAGAAGCAGATTCAGTGGTTTTAGTGAGTTCAACAGAAGCAGTGGTAATGGTTTTAGTGAGTTCAAAGAAGCAGATGCAGTGGTTTTAATGAGTTCAACAGAAGCAGAGTTAATGGTTTTAGTGAGTTCAACAGAAGCAGATGCAGTGGTTTTAGTGAGTTCAACAGAAGCAGATGCAGTGGTGTTAGTGAGTTCAACAGAAGCAGAGGTATTAGTTTTAGTGAGTTCAATAGAAGCAGATGCAGTGGTTTTAGAGAGTTCAACAGAAGCAGATCCATTGGTTTTAGTGAGTTCAACAGAAGCAGATGCAGTGGTTGTAGTGAGTTCAATAGAACAGGGGCATAGCCAGGATTGTCTAACAGTGGGGCCTGAAGCTAATGTAGTTGGGTCCACCACAGTCACATTAACATCTGTCAATGCCCACACAGTGCTGCTGAGTGGGCATTTACAAATTGTGGGTGGGCCTTGCCCACTCAGGCCCTACCCTGTCTACGCCTCTGCAACAGAAGCAGATGCAGTGGTTTTAGTGAGTTCAACAGTAGCAGGTGCAGTGGTTTTAGTGAGTTCAACAGAAGCAGAGGTATTGGTTTTAGTGAGTTCAACAGAAGCAGATGCAGTGGTTTGAGCGGGTTCAACAGAAGCAGATGCAGTGGTTTTAGTGAGTTCAACAGAAGCAGATGCAGTGGTTTTAGTGAGTTCAACAGAAGCAGATGCAGTGGTTTTAGTGAGTTCAAAAGAAGCAGATGCAGTGGTTTTAGCGGGTTCAACAGAAGCAGATGCAGTGGTTTTAGCGAGTTCAACAGAAGCAGATGCAGTGGTGTCAGTGAGTTCAACAGAAGCAGATGCAGTGATTTTATTGAGTTCAACAGATGCAGTGGTTTTAGTGAGTTCAACGGAAGCAGTGGTAATGGTTTTAGTGCGTTCAACAGAAGCAGATGCAGTGGTTTTAGTGAGTTCAACAGAAGCAGAACAAATGACTTTAGTGAGTTCAACAGAAGCAGGTGCAAGGGTTCTAGTGAGTTCAACAGAAGCAGATGCAGTGGTTTTAGTGAGTTCAACAGAAGCAGTGGTAATGGTTTTAGTGAGTTCAAAGAAGCAGGTGCAGTGGTTTTAGTGAGTTCAACAGAAGCAGAGTTAATGGTTTTAGTGAGTTCAACAGAAGCAGATGCAGTGGTTTTGGTGAGTTCAACAGAAGCAGATGCAGTGGTGTTAGTGAGTTCAACAGAAGGAGAGGTATTAGTTTTAGTGAGTTCAACAGAAGCAGATGCAGTGGTTTTAGAGAGTTCAACAGAAGCAGATCCAGTGGTTTTAGTGAGTTCAACAGAAGCAGATGCAGTGGTTTTAGTGAGTTTAATAGAACAGGGGCATAGCCAGGATTGTCTAACAGTGGGGGCTGAAGCTAATGTAGTTGGGTCCACCACAGTCACATTAACATCTGTCAATGCCCACACAGTGCTGCTGAGTGGGCATTTACAAATTGTGGGTGGGCCTTGCCCACTCAGGCCCTACCCTGTCTACGCCTCTGCAATAGAAGCAGATGCAGTGGTTTTAGCGAGTTCAACAGAAGCAGATGCAGTGGTTTTAGTGAGTTCAACAAGGCAGATGCAGTGGTTTTAGTGAGTTCAAAAGAAAAGAAGCAGATGCAGTAATTTTAGTGAGTTCAACAGATGCAGTGATTTTAGTGAGGTCAACAGAAGTAGATGCAGTGGTTTTAGTGAGTTCAACAGAAGCAGAGGTAATGGTTTTAATGAGTTCAACAGAAGCAGATGGAGTGGTTTTAGTGAGTTCAACAGAATCATATGCAGTGGTTTTAGTGAGTTCAACAGAAGCAGAGGTAATGGTTTTAGTGAGTTCAACAGAAGCAGAGGTAATGGTTTTAGTGAGTTCAACAGAAGCAGATGTAGTGGTTTTAGTGAGTTCAACAGAAGCAGATGGAGTGGTTTTAGTGAGTTAAACAGAATCATATGCAGTGGTTTTAGTGAGTTCAACAGAAGCAGAGCTAATGGTTTTAGTGAGTTCAACAGAAGCAGCTGCAGTGGTTCTAGTGAGTTCAACAGAAGCAGATGCAACGGTTTAGTGAGTTCAACAGAAGCAGATGCAGTGGTTTTAGTGAGGCGATCAGAAGCAGATACAGTGGTGTTAGTGAGTTCAACAGAAGCAGAGGTATTGGTTTTAGTGAGTTCAACAGAAGCAGAGGTAATGGTTTTAGGGAGTTCAACAGAAGCAGATGTAGTGGTTTTAGTGAGTTCAACAGAAGCAGATGCAGTGGTTTTAGTGAGGCGAACAGAAGCAGATACAGTGGTGTTAGTGAGTTCAACAGAAGCAGAGGTATTGGTTTTAGTGAGTTCAACAGAAGCAGAGGTAATGGTTTTAGTGAGTTCAACAGAAGCAGATGTAATGGTTTTAGTGAGTTCAACAGAAGCAGCTGCAGTGGTTCTAGTGAGTTCAACAGAAGCAGATGCAGCAGTTTTAGTGAGTTCAACAGAAGCAGTGGTAATGGTTTTAGTGAGTTCAACAGAAGCAGGTGCAGTGGATTTAGTGAGTTCAACAGAAGCAGAGGTAATGGTTTTAGTGAGTTCAACAGAAGCAGATGCAGTGGTTTTAGTGAGGCGAACAGAAGCAGATGCAGTGGTGTTAGTGAGTTCAACAGAAGCAGAGGTATTGGTTTTAGTGAGTTCAACAGAAGCAGATGCAGTGGTTTTAGTGAGTTCAACAGAAGCAGATGCAGTGGTTTTAGCGGGTTCAACAGAAGCAGATGCAGTGGTTTTAGTGAGTTCAACAGAAGCATATGCAGTGGTTTTAGTGAGTTCAACAGAAGCAGATGCAGTGGTTTTAGCGGGTTCAACAGAAGCAGATGCAGTGGTTTTAGCGAGTTCAACAGAAGCAGATGCAGTGGTGTCAGTGAGTTCAACAGAAGCAGATGCAGTGATTTTAGTGAGTTCAACAGATGCAGTGGTTTTAGTGAGTTCAACGGAAGCAGTGGTAATGGTTTTAGTGCGTTCAACAGAAGCAGATGCAGTGGTTTTAGTGAGTTCAACAGAAGGAGAGCTAATGGCTTTAGTGCGTTCAACAGAAGCAGGTGCAGTGGTTCTAGTGAGTTCAACAGAAGTAGATGCAGTGGTTTTAGTGAGTTCAACAGAAGCAGTAGTAATGGTTTTAGTGAGTTCAAAGAAGCAGATGCAGTGGTTTTAGTGAGTTCAACAGAAGCAGAGTTAATGGTTTTAGTGAGTTCGACAGAAGCAGATGCAGTGGTTTTAGTGAGTTCAACAGAAGCAGCTGCAGTGGTTCTAGTGAGTTCAACAGAAGCAGATGCAGTGGTTTTAGTGAGTTCAACAGAAGCAGAGGTAATGGTTTTAGTGAGTTCAACAGAAGCAGAGGTAATGGTTTTAGTGAGTTCAACAGAAGCAGAGGTAATGGTTTTAGTGAGTTCAACAGAAGCAGATGGAGTGGTTTTAGTGAGTTCAACAGAAGCAGTGGTAATGGTTTTAGTGAGTTCAAAGAAGCAGATGCAGTGGTTTTAGTGAGTTCAACAGAAGCAGAGTTAATGGTTTTAGTGAGTTCAACAGAAGCAGATGCAGTGGTTTTGGTGAGTTCAACAGAAGCAGATGCAGTGGTGTTAGTGAGTTCAACAGAAGGAGAGGTATTAGTTTTAGTGAGTTCAACAGAAGCAGATGCAGTGGTTTTAGAGAGTTCAACAGAAGCAGATCCAGTGGTTTTAGTGAGTTCAACAGAAGCAGATACAGTGGTTTTAGTGAGTTTAATAGATCAGGGGCATAGCCAGGATTGTCTAACAGTGGGGACTGAAGCTAATGTAGTTGGGTCCACCACAGTCACATTAACATCTGTCAATGCCCACACAGTGCTGCTGAGTGGGCATTTACAAATTGTGGGTGGGCCTTGCCAACTCAGGCCCTACCCTGTCTACGCCTCTGCAATAGAAGCAGATGCAGTGGTTTTAGCGAGTTCAACAGAAGCAGATGCAGTGGTTTTAGTGAGTTCAACAAGGCAGATGCAGTGGTTTTAGTGAGTTCAGAAGAAAAGAAGCAGATGCAGTAATTTTAGTGAGTTCAACAGCTGCAGTGATTTTAGTGAGGTCAACAGAAGTAGATGCAGTGGTTTTAGTGAGTTCAACAGAAGCAGAGGTAATGGTTTTAATGAGTTCAACAGAAGCAGATGGAGTGGTTTTAGTGAGTTCAACAGAATCATATGCAGTGGTTTTAGTGAGTTCAACAGAAGCAGAGGTAATGGTTTTAGTGAGTTCAACAGAAGCAGAGGTAATGGTTTTAGTGAGTTCAACAGAAGCAGATGTAGTGGTTTTAGTGAGTTCAACAGAAGCAGATGGAGTGGTTTTAGTGAGTTCAACAGAATCATATGCAGTGGTTTTAGTGAGTTCAACAGAAGCAGAGCTAATGGTTTTAGTGAGTTCAACAGAAGCAGCTGCAGTGGTTCTAGTGAGTTCAACAGAAGCAGATGCAGCGGTTTAGTGAGTTCATCAGAAGCAGATGCAGTGGTTTTAGTGAGGCGATCAGAAGCAGATACAGTGGTGTTAGTGAGTTCAACAGAAGCAGAGGTATTGGTTTTAGTGAGTTCAACAGAAGCAGAGGTAATGGTTTTAGTGAGTTCAACAGAAGCAGATGTAGTGGTTTTAGTGAGTTCAACAGAAGCAGATGCAGTGGTTTTAGTGAGGCGAACAGAAGCAGATACAGTGGTGTTAGTGAGTTCAACAGAAGCAGAGGTATTGGTTTTAGTGAGTTCAACAGAAGCAGAGGTAATGGTTTTAGTGAGTTCAACAGAAGCAGAGGTAATGGTTTTAGTGAGTTCAACAGAAGCAGATGTAATGGTTTTAGTGAGTTCAACAGAAGCAGATGTAGTGGTTTTAGTGAGTTCAACAGAAGCAGCTGCAGTGGTTCTAGTGAGTTCAACAGAAGCAGATGCAGCAGTTTTAGTGAGTTCAACAGAAGCAGTGGTAATGGTTTTAGTGAGTTCAACAGAAGCAGGTGCAGTGGATTTAGTGAGTTCAACAGAAGCAGAGGTAATGGTTTTAGTGAGTTCAACAGAAGCAGATGCAGTGGTTTTAGTGAGGCGAACAGAAGCAGATGCAGTGGTGTTAGTGAGTTCAACAGAAGCAGAGGTATTGGTTTTAGTGAGTTCAACAGAAGCAGATGCAGTGGTTTTAGTGAGTTCAACAGAAGCAGATGCAGTGGTTTTAGCGGGTTCAACAGAAGCAGATGCAGTGGTTTTAGTGAGTTCAACAGAAGCAGATGCAGTGGTTTTAGTGAGTTCAACAGAAGCAGATGCAGTGGTTTTAGCGGGTTCAACAGAAGCAGATGCAGTGGTTTTAGTGAGTTCAACAGAAGCAGATGCAGTGGTTTTAGTGAGTTCAACAGAAGCAGATGCAGTGGTTTTAGCGGGTTCAACAGAAGCAGATGCAGTGGTTTTAGCGAGTTCAACAGAAGCAGATGCAGTGGTGTCAGTGAGTTCAACAGAAGCAGATGCAGTGATTTTAGTGAGTTCAACAGATGCAGTGGTTTTAGTGAGTTCAACGGAAGCAGTGGTAATGGTTTTAGTGCGTTCAACAGAAGCAGATGCAGTGGTTTTAGTGAGTTCAACAGAAGGAGAGCTAATGGCTTTAGTGCGTTCAACAGAAGCAGGTGCAGTGGTTCTAGTGAGTTCAACAGAAGTAGATGCAGTGGTTTTAGTGAGTTCAACAGAAGCAGTAGTAATGGTTTTAGTGAGTTCAAAGAAGCAGATGCAGTGGTTTTAGTGAGTTCAACAGAAGCAGAGTTAATGGTTTTAGTGAGTTCGACAGAAGCAGATGCAGTGGTTTTAGTGAGTTCAACAGAAGCAGCTGCAGTGGTTCTAGTGAGTTCAACAGAAGCAGATGCAGTGGTTTTAGTGAGTTCAACAGAAGCAGAGGTAATGGTTTTAGTGAGTTCAACAGAAGCAGAGGTAATGGTTTTAGTGAGTTCAACAGAAGCAGAGGTAATGGTTTTAGTGAGTTCAACAGAAGCAGATGGAGTGGTTTTAGTGAGTTCAACAGAAGCAGTGGTAATGGTTTTAGTGAGTTCAAAGAAGCAGATGCAGTGGTTTTAGTGAGTTCAACAGAAGCAGAGTTAATGGTTTTAGTGAGTTCAACAGAAGCAGATGCAGTGGTTTTGGTGAGTTCAACAGAAGCAGATGCAGTGGTGTTAGTGAGTTCAACAGAAGGAGAGGTATTAGTTTTAGTGAGTTCAACAGAAGCAGATGCAGTGGTTTTAGAGAGTTCAACAGAAGCAGATCCAGTGGTTTTAGTGAGTTCAACAGAAGCAGATGCAGTGGTTTTAGTGAGTTTAATAGAACAGGGGCATAGCCAGGATTGTCTAACAGTGGGGGCTGAAGCTAATGTAGTTGGGTCCACCACAGTCACATTAACATCTGTCAATGCCCACACAGTGCTGCTGAGTGGACATTTACAAATTGTGGGTGGGCCTTGCCAACTCAGGCCCTACCCTGTCTACGCCTCTGCAATAGAAGCAGATGCAGTGGTTTTAGCGAGTTCAACAGAAGCAGATGCAGTGGTTTTAGTGAGTTCAACAAGGCAGATGCAGTGGTTTTAGTGAGTTCAGAAGAAAAGAAGCAAATGCAGTAATTTTAGTGAGTTCAACAGCTGCAGTGATTTTAGTGAGGTCAACAGAAGTAGATGCAGTGGTTTTAGTGAGTTCAACAGAAGCAGAGGTAATGGTTTCAATGAGTTCAACAGAAGCAGATGGAGTGGTTTTAGTGAGTTCAACAGAATCATATGCAGTGGTTTTAGTGAGTTCAAAAGAAGCAGAGGTAATGGTTTTAGTGAGTTCAACAGAAGCAGAGGTAATGGTTTTAGTGAGTTCAACAGAAGCAGATGTAGTGGTTTTAGTGAGTTCAACAGAAGCAGATGGAGTGGTTTTAGTGAGTTCAACAGAATCATATGCAGTGGTTTTAGTGAGTTCAACAGAAGCAGAGCTAATGGTTTTAGTGGGTTCAACAGAAGCAGCTGCAGTGGTTCTAGTGAGTTCAACAGAAGCAGATGCAGCGGTTTAGTGAGTTCATCAGAAGCAGATGCAGTGGTTTTAGTGAGGCGATCAGAAGCAGATACAGTGGTGTTAGTGAGTTCAACAGAAGCAGAGGTATTGGTTTTAGTGAGTTCAACAGAAGCAGAGGTAATGGTTTTAGTGAGTTCAACAGAAGCAGATGTAGTGGTTTTAGTGAGTTCAACGGAAGCAGATGCAGTGGTTTTAGTGAGGCGAACAGAAGCAGATACAGTGGTGTTAGTGAGTTCAACAGAAGCAGAGGTATTGGTTTTAGTGAGTTCAACAGAAGCAGAGGTAATGGTTTTAGTGAGTTCAACAGAAGCAGAGGTAATGGTTTTAGTGAGTTCAACAGAAGCAGATGTAATGGTTTTAGTGAGTTCAACAGAAGCAGATGTAGTGGTTTTAGTGAGTTCAACAGAAGCAGCTGCAGTGGTTCTAGTGAGTTCAACAGAAGCAGATGCAGCAGTTTTAGTGAGTTCAACAGAAGCAGTGGTAATGGTTTTAGTGAGTTCAACAGAAGCAGGTGCAGTGGATTTAGTGAGTTCAACAGAAGCAGAGGTAATGGTTTTAGTGAGTTCAACAGAAGCAGATGCAGTGGTTTTAGTGAGGCGAACAGAAGCAGATGCAGTGGTGTTAGTGAGTTCAACAGAAGCAGAGGTATTGGTTTTAGTGAGTTCAACAGAAGCAGATGCAGTGGTTTTAGTGAGTTCAACAGAAGCAGATGCAGTGGTTTTAGCGGGTTCAACAGAAGCAGATGCAGTGGTTTTAGTGAGTTCAACAGAAGCAGATGCAGTGGTTTTAGTGAGTTCAACAGAAGCAGATGCAGTGGTTTTAGCGGGTTCAACAGAAGCAGATGCAGTGGTTTTAGCGAGTTCAACAGAAGCAGATGCAGTGGTGTCAGTGAGTTCAACAGAAGCAGATGCAGTGATTTTAGTGAGTTCAACAGATGCAGTGGTTTTAGTGAGTTCAACGGAAGCAGTGGTAATGGTTTTAGTGCGTTCAACAGAAGCAGATGCAGTGGTTTTAGTGAGTTCAACAGAAGGAGAGCTAATGGCTTTAGTGAGTTCAACAGAAGCAGGTGCAGTGGTTCTAGTGAGTTCAACAGAAGTAGATGCAGTGGTTTTAGTGAGTTCAACAGAAGCAGTAGTAATGGTTTTAGTTAGTTCAAAGAAGCAGATGCAGTGGTTTTAGTGAGTTCAACAGAAGCAGAGTTAATGGTTTTAGTGAGTTCGACAGAAGCAGATGCAGTGGTTTTAGTGAGTTCAACAGAAGCAGCTGCAGTGGTTCTAGTGAGTTCAACAGAAGCAGATGCAGTGGTTTTAGTGAGTTCAACAGAAGCAGAGGTAATGGTTTTAGTGAGTTCAACAGAAGCAGAGGTAATGGTTTTAGTGAGTTCAACAGAAGCAGAGGTAATGGTTTTAGTGAGTTCAACAGAAGCAGATGGAGTGGTTTTAGTGAGTTCAACAGAATCATATGCAGTGGTTTTAGTGAGTTCAACAGAAGCAGATGCAGTGGTTTTAGTGAGTTCAACAGAAGCAGATGCAGTGGTGTTAGTGAGTTCAACAGAAGCAGAGGTATTAGTTTTAGTGAGTTCAACAGAAGCAGATGCAGTGGTTTTAGAGAGTTCAACACAAGCAGATCCAGTGGTTTTAGTGAGTTCAACAGAAGCAGATGCAGTGGTTTTAGTGAGTTCAATAGAACAGTGGCATAGCCAGGATTGTCTAACAGTGGGGCCTGAAGCTAATGTAGTTGGGTCCACCACAGTCACATTAACATCTGTCAATGCCCACACAGTGCTGCTGAGTGGGCATTTACAAATTGTGGGTGGGCCTTGCCCACTCAGGCCCTACCCTGTCTACGCCTCTGCAACAGAAGCAGATGCAGTGGTTTTAGTGAGTTCAACAGTAGCAGGTGCAGTGGTTTTAGTGAGTTCAACAGAAGCAGAGGTATTGGTTTTAGTGAGTTCAACAGAAGCAGATGCAGTGGTTTGAGCGGGTTCAACAGAAGCAGATGCAGTGGTTTTAGTGAGTTCAACAGAAGCAGATGCAGTGGTTTTAGTGAGTTCAACAGAAGCAGATGCAGTGGTTTTAGTGAGTTCAACAGAAGCAGATGCAGTGGTTTTAGCGGGTTCAACAGAAGCAGATGCAGTGGTTTTAGCGAGTTCAACAGAAGCAGATGCAGTGGTGTCAGTGAGTTCAACAGAAGCAGATGCAGTGATTTTAGTGAGTTCAACATATGCAGTGGTTTTAGTGAGTTCAACGGAAGCAGTGGTAATGGTTTTAGTGCGTTCAACAGAAGCAGATGCAGTGGTTTTAGTGAGTTCAACAGAAGCAGAGCAAATGGCTTTAGTGAGTTCAACAGAAGCAGATGCAGTGGTTCTAGTGAGTTCAACAGAAGCAGATGCAGTGGTTTTAGTGAGTTCAACAGAACCAGTGGTAATGGTTTTAGTGAGTTCAAAGAAGCAGATGCAGTGGTTTTAGTGAGTTCAACAGAAGCAGAGTTAATGGTTTTAGTGAGTTCAACAGAAGCAGATCCAGTGGTTTTAGTGAGTTCAACAGAAGCAGATGCAGTGGTGTTAGTGAGTTCAACAGAAGCAGAGGTATTAGTTTTAGTGAGTTCAACAGAAGCAGATGCAGTGGTTTTAGAGAGTTCAACAGAAGCAGATCCAGTGGTTTTAGTGAGTTCAACAGAAGCAGATGCAGTGGTTTTAGTGAGTTTAATAGAACAGGGGCATAGCCAGGATTGTCTAACAGTGGGGCCTGAAGCTAATGTAGTTGGGTCCACCACAGTCACATTAACATCTGTCAATGCCCACACAGTGCTGCTGAGTGGGTATTTACAAATTGTGGGTGGGCCTTGCCCACTCAGGCCCTACCCTGTCTACGCCTCTGCAATAGAAGCAGATGCAGTGGTTTTAGTGAGTTCAACAAGGCAGATGCAGTGGTTTTAGTGAGTTCAAAAGAAGCAGATGCACTAATTTTAGTGAGTTCAACAGATGCAGTGGTTTTAGTGAGTTCAACAGAAGCAGAGGTAATGGTTTTAGTGAGTTCAACAGAAGCAGAGGTAATGGTTTTAGTGAGTTCAACAGAAGCAGATGTCGTGGTTTTAGTGAGTTCAACAGAAACAGATGGAGTGGTTATAGTGAGTTCAACAGAATCATATGCAGTGGTTTTAGTGAGTTCAACAGGAGCAGAGCTAATGGTTTTAGTGAGTTCAACAGAAGCAGCTGCAGTTGTTCTAGTGAGTTCAACAGAAGCAGATGCAGCAGTTTTCGTGAGTTCAACAGAAGCAGTGGTAACGGTTTTAGTGAGTTCAACAGAAGCAGGTGCAGTGGATTTAGTGAGTTCAACAGAAGCAGAGGTAATGGTTTTAGTGAGTTCAACAGAAGCAGATGCAGTGGTTTTAGTGAGTTCAACAAGGCAGATGCAGTGGTTTTAGTGAGTTCAAAAGAAAAGAAGCAGATGCAGTAATTTTAGTGAGTTCAACAGATGCAGTGATTTTAGTGAGGTCAACAGAAGTAGATGCAGTGGTTTTAGTGAGTTCAACAGAAGCAGAGGTAATGGTTTTAATGAGTTCAACAGAAGCAGATGGAGTGGTTTTAGTGAGTTCAACAGAATCATATGCAGTGGTTTTAGTGAGTTCAACAGAAGCAGAGGTAATGGTTTTAGTGAGTTCAACAGAAGCAGAGGTAATGGTTTTAGTGAGTTCAACAGAAGCAGATGAAGTGGTTTTAGTGAGTTCAACAGAAGCAGATGGAGTGGTTTTAGTGAGTTCAACAGAATCATATGCAGTGGTTTTAGTGAGTTCAACAGAAGCAGAGCTAATGGTTTTAGTGAGTTCAACAGAAGCAGCTGCAGTGGTTCTAGTGAGTTCAACAGAAGCAGATGCAACGGTTTAGTGAGTTCAACAGAAGCAGATGCAGTGGTTTTAGTGAGGCGATCAGAAGCAGATACAGTGGTGTTAGTGAGTTCAACAGAAGCAGAGGTATTGGTTTTAGTGAGTTCAACAGAAGCAGAGGTAATGGTTTTAGGGAGTTCAACAGAAGCAGATGTAGTGGTTTTAGTGAGTTCAACAGAAGCAGATGCAGTGGTTTTAGTGAGGCGAACAGAAGCAGATACAGTGGTGTTAGTGAGTTCAACAGAAGCAGAGGTATTGGTTTTAGTGAGTTCAACAGAAGCAGAGGTAATGGTTTTAGTGAGTTCAACAGAAGCAGATGTAATGGTTTTAGTGAGTTCAACAGAAGCAGCTGCAGTGGTTCTAGTGAGTTCAACAGAAGCAGATGCAGCAGTTTTAGTGAGTTCAACAGAAGCAGTGGTAATGGTTTTAGTGAGTTCAACAGAAGCAGGTGCAGTGGATTTAGTGAGTTCAACAGAAGCAGAGGTAATGGTTTTAGTGAGTTCAACAGAAGCAGATGCAGTGGTTTTAGTGAGGCGAACAGAAGCAGATGCAGTGGTGTTAGTGAGTTCAACAGAAGCAGAGGTATTTTTTTTTAGTGAGTTCAACAGAAGCAGATGCAGTGGTTTTAGTGAGTTCAACAGAAGCAGATGCAGTGGTTTTAGCGGGTTCAACAGAAGCAGATGCAGTGGTTTTAGTGAGTTCAACAGAAGCAGATGCAGTGGTTTTAGTGAGTTCAACAGAAGCAGATGCAGTGGTTTTAGCGGGTTCAACAGAAGCAGATGCAGTGGTTTTAGCGAGTTCAACAGAAGCAGATGCAGTGGTGTCAGTGAGTTCAACAGAAGCAGATGCAGTGATTTTAGTGAGTTCAACAGATGCAGTGGTTTTAGTGAGTTCAACGGAAGCAGTGGTAATGGTTTTAGTGCGTTCAACAGAAGCAGATGCAGTGGTTTTAGTGAGTTCAACAGAAGGAGAGCTAATGGCTTTAGTGCGTTCAACAGAAGCAGGTGCAGTGGTTCTAGTGAGTTCAACAGAAGTAGATGCAGTGGTTTTAGTGAGTTCAACAGAAGCAGTAGTAATGGTTTTAGTGAGTTCAAAGAAGCAGATGCAGTGGTTTTAGTGAGTTCAACAGAAGCAGAGTTAATGGTTTTATTGAGTTCGACAGAAGCAGATGCAGTGGTTTTAGTGAGTTCAACAGAAGCAGCTGCAGTGGTTCTAGTGAGTTCAACAGAAGCAGATGCAGTGGTTTTAGTGAGTTCAACAGAAGCAGAGGTAATGGTTTTAGTGAGTTCAACAGAAGCAGAGGTAATGGTTTTAGTGAGTTCAACAGAAGCAGAGGTAATGGTTTTAGTGAGTTCAACAGAAGCAGATGGAGTGGTTTTAGTGAGTTCAACAGAAGCAGTGGTAATGGTTTTAGTGAGTTCAAAGAAGCAGATGCAGTGGTTTTAGTGAGTTCAACAGAAGCAGAGTTAATGGTTTTAGTGAGTTCAACAGAAGCAGATGCAGTGGTTTTGGTGAGTTCAACAGAAGCAGATGCAGTGGTGTTAGTGAGTTCAACAGAAGGAGAGGTATTAGTTTTAGTGAGTTCAACAGAAGCAGATGCAGTGGTTTTAGAGAGTTCAACAGAAGCAGATCCAGTGGTTTTAGTGAGTTCAACAGAAGCAGATGCAGTGGTTTTAGTGAGTTTAATAGAACAGGGGCATAGCCAGGATTGTCTAACAGTGGGGGCTGAAGCTAATGTAGTTGGGTCCACCACAGTCACATTAACATCTGTCAATGCCCACACAGTGCTGCTGAGTGGGCATTTACAAATTGTGGGTGGGCCTTGCCAACTCAGGCCCTACCCTGTCTACGCCTCTGCAATAGAAGCAGATGCAGTGGTTTTAGCGAGTTCAACAGAAGCAGATGCAGTGGTTTTAGTGAGTTCAACAAGGCAGATGCAGTGGTTTTAGTGAGTTCAGAAGAAAAGAAGCAGATGCAGTAATTTTAGTGAGTTCAACAGCTGCAGTGATTTTAGTGAGGTCAACAGAAGTAGATGCAGTGGTTTTAGTGAGTTCAACAGAAGCAGAGGTAATGGTTTTAATGAGTTCAACAGAAGCAGATGGAGTGGTTTTAGTGAGTTCAACAGAATCATATGCAGTGGTTTTAGTGAGTTCAACAGAAGCAGAGGTAATGGTTTTAGTGAGTTCAACAGAAGCAGAGGTAATGGTTTTAGTGAGTTCAACAGAAGCAGATGTAGTGGTTTTAGTGAGTTCAACAGAAGCAGATGGAGTGGTTTTAGTGAGTTCAACAGAATCATATGCAGTGGTTTTAGTGAGTTCAACAGAAGCAGAGCTAATGGTTTTAGTGAGTTCAACAGAAGCAGCTGCAGTGGTTCTAGTGAGTTCAACAGAAGCAGATGCAGCGGTTTAGTGAGTTCATCAGAAGCAGATGCAGTGGTTTTAGTGAGGCGATCAGAAGCAGATACAGTGGTGTTAGTGAGTTCAACAGAAGCAGAGGTATTGGTTTTAGTGAGTTCAACAGAAGCAGAGGTAATGGTTTTAGTGAGTTCAACAGAAGCAGATGTAGTGGTTTTAGTGAGTTCAACAGAAGCAGATGCAGTGGTTTTAGTGAGGCGAACAGAAGCAGATACAGTGGTGTTAGTGAGTTCAACAGAAGCAGAGGTATTGGTTTTAGTGAGTTCAACAGAAGCAGAGGTAATGGTTTTAGTGAGTTCAACAGAAGCAGAGGTAATGGTTTTAGTGAGTTCAACAGAAGCAGATGTAGTGGTTTTAGTGAGTTCAACAGAAGCAGCTGCAGTGGTTCTAGTGAGTTCAACAGAAGCAGATGCAGCAGTTTTAGTGAGTTAAACAGAAGCAGTGGTAATGGTTTTAGTGAGTTCAACAGAAGCAGGTGCAGTGGATTTAGTGAGTTCAACAGAAGCAGAGGTAATGGTTTTAGTGAGTTCAACAGAAGCAGATGCAGTGGTTTTAGTGAGGCGAACAGAAGCAGATGCAGTGGTGTTAGTGAGTTCAACAGAAGCAGAGGTATTGGTTTTAGTGAGTTCAACAGAAGCAGATGCAGTGGTTTTAGTGAGTTCAACAGAAGCAGATGCAGTGGTTTTAGCGGGTTCAACAGAAGCAGATGCAGTGGTTTTAGTGAGTTCAACAGAAGCAGATGCAGTGGTTTTAGTGAGTTCAACAGAAGCAGATGCAGTGGTTTTAGTGGGTTCAACAGAAGCAGATGCAGTGGTTTTAGTGAGTTCAACAGAAGCAGATGCAGTGGTTTTAGTGAGTTCAACAGAAGCAGATGCAGTGGTTTTAGCGGGTTCAACAGAAGCAGATGCAGTGGTTTTAGCGAGTTCAACAGAAGCAGATGCAGTGGTGTCAGTGAGTTCAACAGAAGCAGATGCAGTGATTTTAGTGAGTTCAACAGATGCAGTGGTTTTAGTGAGTTCAACGGAAGCAGTGGTAATGGTTTTAGTGCGTTCAACAGAAGCAGATGCAGTGGTTTTAGTGAGTTCAACAGAAGGAGAGCTAATGGCTTTAGTGCGTTCAACAGAAGCAGGTGCAGTGGTTCTAGTGAGTTCAACAGAAGTAGATGCAGTGGTTTTAGTGAGTTCAACAGAAGCAGTAGTAATGGTTTTAGTGAGTTCAAAGAAGCAGATGCAGTGGTTTTAGTGAGTTCAACAGAAGCAGAGTTAATGGTTTTAGTGAGTTCGACAGAAGCAGATGCAGTGGTTTTAGTGAGTTCAACAGAAGCAGCTGCAGTGGTTCTAGTGAGTTCAACAGAAGCAGATGCAGTGGTTTTAGTGAGTTCAACAGAAGCAGAGGTAATGGTTTTAGTGAGTTCAACAGAAGCAGAGGTAATGGTTTTAGTGAGTTCAACAGAAGCAGAGGTAATGGTTTTAGTGAGTTCAACAGAAGCAGATGGAGTGGTTTTAGTGAGTTCAACAGAAGCAGTGGTAATGGTTTTAGTGAGTTCAAAGAAGCAGATGCAGTGGTTTTAGTGAGTTCAACAGAAGCAGAGTTAATGGTTTTAGTGAGTTCAACAGAAGCAGATGCAGTGGTTTTGGTGAGTTCAACAGAAGCAGATGCAGTGGTGTTAGTGAGTTCAACAGAAGGAGAGGTATTAGTTTTAGTGAGTTCAACAGAAGCAGATGCAGTGGTTTTAGAGAGTTCAACAGAAGCAGATCCAGTGGTTTTAGTGAGTTCAACAGAAGCAGATGCAGTGGTTTTAGTGAGTTTAATAGAACAGGGGCATAGCCAGGATTGTCTAACAGTGGGGGCTGAAGCTAATGTAGTTGGGTCCACCACAGTCACATTAACATCTGTCAATGCCCACACAGTGCTGCTGAGTGGGCATTTACAAATTGTGGGTGGGCCTTGCCAACTCAGGCCCTACCCTGTCTACGCCTCTGCAATAGAAGCAGATGCAGTGGTTTTAGCGAGTTCAACAGAAGCAGATGCAGTGGTTTTAGTGAGTTCAACAAGGCAGATGCAGTGGTTTTAGTGAGTTCAGAAGAAAAGAAGCAAATGCAGTAATTTTAGTGAGTTCAACAGCTGCAGTGATTTTAGTGAGGTCAACAGAAGTAGATGCAGTGGTTTTAGTGAGTTCAACAGAAGCAGAGGTAATGGTTTTAATGAGTTCAACAGAAGCAGATGGAGTGGTTTTAGTGAGTTCAACAGAATCATATGCAGTGGTTTTAGTGAGTTCAACAGAAGCAGAGGTAATGGTTTTAGTGAGTTCAACAGAAGCAGAGGTAATGGTTTTAGTGAGTTCAACAGAAGCAGATGTAGTGGTTTTAGTGAGTTCAACAGAAGCAGATGGAGTGGTTTTAGTGAGTTCAACAGAATCATATGCAGTGGTTTTAGTGAGTTCAACAGAAGCAGAGCTAATGGTTTTAGTGAGTTCAACAGAAGCAGCTGCAGTGGTTCTAGTGAGTTCAACAGAAGCAGATGCAGCGGTTTAGTGAGTTCATCAGAAGCAGATGCAGTGGTTTTAGTGAGGCGATCAGAAGCAGATACAGTGGTGTTAGTGAGTTCAACAGAAGCAGAGGTATTGGTTTTAGTGAGTTCAACAGAAGCAGAGGTAATGGTTTTAGTGAGTTCAACAGAAGCAGATGTAGTGGTTTTAGTGAGTTCAACAGAAGCAGATGCAGTGGTTTTAGTGAGGCGAACAGAAGCAGATACAGTGGTGTTAGTGAGTTCAACAGAAGCAGAGGTATTGGTTTTAGTGAGTTCAACAGAAGCAGAGGTAATGGTTTTAGTGAGTTCAACAGAAGCAGAGGTAATGGTTTTAGTGAGTTCAACAGAAGCAGATGTAATGGTTTTAGTGAGTTCAACAGAAGCAGATGTAGTGGTTTTAGTGAGTTCAACAGAAGCAGCTGCAGTGGTTCTAGTGAGTTCAACAGAAGCAGATGCAGCAGTTTTAGTGAGTTCAACAGAAGCAGTGGTAATGGTTTTAGTGAGTTCAACAGAAGCAGGTGCAGTGGATTTAGTGAGTTCAACAGAAGCAGAGGTAATGGTTTTAGTGAGTTCAACAGAAGCAGATGCAGTGGTTTTAGTGAGGCGAACAGAAGCAGATGCAGTGGTGTTAGTGAGTTCAACAGAAGCAGAGGTATTGGTTTTAGTGAGTTCAACAGAAGCAGATGCAGTGGTTTTAGTGAGTTCAACAGAAGCAGATGCAGTGGTTTTAGCGGGTTCAACAGAAGCAGATGCAGTGGTTTTAGTGAGTTCAACAGAAGCAGATGCAGTGGTTTTAGTGAGTTCAACAGAAGCAGATGCAGTGGTTTTAGCGGGTTCAACAGAAGCAGATGCAGTGGTTTTAGCGAGTTCAACAGAAGCAGATGCAGTGGTGTCAGTGAGTTCAACAGAAGCAGATGCCGTGATTTTAGTGAGTTCAACAGATGCAGTGGTTTTAGTGAGTTCAACGGAAGCAGTGGTAATGGTTTTAGTGCGTTCAACAGAAGCAGATGCAGTGGTTTTAGTGAGTTCAACAGAAGGAGAGCTAATGGCTTTAGTGAGTTCAACAGAAGCAGGTGCAGTGGTTCTAGTGAGTTCAACAGAAGTAGATGCAGTGGTTTTAGTGAGTTCAACAGAAGCAGTAGTAATGGTTTTAGTTAGTTCAAAGAAGCAGATGCAGTGGTTTTAGTGAGTTCAACAGAAGCAGAGTTAATGGTTTTAGTGAGTTCGACAGAAGCAGATGCAGTGGTTTTAGTGAGTTCAACAGAAGCAGCTGCAGTGGTTCTAGTGAGTTCAACAGAAGCAGATGCAGTGGTTTTAGTGAGTTCAACAGAAGCAGAGGTAATGGTTTTAGTGAGTTCAACAGAAGCAGAGGTAATGGTTTTAGTGAGTTCAACAGAAGCAGAGGTAATGGTTTTAGTGAGTTCAACAGAAGCAGATGGAGTGGTTTTAGTGAGTTCAACAGAATCATATGCAGTGGTTTTAGTGAGTTCAACAGAAGCAGATGCAGTGGTTTTAGTGAGTTCAACAGAAGCAGATGCAGTGGTGTTAGTGAGTTCAACAGAAGCAGAGGTATTAGTTTTAGTGAGTTCAACAGAAGCAGATGCAGTGGTTTTAGAGAGTTCAACAGAAGCAGATCCAGTGGTTTTAGTGAGTTCAACAGAAGCAGATGCAGTGGTTTTAGTGAGTTCAATAGAACCGTGGCATAGCCAGGATTGTCTAACAGTGGGGCCTGAAGCTAATGTAGTTGGGTCCACCACAGTCACATTAACATCTGTCAATGCCCACACAGTGCTGCTGAGTGGGCATTTACAAATTGTGGGTGGTCCTTGCCCACTCAGGCCCTACCCTGTCTACGCCTCTGCAACAGAAGCAGATGCAGTGGTTTTAGTGAGTTCAACAGTAGCAGGTGCAGTGGTTTTAGTGAGTTCAACAGAAGCAGAGGTATTGGTTTTAGTGAGTTCAACAGAAGCAGATGCAGTGGTTTGAGCGGGTTCAACAGAAGCAGATGCAGTGGTTTTAGTGAGTTCAACAGAAGCAGATGCAGTGGTTTTAGTGAGTTCAACAGAAGCAGATGCAGTGGTTTTAGTGAGTTCAACAGAAGCAGATGCAGTGGTTTTAGCGGGTTCAACAGAAGCAGATGCAGTGGTTTTAGCGAGTTCAACAGAAGCAGATGCAGTGGTGTCAGTGAGTTCAACAGAAGCAGATGCAGTGATTTTAGTGAGTTCAACATATGCAGTGGTTTTAGTGAGTTCAACGGAAGCAGTGGTAATGGTTTTAGTGCGTTCAACAGAAGCAGATGCAGTGGTTTTAGTGAGTTCAACAGAAGCAGAGCAAATGGCTTTAGTGAGTTCAACAGAAGCAGATGCAGTGGTTCTAGTGAGTTCAACAGAAGCAGATGCAGTGGTTTTAGTGAGTTCAACAGAACCAGTGGTAATGGTTTTAGTGAGTTCAAAGAAGCAGATGCAGTGGTTTTAGTGAGTTCAACAGAAGCAGAGTTAATGGTTTTAGTGAGTTCAACAGAAGCAGATCCAGTGGTTTTAGTGAGTTCAACAGAAGCAGATGCAGTGGTGTTAGTGAGTTCAACAGAAGCAGAGGTATTAGTTTTAGTGAGTTCAACAGAAGCAGATGCAGTGGTTTTAGAGAGTTCAACAGAAGCAGATCCAGTGGTTTTAGTGAGTTCAACAGAAGCAGATGCAGTGGTTTTAGTGAGTTTAATAGAACAGGGGCATAGCCAGGATTGTCTAACAGTGGGGCCTGAAGCTAATGTAGTTGGGTCCACCACAGTCACATTAACATCTGTCAATGCCCACACAGTGCTGCTGAGTGGGTATTTACAAATTGTGGGTGGGCCTTGCCCACTCAGGCCCTACCCTGTCTACGCCTCTGCAATAGAAGCAGATGCAGTGGTTTTAGTGAGTTCAACAAGGCAGATGCAGTGGTTTTAGTGAGTTCAAAAGAAGCAGATGCACTAATTTTAGTGAGTTCAACAGATGCAGTGGTTTTAGTGAGTTCAACAGAAGCAGAGGTAATGGTTTTAGTGAGTTCAACAGAAGCAGAGGTAATGGTTTTAGTGAGTTCAACAGAAGCAGATGTCGTGGTTTTAGTGAGTTCAACAGAAACAGATGGAGTGGTTATAGTGAGTTCAACAGAATCATATGCAGTGGTTTTAGTGAGTTCAACAGGAGCAGAGCTAATGGTTTTAGTGAGTTCAACAGAAGCAGCTGCAGTTGTTCTAGTGAGTTCAACAGAAGCAGATGCAGCAGTTTTCGTGAGTTCAACAGAAGCAGTGGTAACGGTTTTAGTGAGTTCAACAGAAGCAGGTGCAGTGGATTTAGTGAGTTCAACAGAAGCAGAGGTAATGGTTTTAGTGAGTTCAACAGAAGCAGATGCAGTGGTTTTAGTGAGGCGAACAGAAGCAGATGCAGTGGTGTTAGTGAGTTCAACAGAAGCAGAGGTATTGGTTTTAGTGAGTTCAACAGAAGCAGATGCAGTGGTTTTAGTGAGTTCAACAGAAGCAGATGCAGTGGTTTTAGCGGGTTCAACAGAAGCAGATGCAGTGGTTTTAGTGAGTTCAACAGAAGCAGATGCAGTGGTTTTAGTGAGTTCAACAGAAGCAGATGCAGTGGTTTTAGTGAGTTCAACAGAAGCAGATGCAGTGGTTTTAGCGGGTTCAACAGAAGCAGATGCAGTGGTTTTAGCGAGTTCAACAGAAGCAGATGCAGTGGTGTCAGTGAGTTCAACAGAAGCAGATGCAGTGATTTTAGTGAGTTCAACAGATTCAGTGGTTTTAGTGAGTTCAACGGAAGCAGTGGTAATGGTTTTAGTGCGTTCAACAGAAGCAGATGCAGTGGTTTTAGTGAGTTCAACAGAAGGAGAGCTAATGGCTTTAGTGAGTTCAACAGAAGCAGATGCAGTGGTTCTAGTGAGTTCAACAGAAGTAGATGCAGTGGTTTTAGTGAGTTCAACAGAAGCAGTGGTAATGGTTTTAGTGAGCTCAAAGAAGCAGATGCAGTGGTTTTAGTGAGTTCAACAGAAGCAGAGTTAATGGTTTTAGTGAGTTCGACAGAAGCAGATGCAGTGGTTTTAGTGAGTTCAACAGAAGCAGCTGCAGTGGTTCTAGTGAATTCAACAGAAGCAGATGCAGTGGTTTTAGTGAGTTCAACAGAAGCAGACGTAATGGTTTTAGTGAGTTCAACAGAAGCAGAGGTAATGGTGTTAGTGAGTTCAACAGGAGCAGAGGTAATGGTTTTAGTGAGTTCAACAGAAGCAGATGTAGTGGTTTTAGTGAGTTCAACAGAAGCAGATGGAGTGGTTTTAGTTAGTCAACAGAATCATATGCAGTGGTTTTAGTGAGTTCAACAGAAGCAGAGCTAATGGTTTTAGTGAGTTCAACAGAAGCAGCTGCAGTGGTTCTTGTGAGTTCAACAGAAGCAGATGCAGCAGTTTAGTGAGTTCAACAGAAGCAGATGCAGTGGTTTTAGTGAGGCGAACAGAAGCAGATACAGTGGTGTTAGTGAGTTCAACAGAAGCAGAGGTATTGGTTTTAGTGAGTTCAACAGAAGCAGAGGTAATGGTTTTAGTGAGTTCAACAGAAGCAGATGTAGTGGTTTTAGTGAGTTCAACAGAAGCAGATGCAGTGGTTTTAATGAGGCGAACAGAAGCAGATACAGTGGTGTTAGTGAGTTCAACAGAAGCAGAGGTATTGGTTTTAGTGAGTTCAACAGAAGCAGAGTTAATGGTTTTAGTGAGTTCAACAGAAGCAGATGTAATGGTTTTAGTGAGTTCAACAGAAGCAGATGTAGTGGTTTTAGTGAGTTCAACAGAAGCAGCTGCAGTGGTTCTAGTGAGTTCAACAGAAGCAGATGCAGCAGTTTTAGTGAGTTCAACAGAAGCAGTGGTAATGGTTTTAGTGAGTTCAACAGAAGCAGGTGCCGTGGACTTAGTGAGTTCAACAGAAGCAGAGGTAATGGTTTTAGTGAGTTCAACAGAAGCAGATGCAGTGGTTTTAGTGAGGCGAACAGAAGCAGATGCAGTGGTGTTAGTGAGTTCAACAGAAGCAGAGGTATTGGTTTTAGTGAGTTCAACAGAAGCAGATGCAGTGGTTTTAGTGAGTTCAACAGAAGCAGATGCAGTGGTTTTAGTGAGTTCAACAGAAGCAGATGCAGTGGTTTTAGTGAGTTCAACAGAAGCAGATGCAGTGATTTTAGCGGGTTCAACAGAAGCAGATGCAGTGGTTTTAGCGAGTTCAACAGAAGCAGATGCAGTGGTGTCAGTGAGTTCAACAGAAGCAGATGCAGTGGTTTTAGTGAGTTCAACAGAAGCAGATGCAGTGGTTTTAGTGAGTTCAACAGAAGCAGATGCAGTGGTTTTAGCGGGTTCAACAGAAGCAGATGCAGTGGTTTTAGCGAGTTCAACAGAAGCAGATGCAGTGGTGTCAGTGAGTTCAACAGAAGCAGATGCAGTGGTTTTAGTGAGTTCAACAGAAGGAGAGCTAATGGCTTTAGTGAGTTCAACAGAAGCAGATGCAGTGGTTCTAGTGAGTTCAACAGAAGTAGATGCAGTGGTTTTAGTGAGTTCAACAGAAGCAGTGGTAATGGTTTTAGTGAGTTCAAAGAAGCAGATGCAGTGGTTTTAGTGAGTTCAACAGAAGCAGATGCGGTGGTTTTAGAGAGTTCAACAGAAGCAGATCCAGTGGTTTTAGTGAGTTCAACAGAAGCAGATGCAGTGGTTTTAGTGAGTTTAATAGAACAGGGGCATAGCCAGGATTGTCTAACAGTGGGGCCTGAAGCTAATGTAGTTGGGTCCACCACAGTCACATTAACATCTGTCAATGCCCACACAGTGCTGCTGAGTGGGCATTTACAAATTGTGGGTGGGTCTTTCCCACTCAGGCCCTACCCTGTCTACGCCTCTGCAATAGAAGCAGATGCAGTGGTTTTAGCGAGTTCAACAGAAGCAGATGCAGTGGTTTTAGTGAGTTCAACAAGGCAGATGCAGTGGTTTTAGTGAGTTCAAAAGAAGCAGATGCAGTAATTGTAGTGAGTTCAACAGATGCAGTGATTTTAGTGAGGTCAACAGAAGTAGATGCAGTGGTTTTAGTGAGTTCAACAGAAGCAGAGGTAATGGTTTTAGTGAGTTCAACAGAAGCAGATGTAGTGGTTTTAGTGAGTTCAACAGAAGCAGATGGAGTGGTTTTAGTGAGTTCAACAGAATCATATGCAATGGTTTTAGTGAGTTCAACAGGAGCAGAGCTAATGGTTTTAGTGAGTTCAACAGAAGCAGCTGCAGTTGTTCTAGTGAGTTCAACAGAAGCAGATGCAGCAGTTTTCGTGAGTTCAACAGAAGCAGTGGTAAAGGTTTTAGTGAGTTCAACAGAAGCAGGTGCAGTGGATTTAGTGAGTTCAACAGAAGCAGAGGTAATGGTTTTAGTGAGTTCAACAGAAGCAGATGCAGTGGTTTTAGTGAGTTCAACAGAATCATATGCAGTGGTTTTAGTGAGTTCAACAGAAGCAGAGGTAATGGTTTTAGTGAGTTCAACAGAAGCAGAGGTAATGGTTTTAGTGAGTTCAACAGAAGCAGATGTAGTGGTTTTAGTGAGTTCAACAGAAGCAGATGGAGTGGTTTTAGTGAGTTCAACAGAATCATATGCAGTGGTTTTAGTGAGTTCAACAGGAGCAGAGCTAATGGTTTTAGTGAGTTCAACAGAAGCAGCTGCAGTTGTTCTAGTGAGTTCAACAGAAGCAGATGCAGCAGTTTTCGTGAGTTCAACAGAAGCAGTGGTAACGGTTTTAGTGAGTTCAACAGAAGCAGGTGCAGTGGATTTAGTGAGTTCAACAGAAGCAGAGGTAATGGTTTTAGTGAGTTCAACAGAAGCAGATGCAGTGGTTTTAGTGAGGCGAACAGAAGCAGATGCAGTGGTGTTAGTGAGTTCAACAGAAGCAGAGGTATTGGTTTTAGTGAGTTCAACAGAAGCAGATGCAGTGGTTTTAGTGAGTTCAACAGAAGCAGATGCAGTGGTTTTAGCGGGTTCAACAGAAGTAGATGCAGTGGTTTTAGTGAGTTCAACAGAAGCAGATGCAGTGGTTTTAGTGAGTTCAACAGAAGCAGATGCAGTGGTTTTAGTGAGTTGAACAGAAGCAGATGCAGTGGTTTTAGCGGGTTCAACAGAAGCAGATGCAGTGGTTTTAGCGAGTTCAACAGAAGCAGATGCAGTGGTGTCAGTGAGTTCAACAGAAGCAGATGCAGTGATTTTAGTGAGTTCAACAGATGCAGTGGTTTTAGTGAGTTCAACGGAAGCAGTGGTAATGGTTTTAGTGCGTTCAACAGAAGCAGATGCAGTGGTTTTAGTGAGTTCAACAGAAGGAGAGCTAATGGCTTTAGTGAGTTCAACAGAAGCAGATGCAGTGGTTCTAGTGAGTTCAACAGAAGTAGATGCAGTGGTTTTAGTGAGTTCAACAGAAGCAGTGGTAATGGTTTTAGTGAGTTCAAAGAAGCAGATGCAGTGGTTTTAGTGAATTCAACAGAAGCAGAGTTAATGGTTTTAGTGAGTTCGACAGAAGCAGATGCAGTGGTTTTAGTGAGTTCAACAGAAGCAGCTGCAGTGGTTCTAGTGAGTTCAACAGAAGCAGATGCAGTGGTTTTAGTGAGTTCAACAGAAGCAGA
Source organism: Ambystoma mexicanum (assembly GCF_040938575.1). NCBI lineage: Eukaryota > Metazoa > Chordata > Amphibia > Caudata > Ambystomatidae > Ambystoma > Ambystoma mexicanum. The sequence goes on along the minus strand of NC_090931.1, from coordinate 6,382,881 downwards.
TGTATTGGTTTTAGTGAGTTCAACAGAAGCAGATGCAGTGGTTTTAATGAGGTGAACAGAAGCAGATACAGTGGTGTTAGTGAGTTCAACAGAAGCAGAGGTATTGGTTTTAGTGAGTTCAACATAAGCAGAGGTAATGGTTTTAGTGAGTTCAACAGAAGCAGATGTAATGGTTTTAGTGAGTTCAACATAAGCAGAGGTAATGGTTTTAGTGAGTTCAACAGAAGCAGATGTAATGGTTTTAGTGAGTTCAACAGAAGCAGATGTAGTGGTTTTAGTGAGTTCAACAGAAGCAGCTGCAGTGGTTCTAGTGAGTTCAACAGAAGCAGATGCAGAAGTTTTAGTGAGTTCAACAGAAGCAGTGGTAATGGTTTTAGTGAGTTCAACAGAAGCAGATGCAGTGGTTTTAGTGAGGCGAACAGAAGCAGATACAGTGGTGTTAGTGAGTTCAACAGAAGCAGATGTATTGGTTTTAGTGAGTTCAACAGAAGCAGAGGTAATGGTTTTAGTGAGTTCAACAGAAGCAGAGGTAATGGTTTTAGTGAGTTCAACAGAAGCAGATGTAATGGTTTTAGTGAGTTCAACAGAAGCAGATGTAGTGGTTTTAGTGAGTTCAACAGAAGCAGCTGCAGTGGTTCTAGTGAGTTCAACAGAAGCAGATGCAGCAGTTTTAGTGAGTTCAACAGAAGCAGTGGTAATGGTTTTAGTGAGTTCAACAGAAGCAGGTGCAGTGGATTTAGTGAGTTCAACAGAAGCAGAGGTAATTGTTTTAGTGAGTTCAACAGAAGCAGATGCAGTGGTTTTAGTGAGGCGAACAGAAGCAGATGCAGTGGTGTTAGTGAGTTCAACAGAAGCAGAGGTATTGGTTTTAGTGAGTTCAACAGAAGCAGATGCAGTGGTTTTAGTGAGTTCAACAGAAGCAGATGCAGTGGTTTTAGCGGGTTCAACAGAAGCAGATGCAGTGGTTTTAGTGAGTTCAACAGAAGCAGATGCAGTGGTTTTAGTGAGTTCAACAGAAGCAGATGCAGTGGTTTTAGCGAGTTCAACAGAAGCAGATGCAGTGGTGTCAGTGAGTTCAACAGAAGCAGATGCAGTGATTTTAGTGAGTTCAACAGATTCAGTGGTTTTAGTGAGTTCAACGGAAGCAGTGGTAATGGTTTTAGTGCGTTCAACAGAAGCAGATGCAGTGGTTTTAGTGAGTTCAACAGAAGGAGAGCTAATGGCTTTAGTGAGTTCAACAGAAGCAGATGCAGTGGTTCTAGTGAGTTCAACAGAAGTAGATGCAGTGGTTTTAGTGAGTTCAACAGAAGCAGTGGTAATGGTTTTAGTGAGCTCAAAGAAGCAGATGCAGTGGTTTTAGTGAGTTCAACAGAAACAGAGTTAATGGTTTTAGTGAGTTCGACAGAAGCAGATGCAGTGGTTTTAGTGAGTTCAACAGAAGCAGCTGCAGTGGTTCTAGTGAATTCAACAGAAGCAGATGCAGTGGTTTTAGTGAGTTCAACAGAAGCAGACGTAATGGTTTTAGTGAGTTCAACAGAAGCAGAGGTAATGGTGTTAGTGAGTTCAACAGGAGCAGAGGTAATGGTTTTAGTGAGTTCAACAGAAGCAGATGTAGTGGTTTTAGTGAGTTCAACAGAAGCAGATGGAGTGGTTTTAGTTAGTCAACAGAATCATATGCAGTGGTTTTAGTGAGTTCAACAGAAGCAGAGCTAATGGTTTTAGTGAGTTCAACAGAAGCAGCTGCAGTGGTTCTTGTGAGTTCAACAGAAGCAGATGCAGCAGTTTAGTGAGTTCAACAGAAGCAGATGCAGTGGTTTTAGTGAGGCGAACAGAAGCAGATACAGTGGTGTTAGTGAGTTCAACAGAAGCAGAGGTATTGGTTTTAGTGAGTTCAACAGAAGCAGAGGTAATGGTTTTAGTGAGTTCAACAGAAGCAGATGTAGTGGTTTTAGTGAGTTCAACAGAAGCAGATGCAGTGGTTTTAATGAGGCGAACAGAAGCAGATACAGTGGTGTTAGTGAGTTCAACAGAAGCAGAGGTATTGGTTTTAGTGAGTTCAACAGAAGCAGAGTTAATGGTTTTAGTGAGTTCAACAGAAGCAGATGTAATGGTTTTAGTGAGTTCAACAGAAGCAGATGTAGTGGTTTTAGTGAGTTCAACAGAAGCAGCTGCAGTGGTTCTAGTGAGTTCAACAGAAGCAGATGCAGCAGTTTTAGTGAGTTCAACAGAAGCAGTGGTAATGGTTTTAGTGAGTTCAACAGAAGCAGGTGCCGTGGACTTAGTGAGTTCAACAGAAGCAGAGGTAATGGTTTTAGTGAGTTCAACAGAAGCAGATGCAGTGGTTTTAGTGAGGCGAACAGAAGCAGATGCAGTGGTGTTAGTGAGTTCAACAGAAGCAGAGGTATTGGTTTTAGTGAGTTCAACAGAAGCAGATGCAGTGGTTTTAGTGAGTTCAACAGAAGCAGATGCAGTGGTTTTAGTGAGTTCAACAGAAGCAGATGCAGTGGTTTTAGTGAGTTCAACAGAAGCAGATGCAGTGATTTTAGCGGGTTCAACAGAAGCAGATGCAGTGGTTTTAGCGAGTTCAACAGAAGCAGATGCAGTGGTGTCAGTGAGTTCAACAGAAGCAGATGCAGTGGTTTTAGTGAGTTCAACAGAAGCAGATGCAGTGGTTTTAGTGAGTTCAACAGAAGCAGATGCAGTGGTTTTAGCGGGTTCAACAGAAGCAGATGCAGTGGTTTTAGCGAGTTCAACAGAAGCAGATGCAGTGGTGTCAGTGAGTTCAACAGAAGCAGATGCAGTGGTTTTAGTGAGTTCAACAGAAGGAGAGCTAATGGCTTTAGTGAGTTCAACAGAAGCAGATGCAGTGGTTCTAGTGAGTTCAACAGAAGTAGATGCAGTGGTTTTAGTGAGTTCAACAGAAGCAGTGGTAATGGTTTTAGTGAGTTCAAAGAAGCAGATGCAGTGGTTTTAGTGAGTTCAACAGAAGCAGATGCGGTGGTTTTAGAGAGTTCAACAGAAGCAGATCCAGTGGTTTTAGTGAGTTCAACAGAAGCAGATGCAGTGGTTTTAGTGAGTTTAATAGAACAGGGGCATAGCCAGGATTGTCTAACAGTGGGGCCTGAAGCTAATGTAGTTGGGTCCACCACAGTCACATTAACATCTGTCAATGCCCACACAGTGCTGCTGAGTGGGCATTTACAAATTGTGGGTGGGTCTTTCCCACTCAGGCCCTACCCTGTCTACGCCTCTGCAATAGAAGCAGATGCAGTGGTTTTAGCGAGTTCAACAGAAGCAGATGCAGTGGTTTTAGTGAGTTCAACAAGGCAGATGCAGTGGTTTTAGTGAGTTCAAAAGAAGCAGATGCAGTAATTGTAGTGAGTTCAACAGATGCAGTGATTTTAGTGAGGTCAACAGAAGTAGATGCAGTGGTTTTAGTGAGTTCAACAGAAGCAGAGGTAATGGTTTTAGTGAGTTCAACAGAAGCAGATGTAGTGGTTTTAGTGAGTTCAACAGAAGCAGATGGAGTGGTTTTAGTGAGTTCAACAGAATCATATGCAATGGTTTTAGTGAGTTCAACAGGAGCAGAGCTAATGGTTTTAGTGAGTTCAACAGAAGCAGCTGCAGTTGTTCTAGTGAGTTCAACAGAAGCAGATGCAGCAGTTTTCGTGAGTTCAACAGAAGCAGTGGTAAAGGTTTTAGTGAGTTCAACAGAAGCAGGTGCAGTGGATTTAGTGAGTTCAACAGAAGCAGAGGTAATGGTTTTAGTGAGTTCAACAGAAGCAGATGCAGTGGTTTTAGTGAGTTCAACAGAATCATATGCAGTGGTTTTAGTGAGTTCAACAGAAGCAGAGGTAATGGTTTTAGTGAGTTCAACAGAAGCAGAGGTAATGGTTTTAGTGAGTTCAACAGAAGCAGATGTAGTGGTTTTAGTGAGTTCAACAGAAGCAGATGGAGTGGTTTTAGTGAGTTCAACAGAATCATATGCAGTGGTTTTAGTGAGTTCAACAGGAGCAGAGCTAATGGTTTTAGTGAGTTCAACAGAAGCAGCTGCAGTTGTTCTAGTGAGTTCAACAGAAGCAGATGCAGCAGTTTTCATGAGTTCAACAGAAGCAGTGGTAACGGTTTTAGTGAGTTCAACAGAAGCAGGTGCAGTGGATTTAGTGAGTTCAACAGAAGCAGAGGTAATGGTTTTAGTGAGTTCAACAGAAGCAGATGCAGTGGTTTTAGTGAGGCGAACAGAAGCAGATGCAGTGGTGTTAGTGAGTTCAACAGAAGCAGAGGTATTGGTTTTAGTGAGTTCAACAGAAGCAGATGCAGTGGTTTTAGTGAGTTCAACAGAAGCAGATGCAGTGGTTTTAGCGGGTTCAACAGAAGTAGATGCAGTGGTTTTAGTGAGTTCAACAGAAGCAGATGCAGTGGTTTTAGTGAGTTCAACAGAAGCAGATGCAGTGGTTTTAGTGAGTTGAACAGAAGCAGATGCAGTGGTTTTAGCGGGTTCAACAGAAGCAGATGCAGTGGTTTTAGCGAGTTCAACAGAAGCAGATGCAGTGGTGTCAGTGAGTTCAACAGAAGCAGATGCAGTGATTTTAGTGAGTTCAACAGATGCAGTGGTTTTAGTGAGTTCAACGGAAGCAGTGGTAATGGTTTTAGTGCGTTCAACAGAAGCAGATGCAGTGGTTTTAGTGAGTTCAACAGAAGGAGAGCTAATGGCTTTAGTGAGTTCAACAGAAGCAGATGCAGTGGTTCTAGTGAGTTCAACAGAAGTAGATGCAGTGGTTTTAGTGAGTTCAACAGAAGCAGTGGTAATGGTTTTAGTGAGTTCAAAGAAGCAGATGCAGTGGTTTTAGTGAATTCAACAGAAGCAGAGTTAATGGTTTTAGTGAGTTCGACAGAAGCAGATGCAGTGGTTTTAGTGAGTTCAACAGAAGCAGCTGCAGTGGTTCTAGTGAGTTCAACAGAAGCAGATGCAGTGGTTTTAGTGAGTTCAACAGAAGCAGATGTATTGGTTTTAGTGAGTTCAACAGAAGCAGATGCAGTGGTTTTAATGAGGTGAACAGAAGCAGATACAGTGGTGTTAGTGAGTTCAACAGAAGCAGAGGTATTGGTTTTAGTGAGTTCAACATAAGCAGAGGTAATGGTTTTAGTGAGTTCAACAGAAGCAGATGTAATGGTTTTAGTGAGTTCAACATAAGCAGAGGTAATGGTTTTAGTGAGTTCAACAGAAGCAGATGTAATGGTTTTAGTGAGTTCAACAGAAGCAGATGTAGTGGTTTTAGTGAGTTCAACAGAAGCAGCTGCAGTGGTTCTAGTGAGTTCAACAGAAGCAGATGCAGAAGTTTTAGTGAGTTCAACAGAAGCAGTGGTAATGGTTTTAGTGAGTTCAACAGAAGCAGATGCAGTGGTTTTAGTGAGGCGAACAGAAGCAGATACAGTGGTGTTAGTGAGTTCAACAGAAGCAGATGTATTGGTTTTAGTGAGTTCAACAGAAGCAGAGGTAATGGTTTTAGTGAGTTCAACAGAAGCAGAGGTAATGGTTTTAGTGAGTTCAACAGAAGCAGATGTAATGGTTTTAGTGAGTTCAACAGAAGCAGATGTAGTGGTTTTAGTGAGTTCAACAGAAGCAGCTGCAGTGGTTCTAGTGAGTTCAACAGAAGCAGATGCAGCAGTTTTAGTGAGTTCAACAGAAGCAGTGGTAATGGTTTTAGTGAGTTCAACAGAAGCAGGTGCAGTGGATTTAGTGAGTTCAACAGAAGCAGAGGTAATTGTTTTAGTGAGTTCAACAGAAGCAGATGCAGTGGTTTTAGTGAGGCGAACAGAAGCAGATGCAGTGGTGTTAGTGAGTTCAACAGAAGCAGAGGTATTGGTTTTAGTGAGTTCAACAGAAGCAGATGCAGTGGTTTTAGTGAGTTCAACAGAAGCAGATGCAGTGGTTTTAGCGGGTTCAACAGAAGCAGATGCAGTGGTTTTAGTGAGTTCAACAGAAGCAGATGCAGTGGTTTTAGTGAGTTCAACAGAAGCAGATGCAGTGGTTTTAGCGGGTTCAACAGAAGCAGATGCAGTGGTTTTAGCGAGTTCAACAGAAGCAGATGCAGTGGTGTCAGTGAGTTCAACAGAAGCAGATGCAGTGATTTTAGTGAGTTCAACAGATGCAGTGGTTTTAGTGAGTTCAACGGAAGCAGTGGTAATGGTTTTAGTGCGTTCAACAGAAGCAGATGCAGTGGTTTTAGTGAGTTCAACAGAAGGAGAGCTAATGGCTTTAGTGAGTTCAACAGAAGCAGGTGCAGTGGTTCTAGTGACTTCAACAGAAGTAGATGCAGTGGTTTTAGTGAGTTCAACAGGAGCAGTAGTAATGGTTTTAGTGAGTTCAAAGAAGCAGATGCAGTGGTTTTAGTGAGTTCAACAGAAGCAGAGTTAATGGTTTTAGTGAGTTCGACAGAAGCAGATGCAGTGGTTTTAGTGAGTTCAACAGAAGCAGCTGCAGTGGTTCTAGTGAGTTCAACAGAAGCAGATGCAGTGGTTTTAGTGAGTCCAACAGAAGGAGAGGTAATGGTTTTAGTGAGTTCAACAGAAGCAGATGTAATGGTTTTAGTGAGTTCAACAGAAGCAGAGGTAATGGTTTTAGTGAGTTCAACAGAAGCAGATGGAGTGGTTTTAGTGAGTTCAACAGAATCATATGCAGTGGTTTTAGTGAGTTCAACAGAAGCAGATGCAGTGGTTTTAGTGAGTTCAACAGAAGCAGATGCAGTGGTGTTAGTGAGTTCAACAGAAGCAGAGGTATTAGTTTTAGTGAGTTCAACAGAAGCAGATGCAGTGGTTTTAGAGAGTTCAACAGAAGCAGATCCAGTGGTTTTAGTGAGTTCAACAGAAGCAGATGCAGTGGTTTTAGTGAGTTCAATAGAACAGGGGCATAGCCGGGATTGTCTAACAGTGGGGCCTGAAGCTAATGTAGTTGGGTCCACCACAGTCACATTAACATCTGTCAATGCCCACACAGTGCTGCTGAGTGGGCATTTACAAATTGTGGGTGGGCCTTGCCCACTCAGGCCCTACCCTGTCTACGCCTCTGCAACAGAAGCAGATGCAGTGGTTTTAGTGAGTTCAACAGTAGCAGGTGCAGTGGTTTTAGTGAGTTCAACAGAAGCAGAGGTATTGGTTTTAGTGAGTTCAAAATAAGCAGATGCAGTGGTTTGAGCGGGTTCAACAGAAGCAGATGCAGTGGTTTTAGTGAGTTCAACAGAAGCAGATGCAGTGGTTTTAGTGAGTTCAACAGAAGCAGATGCAGTGGTTTTAGTGAGTTCAACAGAAGCAGATGCAGTGGTTTTAGCGGGTTCAACAGAAGCAGATGCAGTGGTTTTAGCGAGTTCAACAGAAGCAGATGCAGTGGTGTCAGTGAGTTCAACAGAAGCAGATGCAGTGATTTTAGTGAGTTCAACAGATGCAGTGGTTTTAGTGAGTTCAACGGAAGCAGTGCTAATGGTTTTAGTGCGTTCAACAGAAGCAGATGCAGTGGTTTTAGTGAGTTCAACAGAAGCAGAGCAAATGGCTTTAGTGAGTTCAACAGAAGCAGATGCAGTGGTTCTAGTGAGTTCAACAGAAGCAGATGCAGTGGTTTTAGTGAGTTCAACAGAAGCAGTGGTAATGGTTTTAGTGAGTTCAAAGAAGCAGATGCAGTGGTTTTAGTGAGTTCAACAGAAGCAGAGTTAATGGTTTTAGTGAGTTCAACAGAAGCAGATTCAGTGGTTTTAGTGAGTTCAACAGACGCAGATGCAGTGGTGTTAGTGAGTTCAACAGAAGCAGAGGTATTAGTTTTAGTGAGTTCAACAGAAGCAGATGCAGTGGTTTTAGAGAGTTCAACAGAAGCAGATCCAGTGGTTTTAGTGAGTTCAACAGAAGCAGATGCAGTGGTTTTAGTGAGTTTAATAGAACAGGGGCATAGCCAGGATTGTCTAACAGTGGGGCCTGAAGCTAATGTAGTTGGGTCCACCACAGTCACATTAACATCTGTCAATGCCCACACAGTGCTGCTGAGTGGGCATTTACAAATTGTGGGTGGGCCTTGCCCACTCAGGCCCTACTCTGTCTACGCCTCTGCAATAGAAGCAGATGCAGTGGTTTTAGCGAGTTCAACAGAAGCAGATGCAGTGGTTTTAGTGAGTTCAACAAGGCAGATGCAGTGGTTTTAGTGAGTTCAAAAGAAGCAGATGCAGTAATTTTAGTGAGTTCAACAGATGCAGCGATTTTAGTGAGGTCAACAGAAGTAGATGCAGTGGTTTTAGTGAGTTCAACAGAAGCAGAGGTAATGGTTTTAATGTGTTCAACAGAAGCAGATGGAGTGGTTTTAGTGAGTTCAACAGAATCATATGCAGTGGTTTTAGTGAGTTCAACAGAAGCAGAGGAAATGGTTTTAGTGAGTTCAACAGAAGCAGAGGTAATGGTTTTAGTGAGTTCAACAGAAGCAGATGTAGTGGTTTTAGTGAGTTCAACAGAAGCAGATGGAGTGGTTTTAGTGAGTTCAACAGAATCATATGCAGTGGTTTTAGTGAGTTCAACAGGAGCAGAGCTAATGGTTTTAGTGAGTTCAACAGAAGAAGCTGCAGTGGTTCTAGTGAGTTCAACAGAAGCAGATGCAGCAGTTTTCGTGAGTTCAACAGAAGCAGTGGTAATGGTTTTAGTGAGTTCAACAGAAGCAGGTGCATTGGATTTAGTGAGTTCAACAGAAGCAGATGCAGTGGTTTTAGTGAGTTCAACAGAAGCAGGTGCAGTGGTTTTAGTGATTTCAACAGAAGCAGAGGTATTGGTTTTAGTGAGTTCAACAGAAGCAGATGCAGTGGTTTTAGTGAGTTCAACAGAAGCAGATGCAGTGGTTTTAGCGGGTTCAACAGAAGCAGATGCAGTGGTTTTAGCGAGTTCAACAGAAGCAGATGCAGTGGTGTCAGTGAGTTCAACAGAAGCAGATGCAGTGATTTTAGTGAGTTCAACAGATGCAGTGGTTTTAGTGAGTTCAACGAAGCAGTGGTTTTAGTGAGTTCAACGGAAGCAGTGGTAATGGTTTTAGTGCGTTCAACAGAAGCAGATGCAGTGGTTTTAGTGAGTTCAACAGAAGCAGATGCAGTGGTTTTAGCGGGTTCAACAGAAGCAGATGCAGTGGTTTTAGTGATTTCAACAGAAGCAGTTGCAGTGGTTTTAGTGAGTTCAACAGAAGCAGATGCAGTGGTTTTAGTGAGTTCAACAGAAGCAGATGCAGTGGTTTTAGCGGGTTCAACAGAAGCAGATGCAGTGGTTTTAGGGAGTTCAACAGAAGCAGATGCAGTGGTGTCAGTGAGTTCAACAGAAGCGGATGCAGTGATTTTAGTGAGTTCAACAGATGCAGTGGTTTTAGTGAGTTCAACTGAAGCAGTGGTAATGGTTTTAGTGCATTCAACAGAAGCAGATGCAGTGGTTTTAGTGAGTTCAACAGAAGGAGAGCTAATGGCTTTAGTGAGTTCAACAGAAGCAGATGCAGTGGTTCTAGTGAGTTCAACAGAAGTAGATGCAGTGGTTTTAGTGAGTTCAACAGAAGCAGTGGTAATGGTTTTAGTGAGTTCAAAGAAGCAGATGCAGTGGTTTTAGTGATTTCAACAGAAGCAGAGTTAATGGTTTTAGTGAGTTCGACAGAAGCAGATGCAGTGGTTTTAGTGAGTTCAACAGAAGCAGCTGCAGTGGTTCTAGTGAGTTCAACAGAAGCAGATGCAGTGGTTTTAGTGAGTTCAACAGAAGCAGAGGTAATGGTTTTAGTGAGTTCAACAGAAGCAGAGGTAATGGTTTTAGTGAGTTCAACAGAAGCAGATGTAGTGGTTTTAGTGAGTTCAACAGAAGCAGATGGAGTGGTTTTATTGAGTTCAACAGAATCATATGCAGTGGTTTTAGTGAGTTCAACTGAAGCAGAGCTAATGGTTTTAGTGAGTTCAACAGAAGCAGCTGCAGTGGTTTTAGTGAGTTCAACAGAAGCAGATGCAGTGGTTTTAGTGAGGCGAACAGAAGCAGATGCAGTGGTGTTAGTGAGTTCAACAGAAGCAGAGGTATTGGTTTTAGTGAGTTCAACAGAAGCAGATGCAGTGGTTTTAGTGAGTTCAACAGAAGCAGATGCAGTGGTTTTAGTGGGTTCAACAGAAGCAGATGCAGTGGTTTTAGTGAGTTCAACAGAAGCAGATGCAGTGGTTTTAGTGAGTTCAACAGAAGCAGATGAAGTGGTTTTAGTGAGTTCAACAGAAGCAGATGCAGTGGTTTTAGCAGGTTCAACAGAAGCAGATGCAGTGGTTTTAGCAAGTTCAACAGAAGCAGTTGCAGTGGTTTTAGCAAGTTCAACAGAAGCAGTTGCAGTGGTGTCAGTGAGTTCAACAGAAGCAGATGCAGTGGTTTTAGTGAGTTCAACAGAAGCAGATGCAGTGGTGTTAGTGAGTTCAACAGAAGCAGAGGTATTAGTTTTAGTGAGTTCAACAGAAGCAGATGCAGTGGTTTTAGTGAGTTCAACAGAAGCAGATGCAGTGATTTTAGAGAGTTCAACAGAAGCAGATCCAGTGGTTTTAGTGAGTTCAACAGAAGCAGATGCAGTGATTTTAGAGAGTTCAACAGAAGCAGATCCAGTGGTTTTAGTGAGTTCAACAGAATCATATGCAGTGGTTTTAGTGAGTTCAACAGAAGCAGAGGTAATGGTTTTAGTGAGTTCAACAGAAGCAGAGGTAATGGTTTTAGTGAGTTCAACAGAAGCAGATGTCGTGGTTTTAGTGAGTTCAACAGAAACAGATGGAGTGGTTATAGTGAGTTCAACAGAATCATATGCAGTGGTTTTAGTGAGTTCAACAGGAGCAGAGCTAATGGTTTTAGTGAGTTCAACAGAAGCAGCTGCAGTTGTTCTAGTGAGTTCAACAGAAGCAGATGCAGCAGTTTTCGTGAGTTCAACAGAAGCAGTGGTAACGGTTTTAGTGAGTTCAACAGAAGCAGGTGCAGTGGATTTAGTGAGTTCAACAGAAGCAGAGGTAATGGTTTTAGTGAGTTCAACAGAAGCAGATGCAGTGGTTTTAGTGAGGCGAACAGAAGCAGATGCAGTGGTGTTAGTGAGTTCAACAGAAGCAGAGGTATTGGTTTTAGTGAGTTCAACAGAAGCAGATGCAGTGGTTTTAGTGAGTTCAACAGAAGCAGATGCAGTGGTTTTAGCGGGTTCAACAGAAGCAGATGCAGTGGTTTTAGTGAGTTCAACAGAAGCAGATGCAGTGGTTTTAGTGAGTTCAACAGAAGCAGATGCAGTGGTTTTAGTGAGTTCAACAGAAGCAGATGCAGTGGTTTTAGCGGGTTCAACAGAAGCAGATGCAGTGGTTTTAGCGAGTTCAACAGAAGCAGATGCAGTGGTGTCAGTGAGTTCAACAGAAGCAGATGCAGTGATTTTAGTGAGTTCAACAGATTCAGTGGTTTTAGTGAGTTCAACGGAAGCAGTGGTAATGGTTTTAGTGCGTTCAACAGAAGCAGATGCAGTGGTTTTAGTGAGTTCAACAGAAGGAGAGCTAATGGCTTTAGTGAGTTCAACAGAAGCAGATGCAGTGGTTCTAGTGAGTTCAACAGAAGTAGATGCAGTGGTTTTAGTGAGTTCAACAGAAGCAGTGGTAATGGTTTTAGTGAGCTCAAAGAAGCAGATGCAGTGGTTTTAGTGAGTTCAACAGAAGCAGAGTTAATGGTTTTAGTGAGTTCGACAGAAGCAGATGCAGTGGTTTTAGTGAGTTCAACAGAAGCAGCTGCAGTGGTTCTAGTGAATTCAACAGAAGCAGATGCAGTGGTTTTAGTGAGTTCAACAGAAGCAGACGTAATGGTTTTAGTGAGTTCAACAGAAGCAGAGGTAATGGTGTTAGTGAGTTCAACAGGAGCAGAGGTAATGGTTTTAGTGAGTTCAACAGAAGCAGATGTAGTGGTTTTAGTGAGTTCAACAGAAGCAGATGGAGTGGTTTTAGTTAGTCAACAGAATCATATGCAGTGGTTTTAGTGAGTTCAACAGAAGCAGAGCTAATGGTTTTAGTGAGTTCAACAGAAGCAGCTGCAGTGGTTCTTGTGAGTTCAACAGAAGCAGATGCAGCAGTTTAGTGAGTTCAACAGAAGCAGATGCAGTGGTTTTAGTGAGGCGAACAGAAGCAGATACAGTGGTGTTAGTGAGTTCAACAGAAGCAGAGGTATTGGTTTTAGTGAGTTCAACAGAAGCAGAGGTAATGGTTTTAGTGAGTTCAACAGAAGCAGATGTAGTGGTTTTAGTGAGTTCAACAGAAGCAGATGCAGTGGTTTTAATGAGGCGAACAGAAGCAGATACAGTGGTGTTAGTGAGTTCAACAGAAGCAGAGGTATTGGTTTTAGTGAGTTCAACAGAAGCAGAGTTAATGGTTTTAGTGAGTTCAACAGAAGCAGATGTAATGGTTTTAGTGAGTTCAACAGAAGCAGATGTAGTGGTTTTAGTGAGTTCAACAGAAGCAGCTGCAGTGGTTCTAGTGAGTTCAACAGAAGCAGATGCAGCAGTTTTAGTGAGTTCAACAGAAGCAGTGGTAATGGTTTTAGTGAGTTCAACAGAAGCAGGTGCCGTGGACTTAGTGAGTTCAACAGAAGCAGAGGTAATGGTTTTAGTGAGTTCAACAGAAGCAGATGCAGTGGTTTTAGTGAGGCGAACAGAAGCAGATGCAGTGGTGTTAGTGAGTTCAACAGAAGCAGAGGTATTGGTTTTAGTGAGTTCAACAGAAGCAGATGCAGTGGTTTTAGTGAGTTCAACAGAAGCAGATGCAGTGGTTTTAGTGAGTTCAACAGAAGCAGATGCAGTGGTTTTAGTGAGTTCAACAGAAGCAGATGCAGTGATTTTAGCGGGTTCAACAGAAGCAGATGCAGTGGTTTTAGCGAGTTCAACAGAAGCAGATGCAGTGGTGTCAGTGAGTTCAACAGAAGCAGATGCAGTGGTTTTAGTGAGTTCAACAGAAGCAGATGCAGTGGTTTTAGTGAGTTCAACAGAAGCAGATGCAGTGGTTTTAGCGGGTTCAACAGAAGCAGATGCAGTGGTTTTAGCGAGTTCAACAGAAGCAGATGCAGTGGTGTCAGTGAGTTCAACAGAAGCAGATGCAGTGGTTTTAGTGAGTTCAACAGAAGGAGAGCTAATGGCTTTAGTGAGTTCAACAGAAGCAGATGCAGTGGTTCTAGTGAGTTCAACAGAAGTAGATGCAGTGGTTTTAGTGAGTTCAACAGAAGCAGTGGTAATGGTTTTAGTGAGTTCAAAGAAGCAGATGCAGTGGTTTTAGTGAGTTCAACAGAAGCAGATGCGGTGGTTTTAGAGAGTTCAACAGAAGCAGATCCAGTGGTTTTAGTGAGTTCAACAGAAGCAGATGCAGTGGTTTTAGTGAGTTTAATAGAACAGGGGCATAGCCAGGATTGTCTAACAGTGGGGCCTGAAGCTAATGTAGTTGGGTCCACCACAGTCACATTAACATCTGTCAATGCCCACACAGTGCTGCTGAGTGGGCATTTACAAATTGTGGGTGGGTCTTTCCCACTCAGGCCCTACCCTGTCTACACCTCTGCAATAGAAGCAGATGCAGTGGTTTTAGCGAGTTCAACAGAAGCAGATGCAGTGATTTTAGTGAGGTCAACAGAAGTAGATGCAGTGGTTTTAGTGAGTTCAACAGAAGCAGAGGTAATGGTTTTAGTGAGTTCAACAGAAGCAGAGGTAATGGTTTTAGTGAGTTCAACAGAAGCAGATGTAGTGGTTTTAGTGAGTTCAACAGAAGCAGATGGAGTGGTTTTAGTGAGTTCAACAGAATCATATGCAATGGTTTTAGTGAGTTCAACAGGAGCAGAGCTAATGGTTTTAGTGAGTTCAACAGAAGCAGCTGCAGTTGTTCTAGTGAGTTCAACAGAAGCAGATGCAGCAGTTTTCGTGAGTTCAACAGAAGCAGTGGTAAAGGTTTTAGTGAGTTCAACAGAAGCAGGTGCAGTGGATTTAGTGAGTTCAACAGAAGCAGAGGTAATGGTTTTAGTGAGTTCAACAGAAGCAGATGCAGTGGTTTTAGTGAGTTCAACAGAATCATATGCAGTGGTTTTAGTGAGTTCAACAGAAGCAGAGGTAATGGTTTTAGTGAGTTCAACAGAAGCAGAGGTAATGGTTTTAGTGAGTTCAACAGAAGCAGATGTAGTGGTTTTAGTGAGTTCAACAGAAGCAGATGGAGTGGTTTTAGTGAGTTCAACAGAATCATATGCAGTGGTTTTAGTGAGTTCAACAGGAGCAGAGCTAATGGTTTTAGTGAGTTCAACAGAAGCAGCTGCAGTTGTTCTAGTGAGTTCAACAGAAGCAGATGCAGCAGTTTTCGTGAGTTCAACAGAAGCAGTGGTAACGGTTTTAGTGAGTTCAACAGAAGCAGGTGCAGTGGATTTAGTGAGTTCAACAGAAGCAGAGGTAATGGTTTTAGTGAGTTCAACAGAAGCAGATGCAGTGGTTTTAGTGAGGCGAACAGAAGCAGATGCAGTGGTGTTAGTGAGTTCAACAGAAGCAGAGGTATTGGTTTTAGTGAGTTCAACAGAAGCAGATGCAGTGGTTTTAGTGAGTTCAACAGAAGCAGATGCAGTGGTTTTAGCGGGTTCAACAGAAGTAGATGCAGTGGTTTTAGTGAGTTCAACAGAAGCAGATGCAGTGGTTTTAGTGAGTTCAACAGAAGCAGATGCAGTGGTTTTAGTGAGTTGAACAGAAGCAGATGCAGTGGTTTTAGCGGGTTCAACAGAAGCAGATGCAGTGGTTTTAGCGAGTTCAACAGAAGCAGATGCAGTGGTGTCAGTGAGTTCAACAGAAGCAGATGCAGTGATTTTAGTGAGTTCAACAGATGCAGTGGTTTTAGTGAGTTCAACGGAAGCAGTGGTAATGGTTTTAGTGCGTTCAACAGAAGCAGATGCAGTGGTTTTAGTGAGTTCAACAGAAGGAGAGCTAATGGCTTTAGTGAGTTCAACAGAAGCAGATGCAGTGGTTCTAGTGAGTTCAACAGAAGTAGATGCAGTGGTTTTAGTGAGTTCAACAGAAGCAGTGGTAATGGTTTTAGTGAGTTCAAAGAAGCAGATGCAGTGGTTTTAGTGAATTCAACAGAAGCAGAGTTAATGGTTTTAGTGAGTTCGACAGAAGCAGATGCAGTGGTTTTAGTGAGTTCAACAGAAGCAGCTGCAGTGGTTCTAGTGAGTTCAACAGAAGCAGATGCAGTGGTTTTAGTGAGTTCAACAGAAGCAGATGTATTGGTTTTAGTGAGTTCAACAGAAGCAGATGCAGTGGTTTTAATGAGGTGAACAGAAGCAGATACAGTGGTGTTAGTGAGTTCAACAGAAGCAGAGGTATTGGTTTTAGTGAGTTCAACATAAGCAGAGGTAATGGTTTTAGTGAGTTCAACAGAAGCAGATGTAATGGTTTTAGTGAGTTCAACATAAGCAGAGGTAATGGTTTTAGTGAGTTCAACAGAAGCAGATGTAATGGTTTTAGTGAGTTCAACAGAAGCAGATGTAGTGGTTTTAGTGAGTTCAACAGAAGCAGCTGCAGTGGTTCTAGTGAGTTCAACAGAAGCAGATGCAGAAGTTTTAGTGAGTTCAACAGAAGCAGTGGTAATGGTTTTAGTGAGTTCAACAGAAGCAGATGCAGTGGTTTTAGTGAGGCGAACAGAAGCAGATACAGTGGTGTTAGTGAGTTCAACAGAAGCAGAGGTATTGGTTTTAGTGAGTTCAACAGAAGCAGAGGTAATGGTTTTAGTGAGTTCAACAGAAGCAGAGGTAATGGTTTTAGTGAGTTCAACAGAAGCAGATGTAATGGTTTTAGTGAGTTCAACAGAAGCAGATGTAGTGGTTTTAGTGAGTTCAACAGAAGCAGCTGCAGTGGTTCTAGTGAGTTCAACAGAAGCAGATGCAGCAGTTTTAGTGAGTTCAACAGAAGCAGTGGTAATGGTTTTAGTGAGTTCAACAGAAGCAGGTGCAGTGGATTTAGTGAGTTCAACAGAAGCAGAGGTAATTGTTTTAGTGAGTTCAACAGAAGCAGATGCAGTGGTTTTAGTGAGGCGAACAGAAGCAGATGCAGTGGTGTTAGTGAGTTCAACAGAAGCAGAGGTATTGGTTTTAGTGAGTTCAACAGAAGCAGATGCAGTGGTTTTAGTGAGTTCAACAGAAGCAGATGCAGTGGTTTTAGCGGGTTCAACAGAAGCAGATGCAGTGGTTTTAGTGAGTTCAACAGAAGCAGATGCAGTGGTTTTAGTGAGTTCAACAGAAGCAGATGCAGTGGTTTTAGCGGGTTCAACAGAAGCAGATGCAGTGGTTTTAGCGAGTTCAACAGAAGCAGATGCAGTGGTGTCAGTGAGTTCAACAGAAGCAGATGCAGTGATTTTAGTGAGTTCAACAGATGCAGTGGTTTTAGTGAGTTCAACGGAAGCAGTGGTAATGGTTTTAGTGCGTTCAACAGAAGCAGATGCAGTGGTTTTAGTGAGTTCAACAGAAGGAGAGCTAATGGCTTTAGTGAGTTCAACAGAAGCAGGTGCAGTGGTTCTAGTGACTTCAACAGAAGTAGATGCAGTGGTTTTAGTGAGTTCAACAGGAGCAGTAGTAATGGTTTTAGTGAGTTCAAAGAAGCAGATGCAGTGGTTTTAGTGAGTTCAACAGAAGCAGAGTTAATGGTTTTAGTGAGTTCGACAGAAGCAGATGCAGTGGTTTTAGTGAGTTCAACAGAAGCAGCTGCAGTGGTTCTAGTGAGTTCAACAGAAGCAGATGCAGTGGTTTTAGTGAGTCCAACAGAAGGAGAGGTAATGGTTTTAGTGAGTTCAACAGAAGCAGATGTAATGGTTTTAGTGAGTTCAACAGAAGCAGAGGTAATGGTTTTAGTGAGTTCAACAGAAGCAGATGGAGTGGTTTTAGTGAGTTCAACAGAATCATATGCAGTGGTTTTAGTGAGTTCAACAGAAGCAGATGCAGTGGTTTTAGTGAGTTCAACAGAAGCAGATGCAGTGGTGTTAGTGAGTTCAACAGAAGCAGAGGTATTAGTTTTAGTGAGTTCAACAGAAGCAGATGCAGTGGTTTTAGAGAGTTCAACAGAAGCAGATCCAGTGGTTTTAGTGAGTTCAACAGAAGCAGATGCAGTGGTTTTAGTGAGTTCAATAGAACAGGGGCATAGCCAGGATTGTCTAACAGTGGGGCCTGAAGCTAATGTAGTTGGGTCCACCACAGTCACATTAACATCTGTCAATGCCCACACAGTGCTGCTGAGTGGGCATTTACAAATTGTGGGTGGGCCTTGCCCACTCAGGCCCTACCCTGTCTACGCCTCTGCAACAGAAGCAGATGCAGTGGTTTTAGTGAGTTCAACAGTAGCAGGTGCAGTGGTTTTAGTGAGTTCAACAGAAGCAGAGGTATTGGTTTTAGTGAGTTCAAAATAAGCAGATGCAGTGGTTTGAGCGGGTTCAACAGAAGCAGATGCAGTGGTTTTAGTGAGTTCAACAGAAGCAGATGCAGTGGTTTTAGTGAGTTCAACAGAAGCAGATGCAGTGGTTTTAGTGAGTTCAACAGAAGCAGATGCAGTGGTTTTAGCGGGTTCAACAGAAGCAGATGCAGTGGTTTTAGCGAGTTCAACAGAAGCAGATGCAGTGGTGTCAGTGAGTTCAACAGAAGCAGATGCAGTGATTTTAGTGAGTTCAACAGATGCAGTGGTTTTAGTGAGTTCAACGGAAGCAGTGCTAATGGTTTTAGTGCGTTCAACAGAAGCAGATGCAGTGGTTTTAGTGAGTTCAACAGAAGCAGAGCAAATGGCTTTAGTGAGTTCAACAGAAGCAGATGCAGTGGTTCTAGTGAGTTCAACAGAAGCAGATGCAGTGGTTTTAGTGAGTTCAACAGAAGCAGTGGTAATGGTTTTAGTGAGTTCAAAGAAGCAGATGCAGTGGTTTTAGTGAGTTCAACAGAAGCAGAGTTAATGGTTTTAGTGAGTTCAACAGAAGCAGATTCAGTGGTTTTAGTGAGTTCAACAGACGCAGATGCAGTGGTGTTAGTGAGTTCAACAGAAGCAGAGGTATTAGTTTTAGTGAGTTCAACAGAAGCAGATGCAGTGGTTTTAGAGAGTTCAACAGAAGCAGATCCAGTGGTTTTAGTGAGTTCAACAGAAGCAGATGCAGTGGTTTTAGTGAGTTTAATAGAACAGGGGCATAGCCAGGATTGTCTAACAGTGGGGCCTGAAGCTAATGTAGTTGGGTCCACCACAGTCACATTAACATCTGTCAATGCCCACACAGTGCTGCTGAGTGGGCATTTACAAATTGTGGGTGGGCCTTGCCCACTCAGGCCCTACTCTGTCTACGCCTCTGCAATAGAAGCAGATGCAGTGGTTTTAGCGAGTTCAACAGAAGCAGATGCAGTGGTTTTAGTGAGTTCAACAAGGCAGATGCAGTGGTTTTAGTGAGTTCAAAAGAAGCAGATGCAGTAATTTTAGTGAGTTCAACAGATGCAGCGATTTTAGTGAGGTCAACAGAAGTAGATGCAGTGGTTTTAGTGAGTTCAACAGAAGCAGAGGTAATGGTTTTAATGTGTTCAACAGAAGCAGATGGAGTGGTTTTAGTGAGTTCAACAGAATCATATGCAGTGGTTTTAGTGAGTTCAACAGAAGCAGAGGAAATGGTTTTAGTGAGTTCAACAGAAGCAGAGGTAATGGTTTTAGTGAGTTCAACAGAAGCAGATGTAGTGGTTTTAGTGAGTTCAACAGAAGCAGATGGAGTGGTTTTAGTGAGTTCAACAGAATCATATGCAGTGGTTTTAGTGAGTTCAACAGGAGCAGAGCTAATGGTTTTAGTGAGTTCAACAGAAGAAGCTGCAGTGGTTCTAGTGAGTTCAACAGAAGCAGATGCAGCAGTTTTCGTGAGTTCAACAGAAGCAGTGGTAATGGTTTTAGTGAGTTCAACAGAAGCAGGTGCATTGGATTTAGTGAGTTCAACAGAAGCAGATGCAGTGGTTTTAGTGAGTTCAACAGAAGCAGGTGCAGTGGTTTTAGTGATTTCAACAGAAGCAGAGGTATTGGTTTTAGTGAGTTCAACAGAAGCAGATGCAGTGGTTTTAGTGAGTTCAACAGAAGCAGATGCAGTGGTTTTAGCGGGTTCAACAGAAGCAGATGCAGTGGTTTTAGCGAGTTCAACAGAAGCAGATGCAGTGGTGTCAGTGAGTTCAACAGAAGCAGATGCAGTGATTTTAGTGAGTTCAACAGATGCAGTGGTTTTAGTGAGTTCAACGAAGCAGTGGTTTTAGTGAGTTCAACGGAAGCAGTGGTAATGGTTTTAGTGCGTTCAACAGAAGCAGATGCAGTGGTTTTAGTGAGTTCAACAGAAGCAGATGCAGTGGTTTTAGCGGGTTCAACAGAAGCAGATGCAGTGGTTTTAGTGATTTCAACAGAAGCAGTTGCAGTGGTTTTAGTGAGTTCAACAGAAGCAGATGCAGTGGTTTTAGTGAGTTCAACAGAAGCAGATGCAGTGGTTTTAGCGGGTTCAACAGAAGCAGATGCAGTGGTTTTAGGGAGTTCAACAGAAGCAGATGCAGTGGTGTCAGTGAGTTCAACAGAAGCGGATGCAGTGATTTTAGTGAGTTCAACAGATGCAGTGGTTTTAGTGAGTTCAACTGAAGCAGTGGTAATGGTTTTAGTGCATTCAACAGAAGCAGATGCAGTGGTTTTAGTGAGTTCAACAGAAGGAGAGCTAATGGCTTTAGTGAGTTCAACAGAAGCAGATGCAGTGGTTCTAGTGAGTTCAACAGAAGTAGATGCAGTGGTTTTAGTGAGTTCAACAGAAGCAGTGGTAATGGTTTTAGTGAGTTCAAAGAAGCAGATGCAGTGGTTTTAGTGAGTTCAACAGAAGCAGAGTTAATGGTTTTAGTGAGTTCGACAGAAGCAGATGCAGTGGTTTTAGTGAGTTCAACAGAAGCAGCTGCAGTGGTTCTAGTGAGTTCAACAGAAGCAGATGCAGTGGTTTTAGTGAGTTCAACAGAAGCAGAGGTAATGGTTTTAGTGAGTTCAACAGAAGCAGAGGTAATGGTTTTAGTGAGTTCAACAGAAGCAGATGTAGTGGTTTTAGTGAGTTCAACAGAAGCAGATGGAGTGGTTTTATTGAGTTCAACAGAATCATATGCAGTGGTTTTAGTGAGTTCAACTGAAGCAGAGCTAATGGTTTTAGTGAGTTCAACAGAAGCAGCTGCAGTGGTTTTAGTGAGTTCAACAGAAGCAGATGCAGTGGTTTTAGTGAGGCGAACAGAAGCAGATGCAGTGGTGTTAGTGAGTTCAACAGAAGCAGAGGTATTGGTTTTAGTGAGTTCAACAGAAGCAGATGCAGTGGTTTTAGTGAGTTCAACAGAAGCAGATGCAGTGGTTTTAGTGGGTTCAACAGAAGCAGATGCAGTGGTTTTAGTGAGTTCAACAGAAGCAGATGCAGTGGTTTTAGTGAGTTCAACAGAAGCAGATGAAGTGGTTTTAGTGAGTTCAACAGAAGCAAATGCAGTGGTTTTAGCAGGTTCAACAGAAGCAGATGCAGTGGTTTTAGCAAGTTCAACAGAAGCAGTTGCAGTGGTTTTAGCAAGTTCAACAGAAGCAGTTGCAGTGGTGTCAGTGAGTTCAACAGAAGCAGATGCAGTGGTTTTAGTGAGTTCAACAGAAGCAGATGCAGTGGTGTTAGTGAGTTCAACAGAAGCAGAGGTATTAGTTTTAGTGAGTTCAACAGAAGCAGATGCAGTGGTTTTAGTGAGTTCAACAGAAGCAGATGCAGTGATTTTAGAGAGTTCAACAGAAGCAGATCCAGTGGTTTTAGTGAGTTCAACAGAAGCAGATGCAGTGGTTTTAGTGAGTTCAATAGAACAGGGGCATAGCCAGGATTGTCTAACAGTGGGGCCTGAAGCTAATGTAGTTGGGTCCAACACAGTCACATTAACATCTGTCAATGCCCACACAGTGCTGCTGAGTGGGCATTTATAAATTGTGGGTGGGCCTTGCCCACTCAGTCCCTTCCCTGTCTACGCCTCTGCAACAGAAGCAGATGCAGTGGTTTTAGTGAGTTCAACAGAAGCAGGTGCAGTGGTTTTAGTGAGTTCAACAGAAGCAGATGCAGTGGTTTTAGTGAGTTCAACAGAAGCAGATGCAGTGGTTTTAGTGAGTTCAACAGAAGCAGATGCAGTGGTTTTAGCGGGTTCAACAGAAGCAGATGCAGTGGTTTTAGAGAGTTCAACAGAAGCAGATGCAGTGGTGTCAGTGAGTTCAACAGAAGCAGATGCAGTGATTTTAGAGAGTTCAACAGATGCAGTGGTTTTAGTGAGTTCAACGGAAGCAGTGGTAATGGTTTTAGTGCGTTCAACAGAAGCAGATGCAGTGGTTTTAGTGAGTTCAACAGAAGCAGAGCAAATGGCTTTAGTGAGTTCAACAGAAGCAGATGCAGTGGTTCTAGTGAGTTCAACAGAAGCAGATTCAGTGGTTTTAGTGAGTTCAACAGAAGCAGTGGTAATGGTTTTAGTGAGTTCAAAGAAGCAGATGCAGTGGTTTTAATGAGTTCAACAGAAGCAGAGTTAATGGTTTTAGTGAGTTCAACAGAAGCAGATGCAGTGGTTTTAGTGAGTTCAACAGAAGCAGATGCAGTGGTGTTAGTGAGTTCAACAGAAGCAGAGGTATTAGTTTTAGTGAGTTCAACAGAAGCAGATGCAGTGGTTTTAGAGAGTTCAACAGAAGCAGATCCAGTGTTTATAGTGAGTTCAACAGAAGCAGATGCAGTGGTTTTAGTGAGTTCAATAGAACAGGGGCATAGCCAGGATTGTCTAACAGTGGGGCCTGAAGCTAATGTAGTTGGGTCCACCACAGTCACATTAACATCTGTCAATGCCCACACAGTGCTGCTGAGTGGGCATTTACAAATTGTGGGTGGGCCTTGCCCACTCAGGCCCTACCCTGTCTACGCCTCTGCAACAGAAGCAGATGCAGTGGTTTTAGTGAGTTCAACAGTAGCAGGTGCAGTGGTTTTAGTGAGTTCAACAGAAGCAGAGGTATTGGTTTTAGTGAGTTCAACAGAAGCAGATGCAGTGGTTTGAGCGGGTTCAACAGAAGCAGATACAGTGGTTTTAGTGAGTTCAACAGAAGCAGATGCAGTGGTTTTAGTGAGTTCAACAGAAGCAGATGCAGTGGTTTTAGTGAGTTCAAAAGAAGCAGATGCAGTGGTTTTAGCGGGTTCAACAGAAGCAGATGCAGTGGTTTTAGCGAGTTCAACAGAAGCAGATGCAGTGGTGTCAGTGAGTTCAACAGAAGCAGATGCAGTGATTTTATTGAGTTCAACAGATGCAGTGGTTTTAGTGAGTTCAACGGAAGCAGTGGTAATGGTTTTAGTGCGTTCAACAGAAGCAGATGCAGTGGTTTTAGTGAGTTCAACAGAAGCAGAACAAATGACTTTAGTGAGTTCAACAGAAGCAGATGCAAGGGTTCTAGTGAGTTCAACAGAAGCAGATGCAGTGGTTTTAGTGAGTTCAACAGAAGCAGTGGTAGTGGTTTTAGTGAGTTCAAAGAAGCAGGTGCAGTGGTTTTAGTGAGTTCAACAGAAGCAGAGTTAATGGTTTTAGTGAGTTCAACAGAAGCAGATGCAGTGGTTTTGGTGAGTTCAACAGAAGCAGATGCAGTGGTGTTAGTGAGTTCAACAGAAGGAGAGGTATTAGTTTTAGTGAGTTCAACAGAAGCAGATGCAGTGGTTTTAGAGAGTTCAACAGAAGCAGATCCAGTGGTTTTAGTGAGTTCAACAGAAGCAGATGCAGTGGTTTTAGTGAGTTTAATAGAACAGGGGCATAGCCAGGATTGTCTAACAGTGGGGGCTGAAGCTAATGTAGTTGGGTCCACCACAGTCACATTAACATCTGTCAATGCCCACACAGTGCTGCTGAGTGGGCATTTACAAATTGTGGGTGGGCCTTGCCCACTCAGGCCCTACCCTGTCTACGCCTCTGCAATAGAAGCAGATGCAGTGGTTTTAGCGAGTTCAACAGAAGCAGATGCAGTGGTTTTAGTGAGTTCAACAAGGCAGATGCAGTGGTTTTAGTGAGTTCAAAAGAAAAGAAGCAGATGCAGTAATTTTAGTGAGTTCAACAGATGCAGTGATTTTAGTGAGGTCAACAGAAGTAGATGCAGTGGTTTTAGTGAGTTCAACAGAAGCAGAGGTAATGGTTTTAATGAGTTCAACAGAAGCAGATGGAGTGGTTTTAGTGAGTTCAACAGAATCATATGCAGTGGTTTTAGTGAGTTCAACAGAAGCAGAGGTAATGGTTTTAGTGAGTTCAACAGAAGCAGAGGTAATGGTTTTAGTGAGTTCAACAGAAGCAGATGTAGTGGTTTTAGTGAGTTCAACAGAAGCAGATGGAGTGGTTTTAGTGAGTTCAACAGAATCATATGCAGTGGTTTTAGTGAGTTCAACAGAAGCAGAGCTAATGGTTTTAGTGAGTTCAACAGAAGCAGCTGCAGTGGTTCTAGTGAGTTCAACAGAAGCAGATGCAAAGGTTTAGTGAGTTCAACAGAAGCAGATGCAGTGGTTTTAGTGAGGCGATCAGAAGCAGATACAGTGGTGTTAGTGAGTTCAACAGAAGCAGAGGTATTGGTTTTAGTGAGTTCAACAGAAGCAGAGGTAATGGTTTTAGGGAGTTCAACAGAAGCAGATGTAGTGGTTTTAGTGAGTTCAACAGAAGCAGATGCAGTGGTTTTAGTGAGGCGAACAGAAGCAGATACAGTGGTGTTAGTGAGTTCAACAGAAGCAGAGGTATTGGTTTTAGTGAGTTCAACAGAAGCAGAGGTAATGGTTTTAGTGAGTTCAACAGAAGCAGATGTAATGGTTTTAGTGAGTTCAACAGAAGCAGCTGCAGTGGTTCTAGTGAGTTCAACAGAAGCAGATGCAGCAGTTTTAGTGAGTTCAACAGAAGCAGTGGTAATGGTTTTAGTGAGTTCAACAGAAGCAGGTGCAGTGGATTTAGTGAGTTCAACAGAAGCAGAGGTAATGGTTTTAGTGAGTTCAACAGAAGCAGATGCAGTGGTTTTAGTGAGGCGAACAGAAGCAGATGCAGTGGTGTTAGTGAGTTCAACAGAAGCAGAGGTATTGGTTTTAGTGAGTTCAACAGAAGCAGATGCAGTGGTTTTAGTGAGTTCAACAGAAGCAGATGCAGTGGTTTTAGCGGGTTCAACAGAAGCAGATGCAGTGGTTTTAGTGAGTTCAACAGAAGCAGATGCAGTGGTTTTAGTGAGTTCAACAGAAGCAGATGCAGTGGTTTTAGCGGGTTCAACAGAAGCAGATGCAGTGGTTTTAGCAAGTTCAACAGAAGCAGATGCAGTGGTGTCAGTGAGTTCAACAGAAGCAGATGCAGTGATTTTAGTGAGTTCAACAGATGCAGTGGTTTTAGTGAGTTCAACGGAAGCAGTGGTAATGGTTTTAGTGCGTTCAACAGAAGCAGATGCAGTGGTTTTAGTGAGTTCAACAGAAGGAGAGCTAATGGCTTTAGTGCGTTCAACAGAAGCAGGTGCAGTGGTTCTAGTGAGTTCAACAGAAGTAGATGCAGTGGTTTTAGTGAGTTCAACAGAAGCAGTAGTAATGGTTTTAGTGAGTTCAAAGAAGCAGATGCAGTGGTTTTAGTGAGTTCAACAGAAGCAGAGTTAATGGTTTTAGTGAGTTCGACAGAGGCAGATGCAGTGGTTTTAGTGAGTTCAACAGAAGCAGCTGCAGTGGTTCTAGTGAGTTCAACAGAAGCAGATGCAGTGGTTTTAGTGAGTTCAACAGAAGCAGAGGTAATGGTTTTAGTGAGTTCAACAGAAGCAGAGGTAATGGTTTTAGTGAGTTCAACAGAAGCAGAGGTAATGGTTTTAGTGAGTTCAACAGAAGCAGATGGAGTGGTTTTAGTGAGTTCAACAGAAGCAGTGGTAATGGTTTTAGTGAGTTCAAAGAAGCAGATGCAGTGGTTTTAGTGAGTTCAACAGAAGCAGAGTTAATGGTTTTAGTGAGTTCAACAGAAGCAGATGCAGTGGTTTTGGTGAGTTCAACAGAAGCAGATGCAGTGGTGTTAGTGAGTTCAACAGAAGGAGAGGTATTAGTTTTAGTGAGTTCAACAGAAGCAGATGCAGTGGTTTTAGAGAGTTCAACAGAAGCAGATCCAGTGGTTTTAGTGAGTTCAACAGAAGCAGATGCAGTGGTTTTAGTGAGTTTAATAGAACAGGGGCATAGCCAGGATTGTCTAACAGTGGGGGCTGAAGCTAATGTAGTTGGGTCCACCACAGTCACATTAACATCTGTCAATGCCCACACAGTGCTGCTGAGTGGGCATTTACAAATTGTGGGTGGGCCTTGCCAACTCAGGCCCTACCCTGTCTACGCCTCTGCAATAGAAGCAGATGCAGTGGTTTTAGCGAGTTCAACAGAAGCAGATGCAGTGGTTTTAGTGAGTTCAACAAGGCAGATGCAGTGGTTTTAGTGAGTTCAGAAGAAAAGAAGCAGATGCAGTAATTTTAGTGAGTTCAACAGCTGCAGTGATTTTAGTGAGGTCAACAGAAGTAGATGCAGTGGTTTTAGTGAGTTCAACAGAAGCAGAGGTAATGGTTTTAATGAGTTCAACAGAAGCAGATGGAGTGGTTTTAGTGAGTTCAACAGAATCATATGCAGTGGTTTTAGTGAGTTCAACAGAAGCAGAGGTAATGGTTTTAGTGAGTTCAACAGAAGCAGAGGTAATGGTTTTAGTGAGTTCAACAGAAGCAGATGTAGTGGTTTTAGTGAGTTCAACAGAAGCAGATGGAGTGGTTTTAGTGAGTTCAACAGAATCATATGCAGTGGTTTTAGTGAGTTCAACAGAAGCAGAGCTAATGGTTTTAGTGAGTTCAACAGAAGCAGCTGCAGTGGTTCTAGTGAGTTCAACAGAAGCAGATGCAGCGGTTTAGTGAGTTCATCAGAAGCAGATGCAGTGGTTTTAGTGAGGCGATCAGAAGCAGATACAGTGGTGTTAGTGAGTTCAACAGAAGCAGAGGTATTGGTTTTAGTGAGTTCAACAGAAGCAGAGGTAATGGTTTTAGTGAGTTCAACAGAAGCAGATGTAGTGGTTTTAGTGAGTTCAACAGAAGCAGATGCAGTGGTTTTAGTGAGGCGAACAGAAGCAGATACAGTGGTGTTAGTGAGTTCAACAGAAGCAGAGGTATTGGTTTTAGTGAGTTCAACAGAAGCAGAGGTAATGGTTTTAGTGAGTTCAACAGAAGCAGAGGTAATGGTTTTAGTGAGTTCAACAGAAGCAGATGTAATGGTTTTAGTGAGTTCAACAGAAGCAGATGTAGTGGTTTTAGTGAGTTCAACAGAAGCAGCTGCAGTGGTTCTAGTGAGTTCAACAGAAGCAGATGCAGCAGTTTTAGTGAGTTCAACAGAAGCAGTGGTAATGGTTTTAGTGAGTTCAACAGAAGCAGGTGCAGTGGATTTAGTGAGTTCAACAGAAGCAGAGGTAATGGTTTTAGTGAGTTCAACAGAAGCAGATGCAGTGGTTTTAGTGAGGCGAACAGAAGCAGATGCAGTGGTGTTAGTGAGTTCAACAGAAGCAGAGGTATTGGTTTTAGTGAGTTCAACAGAAGCAGATGCAGTGGTTTTAGTGAGTTCAACAGAAGCAGATGCAGTGGTTTTAGCGGGTTCAACAGAAGCAGATGCAGTGGTTTTAGTGAGTTCAACAGAAGCAGATGCAGTGGTTTTAGTGAGTTCAACAGAAGCAGATGCAGTGGTTTTAGCGGGTTCAACAGAAGCAGATGCAGTGGTTTTAGCGAGTTCAACAGAAGCAGATGCAGTGGTGTCAGTGAGTTCAACAGAAGCAGATGCAGTGATTTTAGTGAGTTCAACAGATGCAGTGGTTTTAGTGAGTTCAACGGAAGCAGTGGTAATGGTTTTAGTGCGTTCAACAGAAGCAGATGCAGTGGTTTTAGTGAGTTCAACAGAAGGAGAGCTAATGGCTTTAGTGAGTTCAACAGAAGCAGGTGCAGTGGTTCTAGTGAGTTCAACAGAAGTAGATGCAGTGGTTTTAGTGAGTTCAACAGAAGCAGTAGTAATGGTTTTAGTTAGTTCAAAGAAGCAGATGCAGTGGTTTTAGTGAGTTCAACAGAAGCAGAGTTAATGGTTTTAGTGAGTTCGACAGAAGCAGATGCAGTGGTTTTAGTGAGTTCAACAGAAGCAGCTGCAGTGGTTCTAGTGAGTTCAACAGAAGCAGATGCAGTGGTTTTAGTGAGTTCAACAGAAGCAGAGGTAATGGTTTTAGTGAGTTCAACAGAAGCAGAGGTAATGGTTTTAGTGAGTTCAACAGAAGCAGAGGTAATGGTTTTAGTGAGTTCAACAGAAGCAGATGGAGTGGTTTTAGTGAGTTCAACAGAATCATATGCAGTGGTTTTAGTGAGTTCAACAGAAGCAGATGCAGTGGTTTTAGTGAGTTCAACAGAAGCAGATGCAGTGGTGTTAGTGAGTTCAACAGAAGCAGAGGTATTAGTTTTAGTGAGTTCAACAGAAGCAGATGCAGTGGTTTTAGAGAGTTCAACAGAAGCAGATCCAGTGGTTTTAGTGAGTTCAACAGAAGCAGATGCAGTGGTTTTAGTGAGTTCAATAGAACAGTGGCATAGCCAGGATTGTCTAACAGTGGGGCCTGAAGCTAATGTAGTTGGGTCCACCACAGTCATATTAACATCTGTCAATGCCCACACAGTGCTGCTGAGTGGGCATTTACAAATTGTGGGTGGGCCTTGCCCACTCAGGCCCTACCCTGTCTACGCCTCTGCAACAGAAGCAGATGCAGTGGTTTTAGTGAGTTCAACAGTAGCAGGTGCAGTGGTTTTAGTGAGTTCAACAGAAGCAGAGGTATTGGTTTTAGTGAGTTCAACAGAAGCAGATGCAGTGGTTTGAGCGGGTTCAACAGAAGCAGATGCAGTGGTTTTAGTGAGTTCAACAGAAGCAGATGCAGTGGTTTTAGTGAGTTCAACAGAAGCAGATGCAGTGGTTTTAGTGAGTTCAACAGAAGCAGATGCAGTGGTTTTAGTGAGTTCAACAGAAGCAGATGCAGTGGTTTTAGCGGGTTCAACAGAAGCAGATGCAGTGGTTTTAGCGAGTTCAACAGAAGCAGATGCAGTGGTGTCAGTGAGTTCAACAGAAGCAGATGCAGTGATTTTAGTGAGTTCAACATATGCAGTGGTTTTAGTGAGTTCAACGGAAGCAGTGGTAATGGTTTTAGTGCGTTCAACAGAAGCAGATGCAGTGGTTTTAGTGAGTTCAACAGAAGCAGAGCAAATGGCTTTAGTGAGTTCAACAGAAGCAGATGCAGTGGTTCTAGTGAGTTCAACAGAAGCAGATGCAGTGGTTTTAGTGAGTTCAACAGAACCAGTGGTAATGGTTTTAGTGAGTTCAAAGAAGCAGATGCAGTGGTTTTAGTGAGTTCAACAGAAGCAGAGTTAATGGTTTTAGTGAGTTCAACAGAAGCAGATCCAGTGGTTTTAGTGAGTTCAACAGAAGCAGATGCAGTGGTGTTAGTGAGTTCAACAGAAGCAGAGGTATTAGTTTTAGTGAGTTCAACAGAAGCAGATGCAGTGGTTTTAGAGAGTTCAACAGAAGCAGATCCAGTGGTTTTAGTGAGTTCAACAGAAGCAGATGCAGTGGTTTTAGTGAGTTTAATAGAACAGGGGCATAGCCAGGATTGTCTAACAGTGGGGCCTGAAGCTAATGTAGTTGGGTCCACCACAGTCACATTAACATCTGTCAATGCCCACACAGTGCTGCTGAGTGGGTATTTACAAATTGTGGGTGGGCCTTGCCCACTCAGGCCCTACCCTGTCTACGCCTCTGCAATAGAAGCAGATGCAGTGGTTTTAGTGAGTTCAACAAGGCAGATGCAGTGGTTTTAGTGAGTTCAAAAGAAGCAGATGCACTAATTTTAGTGAGTTCAACAGATGCAGTGGTTTTAGTGAGTTCAACAGAAGCAGAGGTAATGGTTTTAGTGAGTTCAACAGAAGCAGAGGTAATGGTTTTAGTGAGTTCAACAGAAGCAGATGTCGTGGTTTTAGTGAGTTCAACAGAAACAGATGGAGTGGTTATAGTGAGTTCAACAGAATCATATGCAGTGGTTTTAGTGAGTTCAACAGGAGCAGAGCTAATGGTTTTAGTGAGTTCAACAGAAGCAGCTGCAGTTGTTCTAGTGAGTTCAACAGAAGCAGATGCAGCAGTTTTCGTGAGTTCAACAGAAGCAGTGGTAACGGTTTTAGTGAGTTCAACAGAAGCAGGTGCAGTGGATTTAGTGAGTTCAACAGAAGCAGAGGTAATGGTTTTAGTGAGTTCAACAGAAGCAGATGCAGTGGTTTTAGTGAGGCGAACAGAAGCAGATGCAGTGGTGTTAGTGAGTTCAACAGAAGCAGAGGTATTGGTTTTAGTGAGTTCAACAGAAGCAGATGCAGTGGTTTTAGTGAGTTCAACAGAAGCAGATGCAGTGGTTTTAGCGGGTTCAACAGAAGCAGATGCAGTGGTTTTAGTGAGTTCAACAGAAGCAGATGCAGTGGTTTTAGTGAGTTCAACAGAAGCAGATGCAGTGGTTTTAGTGAGTTCAACAGAAGCAGATGCAGTGGTTTTAGCGGGTTCAACAGAAGCAGATGCAGTGGTTTTAGCGAGTTCAACAGAAGCAGATGCAGTGGTGTCAGTGAGTTCAACAGAAGCAGATGCAGTGATTTTAGTGAGTTCAACAGATTCAGTGGTTTTAGTGAGTTCAACGGAAGCAGTGGTAATGGTTTTAGTGCGTTCAACAGAAGCAGATGCAGTGGTTTTAGTGAGTTCAACAGAAGGAGAGCTAATGGCTTTAGTGAGTTCAACAGAAGCAGATGCAGTGGTTCTAGTGAGTTCAACAGAAGTAGATGCAGTGGTTTTAGTGAGTTCAACAGAAGCAGTGGTAATGGTTTTAGTGAGCTCAAAGAAGCAGATGCAGTGGTTTTAGTGAGTTCAACAGAAGCAGAGTTAATGGTTTTAGTGAGTTCGACAGAAGCAGATGCAGTGGTTTTAGTGAGTTCAACAGAAGCAGCTGCAGTGGTTCTAGTGAATTCAACAGAAGCAGATGCAGTGGTTTTAGTGAGTTCAACAGAAGCAGACGTAATGGTTTTAGTGAGTTCAACAGAAGCAGAGGTAATGGTTTTAGTGAGTTCAACAGGAGCAGAGGTAATGGTTTTAGTGAGTTCAACAGAAGCAGATGTAGTGGTTTTAGTGAGTTCAACAGAAGCAGATGGAGTGGTTTTAGTGAGTCAACAGAATCATATGCAGTGGTTTTAGTGAGTTCAACAGAAGCAGAGCTAATGGTTTTAGTGAGTTCAACAGAAGCAGCTGCAGTGGTTCTTGTGAGTTCAACAGAAGCAGATGCAGCAGTTTAGTGAGTTCAACAGAAGCAGATGCAGTGGTTTTAGTGAGGCGAACAGAAGCAGATACAGTGGTGTTAGTGAGTTCAACAGAAGCAGAGGTATTGGTTTTAGTGAGTTCAACAGAAGCAGAGGTAATGGTTTTAGTGAGTTCAACAGAAGCAGATGTAGTGGTTTTAGTGAGTTCAACAGAAGCAGATGCAGTGGTTTTAATGAGGCGAACAGAAGCAGATACAGTGGTGTTAGTGAGTTCAACAGAAGCAGAGGTATTGGTTTTAGTGAGTTCAACAGAAGCAGAGTTAATGGTTTTAGTGAGTTCAACAGAAGCAGAGGTAATGGTTTTAGTGAGTTCAACAGAAGCAGATGTCGTGGTTTTAGTGAGTTCAACAGAAACAGATGGAGTGGTTATAGTGAGTTCAACAGAATCATATGCAGTGGTTTTAGTGAGTTCAACAGGAGCAGAGCTAATGGTTTTAGTGAGTTCAACAGAAGCAGCTGCAGTTGTTCTAGTGAGTTCAACAGAAGCAGATGCAGCAGTTTTCGTGAGTTCAACAGAAGCAGTGGTAACGGTTTTAGTGAGTTCAACAGAAGCAGGTGCAGTGGATTTAGTGAGTTCAACAGAAGCAGAGGTAATGGTTTTAGTGAGTTCAACAGAAGCAGATGCAGTGGTTTTAGTGAGGCGAACAGAAGCAGATGCAGTGGTGTTAGTGAGTTCAACAGAAGCAGAGGTATTGGTTTTAGTGAGTTCAACAGAAGCAGATGCAGTGGTTTTAGTGAGTTCAACAGAAGCAGATGCAGTGGTTTTAGCGGGTTCAACAGAAGCAGATGCAGTGGTTTTAGTGAGTTCAACAGAAGCAGATGCAGTGGTTTTAGTGAGTTCAACAGAAGCAGATGCAGTGGTTTTAGTGAGTTCAACAGAAGCAGATGCAGTGGTTTTAGCGGGTTCAACAGAAGCAGATGCAGTGGTTTTAGCGAGTTCAACAGAAGCAGATGCAGTGGTGTCAGTGAGTTCAACAGAAGCAGATGCAGTGATTTTAGTGAGTTCAACAGATTCAGTGGTTTTAGTGAGTTCAACGGAAGCAGTGGTAATGGTTTTAGTGCGTTCAACAGAAGCAGATGCAGTGGTTTTAGTGAGTTCAACAGAAGGAGAGCTAATGGCTTTAGTGAGTTCAACAGAAGCAGATGCAGTGGTTCTAGTGAGTTCAACAGAAGTAGATGCAGTGGTTTTAGTGAGTTCAACAGAAGCAGTGGTAATGGTTTTAGTGAGCTCAAAGAAGCAGATGCAGTGGTTTTAGTGAGTTCAACAGAAGCAGAGTTAATGGTTTTAGTGAGTTCGACAGAAGCAGATGCAGTGGTTTTAGTGAGTTCAACAGAAGCAGCTGCAGTGGTTCTAGTGAATTCAACAGAAGCAGATGCAGTGGTTTTAGTGAGTTCAACAGAAGCAGACGTAATGGTTTTAGTGAGTTCAACAGAAGCAGAGGTAATGGTTTTAGTGAGTTCAACAGGAGCAGAGGTAATGGTTTTAGTGAGTTCAACAGAAGCAGATGTAGTGGTTTTAGTGAGTTCAACAGAAGCAGATGGAGTGGTTTTAGTGAGTCAACAGAATCATATGCAGTGGTTTTAGTGAGTTCAACAGAAGCAGAGCTAATGGTTTTAGTGAGTTCAACAGAAGCAGCTGCAGTGGTTCTTGTGAGTTCAACAGAAGCAGATGCAGCAGTTTAGTGAGTTCAACAGAAGCAGATGCAGTGGTTTTAGTGAGGCGAACAGAAGCAGATACAGTGGTGTTAGTGAGTTCAACAGAAGCAGAGGTATTGGTTTTAGTGAGTTCAACAGAAGCAGAGGTAATGGTTTTAGTGAGTTCAACAGAAGCAGATGTAGTGGTTTTAGTGAGTTCAACAGAAGCAGATGCAGTGGTTTTAATGAGGCGAACAGAAGCAGATACATTGGTGTTAGTGAGTTCAACAGAAGCAGAGGTATTGGTTTTAGTGAGTTCAACAGAAGCAGAGTTAATGGTTTTAGTGAGTTCAACAGAAGCAGATGTAATGGTTTTAGTGAGTTCAACAGAAGCAGATGTAGTGGTTTTAGTGAGTTCAACAGAAGCAGCTGCAGTGGTTCTAGTGAGTTCAACAGAAGCAGATGCAGCAGTTTTAGTGAGTTCAACAGAAGCAGTGGTAATGGTTTTAGTGAGTTCAACAGAAGCAGGTGCCGTGGACTTAGTGAGTTCAACAGAAGCAGAGGTAATGGTTTTAGTGAGTTCAACAGAAGCAGATGCAGTGGTTTTAGTGAGGCGAACAGAAGCAGATGCAGTGGTGTTAGTGAGTTCAACAGAAGCAGAGGTATTGGTTTTAGTGAGTTCAACAGAAGCAGATGCAGTGGTTTTAGTGAGTTCAACAGAAGCAGATGCAGTGGTTTTAGTGAGTTCAACAGAAGCAGATGCAGTGATTTTAGCGGGTTCAACAGAAGCAGATGCAGTGGTTTTAGCGAGTTCAACAGAAGCAGATGCAGTGGTGTCAGTGAGTTCAACAGAAGCAGATGCAGTGGTTTTAGTGAGTTCAACAGAAGCAGATGCAGTGGTTTTAGTGAGTTCAACAGAAGCAGATGCAGTGGTTTTAGCGGGTTCAACAGAAGCAGATGCAGTGGTTTTAGCGAGTTCAACAGAAGCAGATGCAGTGGTGTCAGTGAGTTCAACAGAAGCAGATGCAGTGGTTTTAGTGAGTTCAACAGAAGGAGAGCTAATGGCTTTAGTGAGTTCAACAGAAGCAGATGCAGTGGTTCTAGTGAGTTCAACAGAAGTAGATGCAGTGGTTTTAGTGAGTTCAACAGAAGCAGTGGTAATGGTTTTAGTGAGTTCAAAGAAGCAGATGCAGTGGTTTTAGTGAGTTCAACAGAAGCAGATGCGGTGGTTTTAGAGAGTTCAACAGAAGCAGATCCAGTGGTTTTAGTGAGTTCAACAGAAGCAGATGCAGTGGTTTTAGTGAGTTTAATAGAACAGGGGCATAGCCAGGTTTGTCTAACAGTGGGGCCTGAAGCTAATGTAGTTGGGTCCACCACAGTCACATTAACATCTGTCAATGCCCACACAGTGCTGCTGAGTGGGGATTTACAAATTGTGGGTGGGTCTTTCCCACTCAGGCCCTACCCTGTCTACGCCTCTGCAATAGAAGCAGATGCAGTGGTTTTAGCGAGTTCAACAGAAGCAGATGCAGTGGTTTTAGTGAGTTCAACAAGGCAGATGCAGTGGTTTTAGTGAGTTCAAAAGAAGCAGATGCAGTAATTGTAGTGAGTTCAACAGATGCAGTGATTTTAGTGAGGTCAACAGAAGTAGATGCAGTGGTTTTAGTGAGTTCAACAGAAGCAGAGGTAATGGTTTTAGTGAGTTCAACAGAAGCAGAGGTAATGGTTTTAGTGAGTTCAACAGAAGCAGATGTAGTGGTTTTAGTGAGTTCAACAGAAGCAGATGGAGTGGTTTTAGTGAGTTCAACAGAATCATATGCAATGGTTTTAGTGAGTTCAACAGGAGCAGAGCTAATGGTTTTAGTGAGTTCAACAGAAGCAGCTGCAGTTGTTCTAGTGAGTTCAACAGAAGCAGATGCAGCAGTTTTCGTGAGTTCAACAGAAGCAGTGGTAACGGTTTTAGTGAGTTCAACAGAAGCAGGTGCAGTGGATTTAGTGAGTTCAACAGAAGCAGAGGTAATGGTTTTAGTGAGTTCAACAGAAGCAGATGCAGTGGTTTTAGTGAGTTCAACAGAATCATATGCAGTGGTTTTAGTGAGTTCAACAGAAGCAGAGGTAATGGTTTTAGTGAGTTCAACAGAAGCAGAGGTAATGGTTTTAGTGAGTTCAACAGAAGCAGATGTAGTGGTTTTAGTGAGTTCAACAGAAGCAGATGGAGTGGTTTTAGTGAGTTCAACAGAATCATATGCAGTGGTTTTAGTGAGTTCAACAGGAGCAGA
This sequence comes from Ambystoma mexicanum, assembly GCF_040938575.1. NCBI lineage: Eukaryota > Metazoa > Chordata > Amphibia > Caudata > Ambystomatidae > Ambystoma > Ambystoma mexicanum. The sequence goes on along the minus strand of NC_090931.1, from coordinate 6,348,510 downwards.
GCTAATGGTTTTAGTGAGTTCAACAGAAGCAGCTGCAGTTGTTCTAGTGAGTTCAACAGAAGCAGATGCAGCAGTTTTCGTGAGTTCAACAGAAGCAGTGGTAACGGTTTTAGTGAGTTCAACAGAAGCAGGTGCAGTGGATTTAGTGAGTTCAACAGAAGCAGAAGTAATGGTTTTAGTGAGTTCAACAGAAGCAGATGCAGTGGTTTTAGTGAGGCGAACAGAAGCAGATGCACTGGTGTTAGTGAGTTCAACAGAAGCAGAGGTATTGGTTTTAGTGAGTTCAACAGAAGCAGATGCAGTGGTTTTAGTGAGTTCAACAGAAGCAGATGCAGTGGTTTTAGCGGGTTCAACAGAAGTAGATGCAGTGGTTTTAGTGAGTTCAACAGAAGCAGATGCAGTGGTTTTAGTGAGTTCAACAGAAGCAGATGCAGTGGTTTTAGTGAGTTGAACAGAAGCAGATGCAGTGGTTTTAGCGGGTTCAACAGAAGCAGATGCAGTGGTTTTAGCGAGTTCAACAGAAGCAGATGCAGTGGTGTCAGTGAGTTCAACAGAAGCAGATGCAGTGATTTTAGTGAGTTCAACAGATGCAGTGGTTTTAGTGAGTTCAACGGAAGCAGTGGTAATGGTTTTAGTGCATTCAACAGAAGCAGATGCAGTGGTTTTAGTGAGTTCAACAGAAGGAGAGCTAATGGCTTTAGTGAGTTCAACAGAAGCAGATGCAGTGGTTCTAGTGAGTTCAACAGAAGTAGATGCAGTGGTTTTAGTGAGTTCAACAGAAGCAGTGGTAATGGTTTTAGTGAGTTCAAAGAAGCAGATGCAGTGGTTTTAGTGAATTCAACAGAAGCAGAGTTAATGGTTTTAGTGAGTTCGACAGAAGCAGATGCAGTGGTTTTAGTGAGTTCAACAGAAGCAGCTGCAGTGGTTCTAGTGAGTTCAACAGAAGCAGATGCAGTGGTTTTAGTGAGTTCAACAGAAGCAGATGTAGTGGTTTTAGTGAGTTCAACAGAAGCAGATGCAGTGGTTTTAATGAGGTGAACAGAAGCAGATACAGTGGTGTTAGTGAGTTCAACAGAAGCAGAGGTATTGGTTTTAGTGAGTTCAACATAAGCAGAGGTAATGGTTTTAGTGAGTTCAACAGAAGCAGATGTAATGGTTTTAGTGAGTTCAACATAAGCAGAGGTAATGGTTTTAGTGAGTTCAACAGAAGCAGATGTAATGGTTTTAGTGAGTTCAACAGAAGCAGATGTAGTGGTTTTAGTGAGTTCAACAGAATCATATGCAGTGGTTTTAGTGAGTTCAACAGAAGCAGAGGTAATGGTTTTAGTGAGTTCAACAGAAGCAGAGGTAATGGTTTTAGTGAGTTCAACAGAAGCAGATGTAGTGGTTTTAGTGAGTTCAACAGAAGCAGATGGAGTGGTTTTAGTGAGTTCAACAGAATCATATGCAGTGGTTTTAGTGAGTTCAACAGGAGCAGATGCAGCAGTTTTCGTGAGTTCAACAGAAGCAGTGGTAACGGTTTTAGTGAGTTCAACAGAAGCAGGTGCAGTGGATTTAGTGAGTTCAACAGAAGCAGAGGTAATGGTTTTAGTGAGTTCAACAGAAGCAGATGCAGTGGTTTTAGTGAGTTCAACAGAATCATATGCAGTGGTTTTAGTGAGTTCAACAGAAGCAGAGGTAATGGTTTTAGTGAGTTCAACAGAAGCAGAGGTAATGGTTTTAGTGAGTTCAACAGAAGCAGATGTAGTGGTTTTAGTGAGTTCAACAGAAGCAGATGGAGTGGTTTTAGTGAGTTCAACAGAATCATATGCAGTGGTTTTAGTGAGTTCAACAGGAGCAGAGCTAATGGTTTTAGTGAGTTCAACAGAAGCAGCTGCAGTTGTTCTAGTGAGTTCAACAGAAGCAGATGCAGCAGTTTTCGTGAGTTCAACAGAAGCAGTGGTAACGGTTTTAGTGAGTTCAACAGAAGCAGGTGCAGTGGATTTAGTGAGTTCAACAGAAGCAGAAGTAATGGTTTTAGTGAGTTCAACAGAAGCAGATGCAGTGGTTTTAGTGAGGCGAACAGAAGCAGATGCAGTGGTGTTAGTGAGTTCAACAGAAGCAGAGGTATTGGTTTTAGTGAGTTCAACAGAAGCAGATGCAGTGGTTTTAGTGAGTTCAACAGAAGCAGATGCAGTGGTTTTAGTGAGTTCAACAGAAGCAGATGCAGTGGTTTTAGCGGGTTCAACAGAAGCAGATGCAGTGGTTTTAGTGAGTTCAACAGAAGCAGATGCAGTGGTTTTAGTGAGTTCAACAGAAGCAGATGCAGTGATTTTAGCGGGTTCAACAGAAGCAGATGCAGTGGTTTTAGCGAGTTCAACAGAAGCAGATGCAGTGGTGTCAGTGAGTTCAACAGAAGCAGATGCAGTGATTTTAGTGAGTTCAACAGATGCAGTGGTTTTAGTGAGTTCAACGGAAGCAGTGGTAATGGTTTTAGTGCGTTCAACAGAAGCAGATGCAGTGGTTTTAGTGAGTTCAACAGAAGGAGAGCTAATGGCTTTAGTGAGTTCAACAGAAGCAGATGCAGTGGTTCTAGTGAGTTCAACAGAAGTAGATGCAGTGGTTTTAGTGAGTTCAACAGAAGCAGTGGTAATGGTTTTAGTGAGTTCAAAGAAGCAGATGCAGTGGTTTTAGTGAATTCAACAGAAGCAGAGTTAATGGTTTTAGTGAGTTCGACAGAAGCAGATGCAGTGGTTTTAGTGAGTTCAACAGAAGCAGCTGCAGTGGTTCTAGTGAGTTCAACAGAAGCAGATGCAGTGGTTTTAGTGAGTTCAACAGAAGCAGATGTAGTGGTTTTAGTGAGTTCAACAGAAGCAGATGCAGTGGTTTTAATGAGGTGAACAGAAGCAGATACAGTGGTGTTAGTGAGTTCAACAGAAGCAGAGGTATTGGTTTTAGTGAGTTCAACATAAGCAGAGGTAATGGTTTTAGTGAGTTCAACAGAAGCAGATGTAATGGTTTTAGTGAGTTCAACATAAGCAGAGGTAATGGTTTTAGTGAGTTCAACAGAAGCAGATGTAATGGTTTTAGTGAGTTCAACAGAAGCAGATGTAGTGGTTTTAGTGAGTTCAACAGAAGCAGCTGCAGTGGTTCTAGTAGGTTCAACAGAAGCAGATGCAGAAGTTTTAGTGAGTTCAACAGAAGCAGTGGTAATGGTTTTAGTGAGTTCAACAGAAGCAGATGCAGTGGTTTTAGTGAGGCGAACAGAAGCAGATACAGTGGTGTTAGTGAGTTCAACAGAAGCAGAGGTATTGGTTTTAGTGAGTTCAACAGAAGCAGAGGTAATGGTTTTAGTGAGTTCAACAGAAGCAGAGGTAATGGTTTTAGTGAGTTCAACAGAAGCAGATGTAATGGTTTTAGTGAGTTCAACAGAAGCAGCTGCAGTGGTTCTAGTGAGTTCAACAGAAGCAGATGCAGCAGTTTTAGTGAGTTCAACAGAAGCAGTGGTAATGGTTTTAGTGAGTTCAACAGAAGCAGGTGCAGTGGATTTAGTGAGTTCAACAGAAGCAGAGGTAATGGTTTTAGTGAGTTCAACAGAAGCAGATGCAGTGGTTTTAGTGAGGCGAACAGAAGCAGATGCAGTGGTGTTAGTGAGTTCAACAGAAGCAGAGGTATTGGTTTTAGTGAGTTCAACAGAAGCAGATGCAGTGGTTTTAGTGAGTTCAACAGAAGCAGATGCAGTGGTTTTAGCGGGTTCAACAGAAGCAGATGCAGTGGTTTTAGTGAGTTCAACAGAAGCAGATGCAGTGGTTTTAGTGAGTTCAACAGAAGCAGATGCAGTGGTTTTAGCGGGTTCAACAGAAGCAGATGCAGTGGTTTTAGCGAGTTCAACAGAAGCAGATGCAGTGGTGTCAGTGAGTTCAACAGAAGCAGATGCAGTGATTTTAGTGAGTTCAACAGATGCAGTGGTTTTAGTGAGTTCAACGGAAGCAGTGGTAATGGTTTTAGTGCGTTCAACAGAAGCAGATGCAGTGGTTTTAGTGAGTTCAACAGAAGGAGAGCTAATGGCTTTAGTGAGTTCAACAGAAGCAGGTGCAGTGGTTCTAGTGAGTTCAACAGAAGTAGATGCAGTGGTTTTAGTGAGTTCAACAGAAGCAGTAGTAATGGTTTTAGTGAGTTCAAAGAAGCAGATGCAGTGGTTTTAGTGAGTTCAACAGAAGCAGAGTTAATGGTTTTAGTGAGTTCGACAGAAGCAGATGCAGTGGTTTTAGTGAGTTCAACAGAAGCAGCTGCAGTGGTTCTAGTGAGTTCAACAGAAGCAGATGCAGTGGTTTTAGTGAGTCCAACAGAAGGAGAGGTAATGGTTTTAGTGAGTTCAACAGAAGCAGATGTAATGGTTTTAGTGAGTTCAACAGAAGCAGAGGTAATGGTTTTAGTGAGTTCAACAGAAGCAGATGGAGTGGTTTTAGTGAGTTCAACAGAATCATATGCAGTGGTTTTAGTGAGTTCAACAGAAGCAGATGCAGTGGTTTTAGTGAGTTCAACAGAAGCAGATGCAGTGGTGTTAGTGAGTTCAACAGAAGCAGAGGTATTAGTTTTAGTGAGTTCAACAGAAGCAGATGCAGTGGTTTTAGAGAGTTCAACAGAAGCAGATCCAGTGGTTTTAGTGAGTTCAACAGAAGCAGATGCAGTGGTTTTAGTGAGTTCAATAGAACAGGGGCATAGCCAGGATTGTCTAACAGTGGGGCCTGAAGCTAATGTAGTTGGGTCCACCACAGTCACATTAACATCTGTCAATGCCCACACAGTGCTGCTGAGTGGGCATTTACAAATTGTGGGTGGGCCTTGCCCACTCAGGCCCTACCCTGTCTACGCCTCTGCAACAGAAGCAGATGCAGTGGTTTTAGTGAGTTCAACAGTAGCAGGTGCAGTGGTTTTAGTGAGTTCAACAGAAGCAGAGGTATTGGTTTTAGTGAGTTCAACAGAAGCAGATGCAGTGGTTTGAGCGGGTTCAACAGAAGCAGATGCAGTGGTTTTAGTGAGTTCAACAGAAGCAGATGCAGTGGTTTTAGTGAGTTCAACAGAAGCAGATGCAGTGGTTTTAGCGGGTTCAACAGAAGCAGATGCAGTGGTTTTAGCGAGTTCAACAGATGCAGTGGTTTTAGTGAGTTCAACGGAAACAGATGCAGTGGTTTTAGTGAGGCGAACAGAAGCAGATACAGTGGTGTTAGTGAGTTCAACAGAAGCAGAGGTATTGGTTTTAGTGAGTTCAACAGAAGCAGAGGTAATGGTTTTAGTGAGTTCAACAGAAGCAGATGTAGTGGTTTTAGTGAGTTCAACAGAAGCAGATGCAGTGGTTTTAATGAGGTGAACAGAAGCAGATACAGTGGTGTTAGTGAGTTCAACAGAAGCAGAGGTATTGGTTTTAGTGAGTTCAACATAAGCAGAGGTAATGGTTTTAGTGAGTTCAACAGAAGCAGATGTAATGGTTTTAGTGAGTTCAACAGAAGCAGATGTAGTGGTTTTAGTGAGTTCAACAGAAGCAGCTGCAGTGGTTCTAGTGAGTTCAACAGAAGCAGATGCAGAAGTTTTAGTGAGTTCAACAGAAGCAGTGGTAATGGTTTTAGTGAGTTCAACAGAAGCAGATGCAGTGGTTTTAGTGAGGCGAACAGAAGCAGATACAGTGGTGTTAGTGAGTTCAACAGAAGCAGAGGTATTCGTTTTAGTGAGTTCAACAGAAGCAGAGGTAATGGTTTTAGTGAGTTCAACAGAAGCAGAGGTAATGGTTTTAGTGAGTTCAACAGAAGCAGATGTAATGGTTTTAGTGAGTTCAACAGAAGCAGATGTAGTGGTTTTAGTGAGTTCAACAGAAGCAGCTGCAGTGGTTCTAGTGAGTTCAACAGAAGCAGATGCAGCAGTTTTAGTGAGTTCAACAGAAGCAGTGGTAATGGTTTTAGTGAGTTCAACAGAAGCAGGTGCAGTGGATTTAGTGAGTTCAACAGAAGCAGAGGTAATGGTTTTAGTGAGTTCAACAGAAGCAGATGCAGTGGTTTTAGTGAGGCGAACAGAAGCAGATGCAGTGGTGTTAGTGAGTTCAACAGAAGCAGAGGTATTGGTTTTAGTGAGTTCAACAGAAGCAGATGCAGTGGTTTTAGTGAGTTCAACAGAAGCAGATGCAGTGGTTTTAGCGGGTTCAACAGAAGCAGATGCAGTGGTTTTAGTGAGTTCAACAGAAGCAGATGCAGTGGTTTTAGTGAGTTCAACAGAAGCAGATGCAGTGGTTTTAGCGGGTTCAACAGAAGCAGATGCAGTGGTTTTAGCGAGTTCAACAGAAGCAGATGCAGTGGTGTCAGTGAGTTCAACAGAAGCAGATGCAGTGATTTTAGTGAGTTCAACAGATGCAGTGGTTTTAGTGAGTTCAACGGAAGCAGTGGTAATGGTTTTAGTGCGTTCAACAGAAGCAGATGCAGTGGTTTTAGTAAGTTCAACAGAAGGAGAGCTAATGGCTTTAGTGAGTTCAACAGAAGCAGGTGCAGTGGTTCTAGTGAGTTCAACAGAAGTAGATGCAGTGGTTTTAGTGAGTTCAACAGAAGCAGTAGTAATGGTTTTAGTGAGTTCAAAGAAGCAGATGCAGTGGTTTTAGTAAGTTCAACAGAAGCAGAGTTAATGGTTTTAGTGAGTTCGACAGAAGCAGATGCAGTGGTTTTAGTGAGTTCAACAGAAGCAGCTGCAATGGTTCTAGTGAGTTCAACAGAAGCAGATGCAGTGGTTTTAGTGAGTTCAACAGAAGCAGAGGTAATGGTTTTAGTGAGTTCAACAGAAGCAGAGGTAATGGTTTTAGTGAGTTCAACAGAAGCAGATGGAGTGGTTTTAGTGAGTTCAACAGAATCATATGCAGTGGTTTTAGTGAGGTCAACAGAAGCAGATGCAGTGGTTTTAGTGAGTTCAACAGAAGCAGAGGTATTAGTTTTAGTGAGTTCAACAGAAGCAGATGCAGTGGTTTTAGAGAGTTCAACTGAAGCAGATCCAGTGGTTTTAGTGAGTTCAACAGAAGCAGATGCAGTGGTTTTAGTGAGTTCAATAGAACAGGGGCATAGCCAGGATTGTCTAACAGTGGGGCCTGAAGCTAATGTAGTTGGGTCCACCACAGTCACATTAACATCTGTCAATGCCCACACAGTGCTGCTGAGTGGGCATTTACAAATTGTGGGTGGGCCTTGCCCACTCAGGCCCTACCCTGTCTACGCCTCTGCAACAGAAGCAGATGCAGTGGTTTTAGTGAGTTCAACAGTAGCAGGTGCAGTGGTTTTAGTGAGTTCAACAGAAGCAGAGGTATTGGTTTTAGTGAGTTCAACAGAAGCAGATGCAGTGGTTTGAGCGGGTTCAACAGAAGCAGATGCAGTGGTTTTAGTGAGTTCAACAGAAGCAGATGCAGTGGTTTTAGTGAGTTCAACAGAAGCAGATGCAGTGGTTTTAGTGAGTTCAACAGAAGCAGATGCAGTGGTTTTAGCGGGTTCAACAGAAGCAGATGCAGTGGTTTTAGCGAGTTCAACAGAAGCAGATGCAGTGGTGTCAGTGAGTTCAACAGAAGCAGATGCAGTGATTTTAGTGAGTTCAACAGATGCAGTGGTTTTAGTGAGTTCAACGGAAGCAGTGGTAATGGTTTTAGTGCGTTCAACAGAAGCAGATGCAGTGGTTTTAGTAAGTTCAACAGAAGGAGAGCTAATGGCTTTAGTGAGTTCAACAGAAGCAGGTGCAGTGGTTCTAGTGAGTTCAACAGAAGTAGATGCAGTGGTTTTAGTGAGTTCAACAGAAGCAGTAGTAATGGTTTTAGTGAGTTCAAAGAAGCAGATGCAGTGGTTTTAGTAAGTTCAACAGAAGCAGAGTTAATGGTTTTAGTGAGTTCGACAGAAGCAGATGCAGTGGTTTTAGTGAGTTCAACAGAAGCAGCTGCAATGGTTCTAGTGAGTTCAACAGAAGCAGATGCAGTGGTTTTAGTGAGTTCAACAGAAGCAGAGGTAATGGTTTTAGTGAGTTCAACAGAAGCAGAGGTAATGGTTTTAGTGAGTTCAACAGAAGCAGATGGAGTGGTTTTAGTGAGTTCAACAGAATCATATGCAGTGGTTTTAGTGAGGTCAACAGAAGCAGATGCAGTGGTTTTAGTGAGTTCAACAGAAGCAGAGGTATTAGTTTTAGTGAGTTCAACAGAAGCAGATGCAGTGGTTTTAGAGAGTTCAACTGAAGCAGATCCAGTGGTTTTAGTGAGTTCAACAGAAGCAGATGCAGTGGTTTTAGTGAGTTCAATAGAACAGGGGCATAGCCAGGATTGTCTAACAGTGGGGCCTGAAGCTAATGTAGTTGGGTCCACCACAGTCACATTAACATCTGTCAATGCCCACACAGTGCTGCTGAGTGGGCATTTACAAATTGTGGGTGGGCCTTGCCCACTCAGGCCCTACCCTGTCTACGCCTCTGCAACAGAAGCAGATGCAGTGGTTTTAGTGAGTTCAACAGTAGCAGGTGCAGTGGTTTTAGTGAGTTCAACAGAAGCAGAGGTATTGGTTTTAGTGAGTTCAACAGAAGCAGATGCAGTGGTTTGAGCGGGTTCAACAGAAGCAGATGCAGTGGTTTTAGTGAGTTCAACAGAAGCAGATGCAGTGGTTTTAGTGAGTTCAACAGAAGCAGATGCAGTGGTTTTAGTGAGTTCAACAGAAGCAGATGCAGTGGTTTTAGCGGGTTCAACAGAAGCAGATACAGTGGTTTTAGCGAGTTCAACAGAAGCAGATGCAGTGGTGTCAGTGAGTTCAACAGAAGCAGATGCAGTGATTTTAGTGAGTTCAACAGATGCAGTGGTTTTAGTGAGTTCAACGGAAGCAGTGGTAATGGTTTTAGTGCGTTCAACAGAAGCAGATGCAGTGGTTTTAGTGAGTTCAACAGAAGCAGAGCAAATGGCTTTAGTGAGTTCAACAGAAGCAGATGCAGTGGTTCTAGTGAGTTCAACAGAAGCAGATGCAGTGGTTTTAGTGAGTTCAACAGAAGCAGATGCAGTGGTGTCAGTGAGTTCAACAGAAGCAGATGCAGTGATTTTAGTGAGTTCAACAGATGCAGTGGTTTTAGTGAGTTCAACGGAAGCAGTGGTAATGGTTTTAGTGCGTTCAACAGAAGCAGATGCAGTGGTTTTAGTGAGTTCAACAGAAGCAGAGCAAATGGCTTTAGTGAGTTCAACAGAAGCAGATGCAGTGGTTCTAGTGAGTTCAACAGAAGTAGATGCAGTGGTTTTAGTGAGTTCAACAGAAGCAGAGTTAATGGTTTTAGTGAGTTCAACAGAAGCAGATCCAGTGGTTTTAGTGAGTTCAACAGAAGCAGATGCAGTGGTGTTAGTGAGTTCAACAGAAGCAGAGGTATTAGTTTTAGTGAGTTCAACAGAAGCAGATGCAGTGGTTTTAGAGAGTTCAACAGAAGCAGATCCAGTGGTTTTAGTGAGTTCAACAGATGCAGATGCAGTGGTTTTAGTGAGTTTAATAGAACAGGGGCATAGCCAGGATTGTCTAACAGTGGGGCCTGAAGCTAATGTAGTTGGGTCCACCACAGTCACATTAACATCTGTCAATGCCCACACAGTGCTGCTGAGTGGGCATTTACAAATTGTGGGTGGGCCTTGCCCACTCAGGCCCTACCCTGTCTACGCCTCTGCAATAGAAGCAGATGCAGTGGTTTTAGCGAGTTCAACAGAAGCAGATGCAGTGGTTTTAGTGAGTTCAACAAGGCAGATGCAGTGGTTTTAGTGAGTTCAAAAGAAGCAGATGCACTAATTTTAGTGAGTTCAACAGATGCAGTGGTTTTAGTGAGTTCAACAGAAGCAGAGGTAATGGTTTTAGTGAGTTCAACAGAAGCAGAGGTAATGGTTTTAGTGAGTTCAACAGAAGCAGATGTCGTGGTTTTAGTGAGTTCAACAGAAACAGATGGAGTGGTTTTAGTGAGTTCAACAGAATCATATGCAGTGGTTTTAGTGAGTTCAACAGGAGCAGAGCTAATGGTTTTAGTGAGTTCAACAGAAGCAGCTGCAGTTGTTCTAGTGAGTTCAACAGAAGCAGATGCAGCAGTTTTCGTGAGTTCAACAGAAGCAGTGGTAACGGTTTTAGTGAGTTCAACAGAAGCAGGGGCAGTGGATTTAGTGAGTTCAACAGAAGCAGAGGTAATGGTTTTAGTGAGTTCAACAGAAGCAGATGCAGTGGTTTTAGTGAGGCGAACAGAAGCAGATGCAGTGGTGTTAGTGAGTTCAACAGAAGCAGAGGTATTGGTTTTAGTGAGTTCAACAGAAGCAGATGCAGTGGTTTTAGTGAGTTCAACAGAAGCAGATGCAGTGGTTTTAGCGGGTTCAACAGAAGCAGATGCAGTGGTTTTAGTGAGTTCAACAGAAGCAGATGCAGTGGTTTTAGTGAGTTCAACAGAAGCAGATGCAGTGGTTTTAGTGAGTTCAACAGAAGCAGATGCAGTGGTTTTAGCGGGTTCAACAGAAGCAGATGCAGTGGTTTTAGCGAGTTCAACAGAAGCAGATGCAGTGGTGTCAGTGAGTTCAACAGAAGCAGATGCAGTGATTTTAGTGAGTTCAACAGATGCAGTGGTTTTAGTGAGTTCAACGGAAGCAGTGGTAATGGTTTTAGTGCGTTCAACAGAAGCAGATGCAGTGGTTTTAGTGAGTTCAACAGAAGGAGAGCTAATGGCTTTAGTGAGTTCAACAGAAGCAGATGCAGTGGTTCTAGTGAGTTCAACAGAATTAGATGCAGTGGTTTTAGTGAGTTCAACAGAAGCAGTGTTAATGGTTTTAGTGAGCTCAAAGAAGCAGATGCAGTGGTTTTAGTGAGTTCAACAGAAGCAGAGTTAATAGTTTTAGTGAGTTCGACAGAAGCAGATGCAGTGGTTTTAGTGAGTTCAACAGAAGCAGCTGCAGTGGTTCTAGTGAGTTCAACAGAAGCAGATGCAGTGGTTTTAGTGAGTTCAACAGAAGCAGACGTAATGGTTTTAGTAAGTTCAACAGAAGCAGAGGTAATGGTTTTAGTGAGTTCAACAGAAGCAGAGGTAATGGTTTTAGTGAGTTCAACAGAAGCAGATGTAGTGGTTTTAGTGAGTTCAACAGAAGCAGATTGAGTGGTTTTAGTGAGTCAACAGAATCATATGCAGTGGTTTTAGTGAGTTCAACAGAAGCAGAGCTAATGGTTTTAGTGAGTTCAACAGAAGCAGCTGCAGTGGTTCTTGTGAGTTCAACAGAAGCAGATGCAGCAGTTTAGTGAGTTCAACAGAAGCAGATGCAGTGGTTTTAGTGAGGCGAACAGAAGCAGATACAGTGGTGTTAGTGAGTTCAACAGAAGCAGAGGTATTGGTTTTAGTGAGTTCAACAGAAGCAGAAGTAATGGTTTTAGTGAGTTCAACAGAAGCAGATGTAGTGGTTTTAGTGAGTTCAACAGAAGCAGATGCAGTGGTTTTAATGAGGCGAACAGAAGCAGATACAGTGGTGTTAGTGAGTTCAACAGAAGCAGAGGTATTGGTTTTAGTGAGTTCAACAGAAGCAGCTGCAGTGGTTCTAGTGAGTTCAACAGAAGCAGATGCAGCAGTTTTAGTGAGTTCAACAGAAGCAGTGGTAATGGTTTTAGTGAGTTCAACAGAAGCAGGTGCAGTGGATTTAGTGAGTTCAACAGAAGCAGAGGTAATGGTTTTAGTGAGTTCAACAGAAGCAGATGCAGTGGTTTTAGTGAGGCGAACAGAATCAGATGCAGTGGTGTTAGTGAGTTCAACAGAAGCAGAGGTATTGGTTTTAGTGAGTTCAACAGAAGCAGATGTAGTGGTTTTAGTGAGTTCAACAGAAGCAGATGCAGTGGTTTTAGTGAGTTCAACAGAAGCAGATGCAGTGGTTTTATTGAGTTCAACAGAAGCAGATGCAGTGGTTTTAGCGGGTTCAACAGAAGCAGATGCAGTGGTTTTAGCGAGTTCAACAGAAGCAGATGCAGTGGTGTCAGTGAGTTCAACAGAAGCAGATGCAGTGGTTTTAGTGAGTTCAACAGAAGCAGATGCAGTGGTTTTAGTGAGTTCAACAGAAGCAGATGCAGTGGTTTTAGTGAGTTCAACAGAAGCAGATGCAGTGGTTTTAGCGGGTTCAACAGAAGCAGATGCAGTGGTTTTAGCGAGTTCAACAGAAGCAGATGCAGTGGTGTCAGTGAGTTCAACAGAAGCAGATGCAGTGGTTTTAGTGAGTTCAACAGATGGAGAGCTAATGGCTTTAGTGAGTTCAACAGAAGCAGATGCAGTGGTTCTAGTGAGTTCAACAGAAGTAGATGCAGTGGTTTTAGTGAGTTCAACAGAAGCAGTGATAATGGTTTTAGTGAGTTCAAAGAAGCAGATGCAGTGGTTTTAGTGAGTTCAACAGAAGCAGATGCGGTGGTTTTAGAGAGTTCAACAGAAGCAGATCCAGTGGTTTTAGTGAGTTCAACAGAAGCAGATGCAGTGGTTTTAGTGAGTTTAATAGAACAGGGGCATAGCCAGGATTGTCTAACAGTGGGGCCTGAAGCTAATGTAGTTGGGTCCACCACAGTCACATTAACATCTGTCAATGCCCACACAGTGCTGCTGAGTGGGCATTTACAAATTGTGGGTGGGCCTTTCCCACTCAGGCCCTACCCTGTCTACGCCTCTGCAATAGAAGCAGATGCAGTGGTTTTAGCAAGTTCAACAGAAGCAGATGCAGTGGTTTTAGTGAGTTCAACAAGGCAGATGCAGTGGTTTTAGTGAGTTCAAAAGAAGCAGATGCAGTAATTTTAGTGAGTTCAACAGATGCAGTGATTTTAGTGAGGTCAACAGAAGTAGATGCAGTGGTTTTAGTGAGTTCAACAGAAGCAGAGGTAATGGTTTTAGTGAGTTCAACAGAAGCAGAGGTAATGGTTTTAGTGAGTTCAACAGAAGCAGATGTAGTGGTTTTAGTGAGTTCAACAGAAGCAGATGGAGTGGTTTTAGTGAGTTCAACAGAATCATATGCAGTGGTTTTAGTGAGTTCAACAGGAGCAGAGCTAATGGTTTTAGTGAGTTCAACAGAAGCAGCTGCAGTTGTTCTAGTGAGTTCAACAGAAGCAGATGCAGCAGTTTTCGTGAGTTCAACAGAAGCAGTGGTAACGGTTTTAGTGAGTTCAACAGAAGCAGGTGCAGTGGATTTAGTGAGTTCAACAGAAGCAGAGGTAATGGTTTTAGTGAGTTCAACAGAAGCAGATGCAGTGGTTTTAGTGAGGCGAACAGAAGCAGATGCAGTGGTGTTAGTGAGTTCAACAGAAGCAGAGGTATTGGTTTTAGTGAGTTCAACAGAAGCAGATGCAGTGGTTTTAGTGAGTTCAACAGAAGCAGATGCAGTGGTTTTAGCGGGTTCAACAGAAGTAGATGCAGTGGTTTTAGTGAGTTCAACAGAAGCAGATGCAGTGGTTTTAGTGAGTTCAACAGAAGCAGATGCAGTGGTTTTAGTGAGTTCAACAGAAGCAGATGCAGTGGTTTTAGCGGGTTCAACAGAAGCAGATGCAGTGGTTTTAGCGAGTTCAACAGAAGCAGATGCAGTGGTGTCAGTGAGTTCAACAGAAGCATATGCAGTGATTTTAGTGAGTTCAACAGATGCAGTGGTTTTAGTGAGTTCAACGGAAGCAGTGGTAATGGTTTTAGTGCGTTCAACAGAAGCAGATGCAGTGGTTTTAGTGAGTTCAACAGAAGGAGAGCTAATGGCTTTAGTGAGTTCAACAGAAGCAGATGCAGTGGTTCTAGTGAGTTCAACAGAAGTAGATGCAGTGGTTTTAGTGAGTTCAACAGAAGCAGTGGTAATGGTTTTAGTGAGTTCAAAGAAGCAGATGCAGTGGTTTTAGTGAGTTCAACAGATGGAGAGCTAATGGCTTTAGTGAGTTCAACAGAAGCAGATGCAGTGGTTTTAGTGAGTTCAACAGAAGCAGCTGCAGTGGTTCTAGTGAGTTCAACAGAAGCAGATGCAGTGGTTTTAGTGAGTTCAACAGAAGCAGAGGTAATGGTTTTAGTGAGTTCAACAGAATCAGAGGTAATGGTTTTAGTGAGTTCAACAGAAGCAGAGGTAATGGTTTTAGTGAGTTCAACAGAAGCAGATGTAGTGGTTTTAGTGAGTTCAACAGAAGCAGATGGAGTGGTTTTAGTGAGTTCAACATAATCATATGCAGTGGTTTTAGTGAGTTCAACAGAAGCAGAGCTAATGGTTTTAGTGAGTTCAACAGAAGCAGCTGCAGTGGTTCTAGTGAGTTCAACAGAAGCAGATGCAGCAGTTTAGTGAGTTCAACAGAAGCAGATGCAGTGGTTTTAGTGAGGCGAACAGAAGCAGATACAGTGGTGTTAGTGAGTTCAACAGAAGCAGAGGTATTGGTTTTAGTGAGTTCAACAGAAGCAGAGGTAATGGTTTTAGTGAGTTCAACAGAAGCAGATGTAGTGGTTTTAGTGAGTTCAACAGAAGCAGATGAAGTGGTTTTAATGAGGCGAACAGAAGCAGATACAGTGGTGTTAGTGAGTTCAACAGAAGCAGAGGTATTGGTTTTAGTGAGTTCAACATAAGCAGAGGTAATGGTTTTAGTGAGTTCAACAGAAGCAGATGTAATGGTTTTAGTGAGTTCAACAGAAGCAGATGTAGTGGTTTTAGTGAGTTCAACAGAAGCAGCTGCAGTGGTTCTAGTGAGTTCAACAGAAGCAGATGCAGAAGTTTTAGTGAGTTCAACAGAAGCAGTGGTAATGGTTTTAGTGAGTTCAACAGAAGCAGGTGCAGTGGATTTAGTGAGTTCAACAGAAGCAGAGGTAATCGTTTTAGTGAGTTCAACAGAAGCAGATGCAGTGGTTTTAGTGAGGCGAACAGAAGCAGATGCAGTGGTGTTAGTGAGTTCAACAGAAGCAGAGATATTGGTTTTAGTGAGTTCAACAGAAGCAGATGCAGTGGTTTTAGTGAGTTCAACAGAAGCAGATGCAGTGGTTTTAGCGGGTTCAACAGAAGCAGATGCAGTGGTTTTAGTGAGTTCAACAGAAGCAGATGCAGTGGTTTTAGTGAGTTCAACAGAAGCAGATGCAGTGGTTTTAGTGAGTTCAACAGAAGCAGATGCAGTGGTTTTAGCGGGTTCAACAGAAGCAGATGCAGTGGTTTTAGCGAGTTCAACAGAAGCAGATGCAGTGGTGTCAGTGAGTTCAACAGAAGCAGATGCAGTGATTTTAGTGAGTTCAACAGATGCAGTGGTTTTAGTGAGTTCAACGGAAGCAGTGGTAATGGTTTTAGTGCGTTCAACAGAAGCAGATGCAGTGGTTTTAGTGAGTTCAACAGAAGGAAAGCTAATGGCTTTAGTGAGTTCAACAGAAGCAGATGCAGTGGTTCTAGTGAGTTCAACAGAAGTAGATGCAGTGGTTTTAGTGAGTTCAACAGAAGCAGTGGTAATGGTTTTAGTGAGTTCAAAGAAGCAGATGCAGTGGTTTTAGTGAGTTCAACAGAAGCAGAGTTAATGGTTTTAGTGAGTTCGACAGAAGCAGATGCAGTGGTTTTAGTGAGTTCAACAGAAGCAGCTGCAGTGGTTCTAGTGAGTTCAACAGAAGCAGATGCAGTGGTTTTAGTGAGTTCAACAGAAGCAGAGGTAATGGTTTTAGTGAGTTCAACAGAAGCAGAGGTAATGGTTTTAGTGAGTTCAACAGAAGCAGATGTAGTGGTTTTAGTGAGTTCAACAGAAGCAGATGGAGTGGTTTTAGTGAGTTCAACAGAATCATATGCAGTGGTTTTAGTGAGTTCAACAGAAGCAGAGCTAATGGTTTTAGTGAGTTCAACAGAAGCAGCTGCAGTGGTTCTAGTGAGTTCAACAGAAGCAGATGCAGCGGTTTAGTGAGTTCAACAGAAGCAGATGCAGTGGTTTTAGTGAGGCGAACAGAAGCAGATACAGTGGTGTTAGTGAGTTCAACAGAAGCAGAGGTATTGGTTTTAGTGAGTTCAACAGAAGCAGAGGTAATGGTTTTAGTGAGTTCAACAGAAACAGATGTAGTGGTTTTAGTGAGTTCAACAGAAGCAGATGGAGTGGTTTTAGTGAGTTCAACAGAAGCAGAGCTAATGGTTTTAGTGAGTTCAACAGAAGCAGCTGCAGTGGTTCTAGTGAGTTCAACAGAAGCAGATGCAGCGGTTTAGTGAGTTCAACAGAAGCAGTGGTAATGGTTTTAGTGAGTTCAACAGAAGCAGGTGCAGTGGTTTTAGTGAGTTCAACAGAAGCAGAGGTAATGGTTTTAGTGAGTTCAACAGAAGCAGATGCAGTGGTTTTAGTGAGGCAAACAGAAGCAGATACAGTGGTGTTAGTGAGTTCAACAGAAGCAGAGGTATTGGTTTTAGTGAGTTCACCAGAAGCAGATGCAGTGGTTTTAGTGAGTTCAACAGAAGCAGATGCAGTGGTTTTAGCGGGTTCAACAGAGGCAGATGCAGTGGTTTTAGTGAGTTCAACAGAAGCAGATGCAGTGGTTTTAGCGGGTTCAACAGAAGCAGATGCAGTGGTTTTAGCGAGTTCAACAGAAGCAGATGCAGTGGTGTCAGTGAGTTCAACAGAAGCAGATGCAGTGATTTTAGTGAGTTCAACAGATGCAGTGGTTTTAGTGAGTTCAACGGAAGCAGTGGTAATGGTTTTAGTGCGTTCAACAGAAGCAGATGCAGTGGTTTTAGTGAGTTCAACAGAAGGAGAGCTAATGGCTTTAGTGAGTTCAACAGAAGCAGATGCAGTGGTTCTATTGAGTTCAACAGAAGTAGATGCAGTGGTTTTAGTGAGTTCAACAGAAGCAGTGGTAATGGTTTTAGTGAGTTCAAAGAAGCAGATGCAGTGGTTTTAGTGATTTCAACAGAAGCAGAGTTAATGGTTTTAGTGAGTTCGACAGAAGCAGATGCAGTGGTTTTAGTGAGTTCAACAGAAGCAGCTGCAGTGGTTCTAGTGAGTTCAACAGAAGCAGATGCAGTGGTTTTAGTGAGTTCAACAGAAGCAGAGGTAATGGTTTTAGTGAGTTCAACAGAAGCAGAGGTAATGGTTTTAGTGAGTTCAACAGAAGCAGATGTAGTGGTTTTAGTGAGTTCAACAGAAGCAGATGGAGTGGTTTTAGTGAGTTCAACAGAATCATATGCAGTGGTTTTAGTGAGTTCAACAGAAGCAGAGCTAATGGTTTTAGTGAGTTCAACAGAAGCAGCTGCAGTGGTTCTAGTGAGTTCAACAGAAGCAGATGCAGCGGTTTAGTGAGTTCAACAGAAGCAGATGCAGTGGTTTTAGTGAGGCGAACAGAAGCAGATACAGTGGTGTTAGTGAGTTCAACAGAAGCAGAGGTATTGGTTTTAGTGAGTTCAACAGAAGCAGAGGTAATGGTTTTAGTATGTTCAACAGAAGCAGCTGCAGTGGTTCTAGTGAGTTCAACAGAAGCAGATGCAGCGGTTTAGTGAGTTCAACAGAAGCAGTGGTAATGGTTTTAGTGAGTTCAACAGAAGCAGGTGCAGTGGTTTTAGTGAGTTCAACAGAAGCAGAGGTAATGGTTTTAGTGAGTTCAACAGAAGCAGATGCAGTGGTTTTAGTGAGGCAAACAGAAGCAGATACAGTGGTGTTAGTGAGTTCAACAGAAGCAGAGGTATTGGTTTTAGTGAGTTCACCAGAAGCAGATGCAGTGGTTTTAGTGAGTTCAACAGAAGCAGATGCAGTGATTTTAGCGGGTTCAACAGAGGCAGATGCAGTGGTTTTAGTGAGTTCAACAGAAGCAGATGCAATGGTTTTAGTGAGTTCAACAGAAGCAGATACAGTGGTTTTAGTGAGTTCAACAGAAGCAGATGCAGTGGTTTTAGCAGGTTCAACAGAAGCAGATGCAGTGGTTTTAGCGAGTTCAACAGAAGCAGATGCAGTGGTGTTAGTGAGTTCAACAGAAGCAGATGCAGTGATTTTAGTGAGTTCAACAGATGCAGTGGTTTTAGTGAGTTCAACGGAAGCAGTGGTAATGGTTTTAGTGCGTTCAACAGAAGCAGATGCAGTGGTTTTAGTGAGTTCAACAGAAGCAGAGCTAATGGCTTTAGTGAGTTCAACAGAAGCAGATGCAGTGGTTCTAGTGAGTTCAACAGAAGCAAATGCAGTGATTTTAGTGAGTTCAACAGAAGCAGTGGTAATGGTTTTAGTGAGTTCAAAGAAGCAGATGCAGTGGTTTTAGTGAGTTCAACAGAAGCAGAGTTAATGGTTTTAGTGAGATCGACAGAAGCAGATGCAGTGGTTTTAGTGAGTTCAACAGAAGCAGCTGCAGTGGTTCTAGTGAGTTCAACAGAAGCAGATGCAGTGGTTTCAGTGAGTTCAACAGAAGCAGAGGTAATGGTTTTAGTGAGTTCAACAGAAGCAGAGGTAATGGTTTTAGTGAGTTCAACAGAAGCAGATGTAGTGGTTTTTGTGAGTTCAACAGAAGCAGAAGGAGTGGTTTTAGTGAGTTCAACAGAATCATATGCAGTGGTTTTAGTGAGTTCAACAGAAGCAGAGCTAATGGTTTTAGTGAGTTCAACAGAAGCAGCTTCAGTGGTTCTAGTGAGTTCAACAGAAGCAGATGCAGCGGTTTTAGTGAGTTTAACAGAAGCAGTGGTAATGGTTTTAGTGAGTTCAACAGAAGCAGGTGCAGTGGTTTTAGTGAGTTCAACAGAAGCAGAGGTAATGGTTTTAGTGAGTTCAACAGAAGCAGATGCAGTGGTTTTAGTGAGGCGAACAGAAGCAGATAAGTGGTGTTAGTGAGTTCAACAGAAGCAGAGGTATTGGTTTTAGTGAGTTCAACAGAAGCAGATGCAGTGGTTTTAGTGAGTTCAACAGAAGCAGATGCAGTGGTGTTAGTGGGTTCAACAGAAGCAGCGGTATTAGTCTTAGTGAGTTCAACAGAAGCAGATGCAGTGGTTTTAGTGAGTTCAACAGAAGCAGATGCAGTTTTTTTAGTGAGTTCAACAGAAGCAGATGCAGTGGTTTTAGTGAGTTCAACAGAAGCAGAGTTAATGGTTTTAGTGAGTTCAACAGAAGCAGATGCAGTGGTGTTAGTGAGTTCAACAGAAGCAGAGGTATTAGTTTTAGTGAGTTCAACAGAAGCAGATGCAGTGGTTTTAGTGAGTTCAACAGAAGCAGATGCAGTGGTTTTAGAGAGTTCAACAGAAGCAGATCCAGTGGTTTTAGTGAGTTCAACAGAAGCAGATGCAGTGGTTTTAGTGAGTTCAACAGAAGCAGAGGTATTGGTTTTAGTGAGTTCAACAGCAGCAGATGCAGTGCTTTTAGTGAGTTCAACAGAAGCGGATGCAGTGGTTTTAGTGAGTTCAACAGAAGCAGATGCAGTGGTTTTAGTGAGTTCAACAGAAGCAGATGCAGTGGTTTTAGTGAGTTCAACAAAAGCAGATGCAGTGGTGTTAGTGAGTTCAACAGAAGCAGATGCAGTGCTTTTAGTGAGTTCAACAGAAGCAGATGCAGTAGTTTTTGTGAGTTCAACAGAAGCAGATGCAGTGGTTTTAGTGAGTTCAACAAAAGCAGATGCAGTGGTGTTAGTGAGTTCAACAGAAGCAGAGGTATTAGTTTTAGTGAGTTCAACAGAAGCAGATGCAGGCAGTGGTTTTAGTGAGTTCAACAGAAGCAGATGCAGTGGTTTTAGAGAGTTCAACAGAAGCAGATCCAGTGGTTTTAGTGAGTTCAACAGAAGCAGATGCAGTGGTTTTAGTGAGTTCAACAGCAGCAGATGCAGTGCTTTTAGTGAGTTCAACAGAAGCAGATGCAGTGGTTTTAGTGAGTTCAACAGAAGCAGATGCAGTGGTTTTAGTTAGTTCAACAGAAGCAGATGCAGTGGTGTTAGTGAGTTCAACAGAAGTAGATGCAGTGGTTTTAGTGAGTTCAACAGAAGCAGAGGTATTGGTTTTAGTGAGTTCAACAGCAGCAGATGCAGTGCTTTTAGTGAGTTCAACAGAAGCAGATGCAGTGGTTTTAGTGAGTTCAACAGAAGCAGATGCAGTGGTTTTAGTGAGTTCAACAGAAGCAGATGCTGTGGTGTTAGTGAGTTCAACAGAAGCAGAGGTATTAGTTTTAGTGAGTTCAACAGAAGCAGATGCAGTGGTTTTAGTGAGTTCAACAGAAGCAGATGCAGTGGTTTTAGAGAGTTCAACAGAAGCAGATGCAGTGGTTTTAGTGAGTTCAACAGAAGCAGATGCAGTGGTTTTTGTGAGTTCAACAGAAACAGATGCAGTGGTTTTAGTGAGTTCAACAGAAGCAGATGCAGGGGTTTCAGTGAGTTCAACAGAAACAGATGCAGTGGTTTTAGTGAGTTCAACAGAAGCAGATGCAGTGGTTTTAGTGAGTTCAACAGAAGCAGAGTTAATGGTTTTAGTGAGTTCAACAGAAGCAGATGCAGTGGTTTTAGTGAGTTCAACAGAAGCAGATGCAGTGGTGTTAGTGAGTTCAACAGAAGCAGAGGTATTCGTTTTAGTGAGTTCAACAGAAGCAGATGCAGTGGTTTTAGTGAGTTCAACAGAAGCAGATGCAGTGGTTTTAGAGAGTTCAACAGAAGCAGATCCAGTGGTTTTAGTGAGTTCAACAGAAGCAGATGCAGTGGTTTTAGTGAGTTCAACAGATGCAGAGGTATTGGTTTTAGTGAGTTCAACAGCAGCAGATGCAGTGCTTTTAGTGAGTTCAACAGAAGCATATGCAGTGGTTTTAGTGAGTTCAACAGAAGCAGATGCAGTGGTTTTAGTGAGTTCAACAGAAGCAGAGGTATTGGTTTTAGTGAGTTCAACAGCAGCAGATGCAGTGCTTTTAGTGAGTTCAACAGAAGCAGATGCAGTGGTTTTAGTGAGTTCAACAGAAGCAGATGCAGTGGTTTTAGTGAGTTCAACAGAAGCAGATCCAGTGGTTTTAGTGAGTTCAACAGAAGCAGATGCCGTGGTTTTAGTGAGTTCAATAGAACAGGGGCATAGCCAGGATTGTCTAACAGTGGGGCCTGAAGCTAATGTAGTTGGGTCCACCACAGTCACATTAACATCTGTCAATGCCCACACAGTGCTGCTGAGTGGGCATTTACAAATTGTGGGTGGGCCTTGCACACTCAGGCCCTACCCTGTCTACGCCTCTGCAACAGAAGTAGATGCAGTGGTTTTAGCGAGTTCAACAGAAGCAGATGCAGTGGTTTTAGTGAGTTCAAAAGAGGCAGATGTAGTAATTTTAGTGAGTTCAACAGATGCAGTGATTTTAGTGAGGTCAACAGAAGTAGATGCAGTGGTTTTAGTGAGTTCAACAGAAGCAGAGGTAATGGTTTTAGTGAGTTCAACAGAAGCAGAGGTAATAGTTTTAGTGAGTTCAACAGAAGCAGATGTAGTGGTTTTAGTGAGTTCAACAGAAGCAGATGTAGTGGGTTTAGTGATTTCAACAGAATCATATGCAGTGGTTTTAGTGAGTTCAACAGAAGCAGAGCTAATGGTTTTAGTGAGTTTAACAAAAGCAGCTGCAGTGGTTCTAGTGAGTTCAACAGAAGCAGATGCAGCAGTTTTAGTGAGTTCAACAGAAGCAGTGGTAATGGTTTTAGTGAGTTCAACAGAAGCAGATGCAGTGGTTTTAGTGAGTTCAACAGAAGCAGAGGTAATGGTTTTAGTGAGTTCAACAGAAGCAGATGCAGTGGTTTTAGTGAGGCGAACAGAAGCAGATGCAGTGGTGTTAGTGAGTTCAACAGAAGCAGAGGTATTGGTTTTAGTGAGTTCAACAGAAGCAGATGCAGTGGTTTTAATGAGTTCAACAGAAGCAGATGCAGTGGTTTTAGCGGGTTCAACAGAAGCAGATGCAGTGGTTTTAGTGAGTTCAACAGAAGCAGATGCAGTGGTTTTAGTGAGTTCAACAGAAGCAGATGTAGTGGTTTTAGTGAGTTCAACAGAAGCAGATGCAGTGGTTTTAGCGGGTTCAACAGAAGCAGATGCAGTGATTTTAGTGAGTTCAACAGATGCAGTGGTTTTAGTGAGTTCAACGGAAGCAGTGGTAATGGTTTTAGTGCGTTCAACAGAAGCAGATGCAGTGGTTTTAGTGAGTTCAACAGAAGCAGAGCTAATGGCTTTAGTGAGTTCAACAGAAGCAGATGCAGTGGTTCTAGTGAGTTCAACAGAAGCAGATTCAGTGGTTTTAGTGAGTTCAACAGAAGCAGTGGTAATGGTTTTCGTGAGTTCAAAGAAGCAGATGCAGTGGTTTTAGTGAGTTCAACAGAAGCAGAGTTAATGGTTTTAGTGAGTTCAACAGAAGCAGATGCAGTGGTTTTAATGAGTTCAACAGAAGCAGATGCAGTGGTGTTAGTGAGTTCAACAGAATCAGAGGTATTAGTTTTAGTGAGTTCAACAGAAGCAGATGCAGTGATTTTAGTGAGGTCAACAGAAGTAGATGCAGTGGTTTTAGTGAGTTCAACAGAAGCAGAGGTAATGGTTTTAATGAGTTCAACAGAAGCAGATGCAGTGGTTTTAGTGAGTTCAACAGAAGCAGAGGTAATGGTTTTAGTGAGTTCAACAGAAGCAGATGTAGTGGTTTTAGTGAGTTCAATAGAAGCAGATGGAGTGGTTTTAGTGAGTTCAACAGAATCAAATGCAGCGGTTTTAGTGAGTTCAACAGAATCAGTGGTAATGGTTTTAGTGAGTTCAACAGAAGCAGGTGCAGTGGTTTTAGTGAGTTCAACAGAAGCAGAGGTTATGGTTTTAGTGAGTTCAACAGAAGCAGATGCAGTGGTTGTAGTGAGTTCAACAGAAGCAGATGCAGCGGTTTTAGTGAGTTCAACAGAAGCAGTGGTAATGTTTTAGTGAGTTCAACAGAAACAGGTGCAGTGGTTTTAGTGAGTTCAACAGAAGCAGAGTTAATGGTTTTAGTGAGTTCAACAGAAGCAGATGCAGTGGTTTTAATGAGGCGAACAGAAGCAGATGCAGTGCTGTTAGTGAGTTCAACAGAAGCAGAGGTATTAGTTTTAGTGAGTTCAACAGAAGCGATGCAGTGGTTTTAGTGAGTTCAACAGAAGCAGATGCAGTGGTTTTAGCGGGTTCAACAGAAGCAGATGCAGTGGTTTTAGTGAGTTCAACAGAAGCAGATGCAGTGGTTTTAGTGAGTTCAACAGAAGCAGATGCAGTGGTTTTAGCGGGTTCAACAGAAGCAGATGCAGTGGTTTTAGCGAGTTCAACAGAAGCAGATGCAGTGGTGTCAGTGAGTTCAACAGAAGCAGATGCAGTGATTTTAGTGAGTTCAACAGATGTAGTGGTTTTAGTGAGTTCAACGGAAGCAGTGGTAATGGTTTTAGTGCATTCAACAGAAGCAGATGCAGTGGTTTTAGTGAGTTCAACAGAAGCAGAGCTAATGGCTTTAGTGAGTTCAACAGAAGCAGATGCAGTGGTTCTAGTGAGTTCAACAGAAGCAGATGCAGTGGTTTTAGTGAGTTCAACAGAAGCAGTGGTAATGGTTTTAGTGAGTTCAAAGAAGCAGATGCAGTGGTTTTAGTGAGTTCAACAGAAGCAGAGTTAATGGTTTTAGTGAGTTCAACAGAAGCAGATGCAGTGGTTTTAGTGAGTTCAACAGAAGCAGCTGCAGTGGTTCTAGTGAGTTCAACAGAAGCAGATGTAGTGGTTTTAGTGAGTTCAACAGAAGCAGATGCAGTGGTTCTAGTGAGTTCAACAGAAGTAGATGCAGTGGTTGTAGTGAGTTCAACAGAAGCAGTGGTAATGGTTTTAGTGAGTTCAAAGAAGCAGATGCAGTGGTTTTAGTGAGTTCAACAGAAGCAGAGTTAATGGTTTTAGTGAGTTCGACAGAAGCAGATGCAGTGGTTTTAGTGAGTTCAACAGAAGCAGCTGCAGTGGTTCTAGTGAGTTCAACAGAAGCAGATGCAGTGGTTTTAGTGAGTTCAACAGAAGCAGAGGTAATGGTTTTAGTGAGTTCAACAGAAGCAGAGGTAATGGTTTTAGTGAGTTCAACAGAAGCAGATGTAGTGGTTTTAGTGAGTTCAACAGAAGCAGATGGAGTGGTTTTAGTGAGTTCAACAGAATCATATGCAGTGGTTTTAGTGAGTTCAATAGAAGCAGAGCTAATGGTTTTAGTGAGTTCAACAGAAGCAGCTGCAGTGGTTCTAGTGAGTTCAACAGAAGCAGATGCAGCGGTTTAGTGAGTTCAACAGAAGCAGATGCAGTGGTTTTAGTGAGGCAAACAGAAGCAGATACAGTGGTGTTAGTGAGTTCAACAGAAGCAGAGGTATTGGTTTTAGTGAGTTCAACAGAAGCAGAGGTAATGGTTTTAGTGAGTTCAACAGAAACAGATGTAGTGGTTTTAGTGAGTTCAACAGAAGCAGATGGAGTGGTTTTAGTGAGTTCAACAGAAGCAGAGCTAATGGTTTTAGTGAGTTCAACAGAAGCAGCTGCAGTGGTTCTAGTGAGTTCAACAGAAGCAGATGCAGCGGTTTAGTGAGTTCAACAGAAGCAGTGGTAATGGTTTTAGTGAGTTCAACAGAAGCAGGTGCAGTGGTTTTAGTGAGTTCAACAGAAGCAGAGGTAATGGTTTTAGTGAGTTCAACAGA
The DNA here is from genome assembly GCF_040938575.1 of Ambystoma mexicanum. Taxonomy (NCBI): domain Eukaryota; kingdom Metazoa; phylum Chordata; class Amphibia; order Caudata; family Ambystomatidae; genus Ambystoma; species Ambystoma mexicanum. Next base: position 6,323,943 of record NC_090931.1, on the reverse strand, counting down.
AGCAGATGCAGTGGTTTTAGTGAGGCAAACAGAAGCAGATACAGTGGTGTTAGTGAGTTCAACAGAAGCAGAGGTATTGGTTTTAGTGAGTTCACCAGCAGCAGATGCAGTGGTTTTAGTGAGTTCAACAGAAGCAGATGCAGTGGTTTTAGCGGGTTCAACAGAGGCAGATGCAGTGGTTTTAGTGAGTTCAACAGAAGCAGATGCAGTGGTTTTAGTGAGTTCAACAGAAGCAGATGCAGTGGTTTTAGCGGGTTCAACAGAAGCAGATGCAGTGGTTTTAGCGAGTTCAACAGAAGCAGATGCAGTGGTGTCAGTGAGTTCAACAGAAGCAGATGCAGTGATTTTAGTGAGTTCAACAGATGCAGTGGTTTTAGTGAGTTCAACGGAAGCAGTGGTAATGGTTTTAGTGCGTTCAACAGAAGCAGATGCAGTGGTTTTAGTGAGTTCAACAGAAGGAGAGCCAATGGCTTTAGTGAGTTCAACAGAAGCAGATGCAGTGGTTCTAGTGAGTTCATCAGAAGTAGATGCAGTGGTTTTAGTGAGTTCAACAGAAGCAGTGGTAATGGTTTTAGTGAGTTCAAAGAAGCAGATGCAGTGGTTTTAGTGATTTCAACAGAAGCAGAGTTAATGGTTTTAGTGAGTTCGACAGAAGCAGATGCAGTGGTTTTAGTGAGTTCAACAGAAGCAGCTGCAGTGGTTCTAGTGAGTTCAACAGAAGCCGATGCAGTGGTTTTAGTGAGTTCAACAGAAGCAGAGGTAATGGTTTTAGTGAGTTCAACAGAAGCAGAGGTAATGGTTTTAGTGAGTTCAACAGAAGCAGATGTAGTGGTTTTAGTGAGTTCAACAGAAGCAGATGGAGTGGTTTTAGTGAGTTCAACAGAATCATATGCAGTGGTTTTAGTGAGTTCAACAGAAGCAGAGCTAATGGTTTTAGTGAGTTCAACAGAAGCAGCTGCAGTGGTTCTAGTCAGTTCAACAGAAGCAGATGCAGCGGTTTAGTGAGTTCAACAGAAGCAGTGGTAATGGTTTTAGTGAGTTCAACAGAAGCAGGTGCAGTGGTTTTAGTGAGTTCAACAGAAGCAGAGGTAATGGTTTTAGTGAGTTCAACAGAAGCAGATGCAGTGGTTTTAGTGAGGCAAACAGAAGCAGATACAGTGGTGTTAGTGAGTTCAACAGAAGCAGAGGTATTGGTTTTAGTGAGTTCACCAGAAGCAGATGCAGTGGTTTTAGTGAGTTCAACAGAAGCAGATGCAGTGGTTTTAGCGGGTTCAACAGAGGCAGATGCAGTGGTTTTAGTGAGTTCAACAGAAGCAGATGCAGTGGTTTTAGTGAGTTCAACAGAAGCAGATGCAGTGGTTTTAGCGGGTTCAACAGAAGCAGATGCAGTGGTTTTAGCGAGTTCAACAGAAGCAGATGCAGTGGTGTCAGTGAGTTCAACAGAAGCAGATGCAGTGATTTTAGTGAGTTCAACAGATGCAGTGGTTTTAGTGAGTTCAACGGAAGCAGTGGTAATGGTTTTAGTGCGTTCAACAGAAGCAGATGCAGTGGTTTTAGTGAGTTCAACAGAAGGAGAGCTAATGGCTTTAGTGAGTTCAACAGAAGCAGATGCAGTGGTTTTAGTGAGTTCAAAGAAGCAGATGCAGTGGTTTTAGTGATTTCAACAGAAGCAGAGTTAATGGTTTTAGTGAGTTCGACAGAAGCAGATGCAGTGGTTTTAGTGAGTTCAACAGAAGCAGCTGCAGTGGTTCTAGTGAGTTCAACAGAAGCCGATGCAGTGGTTTTAGTGAGTTCAACAGAAGCAGAGGTAATGGTTTTAGTGAGTTCAACAGAAGCAGAGGTAATGGTTTTAGTGAGTTCAACAGAAGCAGATGTAGTGGTTTTAGTGAGTTCAACAGAAGCAGATGGAGTGGTTTTAGTGAGTTCAACAGAATCATATGCAGTGGTTTTAGTGAGTTCAACAGAAGCAGAGCTAATGGTTTTAGTGAGTTCAACAGAAGCAGCTGCAGTGGTTCTAGTGAGTTCAACAGAAGCAGATGCAGCGGTTTAGTGAGTTCAACAGAAGCAGATGCAGTGGTTTTAGTGAGGCGAACAGAAGCAGATACAGTGGTGTTAGTGAGTTCAACAGAAGCAGAGGTATTGGTTTTAGTGAGTTCAACAGAAGCAGAGGTAATGGTTTTAGTGAGTTCAACAGAAACAGATGTAGTGGTTTTAGTGAGTTCAACAGAAGCAGATGGAGTGGTTTTAGTGAGTTCAACAGAATCATATGCAGTGGTTTTAGTGAGTTCAACAGAAGCAGAGCTAATGGTTTTAGTGAGTTCAACAGAAGCAGCTGCAGTGGTTCTAGTGAGTTCAACAGAAGCAGATGCAGCGGTTTAGTGAGTTCAACAGAAGCAGTGGTAATGGTTTTAGTGAGTTCAACAGAAGCAGGTGCAGTGGTTTTAGTGAGTTCAACAGAAGCAGAGGTAATGGTTTTAGTGAGTTCAACAGAAGCAGATGCAGTGGTTTTAGTGAGGCAAACAGAAGCAGATACAGTGGTGTTAGTGAGTTCAACAGAAGCAGAGGTATTGGTTTTAGTGAGTTCACCAGAAGCAGATGCAGTGGTTTTAGTGAGTTCAACAGAAGCAGATGCAGTGATTTTAGCGGGTTCAACAGAGGCAGATGCAGTGGTTTTAGTGAGTTCAACAGAAGCAGATGCAATGGTTTTAGTGAGTTCAACAGAAGCAGATACAGTGGTTTTAGTGAGTTCAACAGAAGCAGATGCAGTGGTTTTAGCAGGTTCAACAGAAGCAGATGCAGTGGTTTTAGCGAGTTCAACAGAAGCAGATGCAGTGGTGTTAGTGAGTTCAACAGAAGCAGATGCAGTGATTTTAGTGAGTTCAACAGATGCAGTGGTTTTAGTGAGTTCAACGGAAGCAGTGGTAATGGTTTTAGTGCGTTCAACAGAAGCAGATGCAGTGGGTTTAGTGAGTTCAACAGAAGCAGAGCTAATGGCTTTAGTGAGTTCAACAGAAGCAGATGCAGTGGTTCTAGTGAGTTCAACAGAAGCAGATGCAGTGATTTTAGTGAGTTCAACAGAAGCAGTGGTAATGGTTTTAGTGAGTTCAAAGAAGCAGATGCAGTGGTTTTAGTGAGTTCAACAGAAGCAGAGTTAATGGTTTTAGTGAGATCGACAGAAGCAGATGCAGTGGTTTTAGTGAGTTCAACAGAAGCAGCTGCAGTGGTTCTAGTGAGTTCAACAGAAGCAGATGCAGTGGTTTCAGTGAGTTCAACAGAAGCAGAGGTAATGGTTTTAGTGAGTTCAACAGAAGCAGAGGTAATGGTTTTAGTGAGTTCAACAGAAGCAGATGTAGTGGTTTTAGTGAGTTCAACAGAAGCAGAAGGAGTGGTTTTAGTGAGTTCAACAGAATCATATGCAGTGGTTTTAGTGAGTTCAACAGAAGCAGAGCTAATGGTTTTAGTGAGTTCAACAGAAGCAGCTTCAGTGGTTCTAGTGAGTTCAACAGAAGCAGATGCAGCGGTTTTAGTGAGTTTAACAGAAGCAGTGGTAATGGTTTTAGTGAGTTCAACAGAAGCAGGTGCAGTGGTTTTAGTGAGTTCAACAGAAGCAGAGGTAATGGTTTTAGTGAGTTCAACAGAAGCAGATGCAGTGGTTTTAGTGAGGCGAACAGAAGCAGATAAGTGGTGTTAGTGAGTTCAACAGAAGCAGAGGTATTGGTTTTAGTGAGTTCAACAGAAGCAGATGCAGTGGTTTTAGTGAGTTCAACAGAAGCAGATGCAGTGGTGTTAGTGGGTTCAACAGAAGCAGCGGTATTAGTCTTAGTGAGTTCAACAGAAGCAGATGCAGTGGTTTTAGTGAGTTCAACAGAAGCAGATGCAGTTTTTTTAGTGAGTTCAACAGAAGCAGATGCAGTGGTTTTAGTGAGTTCAACAGAAGCAGAGTTAATGGTTTTAGTGAGTTCAACAGAAGCAGATGCAGTGGTGTTAGTGAGTTCAACAGAAGCAGAGGTATTAGTTTTAGTGAGTTCAACAGAAGCAGATGCAGTGGTTTTAGTGAGTTCAACAGAAGCAGATGCAGTGGTTTTAGAGAGTTCAACAGAAGCACATCCAGTGGTTTTAGTGAGTTCAACAGAAGCAGATGCAGTGGTTTTAGTGAGTTCAACAGAAGCAGAGGTATTGGTTTTAGTGAGTTCAACAGCAGCAGATGCAGTGCTTTTAGTGAGTTCAACAGAAGCGGATGCAGTGGTTTTAGTGAGTTCAACAGAAGCAGATGCAGTGGTTTTAGTGAGTTCAACAGAAGCAGATGCAGTGGTTTTAGTGAGTTCAACAAAAGCAGATGCAGTGGTGTTAGTGAGTTCAACAGAAGCAGATGCAGTGCTTTTAGTGAGTTCAACAGAAGCAGATGCAGTGGTTTTTGTGAGTTCAACAGAAGCAGATGCAGTGGTTTTAGTGAGTTCAACAAAAGCAGATGCAGTGGTGTTAGTGAGTTCAACAGAAGCAGAGGTATTAGTTTTAGTGAGTTCAACAGAAGCAGATGCAGGCAGTGGTTTTAGTGAGTTCAACAGAAGCAGATGCAGTGGTTTTAGAGAGTTCAACAGAAGCAGATCCAATGGTTTTAGTGAGTTCAACAGAAGCAGATGCAGTGGTTTTAGTGAGTTCAACAGCAGCAGATGCAGTGCTTTTAGTGAGTTCAACAGAAGCAGATGCAGTGGTTTTAGTGAGTTCAACAGAAGCAGATGCAGTGGTTTTAGTTAGTTCAACAGAAGCAGATGCAGTGGTGTTAGTGAGTTCAACAGAAGTAGATGCAGTGGTTTTAGTGAGTTCAACAGAAGCAGAGGTATTGGTTTTAGTGAGTTCAACAGCAGCAGATGCAGTGCTTTTAGTGAGTTCAACAGAAGCAGATGCAGTGGTTTTAGTGAGTTCAACAGAAGCAGATGCAGTGGTTTTAGTGAGTTCAACAGAAGCAGATGCTGTGGTGTTAGTGAGTTCAACAGAAGCAGAGGTATTAGTTTTAGTGAGTTCAACAGAAGCAGATGCAGTGGTTTTAGTGAGTTCAACAGAAGCAGATGCAGTGGTTTTAGAGAGTTCAACAGAAGCAGATGCAGTGGTTTTAGTGAGTTCAACAGAAACAGATGCAGTGGTTTTAGTGAGTTCAACAGAAGCAGATGCAGGGGTTTCAGTGAGTTCAACAGAAACAGATGCAGTGGTTTTAGTGAGTTCAACAGAAGCAGATGCAGTGGTTTTAGTGAGTTCAACAGAAGCAGATGCAGTGGTTTTAGTGAGTTCAACAGAAGCAGATGCAGTGGTGTTAGTGAGTTCAACAGAAGCAGAGGTATTCGTTTTAGTGAGTTCAACAGAAGCAGATGCAGTGGTTTTAGTGAGTTCAACAGAAGCAGATGCAGTGGTTTTAGAGAGTTCAACAGAAGCAGATCCAGTGGTTTTAGTGAGTTCAACAGAAGCAGATGCAGTGGTTTTAGTGAGTTCAACAGATGCAGAGGTATTGGTTTTAGTGAGTTCAACAGCAGCAGATGCAGTGCTTTTATTGAGTTCAACAGAAGCAGATGCAGTGGTTTTAGTGAGTTCAACAGAAGCAGATGCAGTGGTTTTAGTGAGTTCAACAGAAGCAGAGGTATTGGTTTTAGTGAGTTCAACAGCAGCAGATGCAGTGCTTTTAGTGAGTTCAACAGAAGCAGATGCAGTGGTTTTAGTGAGTTCTACAGAAGCAGATGCAGTGGTTTTAGTGAGTTCAACAGAAGCAGATCCAGTGGTTTTAGTGAGTTCAACAGAAGCAGATGCCGTGGTTTTAGTGAGTTCAATAGAACAGGGGCATAGCCAGGATTGTCTAACAGTGGGGCCTGAAGCTAATGTAGTTGGGTCCACCACAGTCACATTAACATCTGTCAATGCCCACACAGTGCTGCTGAGTGGGCATTTACAAATTGTGGGTGGGCCTTGCCCACTCAGGCCCTACCCTGTCTACGCCTCTGCAACAGAAGTAGATGCAGTGGTTTTAGCGAGTTCAACAGAAGCAGATGCAGTGGTTTTAGTGAGTTCAAAAGAGGCAGATGCAGTAATTTTAGTGAGTTCAACAGATGCAGTGATTTTAGTGAGGTCAACAGAAGTAGATGCAGTGGTTTTAGTGAGTTCAACAGAAGCAGAGGTAATGGTTTTAGTGAGTTCAACAGAAGCAGAGGTAATGGTTTTAGTGAGTTCAACAGAAGCAGATGTAGTGGTTTTAGTGAGTTCAACAGAAGCAGATGTAGTGGGTTTAGTGAGTTCAACAGAATCATATGCAGTGGTTTTAGTGAGTTCAACAGAAGCAGAGCTAATGGTTTTAGTGAGTTTAACAAAAGCAGCTGCAGTGGTTCTAGTGAGTTCAACAGAAGCAGATGCAGCAGTTTTAGTGAGTTCAACAGAAGCAGTGGTAATGGTTTTAGTGAGTTCAACAGAAGCAGATGCAGTGGTTTTAGTGAGTTCAACAGAAGCAGAGGTAATGGTTTTAGTGAGTTCAACAGAAGCAGATGCAGTGGTTTTAGTGAGGCGAACAGAAGCAGATGCAGTGGTGTTAGTGAGTTCAACAGAAGCAGAGGTATTGGTTTTAGTGAGTTCAACAGAAGCAGATGCAGTGGTTTTAATGAGTTCAACAGAAGCAGATGCAGTGGTTTTAGCGGGTTCAACAGAAGCAGATGCAGTGGTTTTAGTGAGTTCAACAGAAGCAGATGCAGTGGTTTTAGTGAGTTCAACAGAAGCAGATGTAGTGGTTTTAGTGAGTTCAACAGAAGCAGATGCAGTGGTTTTAGCGGGTTCAACAGAAGCAGATGCAGTGATTTTAGTGAGTTCAACAGATGCAGTGGTTTTAGTGAGTTCAACAGAAGCAGAGCTAATGGTTTTAGTGAGTTCAACAGAAGTAGCTTCAGTGGTTCTAGTGAGTTCAACAGAAGCAGATGCAGTGGTTTTAGTGAGGCGAACAGAAGCAGATAAGTGGTGTTAGTGAGTTCAACAGAAGCAGAGGTATTGGTTTTAGTGAGTTCAACAGAAGCAGATGCAGTGGTTTTAGTGAGTTCAACAGAAGCAGATGCAGTGGTGTAAGTGGGTTCAACAGAAGCAGCGGTATTAGTCTTAGTGAGTTCAACAGAAGCAGATGCAGTGGTTTTAGTGAGTTCAACAGAAGCAGATGCAGTTTTTTTAGTGAGTTCAACAGAAGCAGATGCAGTGGTTTTAGTGAGTTCAACAGAAGCAGAGTTAATGGTTTTAGTGAGTTCAACAGAAGCAGATGCAGTGGTGTTAGTGAGTTCAACAGAAGCAGAGGTATTAGTTTTAGTGAGTTCAACAGAAGCAGATGCAGTGGTTTTAGTGAGTTCAACAGAAGCAGATGCAGTGGTTTTAGAGAGTTCAACAGAAGCAGATCCAGTGGTTTTAGTGAGTTCAACAGAAGCAGATGCAGTGGTTTTAGTGAGTTCAACAGAAGCAGAGGTATTGGTTTTAGTGAGTTCAACAGCAGCAGATGCAGTGCTTTTAGTGAGTTCAACAGAAGCGGATGCAGTGGTTTTAGTGAGTTCAACAGAAGCAGATGCAGTGGTTTTAGTGAGTTCAACAGAAGCAGATGCAGTGGTTTTAGTGAGTTCAACAAAAGCAGATGCAGTGGTGTTAGTGAGTTCAACAGAAGCAGATGCAGTGCTTTTAGTGAGTTCAACAGAAGCAGATGCAGTGGTTTTTGTGAGTTCAACAGAAGCAGATGCAGTGGTTTTAGTGAGTTCAACAAAAGCAGATGCAGTGGTTTTTGTGAGTTCAACAGAAGCAGATGCAGTGGTTTTAGTGAGTTCAACAGAAGCAGATGCAGGCAGTGGTTTTAGTGAGTTCAACAGAAGCAGATGCAGTGGTTTTAGAGAGTTCAACAGAAGCAGATCCAATGGTTTTAGTGAGTTCAACAGAAGCAGATGCAGTGGTTTTAGTGAGTTCAACAGCAGCAGATGCAGTGCTTTTAGTGAGTTCAACAGAAGCAGATGCAGTGGTTTTAGTGAGTTCAACAGAAGCAGATGCAGTGGTTTTAGTTAGTTCAACAGAAGCAGATGCAGTGGTGTTAGTGAGTTCAACAGAAGTAGATGCAGTGGTTTTAGTGAGTTCAACAGAAGCAGAGGTATTGGTTTTAGTGAGTTCAACAGCAGCAGATGCAGTGCTTTTAGTGATTTCAACAGAAGCAGATGCAGTGGTTTTAGTGAGTTCAACAGAAGCAGATGCAGTGGTTTTAGTGAGTTCAACAGAAGCAGATGCTGTGGTGTTAGTGAGTTCAACAGAAGCAGAGGTATTAGTTTTAGTGAGTTCAACAGAAGCAGATGCAGTGGTTTTAGTGAGTTCAACAGAAGCAGATGCAGTGGTTTTAGTGAGTTCAACAGAAGCAGATGCAGGGGTTTCAGTGAGTTCAACAGAAACAGATGCAGTGGTTTTAGTGAGTTCAACAGAAGCAGATGCAGTGGTTTTAGTGAGTTCAACAGAAGCAGAGTTAATGGTTTTAGTGAGTTCAACAGAAGCAGATGCAGTGGTTTTAGTGAGTTCAACAGAAGCAGATGCAGTGGTGTTAGTGAGTTCAACAGAAGCAGAGGTATTCGTTTTAGTGAGTTCAACAGAAGCAGATGCAGTGGTTTTAGTGAGTTCAACAGAAGCAGATGCAGTGGTTTTAGAGAGTTCAACAGAAGCAGATCCAGTGGTTTTAGTGAGTTCAACAGAAGCAGATGCAGTGGTTTTAGTGAGTTCAACAGATGCAGAGGTATTGGTTTTAGTGAGTTCAACAGCAGCAGATGCAGTGCTTTTATTGAGTTCAACAGAAGCAGATGCAGTGGTTTTAGTGAGTTCAACAGAAGCAGATGCAGTGGTTTTAGTGAGTTCAACAGAAGCAGAGGTATTGGTTTTAGTGAGTTCAACAGCAGCAGATGCAGTGCTTTTAGTGAGTTCAACAGAAGCAGATGCAGTGGTTTTAGTGAGTTCTACAGAAGCAGATGCAGTGGTTTTAGTGAGTTCAACAGAAGCAGATCCAGTGGTTTTAGTGAGTTCAACAGAAGCAGATGCCGTGGTTTTAGTGAGTTCAATAGAACAGGGGCATAGCCAGGATTGTCTAACAGTGGGGCCTGAAGCTAATGTAGTTGGGTCCACCACAGTCACATTAACATCTGTCAATGCCCACACAGTGCTGCTGAGTGGGCATTTACAAATTGTGGGTGGGCCTTGCCCACTCAGGCCCTACCCTGTCTACGCCTCTGCAACAGAAGTAGATGCAGTGGTTTTAGCGAGTTCAACAGAAGCAGATGCAGTGGTTTTAGTGAGTTCAAAAGAGGCAGATGCAGTAATTTTAGTGAGTTCAACAGATGCAGTGATTTTAGTGAGGTCAACAGAAGTAGATGCAGTGGTTTTAGTGAGTTCAACAGAAGCAGAGGTAATGGTTTTAGTGAGTTCAACAGAAGCAGAGGTAATGGTTTTAGTGAGTTCAACAGAAGCAGATGTAGTGGTTTTAGTGAGTTCAACAGAAGCAGATGTAGTGGGTTTAGTGAGTTCAACAGAATCATATGCAGTGGTTTTAGTGAGTTCAACAGAAGCAGAGCTAATGGTTTTAGTGAGTTTAACAAAAGCAGCTGCAGTGGTTCTAGTGAGTTCAACAGAAGCAGATGCAGCAGTTTTAGTGAGTTCAACAGAAGCAGTGGTAATGGTTTTAGTGAGTTCAACAGAAGCAGATGCAGTGGTTTTAGTGAGTTCAACAGAAGCAGAGGTAATGGTTTTAGTGAGTTCAACAGAAGCAGATGCAGTGGTTTTAGTGAGGCGAACAGAAGCAGATGCAGTGGTGTTAGTGAGTTCAACAGAAGCAGAGGTATTGGTTTTAGTGAGTTCAACAGAAGCAGATGCAGTGGTTTTAATGAGTTCAACAGAAGCAGATGCAGTGGTTTTAGCGGGTTCAACAGAAGCAGATGCAGTGGTTTTAGTGAGTTCAACAGAAGCAGATGCAGTGGTTTTAGTGAGTTCAACAGAAGCAGATGTAGTGGTTTTAGTGAGTTCAACAGAAGCAGATGCAGTGGTTTTAGCGGGTTCAACAGAAGCAGATGCAGTGATTTTAGTGAGTTCAACAGATGCAGTGGTTTTAGTGAGTTCAACGGAAGCAGTGGTAATGGTTTTAGTGCGTTCAACAGAAGCAGATGCAGTGGTTTTAGTGAGTTCAACAGAAGCAGAGCTAATGGCTTTAGTGAGTTCAACAGAAGCAGATGCAGTGGTTCTAGTGAGTTCAACAGAAGCAGATTCAGTGGTTTTAGTGAGTTCAACAGAAGCAGTGGTAATGGTTTTCGTGAGTTCAAAGAAGCAGATGCAGTGGTTTTAGTGAGTTCAACAGAAGCAGAGTTAATGGTTTTAGTGAGTTCAACAGAAGCAGATGCAGTGGTTTTAATGAGTTCAACAGAAGCAGATGCAGTGGTGTTAGTGAGTTCAACAGAATCAGAGGTATTAGTTTTAGTGAGTTCAACAGAAGCAGATGCAGTGATTTTAGTGAGGTCAACAGAAGTAGATGCAGTGGTTTTAGTGAGTTCAACAGAAGCAGAGGTAATGGTTTTAATGAGTTCAACAGAAGCAGATGCAGTGGTTTTAGTGAGTTCAACAGAAGCAGAGGTAATGGTTTTAGTGAGTTCAACAGAAGCAGATGTAGTGGTTTTAGTGAGTTCAACAGAAGCAGATGGAGTGGTTTTAGTGAGTTCAACAGAATCATATGCAGCGGTTTTAGTGAGTTCAACAGAAGCAGATGCAGTGGTTTTAGTGAGTTCAACAGAAGCAGGTGCAGTGGTTTTAGTGAGTTCAACAGAAGCAGATGCAGTGGTTTTAGTGAGTTCAACAGAAGCAGAGTTAATGGTTTTAGTGAGTTCAACAGAAGCAGATGCAGTGGTGTTAGTGAGTTCAACAGAAGCAGAGGTATTAGTTTTAGTGAGTTCAACAGAAGCAGATGCAGTGGTTTTAGTGAGTTCAACAGAAGCAGATGCAGTGGTTTTAGAGAGTTCAACAGAAGCAGATCCAGTGGTTTTAGTGAGTTCAACAGAAGCAGATGCAGTGGTTTTAGTGAGTTCAACAGAAGCAGAGGTATTGGTTTTAGTGAGTTCAACAGCAGCAGATGCAGTGCTTTTAGTGAGTTCAACAGAAGCGGATGCAGTGGTTTTAGTGAGTTCAACAGAAGCAGATGCAGTGGTTTTAGTGAGTTCAACAGAAGCAGATGCAGTGGTTTTAGTGAGTTCAACAAAAGCAGATGCAGTGGTGTTAGTGAGTTCAACAGAAGCAGATGCAGTGGTTTTTGTGAGTTCAACAGAAGCAGATGCAGTGGTTTTAGTGAGTTCAACAAAAGCAGATGCAGTGGTGTTAGTGAGTTCAACAGAAGCAGAGGTATTAGTTTTAGTGAGTTCAACAGAAGCAGATGCAGGCAGTGGTTTTAGTGAGTTCAACAGAAGCAGATGCAGTGGTTTTAGAGAGTTCAACAGAAGCAGATCCAGTGGTTTTAGTGAGTTCAACAGAAGCAGATGCAGTGGTTTTAGTGAGTTCAACAGCAGCAGATGCAGTGTTTTTAGTGAGTTCAACAGAAGCAGATGCAGTGGTTTTAGTGAGTTCAACAGAAGCAGATGCAGTGGTTTTAGTTAGTTCAACAGAAGCAGATGCAGTGGTGTTAGTGAGTTCAACAGAAGTAGATGCAGTGGTTTTAGTGAGTTCAACAGAAGCAGAGGTATTGGTTTTAGTGAGTTCAACAGCAGCAGATGCAGTGCTTTTAGTGAGTTCAACAGAAGCAGATGCAGTGGTTTTAGTGAGTTCAACAGAAGCAGATGCAGTGGTTTTAGTGAGTTCAACAGAAGCAGATGCTGTGGTGTTAGTGAGTTCAACAGAAGCAGAGGTATTAGTTTTAGTGAGTTCAACAGAAGCAGATGCAGTGGTTTTAGTTAGTTCAACAGAAGCAGATGCAGTGGTTTTAGAGAGTTCAACAGAAGCAGATGCAGTGGTTTTAGTGAGTTCAACAGAAGCAGATGCAGTGGTTTTTGTGAGTTCAACAGAAACAGATGCAGTGGTTTTAGTGAGTTCAACAGAAGCAGATGCAGGGGTTTCAGTGAGTTCAACAGAAACAGATGCAGTGGTTTTAGTGAGTTCAACAGAAGCAGATGCAGTGGTTTTAGTGAGTTCAACAGAAGCAGAGTTAATGGTTTTAGTGAGTTCAACAGAAGCAGATGCAGTGGTTTTAGTGAGTTCAACAGAAGCAGATGCAGTGGTGTTAGTGAGTTCAACAGAAGCAGAGGTATTCGTTTTAGTGAGTTCAACAGAAGCAGATGCAGTGGTTTTAGTGAGTTCAACAGAAGCAGATGCAGTGGTTTTAGAGAGTTCAACAGAAGCAGATCCAGTGGTTTTAGTGAGTTCAACAGAAGCAGATGCAGTGGTTTTAGTGAGTTCAACAGATGCAGAGGTATTGGTTTTAGTGAGTTCAACAGCAGCAGATGCAGTGCTTTTAGTGAGTTCAACAGAAGCAGATGCAGTGGTTTTAGTGAGTTCAACAGAAGCAGATGCAGTGGTTTTAGTGAGTTCAACAGAAGCAGAGGTATTGGTTTTAGTGAGTTCAACAGCAGCAGATGCAGTGCTTTTAGTGAGTTCAACAGAAGCAGATGCAGTGGTTTTAGTGAGTTCTACAGAAGCAGATGCAGTGGTTTTAGTGAGTTCAAAAGAAGCAGATCCAGTGGTTTTAGTGAGTTCAACAGAAGCAGATGCCGTGGTTTTAGTGAGTTCAATAGAACAGGGGCATAGCCAGGATTGTCTAACAGTGGGGCCTGAAGCTAATGTAGTTGGGTCCACCACAGTCACATTAACATCTGTCAATGCCCACACAGTGCTGCTGAGTGGGCATTTACAAATTGTGGGTGGGCCTTGCCCACTCAGGCCCTAACCTGTCTACGCCTCTGCAACAGAAGTAGATGCAGTGGTTTTAGCGAGTTCAACAGAAGCAGATGCAGTGGTTTTAGTGAGTTCAAAAGAGGCAGATGCAGTAATTTTAGTGAGTTCAACAGATGCAGTGATTTTAGTGAGGTCAACAGAAGTAGATGCAGTGGTTTTAGTGAGTTCAACAGAAGCAGAGGTAATGGTTTTAGTGAGTTCAACAGAAGCAGAGGTAATGGTTTTAGTGAGTTCAACAGAAGCAGATGTAGTGGTTTTAGTGAGTTCAACAGAAGCAGATGTAGTGGGTTTAGTGAGTTCAACAGAATCATATGCAGTGGTTTTAGTTAGTTCAACAGAAGCAGAGCTAATGGTTTTAGTGAGTTTAACAAAAGCAGCTGCAGTGGTTCTAGTGAGTTCAACAGAAGCAGATGCAGCAGTTTTAGTGAGTTCAACAGAAGCAGTGGTAATGGTTTTAGTGAGTTCAACAGAAGCAGATGCAGTGGTTTTAGTGAGTTCAACAGAAGCAGAGGTAATGGTTTTAGTGAGTTCAACAGAAGCAGATGCAGTGGTTTTAGTGAGGCGAACAGAAGCAGATGCAGTGGTGTTAGTGAGTTCAACAGAAGCAGAGGTATTGGTTTTAGTGAGTTCAACAGAAGCAGATGCAGTGGTTTTAATGAGTTCAACAGAAGCAGATGCAGTGGTTTTAGCGGGTTCAACAGAAGCAGATGCAGTGGTTTTAGTGAGTTCAACAGAAGCAGATGCAGTGGTTTTAGTGAGTTCAACAGAAGCAGATGTAGTGGTTTTAGTGAGTTCAACAGAAGCAGATGCAGTGGTTTTAGCGGGTTCAACAGAAGCAGATGCAGTGATTTTAGTGAGTTCAACAGATGCAGTGGTTTTAGTGAGTTCAACGGAAGCAGTGGTAATGGTTTTAGTGCGTTCAACAGAAGCAGATGCAGTGGTTTTAGTGAGTTCAACAGAAGCAGAGCTAATGGCTTTAGTGAGTTCAACAGAAGCAGATGCAGTGGTTCTAGTGAGTTCAACAGAAGCAGATTCAGTGGTTTTAGTGAGTTCAACAGAAGCAGTGGTAATGGTTTTCGTGAGTTCAAAGAAGCAGATGCAGTGGTTTTAGTGAGTTCAACAGAAGCAGAGTTAATGGTTTTAGTGAGTTCAACAGAAGCAGATGCAGTGGTTTTAATGAGTTCAACAGAAGCAGATGCAGTGGTGTTAGTGAGTTCAACAGAATCAGAGGTATTAGTTTTAGTGAGTTCAACAGAAGCAGATGCAGTGATTTTAGTGAGGTCAACAGAAGTAGATGCAGTGGTTTTAGTGAGTTCAACAGAAGCAGAGGTAATGGTTTTGATGAGTTCAACAGAAGCAGATGCAGTGGTTTTAGTGAGTTCAACAGAAGCAGAGGTAATGGTTTTAGTGAGTTCAACAGAAGCAGATGTAGTGGTTTTAGTGAGTTCAACAGAAGCAGATGGAGTGGTTTTAGTGAGTTCAACAGAATCATATGCAGCGGTTTTAGTGAGTTCAACAAAAGCAGTGGTAATGGTTTTAGTGAGTTCAACAGAAGCAGGTGCAGTGGTTTTAGTGAGTTCAACAGAAGCAGAGGTTATGGTTTTAGTGAGTTCAACAGAAGCAGATGCAGTGGTTGTAGTGAGTTCAACAGAAGCAGATGCAGCGGTTTTAGTGAGTTCAACAGAAGCAGTGGTAATGTTTTAGTGAGTTCAACAGAAACAGGTGCAGTGGTTTTAGTGAGTTCAACAGAAGCAGAGTTAATGGTTTTAGTGAGTTCAACAGAAGCAGATGCAGTGGTTTTAGTGAGGTGAACAGAAGCAGATGCAGTGCTGTTAGTGAGTTCAACAGAAGCAGAGGTATTAGTTTTAGTGAGTTCAACAGAAGCGATGCAGTGGTTTTAGTGAGTTCAACAGAAGCAGATGCAGTGGTTTTAGCGGGTTCAACAGAAGCAGATGCAGTGGTTTTAGTGAGTTCAACAGAAGCAGATGCAGTGGTTTTAGTGAGTTCAACAGAAGCAGATGCAGTGGTTTTAGCGGGTTCAACAGAAGCAGATGCAGTGGTTTTAGCGAGTTCAACAGAAGCAGATGCAGTGGTGTCAGTGAGTTCAACAGAAGCAGATGCAGTGATTTTAGTGAGTTCAACAGATGTAGTGGTTTTAGTGAGTTCAACGGAAGCAGTGGTAATGGTTTTAGTGCGTTCAACAGAAGCAGATGCAGTGGTTTTAGTGAGTTCAACAGAAGCAGAGCTAATGGCTTTAGTGAGTTCAACAGAAGCAGATGCAGTGGTTCTAGTGAGTTCAACAGAAGCAGATGCAGTGGTTTTAGTGAGTTCAACAGAAGCAGTGGTAATGGTTTTAGTGAGTTCAAAGAAGCAGATGCAGTGGTTTTAGTGAGTTCAACAGAAGCAGAGTTAATGGTTTTAGTGAGTTCAACAGAAGCAGATGCAGTGGTTTTAGTGAGTTCAACAGAAGCAGCTGCAGTGGTTCTAGTGAGTTCAACAGAAGCAGATGCAGTGGTTTTAGTGAGTTCAACAGAAGCAGAGGTAATGGTTTTAGTGAGTTCAACAGAATCAGAGGTAATGGTTTTAGTGAGTTCAACAGAAGCAGAGGTAATGGTTTTAGTGAGTTCAACAGAAGCAGATGTAGTGGTTTTAGTGAGTTCAACAGAAGCAGATGGAGTGGTTTTAGTGAGTTCAACATAATCATATGCAGTGGTTTTAGTGAGTTCAACAGAAGCAGAGCTAATGGTTTTAGTGAGTTCAACAGAAGCAGCTGCAGTGGTTCTAGTGAGTTCAACAGAAGCAGATGCAGCAGTTTAGTGAGTTCAACAGAAGCAGATGCAGTGGTTTTAGTGAGGCGAACAGAAGCAGATACAGTGGTGTTAGTGAGTTCAACAGAAGCAGAGGTATTGGTTTTAGTGAGTTCAACAGAAGCAGAGGTAATGGTTTTAGTGAGTTCAACAGAAGCAGATGTAGTGGTTTTAGTGAGTTCAACAGAAGCAGATGCAGTGGTTTTAATGAGGCGAACAGAAGCAGATACAGTGGTGTTAGTGAGTTCAACAGAAGCAGAGGTATTGGTTTTAGTGAGTTCAACATAAGCAGAGGTAATGGTTTTAGTGAGTTCAACAGAAGCAGATGTAATGGTTTTAGTGAGTTCAACAGAAGCAGATGTAGTGGTTTTAGTGAGTTCAACAGAAGCAGCTGCAGTGGTTCTAGTGAGTTCAACAGAAGCAGATGCAGAAGTTTTAGTGAGTTCAACAGAAGCAGTGGTAATGGTTTTAGTGAGTTCAACAGAAGCAGGTGCAGTGGATTTAGTGAGTTCAACAGAAGCAGAGGTAATCGTTTTAGTGAGTTCAACAGAAGCAGATGCAGTGGTTTTAGTGAGGCGAACAGAAGCAGATGCAGTGGTGTTAGTGAGTTCAACAGAAGCAGAGATATTGGTTTTAGTGAGTTCAACAGAAGCAGATACAGTGGTTTTAGTGATTTCAACAGAAGCAGATGCAGTGGTTTTAGCGGGTTCAACAGAATCAGATGCAGTGGTTTTAGTGAGTTCAACAGAAGCAGATGCAGTGGTTTTAGTGAGTTCAACAGAAGCAGATGCAGTGGTTTTAGTGAGTTCAACAGAAGCAGATGCAGTGGTTTTAGATGGTTCAACAGAAGCAGATGCAGTGGTTTTAGCGAGTTCAACAGAAGCAGATGCAGTGGTGTCAGTGAGTTCAACAGAAGCAGATGCAGTGATTTTAGTGAGTTCAACAGATGCAGTGGTTTTAGTGAGTTCAACGGAAGCAGTGGTAATGGTTTTAGTGCGTTCAACAGAAGCAGATGCAGTGGTTTTAGTGAGTTCAACAGAAGGAAAGCTAATGGCTTTAGTGAGTTCAACAGAAGCAGATGCAGTGGTTCTAGTGAGTTCAACAGAAGTAGATGCAGTGGTTTTAGTGAGTTCAACAGAAGCAGTGGTAATGGTTTTAGTGAGTTCAAAGAAGCAGATGCAGTGGTTTTAGTGAGTTCAACAGAAGCAGAGTTAATGGTTTTAGTGAGTTCGACAGAAGCAGATGCAGTGGTTTTAGTGAGTTCAACAGAAGCAGCTGCAGTGGTTCTAGTGAGTTCAACAGAAGCAGATGCAGTGGTTTTAGTGAGTTCAACAGAAGCAGAGGTAATGGTTTTAGTGAGTTCAACAGAAGCAGAGGTAATGGTTTTAGTGAGTTCGACAGAAGCAGATGTAGTGGTTTTAGTGAGTTCAACAGAAGCAGATGGAGTGGTTTTAGTGAGTTCAACAGAATCATATGCAGTGGTTTTAGTGAGTTCAACAGAAGCAGAGCTAATGGTTTTAGTGAGTTCAACAGAAGCAGCTGCAGTGGTTCTAGTGAGTTCAACAGAAGCAGATGCAGCGGTTTAGTGAGTTCAACAGAAGCAGATGCAGTGGTTTTAGTGAGGCGAACAGAAGCAGATACAGTGGTGTTAGTGAGTTCAACAGAAGCAGAGGTATTGGTTTTAGTGAGTTCAACAGAAGCAGAGGTAATGGTTTTAGTGAGTTCAACAGAAACAGATGTAGTGGTTTTAGTGAGTTCAACAGAAGCAGATGGAGTGGTTTTAGTGAGTTCAACAGAATCATATGCAGTGGTTTTAGTGAGTTCAACAGAAGCAGAGCTAATGGTTTTAGTGAGTTCAACAGAAGCAGCTGCAGTGGTTCTAGTGAGTTCAACAGAAGCAGATGCAGCAGTTTAGTGAGTTCAACAGAAGCAGTGGTAATGGTTTTAGTGAGTTCAACAGAAGCAGGTGCAGTGGTTTTAGTGAGTTCAACAGAAGCAGAGGTAATGGTTTTAGTGAGTTCAACAGAAGCAGATGCAGTGGTTTTAGTGAGGCAAACAGAAGCAGATACAGTGGTGTTAGTGAGTTCAACAGAAGCAGAGGTATTGGTTTTAGTGAGTTCACCAGAAGCAGATGCAGTGGTTTTAGTGAGTTCAACAGAAGCAGATGCAGTGGTTTTAGCGGGTTCAACAGAGGCAGATGCAGTGGTTTTAGTGAGTTCAACAGAAGCAGATGCAGTGGTTTTAGTGAGTTCAACAGAAGCAGATGCAGTGGTTTTAGCGGGTTCAACAGAAGCAGATGCAGTGGTTTTAGCGAGTTCAACAGAAGCAGATGCAGTGGTGTCAGTGAGTTCAACAGAAGCAGATGCAGTGATTTTAGTGAGTTCAACAGATGCAGTGGTTTTAGTGAGTTCAACGGAAGCAGTGGTAATGGTTTTAGTGCGTTCAACAGAAGCAGATGCAGTGGTTTTAGTGAGTTCAACAGAAGGAGAGCTAATGGCTTTAGTGAGTTCAACAGAAGCAGATGCAGTGGTTCTAGTGAGTTCAACAGAAGTAGATGCAGTGGTTTTAGTGAGTTCAACAGAAGCAGTGGTAATGGTTTTAGTGAGTTCAAAGAAGCAGATGCAGTGGTTTTAGTGATTTCAACAGAAGCAGAGTTAATGGTTTTAGTGAGTTCGACAGAAGCAGATGCAGTGGTTTTAGTGAGTTCAACAGAAGCAGCTGCAGTGGTTCTAGTGAGTTCAACAGAAGCAGATGCAGTGGTTTTAGTGAGTTCAACAGAAGCAGAGGTAATGGTTTTAGTGAGTTCAACAGAAGCAGAGGTAATGGTTTTAGTGAGTTCAACAGAAGCAGATGTAGTGGTTTTAGTGAGTTCAACAGAAGCAGATGGAGTGGTTTTAGTGAGTTCAACAGAATCATATGCAGTGGTTTTAGTGAGTTCAACAGAAGCAGAGCTAATGGTTTTAGTGAGTTCAACAGAAGCAGCTGCAGTGGTTCTAGTGAGTTCAACAGAAGCAGATGCAGCGGTTTAGTGAGTTCGACAGAAGCAGATGCAGTGGTTTTAGTGAGGCGAACAGAAGCAGATACAGTGGTGTTAGTGAGTTCAACAGAAGCAGAGGTATTGGTTTTAGTGAGTTCAACAGAAGCAGAGGTAATGGTTTTAGTGAGTTCAACAGAAACAGATGTAGTGGTTTTAGTGAGTTCAACAGAAGCAGATGGAGTGGTTTTAGTGAGTTCAACAGAATCATATGCAGTGGTTTTAGTGAGTTCAACAGAAGCAGAGCTAATGGTTTTAGTGAGTTCAACAGAAGCAGCTGCAGTGGTTCTAGTGAGTTCAACAGAAGCAGATGCAGCGGTTTAGTGAGTTCAACAGAAGCAGTGGTAATGGTTTTAGTGAGTTCAACAGAAGCAGGTGCAGTGGTTTTAGTGAGTTCAACAGAAGCAGAGGTAATGGTTTTAGTGAGTTCAACAGAAGCAGATGCAGTGGTGTTAGTGAGTTCAACAGAAGCAGAGGTATTGGTTTTAGTGAGTTCACCAGAAGCAGATGCAGTGGTTTTAGTGAGTTCAACAGAAGCAGATGCAGTGATTTTAGCGGGTTCAACAGAGGCAGATGCAGTGGTTTTAGTGAGTTCAACAGAAGCAGATGCAATGGTTTTAGTGAGTTCAACAGAAGCAGATACAGTGGTTTTAGTGAGTTCAACAGAAGCAGATGCAGTGGTTTTAGCAGGTTCAACAGAAGCAGATGCAGTGGTTTTAGCGAGTTCAACAGAAGCAGATGCAGTGGTGTTAGTGAGTTCAACAGAAGCAGATGCAGTGATTTTAGTGAGTTCAACAGATGCAGTGGTTTTAGTGAGTTCAACGGAAGCAGTGGTAATGGTTTTAGTGCGTTCAACAGAAGCAGATGCAGTGGTTTTAGTGAGTTCAACAGAAGCAGAGCTAATGGCTTTAGTGAGTTCAACAGAAGCAGATGCAGTGGTTCTAGTGAGTTCAACAGAAGCAGATGCAGTGATTTTAGTGAGTTCAACAGAAGCAGTGGTAATGGTTTTAGTGAGTTCAAAGAAGCAGATGCAGTGGTTTTAGTGAGTTCAACAGAAGCAGAGTTAATGGTTTTAGTGAGATCGACAGAAGCAGATGCAGTGGTTTTAGTGAGTTCAACAGAAGCAGCTGCAGTGGTTCTAGTGAGTTCAACAGAAGCAGATGCAGTGGTTTCAGTGAGTTCAACAGAAGCAGAGGTAATGGTTTTAGTGAGTTCAACAGAAGCAGATGTAGTGGTTTTAGTGAGTTCAACAGAAGCAGAAGGAGTGGTTTTAGTGAGTTCAACAGAATCATATGCAGTGGTTTTAGTGAGTTCAACAGAAGCAGAGCTAATGGTTTTAGTGAGTTCAACAGAAGCAGCTGCAGTGGTTCTAGTGAGTTCAACAGAAGCAGATGCAGCGGTTTTAGTGAGTTTAACAGAAGCAGTGGTAATGGTTTTAGTGAGTTCAACAGAAGCAGGTGCAATGGTTTTAGTGAGTTCAACAGAAGCAGAGGTAATGGTTTTAGTGAGTTCAACAGAAGCAGATGCAGTGGTTTTAGTGAGGCGAACAGAAGCAGATAAGTGGTGTTAGTGAGTTCAATAGAAGCAGAGGTATTGGTTTTAGTGAGTTCAACAGAAGCAGATGCAGTGGTTTTAGTGAGTTCAACAGAAGCAGATGCAGTGGTGTTAGTGGGTTCAACAGAAGCAGCGGTATTAGTCTTAGTGAGTTCAACAGAAGCAGATGCAGTGGTTTTAGTGAGTTCAACAGAAGCAGATGCAGTTTTTTTAGTGAGTTCAACAGAAGCAGATGCAGTGGTTTTAGTGAGTTCAACAGAAGCAGAGTTAATGGTTTTAGTGAGTTCAACAGAAGCAGATGCAGTGGTGTTAGTGAGTTCAACAGAAGCAGAGGTATTAGTTTTAGTGAGTTCAACAGAAGCAGATGCAGTGGTTTTAGTGAGTTCAACAGAAGCAGATGCAGTGGTTTTAGAGAGTTCAACAGAAGCAGATCCAGTGGTTTTAGTGAGTTCAACAGAAGCAGATGCGGTGGTTTTAGTGAGTTCAACAGAAGCAGAGGTATTGGTTTTAGTGAGTTCAACAGCAGCAGATGCAGTGCTTTTAGTGAGTTCAACAGAAGCGGATGCAGTGGTTTTAGTGAGTTCAACAGAAGCAGATGCAGTGGTTTTAGTGAGTTCAACAGAAGCAGATGCAGTGGTTTTAGTGAGTTCAACAAAAGCAGATGCAGTGGTGTTAGTGAGTTCAACAGAAGCAGATGCAGTGCTTTTAGTGAGTTCAACAGAAGCAGATGCAGTGGTTTTTGTGAGTTCAACAGAAGCAGATGCAGTGGTTTTAGTGAGTTCAACAAAAGCAGATGCAGTGGTGTTAGTGAGTTCAACAGAAGCAGAGGTATTAGTTTTAGTGAGTTCAACTGTTGAGACTTGAGTGTCGTGTAGGCAGTAGAGGCCTCCGTCCCCAAATGCCGCACAGGGAGAACTTAAAGCAACTCTCTGTGCAGCCGTTGAGGTCACAGGCGAAGATGTTCAAATGTCCAAGTCCGGGAACGCGAACCTCTGGGACCCCACACTGCTGCAAGAAAATGCGGATTAAGTACCAAGCAAGAAACAGTAACTACAGTATTAGAATAACCGGAAAGGTCTTACCAATCAGGGTCAAGGAGGGGATGAGGAACCTAGTGGAGAGGTCCGGGACCCACGTGGACGGCAGTACCCCAAGAGGAGTAGGCTCAGTTGTTCGCCTGTCAGCAGGAGCTGTGGAGCTGTGGAACTGTGAGGCAAGGAGTTCAAAGAACCAGGGTGCAAAAGGGTGATCCAGGAGGCAGTCCAATAACAGTCCGTGGTCGAGAGCCGTGTATCACTGTGCTAACAAATCCGAAGGGGTAAATCCAAGAGGAGTCCAGTAAAGCAGGCCAGGTCGATTCCGTGAGTGATCCAAAGATGATTCAAAGTCCGTAGCGCCAAACAGAATGCAGAGCACAGCTGAGAAGCAACGAATACCCAGGTTTCCGGGTTTATGTACTCGCGCTTCTGGTCACGTGATGCGTGGCATGGTCACGTGATCGGGCAAGAGCATCACGTGACCTCACAGTCCCGCGATGCGGAAGCTCAGGGTTAGCCCTTCGCGATCCTATGCGCCAAGGCAGTTGCCAATGTAGAAACGGCCGTAGTCTGACAGCCGTCCTATTACGGACCAGGCGCGGGTGTGCCCGCAAGACGTGTGTGAGTCCACGTGAGTCCCGGGGAAGGGGGGAAGTGAGAGAAGGGCGGGACTGGGGATGAGGGAGTGCCCTGGGGACCGCATGATGAGGGATCGTGACAGAACCCCCTCCCAAAGGCCCACGACCCCGTGGGCAGGAAGGGTGATCCCGGTGGAAGCGAGCCACCAACCGGGGAGCGTGGACATCAATAGCAGGAACCCAAGAGCGCTCCTCCGGACCATAACCGACCCAATCAACCAGGTATTGCAAGCGCCCCCTGCAGACCCGGGAGCCCAGAATGGAGGAAACCTCATACTCGTCTGGGGAAGCCAAGGACACCGGGGCAGCAGAGGCGCGCAAGCGGGACGGGGCCGGACACGGTTTGAGAAGGGAGACATGAAATACAGGGTGTACCCTCCAAGAACCCGGGAGAACCAGTCGGTATGTGACAGGGTTGATAACCCGGGAAACCACATAGGGACCCACAAAACGGGGCAACAACTTCCTACAACCCACTAGCCTCAAGTGACGAGTGGAAAGCCATACCCGGGAACCCACCGAGAAAGACGGAGCCAACAGCCGTTTCTTATCTGCCTGGACCTTCATGGAAGACTGAGCCTCACGGAGATGTAAAGCAGTCTGGTCGTGGATAGAGGACAAATCCCTAAGACAGGCGCTGGCGGCCGGATTGGTGGAGGTCGCAAGGTCAGGGATCGGTAATGTGCGGGGATGTTGGCCATAGAGAACATAGAAGGGGGAGAACCCAGTGGATGCATGAACCGCATTGTTATAAGCGAATTCAGCGTGTCGGAGGGCACGCAACCAAGAGCACTGTTGTTGCAGGATCAGACAGCGGAGATATTGTTCCATTGTTTGATTAGTCCTTTCGGTCTGACCATCCGTCTCCGGGTGGTAGGCCGAAGAGAACCGGACATCGATACCCAACAACCTAGTTAGAGCGCGCCAGAAGCGAGAAGTGAATTGCGATCCCCGGTCTGATATAAGGACAGAGGGTAACCCAAAAAGACAAAAGACGGTATCAAAGAACAGGGTGGCCAGGATGGAAGCAGAGGGGATACCCTTGCAGGGGATGAAGCGTGCCATCTTTGAGAAGGAATCCACCACCACCCAAATAGTGTCGTAACCCTGTACCCGAGGGAGTTCCGTGACAAAGTCCATGGTTACCGTATGCCATGGTTTCGGGGGCACTGGTAAAGGGAGAAGCAGGCCTAACGGGCGACCCCTATGGGTTTTGCATTGTGTACAAATGGTGCATGTATTGACGTAACAATCCACGTCCCTCTTCATGCCCGGCCACCAACACCAACGCTTCAGGAGGGATAACGTACGGCGTTGGCCAGGATGACCATTCACAGGGGCATCGTGCGACCATTCCATTGCCATGTTGCGTGTGTCGGCAGTGGGCAAGAATAGGCGGTTCAGCACAAACGGGAGGCCATCCTGGAACACCGGATCCCACTCAGATAGTTGGTCGGGATGTAAGGACACCCACTTGCGTACTGCGTCCACTAAGGGCATCGAGGGAGTACATAGACAAACGACCTTAGTGTCGTCCAACATTGTGTTAGGGTATACGGGAAGAGAGACCCCCCCGGGAGAGCGGGACAGCGCATCGGCCTTGCCGTGTGCGGAACCAGCCCGATGCCGAATTTGGAAATCGAATGCTGCGAAGAAAAGGTGCCACCTCACCTGACGGCTGTTAAGGCACTTCAGGGAAGCCAAGTCCTGCAGGTTCTGGTGATCAGTAAACACCGTGACTCGATACTTGGCGCCCAAGAGATGGTGTCGCCACACGCGGAAAGCGTCCATAACCGCCAACAACTCCTTCTCGGTCACGGTGTAGTGTGACTCGGGGGTGGTAAACTTGCGGGAATGAAATGCAACAGGGTGCAGACGACCCGTGGCCTGACATGCTTGGGATAAGACAGCACCAAGAGCGAAGGAGGAGGCGTCAGCTTCCACGATAAAAGGGAGTTCAGAGTCGGGATGCTGAAGAACAGGGGCTGTGATGAAAGCAGTCTTCAGTGAATCAAAGGCCTTCTGTTGTGTATCAGACCAAAGGAAGGGAACTCTAGGACTGGTTAATGCAGTGAGGGGAGACACGATAGAAGAAAACCCAGAGATGAATCTCCTGTAGAAATTCGCAAAACCCAAAAAGGACTGAAGGGCTTTCAGGTTCGCAGGAATAGGCCAGTCCAAAACCGCTTTAACCTTGGAGTGGTTCATGGACAACCCCCCGGGAGTGATACAGAACCCGAGGAAATCAACATTACCAACGTGGAACAGGCACTTTTCCGGTTTGGCATATAGTGAGTGTTTCTGTAAGCGTGTTAATACCTCACGAACGTGTCGCACATGCTCTTCCAGGGATTGAGAAAAGATTAAGATGTCATCGAGGTAAACCACGACGTAAACATCTAAGATATCGCTCAGGATATCATTCATAAACCTCTGGAAGGTCGCCGGGGCATTACACAGCCCAAAGGGCATGACTGTATATTCGTATAGGCCGTACCGGGTACAGAAAGCGGTTTTCCATTCGTCCCCGGAACGGACGCGGACCAGGTTGTAGGCTCCGCGGAGGTCCAGTTTTGTAAAAATGGTAGCGTGTGTGAGTCGGTCCAGCAAGGGCGTGATGAGGGGAATAGGGTACCGATCTTTCCTCGTGATAGCATTCAGGCGTCTATAATCAACACATGGGCGTAGATCGCCTTCCTTTTTCGGCACAAAAAAGATAGGGCTGGCTGCAGGCGAGGTGGATGGTCGTATGTGCCCTAAGCTCAAGGACTTCCTAATGTACTCCTTGAGAGTCATTTCCTCGGATGGCGAGAGGGAATAGATCCGCCCCGTGGGAACCACTGTATCAGGGAGTAGATCGATGGGGCAATCGTACGGGCGATGTGGAGGCAGTGTTTCAGAGGAGCCACGATCAAAGACAGCTGCGAAATCTTGATAGACCTGGGGAACGTCTAGTGCCACTAACCCAACTACGTGTTCTGATGGTGTATCTTGCGGATCCTGTACTGTAAGATGAGCTATAGCCTGGGCAGGATTGTCGCTGTGTGCGTCTGTGGGAAGACAGAAATGCTGGCAGACAGCCGACTCAAAATGAACCAAACCCAATTTCCAATCAATGAGGGGATTATGTTCCTGAAGCCAAGGGATTCCCAGGATGAGCCCAAACTGTGGCGTGGTGATAAGGTCAAAACTAATGGTCTCCCTATGTCTGGATTGTATTGTTAATAGCAAAGGGGCTGTTTGTTGTTTGACTGGGCCCGAAATCAAGGACGAGCCATCTACAGCCTGTACCGGTTCAGGCCTGGTCTTGGTCAAGAGGGGCAGGTTTAACAAACGGGCCAAGGAAATGTCGATAAAGTTTCCCGTGGCCCCAGAGTCAATTATCAGAGTAACAGGATGTGAAACGGACGCTGTGGGCTGTAGAGTGGCTTGTACATGAATGGGCCGGATACGCCCGAAAGAGGGTGTAGGGTTCGGGGTGTCTGTGGTATAGCTCGATCCCGTCCCCGGTACTATGATCGAGCTATCTGAAAACCCTGTGGCTTGTTTTTGGGACGACGTGGGCATTCCTTAACAAAATGACCTAGGGTGCCGCAGTAGTAGCAAGCGTTATCCGCCCTCCTGCGTTCCCTTTCCAAAGGAGATATCGGACTCCTGACCCCCCCGATCTGCATGGGTTCTTGGGAGGAGTCAGAAGAAGGAACTGTCATGGGAGAAGTGGAGGAGTGAGTGAAACCTGCTTCCGCTCTTCTTTCGGACCTACGTGCGTCCACCTGGAGTGACAAGTCAACCAGATCTTGGAATGCAGTGGGTAATGAGGGTACTACTGATAAGGCGTCCTTCATAGGGTTGCTGAGGCCCCTATAGAAGACGACTGCTTTCTTGCCCTCTGGCCAAGAGGTTTCAGCGGATAGCTGGTTAAAACGGGTTATGTATTCAATGAGAGAACCCCTACCCTGGCACAAATCCAGAAGTTCCAGATCTCGAGATTGGGCCTTGTGTCGAGTATCAAAAACCCTGGACATCTCGGTGACGAGGAGATCGAAATCATATAAGGCCGGGTTATCGTTCTCCAATAAGGGGTTGGCCCATGCAGCGGCAATCCCAGCCAAATGGGAAAGGGTAAATGCCGCTTTCGTGGTGGAATCTGGAAAAGCCTGAGGCCGGCACAGGAAATGCAACTTGCATTGGTTTAGGAAGGTCCTAAATTTCTTGGGATCCCTGTGGTATCTCTCAGGGGCCGCCAATGGGAATGGAGTAGGTAGCATCATGGGAACGGGATTCTGGGGAACAATCGGAGGTGGAACAGGTCGAGAAACAGAGGGTGTGTCTCCGAATTCTACATCTGGGGGTAAAGGGTGTCTGGCACTTTGTATGTGGTCGAGACGTTGATGGATAGCCGTGTTGGCTGCCGCCATATCGGCTCGTAGCACTGTAATGGCTTGGACTATAGCAGACATGGGGTCTTCAGCGTTCCCCTCCATTGCCTACACGACTATAGGCTTCTCAGTCTGTTGAGACTTGAGTGTCGTGTAGGCAGTAGAGGCCTCCGTCCCCAAATGCCGCACAGGGAGAACTTAAAGCAACTCTCTGTGCAGCCGTTGAGGTCACAGGCGAAGATGTTCAAATGTCCAAGTCCGGGAACGCGAACCTCTGGGACCCCACACTGCTGCAAGAAAATGCGGATTAAGTACCAAGCAAGAAACAGTAACTACAGTATTAGAATAACCGGAAAGGTCTTACCAATCAGGGTCAAGGAGGGGATGAGGAACCTAGTGGAGAGATCCGGGACCCACGTGGACGGCAGTACCCCAAGAGGAGTAGGCTCAGTTGTTCGCCTGTCAGCAGGAGCTGTGGAGCTGTGGAACTGTGAGGCAAGGAGTTCAAAGAACCAGGGTGCAAAAGGGTGATCCAGGAGGCAGTCCAATAACAGTCCGTGGTCGAGAGCCGTGTATCACTGTGCAAACAAATCCGAAGGGGTAAATCCAAGAGGAGTCCAGTAAAGCAGGCCAGGTCGATTCCGTGAGTGATCCAAAGATGATTCAAAGTCCGTAGCGCCAAACAGAATGCAGAGCACAGCTGAGAAGCAACGAATACCCAGGTTTCCGGGTTTATGTACTCGCGCTTCTGGTCACGTGATGCGTGGCATGGTCACGTGATCGGGCAAGAGCATCACGTGACCTCACAGTCCCGCGATGCGGAAGCTCAGGGTTAGCCCTTCGCGATCCTATGCGCCAAGGCAATTGCCAATGTAGAAACGGCCGTAGTCTGACAGCCGTCCTATTACGGACCAGGCGCGGGTGTGCCCGCAAGACGTGTGTGAGTCCACGTGAGTCCCGGGGAAGGGGGGAAGTGAGAGAAGGGCGGGACTGGGGATGAGGGAGTGCCCTGGGGACCGCATGATGAGGGATCGTGACATCAACAGAAGCAGATGCAGGCAGTGGTTTTAGTGAGTTCAACAGAAGCAGATGCAGTGGTTTTAGAGAGTTCAACAGAAGCAGATCCAGTGGTTTTAGTGAGTTCAACAGAAGCAGATGCAGTGGTTTTAGTGAGTTCAACAGCAGCAGATGCAGTGCTTTTAGTGAGTTCAACAGAAGCAGATGCAGTGGTTTTAGTGAGTTCAACAGAAGCAGATGCAGTGGTTTTAGTTAGTTCAACAGAAGCAGATGCAGTGGTGTTAGTGAGTTCAACAGAAGTAGATGCAGTGGTTTTAGTGAGTTCAACAGAAGCAGAGGTATTGGTTTTAGTGAGTTCAACAGCAGCAGATGCAGTGCTTTTAGTGAGTTCAACAGAAGCAGATGCAGTGGTTTTAGTTAGTTCAACAGAAGCAGATGCAGTGGTGTTAGTGAGTTCAACAGAAGTAGATGCAGTGGTTTTAGTGAGTTCAACAGAAGCAGAGGTATTGGTTTTAGTGAGTTCAACAGCAGCAGATGCAGTGCTTTTAGTGAGTTCAACAGAAGCAGATGCAGTGGTTTTAGTGAGTTCAACAGAAGCAGATGCAGTGGTTTTAGTGAGTTCAACAGAAGCAGATGCTGTGGTGTTAGTGAGTTCAACAGAAGCAGAGGTATTAGTTTTAGTGAGTTCAACAGAAGCAGATGCAGTGGTTTTAGTGAGTTCAACAGAAGCAGATGCAGTGGTTTTAGAGAGTTCAACAGAAGCAGATGCAGTGGTTTTAGTGAGTTCAACAGAAGCAGATGCAGTGGTTTTTGTGAGTTCAACAGAAACAGATGCAGTGGTTTTAGTGAGTTCAACAGAAGCAGATGCAGGGGTTTCAGTGAGTTCAACAGAAACAGATGCAGTGGTTTTAGTGAGTTCAACAGAAGCAGATGCAGTGGTGTTAGTGAGTTCAACAGAAGCAGAGGTATTCGTTTTAGTGAGTTCAACAGAAGCAGATGCAGTGGTTTTAGTGAGTTCAACAGAAGCAGATGCAGTGGTTTTAGAGAGTTCAACAGAAGCAGATCCAGTGGTTTTAGTGAGTTCAACAGAAGCAGATGCAGTGGTTTTAGTGAGTTCAACAGATGCAGAGGTATTGGTTTTAGTGAGTTCAACAGCAGCAGATGCAGTGCTTTTAGTGAGTTCAACAGAAGCAGATGCAGTGGTTTTAGTGAGTTCAACAGAAGCAGATGCAGTGGTTTTAGTGAGTTCAACAGAAGCAGAGGTATTGGTTTTAGTGAGTTCAACAGCAGCAGATGCAGTGCTTTTAGTGAGTTCAACAGAAGCAGATGCAGTGGTTTTAGTGAGTTCTACAGAAGCAGATGCAGTGGTTTTAGTGAGTTCAACAGAAACAGATCCAGTGGTTTTAGTGAGTTCAACAGAAGCAGATGCCGTGGTTTTAGTGAGTTCAATAGAACAGGGGCATAGCCAGGATTGTCTAACAGTGGGGCCTGAAGCTAATGTAGTTGGGTCCACCACAGTCACATTAACATCTGTCAATGCCCACACAGTGCTGCTGAGTGGGCATTTACAAATTGTGGGTGGGCCTTGCCCACTCAGGCCCTACCCTGTCTACGCCTCTGCAACAGAAGTAGATGCAGTGGTTTTAGAGAGTTCAACAGAAGCAGATGCAGTGGTTTTAGTGAGTTCAAAAGAGGCAGATGCAGTAATTTTAGTGAGTTCAACAGATGCAGTGATTTTAGTGAGGTCAACAGAAGTAGATGCAGTGGTTTTAGTGAGTTCAACAGAAGCAGAGGTAATGGTTTTAGTGAGTTCAACAGAAGCAGAGGTAATGGTTTTAGTGAGTTCAACAGAAGCAGATGTAGTGGTTTTAGTGAGTTCAACAGAAGCAGATGTAGTGGGTTTAGTGAGTTCAACAGAATCATATGCAGTGGTTTTAGTGAGTTCAACAGAAGCAGAGCTAATGGTTTTAGTGAGTTTAACAAAAGCAGCTGCAGTGGTTCTAGTGAGTTCAACAGAAGCAGATGCAGCAGTTTTAGTGAGTTCAACAGAAGCAGTGGTAATGGTTTTAGTGAGTTCAACAGAAGCAGATGCAGTGGTTTTAGTGAGTTCAACAGAAGCAGAGGTAATGGTTTTAGTGAGTTCAACAGAAGCAGATGCAGTGGTTTTAGTGAGGCGAACAGAAGCAGATGCAGTGGTGTTAGTGAGTTCAACAGAAGCAGAGGTATTGGTTTTAGTGAGTTCAACAGAAGCAGATGCAGTGGTTTTAATGAGTTCAACAGAAGCAGATGCAGTGGTTTTAGCGGATTCAACAGAAGCAGATGCAGTGGTTTTAGTGAGTTCAACAGAAGCAGATGCAGTGGTTTTAGTGAGTTCAACAGAAGCAGATGTAGTGGTTTTAGTGAGTTCAACAGAAGCAGATGCAGTGGTTTTAGCGGGTTCAACAGAAGCAGATGCAGTGGTATTAGCGAGTTCAACAGAAGCAGATGCAGTGGTGTCAGTGAGTTCAACAGAAGCAGATGCAGTGATTTTAGTGAGTTCAACAGATGCAGTGGTTTTAGTGAGTTCAACGGAAGCAGTGGTAATGGTTTTAGTGCGTTCAACAGAAGCAGATGCAGTGGTTTTAGTGAGTTCAACAGAAGGAAAGCTAATGGCTTTAGTGAGTTCAACAGAAGCAGATGCAGTGGTTCTAGTGAGTTCAACAGAAGTAGATGCAGTGGTTTTAGTGAGTTCAACAGAAGCAGTGGTAATGGTTTTAGTGAGTTCAAAGAAGCAGATGCAGTGGTTTTAGTGAGTTCAACAGAAGCAGAGTTAATGGTTTTAGTGAGTTCGACAGAAGCAGATGCAGTGGTTTTAGTGAGTTCAACAGAAGCAGCTGCAGTGGTTCTAGTGAGTTCAACAGAAGCAGATGCAGTGGTTTTAGTGAGTTCAACAGAAGCAGAGGTAATGGTTTTAGTGAGTTCAACAGAAGCAGAGGTAATGGTTTTAGTGAGTTCAACAGAAGCAGATGTAGTGGTTTTAGTGAGTTCAACAGAAGCAGATGGAGTGGTTTTAGTGAGTTCAACAGAATCATATGCAGTGGTTTTAGTGAGTTCAACAGAAGCAGAGCTAATGGTTTTAGTGAGTTCAACAGAAGCAGCTGCAGTGGTTCTAGTGAGTTCAACAGAAGCAGATGCAGCGGTTTAGTGAGTTCAACAGAAGCAGATGCAGTGGTTTTAGTGAGGCGAACAGAAGCAGATACAGTGGTGTTAGTGAGTTCAACAGAAGCAGAGGTATTGGTTTTACTGAGTTCAACAGAAGCAGAGGTAATGGTTTTAGTGAGTTCAACAGAAACAGATGTAGTGGTTTTAGTGAGTTCAACAGAAGCAGATGGAGTGGTTTTAGTGAGTTCAACAGAATCATATGCAGTGGTTTTAGTGAGTTCAACAGAAGCAGAGCTAATGGTTTTAGTGAGTTCAACAGAAGCAGCTGCAGTGGTTCTAGTGAGTTCAACAGAAGCAGATGCAGCGGTTTAGTGAGTTCAACAGAAGCAGTGGTAATGGTTTTAGTGAGTTCAACAGAAGCAGGTGCAGTGGTTTTAGTGAGTTCAACAGAAGCAGAGGTAATGGTTTTAGTGAGTTCAACAGAAGCAGATGCAGTGGTTTTAGTGAGGCAAACAGAAGCAGATACAGTGGTGTTAGTGAGTTCAACAGAAGCAGAGGTATTGGTTTTAGTGAGTTCACCAGAAGCAGATGCAGTGGTTTTAGTGAGTTCAACAGAAGCAGATGCAGTGGTTTTAGCGGGTTCAACAGAGGCAGATGCAGTGGTTTTAGTGGGTTCAACAGAAGCAGATGCAGTGGTTTTAGTGAGTTCAAAAGAAGCAGATGCAGTGGTTTTAGCGGGTTCAACAGAAGCAGATGCAGTGGTTTTAGCGAGTTCAACAGAAGCAGATGCAGTGGTGTCAGTGAGTTCAACAGAAGCAGATGCAGTGATTTTAGTGAGTTCAACAGATGCAGTGGTTTTAGTGAGTTCAACGGAAGCAGTGGTAATGGTTTTAGTGCGTTCAACAGAAGCAGATGCAGTGGTTTTAGTGAGTTCAACAGAAGGAGAGCTAATGGCTTTAGTGAGTTCAACAGAAGCAGATGCAGTGGTTCTAGTGAGTTCAACAGAAGTAGATGCAGTGGTTTTAGTGAGTTCAACAGAAGCAGTGGTAATGGTTTTAGTGAGTTCAAAGAAGCAGATGCAGTGGTTTTAGTGATTTCAACAGAAGCAGAGTTAATGGTTTTAGTGAGTTCGACAGAAGCAGATGCAGTGGTTTTAGTGAGTTCAACAGAAGCAGCTGCAGTGGTTCTAGTGAGTTCAACAGAAGCAGATGCAGTGGTTTTAGTGAGTTCAACAGAAGCAGAGGTAATGGTTTTAGTGAGTTCAACAGAAGCAGAGGTAATGGTTTTAGTGAGTTCAACAGAAGCAGATGTAGTGGTTTTAGTGAGTTCAACAGAAGCAGATGGAGTGGTTTTAGTGAGTTCAACAGAATCATATGCAGTGGTTTTAGTGAGTTCAACAGAAGCAGAGCTAATGGTTTTAGTGAGTTCAACAGAAGCAGCTGCAGTGGTTCTAGTGAGTTCAACAGAAGCAGATGCAGCGGTTTAGTGAGTTCAACAGAAGCAGATGCAGTGGTTTTAGTGAGGCGAACAGAAGCAGATACAATGGTGTTAGTGAGTTCAACAGAAGCAGAGGTATTGGTTTTAGTGAGTTCAACAGAAGCAGAGGTAATGGTTTTAGTGAGTTCAACAGAAACAGATGTAGTGGTTTTAGTGAGTTCAACAGAAGCAGATGGAGTGGTTTTAGTGAGTTCAACAGAATCATATGCAGTGGTTTTAGTGAGTTCAACAGAAGCAGAGCTAATGGTTTTAGTGAGTTCAACAGAAGCAGCTGCAGTGGTTCTAGTGAGTTCAACAGAAGCAGATGCAGCGGTTTAGTGAGTTCAACAGAAGCAGTGGTAATGGTTTTAGTGAGTTCAACAGAAGCAGGTGCAGTGGTTTTAGTGAGTTCAACAGAAGCAGAGGTAATGGTTTTAGTGAGTTCAACAGAAGCAGATGCAGTGGTTTTAGTGAGGCAAACAGAAGCAGATACAGTGGTGTTAGTGAGTTCAACAGAAGCAGAGGTATTGGTTTTAGTGATTTCACCAGAAGCAGATGCAGTGGTTTTAGTGAGTTCAACAGAAGCAGATGCAGTGATTTTAGCGGGTTCAACAGAGGCAGATGCAGTGGTTTTAGTGAGTTCAACAGAAGCAGATGCAATGGTTTTAGTGAGTTCAACAGAAGCAGATACAGTGGTTTTAGTGAGTTCAACAGAAGCAGATGCAGTGGTTTTAGCAGGTTCAACATAAGCAGATGCAGTGGTTTTAGCGAGTTCAACAGAAGCAGATGCAGTGGTGTTAGTGAGTTCAACAGAAGCAGATGCAGTGATTTTAGTGAGTTCAACAGATGCAGTGGTTTTAGTGAGTTCAACGGAAGCAGTGGTAATGGTTTTAGTGCGTTCAACAGAAGCAGATGCAGTGGTTTTAGTGAGTTCAACAGAAGCAGAGCTAATGGCTTTAGTGAGTTCAACAGAAGCAGATGCAGTGGTTCTAGTGAGTTCAACAGAAGCAGATGCAGTGATTTTAGTGAGTTCAACAGAAGCAGTGGTAATGGTTTTAGTGAGTTCAAAGAAGCAGATGCAGTGGTTTTAGTGAGTTCAACAGAAGCAGAGTTAATGGTTTTAGTGAGATCGACAGAAGCAGATGCAGTGGTTTTAGTGAGTTCAACAGAAGCAGATGTAGTGGTTTTAGTGAGTTCAACAGAAGCAGATGCAGTGGTTTTAGCGGGTTCAACAGAAGCAGATGCAGTGGTTTTAGCGAGTTCAACAGAAGCAGATGCAGTGGTGTCAGTGAGTTCAACAGAAGCAGATGCAGTGATTTTAGTGAGTTCAACAGATGCAGTGGTTTTAGTGAGTTCAACGGAAGCAGTGGTAATGGTTTTAGTGCGTTCAACAGAAGCAGATGCAGTGGTTTTAGTGAGTTCAACAGAAGGAAAGCTAATGGCTTTAGTGAGTTCAACAGAAGCAGATGCAGTGGTTCTAGTGAGTTCAACAGAAGTAGATGCAGTGGTTTTAGTGAGTTCAACAGAAGCAGTGGTAATGGGTTTAGTGAGTTCAAAGAAGCAGATGCAGTGGTTTTAGTGAGTTCAACAGAAGCAGAGTTAATGGTTTTAGTGAGTTCGACAGAAGCAGATGCAGTGGTTTTAGTGAGTTCAACAGAAGCAGCTGCAGTGGTTCTAGTGAGTTCAACAGAAGCAGATGCAGTGGTTTTAGTGAGTTCAACAGAAGCAGAGGTAATGGTTTTAGTGAGTTCAACAGAAGCAGAGGTAATGGTTTTAGTGAGTTCAACAGAAGCAGATGTAGTGGTTTTAGTGAGTTCAACAGAAGCAGATGGAGTGGTTTTAGTGAGTTCAACAGAATCATATGCAGTGGTTTTAGTGAGTTCAACAGAAGCAGAGCTAATGGTTTTAGTGAGTTCAACAGAAGCAGCTGCAGTGGTTCTAGTGAGTTCAACAGAAGCAGATGCAGCGGTTTAGTGAGTTCAACAGAAGCAGATGCAGTGGTTTTAGTGAGGCGAACAGAAGCAGATACAGTGGTGTTAGTGAGTTCAACAGAAGCAGAGGTATTGGTTTTAGTGAGTTCAACAGAAGCAGAGGTAATGGTTTTAGTGAGTTCAACAGAAACAGATGTAGTGGTTTTAGTGAGTTCAACAGAAGCAGATGGAGTGGTTTTAGTGAGTTCAACAGAATCATATGCAGTGGTTTTAGTGAGTTCAACAGAAGCAGAGCTAATGGTTTTAGTGAGTTCAACAGAAGCAGCTGCAGTGGTTCTAGTGAGTTCAACAGAAGCAGATGCAGCGGTTTAGTGAGTTCAACAGAAGCAGTGGTAATGGTTTTAGTGAGTTCAACAGAAGCAGGTGCAGTGGTTTTAGTGAGTTCAACAGAAGCAGAGGTAATGGTTTTAGTGAGTTCAACAGAAGCAGATGCAGTGGTTTTAGTGAGGCAAACAGAAGCAGATACAGTGGTGTTAGTGAGTTCAACAGAAGCAGAGGTATTGGTTTTAGTGAGTTCACCAGAAGCAGATGCAGTGGTTTTAGTGAGTTCAACAGAAGCAGATGCAGTGGTTTTAGCGGGTTCAACAGAGGCAGATGCAGTGGTTTTAGTGGGTTCAACAGAAGCAGATGCAGTGGTTTTAGTGAGTTCAACAGAAGCAGATGCAGTGGTTTTAGCGGGTTCAACAGAAGCAGATGCAGTGGTTTTAGCGAGTTCAACAGAAGCAGATGCAGTGGTGTCAGTGAGTTCAACAGAAGCAGATGCAGTGATTTTAGTGAGTTCAACAGATGCAGTGGTTTTAGTGAGTTCAACGGAAGCAGTGGTAATGGTTTTAGTGCGTTCAACAGAAGCAGATGCAGTGGTTTTAGTGAGTTCAACAGAAGGAGAGCTAATGGCTTTAGTGAGTTCAACAGAAGCAGATGCAGTGGTTCTAGTGAGTTCAACAGAAGTAGATGCAGTGGTTTTAGTGAGTTCAACAGAAGCAGTGGTAATGGTTTTAGTGAGTTCAAAGAAGCAGATGCAGTGGTTTTAGTGATTTCAACAGAAGCAGAGTTAATGGTTTTAGTGAGTTCGACAGAAGCAGATGCAGTGGTTTTAGTGAGTTCAACAGGAGCAGCTGCAGTGGTTCTAGTGAGTTCAACAGAAGCAGATGCAGTGGTTTTAGTGAGTTCAACAGAAGCAGAGGTAATGGTTTTAGTGAGTTCAACAGAAGCAGAGGTAATGGTTTTAGTGAGTTCAACAGAAGCAGATGTAGTGGTTTTAGTGAGTTCAACAGAAGCAGATGGAGTGGTTTTAGTGAGTTCAACAGAATCATATGCAGTGGTTTTAGTGAGTTCAACAGAAGCAGAGCTAATGGTTTTAGTGAGTTCAACAGAAGCAGCTGCAGTGGTTCTAGTGAGTTCAACAGAAGCAGATGCAGCGGTTTAGTGAGTTCAACAGAAGCAGATGCAGTGGTTTTAGTGAGGCGAACAGAAGCAGATACAGTGGTGTTAGTGAGTTCAACAGAAGCAGAGGTATTGGTTTTAGTGAGTTCAACAGAAGCAGAGGTAATGGTTTTAGTGAGTTCAACAGAAACAGATGTAGTGGTTTTAGTGAGTTCAACAGAAGCAGATGGAGTGGTTTTAGTGAGTTCAACAGAATCATATGCAGTGGTTTTAGTGAGTTCAACAGAAGCAGAGCTAATGGTTTTAGTGAGTTCAACAGAAGCAGCTGCAGTGGTTCTAGTGAGTTCAACAGAAGCAGATGCAGCGGTTTAGTGAGTTCAACAGAAGCAGTGGTAATGGTTTTAGTGAGTTCAACAGAAGCAGGTGCAGTGGTTTTAGTGAGTTCAACAGAAGCAGAGGTAATGGTTTTAGTGAGTTCAACAGAAGCAGATGCAGTGGTTTTAGTGAGGCAAACAGAAGCAGATACAGTGGTGTTAGTGAGTTCAACAGAAGCAGAGGTATTGGTTTTAGTGAGTTCACCAGAAGCAGATGCAGTGGTTTTAGTGAGTTCAACAGAAGCAGATGCAGTGATTTTAGCGGGTTCAACAGAGGCAGATGCAGTGGTTTTAGTGAGTTCAACAGAAGCAGATGCAATGGTTTTAGTGAGTTCAACAGAAGCAGATACAGTGGTTTTAGTGAGTTCAACAGAGGCAGATGCAGTGGTTTTAGCAGGTTCAACATAAGCAGATGCAGTGGTTTTAGCGAGTTCAACAGAAGCAGATGCAGTGGTGTTAGTGAGTTCAACAGAAGCAGATGCAGTGATTTTAGTGAGTTCAACAGATGCAGTGGTTTTAGTGAGTTCAACGGAAGCAGTGGTAATGGTTTTAGTGCGTTCAACAGAAGCAGATGCAGTGGTTTTAGTGAGTTCAACAGAAGCAGAGCTAATGGCTTTAGTGAGTTCAACAGAAGCAGATGCAGTGGTTCTAGTGAGTTCAACAGAAGCAGATGCAGTGATTTTAGTGAGTTCAACAGAAGCAGTGGTAATGGTTTTAGTGAGTTCAAAGAAGCAGATGCAGTGGTTTTAGTGAGTTCAACAGAAGCAGAGTTAATGGTTTTAGTGAGATCGACAGAAGCAGATGCAGTGGTTTTAGTGAGTTCAACAGAAGCAGCTGCAGTGGTTCTAGTGAGTTCAACAGAAGCAGATGCAGTGGTTTCAGTGAGTTCAACAGAAGCAGAGGTAATGGTTTTAGTGAGTTCAACAGAAGCAGAGGTAATGGTTTTAGTGAGTTCAACAGAAGCAGATGTAGTGGTTTTAGTGAGTTCAACAGAAGCAGAAGGAGTGGTTTTAGTGAGTTCAACAGAATCATATGCAGTGGTTTTAGTGAGTTCAACAGAAGCAGAGCTAATGGTTTTAGTGAGTTCAACAGAAGCAGCTGCAGTGGTTCTAGTGAGTTCAACAGAAGCAGATGCAGCGGTTTTAGTGAGTTTAACAGAAGCAGTGGTAATGGTTTTACTGAGTTCAACAGAAGCAGGTGCAATGGTTTTAGTGAGTTCAACAGAAGCAGAGGTAATGGTTTTAGTGAGTTCAACAGAAGCAGATGCAGTGGTTTTAGTGAGGCGAACAGAAGCAGATAAGTGGTGTTAGTGAGTTTAACAGAAGCAGAGGTATTGGTTTTAGTGAGTTCAACAGAAGCAGATGCAGTGGTTTTAGTGAGTTCAACAGAAGCAGATGCAGTGGTGTTAGTGGGTTCAACAGAAGCAGCGGTATTAGTCTTAGTGAGTTCAACAGAAGCAGATGCAGTGGTTTTAGTGAGTTCAACAGAAGCAGATGCAGTTTTTTTAGTGAGTTCAACAGAAGCAGATGCAGTGGTTTTAGTGAGTTCAACAGAAGCAGAGTTAATGGTTTTAGTGAGTTCAACAGAAGCAGATGCAGTGGTGTTAGTGAGTTCAACAGAAGCAGAGGTATTAGTTTTAGTGAGTTCAACAGAAGCAGATGCAGTGGTTTTAGTGAGTTCAACAGAAGCAGATGAAGTGGTTTTAGAGAGTTCAACAGAAGCAGATCCAGTGGTTTTAGTGAGTTCAACAGAAGCAGATGCAGTGGTTTTAGTGAGTTCAACAGAAGCAGAGGTATTGGTTTTAGTGAGTTCAACAGCAGCAGATGCAGTGCTTTTAGTGAGTTCAACAGAAGCGGATGCAGTGGTTTTAGTGAGTTCAACAGAAGCAGATGCAGTGGTTTTAGTGAGTTCAACAGAAGCAGATGCAGTGGTTTTAGTGAGTTCAACAAAAGCAGATGCAGTGGTGTTAGTGAGTTCAACAGAAGCAGATGCAGTGCTTTTAGTGAGTTCAACAGAAGCAGATGCAGTGGTTTTTGTGAGTTCAACAGAAGCAGATGCAGTGGTTTTAGTGAGTTCAACAAAAGCAGATGCAGTGGTGTTAGTGAGTTCAACAGAAGCAGAGGTATTAGTTTTAGTGAGTTCAACAGAAGCAGATGCAGGCAGTGGTTTTAGTGAGTTCAACAGAAGCAGATGCAGTGGTTTTAGAGAGTTCAACAGAAGCAGATCCAGTGGTTTTAGTGAATTCAACAGAAGCAGATGCAGTGGTTTTAGTGAGTTCAACAGCAGCAGATGCAGTGCTTTTAGTGAGTTCAACAGAAGCAGATGCAGTGGTTTTAGTGAGTTCAACAGAAGCAGATGCAGTGGTTTTAGTTAGTTCAACAGAAGCAGATGCAGTGGTGTTAGTGAGTTCAACAGAAGTAGATGCAGTGGTTTTAGTGAGTTCAACAGAAGCAGAGGTATTGGTTTTAGTGAGTTCAACAGCAGCAGATGCAGTGCTTTTAGTGAGTTCAACAGAAGCAGATGCAGTGGTTTTAGTGAGTTCAACAGAAGCAGATGCAGTGGTTTTGGTGAGTTCAACAGAAGCAGATGCTATGGTGTTAGTGAGTTCAACAGAAGCAGAGGTATTACTTTTAGTGAGTTCAACAGAAGCAGATGCAGTGGTTTTAGTGAGTTCAACAGAAGCAGATGCAGTGGTTTTAGAGAGTTCAACAGAAGCAGATGCAGTGGTTTTAGTGAGTTCAACAGAAGCAGATGCAGTGGTTTTTGTGAGTTCAACAGAAACAGATGCAGTGGTTTTAGTGAGTTCAACAGAAGCAGATGCAGGGGTTTCAGTGAGTTCAACAGAAACAGATGCAGCGGTTTTAGTGAGTTCAACAGAAGCAGATGCAGTGGTGTTAGTGAGTTCAACAGAAGCAGAGGTATTCGTTTTAGTGAGTTCAACAGAAGCAGATGCAGTGGTTTTAGTGAGTTCAACAGAAGCAGATCCAGTGGTTTTAGTGAGTTCAACAGAAGCAGATGCAGTGGTTTTAGTGAGTTCAACAGATGCAGAGGTATTGGTTTTAGTGAGTTCAACAGCAGCAGATGCAGTGCTTTTAGTGAGTTCAACAGAAGCAGATGCAGTGGTTTTAGTGAGTTCAACAGAAGCAGATGCAGTGGTTTTAGTGAGTTCAACAGAAGCAGAGGTATTGGTTTTAGTGAGTTCAACAGCAGCAGATGCAGTGCTTTTAGTGAGTTCAACAGAAGCAGATGCAGTGGTTTTAGTGAGTTCTACAGAAGCAGATGCAGTGGTTTTAGTGAGTTCAACAGAAGCAGATCCAGTGGTTTTAGTGAGTTCAACAGAAGCAGATGCCGTGGTTTTAGTGAGTTCAATAGAACAGGGGCATAGCCAGGATTGTCTAACAGTGGGGCCTGAAGCTAATGTAGTTGGGTCCACCACAGTCACATTAACATCTGTCAATGCCCACACAGTGCTGCTGAGTGGGCATTTACAAATTGTGGGTGGGCCTTGCCCACTCAGGCCCTACCCTGTCTACGCCTCTGCAACAGAAGTAGATGCAGTGGTTTTAGCGAGTTCAACAGAAGCAGATGCAGTGGTTTTAGTGAGTTCAAAAGAAGCAGATGCAGTAATTTTAGTGAGTTCAACAGATGCAGTGATTTTAGTGAGGTCAACAGAAGTAGATGCAGTGGTTTTAGTGAGTTCAACAGAAGCAGAGGTAATGGTTTTAGTGAGTTCAACAGAAGCAGAGGTAATGGTTTTAGTGAGTTCAACAGAAGCAGATGTAGTGGTTTTAGTGAGTTCAACAGAAGCAGATGTAGTGGGTTTAGTGAGTTCAACAGAATCATATGCAGTGGTTTTAGTGAGTTCAACAGAAGCAGAGCTAATGGTTTTAGTGAGTTTAACAAAAGCAGCTGCAGTGGTTCTAGTGAGTTCAACAGAAGCAGATGCAGCAGTTTTAGTGAGTTCAACAGAAGCAGTGGTAATGGTTTTAGTGAGTTCAACAGAAGCAGATGCAGTGGTTTTAGTGAGTTCAACAGAAGCAGAGGTAATGGTTTTAGTGAGTTCAACAGAAGCAGATGCAGTGGTTTTAGTGAGGCGAACAGAAGCAGATGCAGTGGTGTTAGTGAGTTCAACAGAAGCAGAGGTATTGGTTTTAGTGAGTTCAACAGAAGCAGATGCAGTGGTTTTAATGAGTTCAACAGAAGCAGATGCAGTGGTTTTAGCGGATTCAACAGAAGCAGATGCAGTGGTTTTAGTGAGTTCAACAGAAGCAGATGCAGTGGTTTTAGTGAGTTCAACAGAAGCAGATGTAGTGGTTTTAGTGAGTTCAACAGAAGCAGATGCAGTGGTTTTAGCGGGTTCAACAGAAGCAGATGCAGTGATTTTAGTGAGTTCAACAGATGCAGTGGTTTTAGTGAGTTCAACGGAAGCAGTGGTAATGGTTTTAGTGCGTTCAACAGAAGCAGATGCAGTGGTTTTAGTGAGTTCAACAGAAGCAGAGCTAATGGCTTTAGTGAGTTCAACAGAAGCAGATGCAGTGGTTCTAGTGAGTTCAACAGAAGCAGATTCAGTGGTTTTAGTGAGTTCAACAGAAGCAGTGGTAATGGTTTTCGTGAGTTCAAAGAAGCAGATGCAGTGGTTTTAGTGAGTTCAACAGAAGCAGAGTTAATGGTTTTAGTGAGTTCAACAGAAGCAGATGCAGTGGTTTTAGTGAGGCGAACAGAAGCAGATGCAGTGGTGTTAGTGAGTTCAACAGAAGCAGAGGTATTGGTTTTAGTGAGTTCAACAGAAGCAGATGCAGTGGTTTTAATGAGTTCAACAGAAGCAGATGCAGTGGTTTTAGCGGATTCAACAGAAGCAGATGCAGTGGTTTTGGTGAGTTCAACAGAAGCAGATGCAGTGGTTTTAGTGAGTTCAACAGAAGCAGATGTAGTGGTTTTAGTGAGTTCAACAGAAGCAGATGCAGTGGTTTTAGCGGGTTCAACAGAAGCAGATGCAGTGATTTTAGTGAGTTCAACAGATGCAGTGGTTTTAGTGAGTTCAACGGAAGCAGTGGTAATGGTTTTAGTGCGTTCAACAGAAGCAGATGCAGTGGTTTTAGTGAGTTCAACAGAAGCAGAGCTAATGGCTTTAGTGAGTTCAACAGAAGCAGATGCAGTGGTTCTAGTGAGTTCAACAGAAGCAGATGCAGTGGTTTTAGTGAGTTCAACAGAAGCAGAGTTAATGGTTTTAGTGAGTTCGACAGAAGCAGATGCAGTGGTTTTAGTGAGTTCAACAGAAGCAGCTGCAGTGGTTCTAGTGAGTTCAACAGAAGCAGATGCAGTGGTTTTAGTGAGTTCAACAGAAGCAGAGGTAATGGTTTTAGTGAGTTCAACAGAAGCAGAGGTAATGGTTTTAGTGAGTTCAACAGAAGCAGATGTAGTGGTTTTAGTGAGTTCAACAGAAGCAGATGGAGTGGTTTTAGTGAGTTCAACAGAATCATATGCAGTGGTTTTAGTGAGTTCAACAGAAGCAGAGCTAATGGTTTTAGTGAGTTCAACAGAAGCAGCTGCAGTGGTTCTAGTGAGTTCAACAGAAGCAGATGCAGCGGTTTAGTGAGTTCAACAGAAGCAGATACAGTGGTTTTAGTGAGGCGAACAGAAGCAGATACAGTGGTGTTAGTGAGTTCAACAGAAGCAGAGGTATTGGTTTTAGTGAGTTCAACAGAAGCAGAGGTAATGGTTTTAGTGAGTTCAACAGAAACAGATGTAGTGGTTTTAGTGAGTTCAACAGAAGCAGATGGAGTGGTTTTAGTGAGTTCAACAGAATCATATGCAGTGGTTTTAGTGAGTTCAACAGAAGCAGAGCTAATGGTTTTAGTGAGTTCAACAGAAGCAGCTGCAGTGGTTCTAGTGAGTTCAACAGAAGCAGATGCAGCGGTTTAGTGAGTTCAACAGAAGCAGTGGTAATGGTTTTAGTGAGTTCAACAGAAGCAGGTGCAGTGGTTTTAGTGAGTTCAACAGAAGCAGAGGTAATGGTTTTAGTGAGTTCAACAGAAGCAGATGCAGTGGTTTTAGTGAGGCAAACAGAAGCAGATACAGTGGTGTTAGTGAGTTCAACAGAAGCAGAGGTATTGGTTTTAGTGAGTTCACCAGAAGCAGATGCAGTGGTTTTAGTGAGTTCAACAGAAGCAGATGCAGTGGTTTTAGCGGGTTCAACAGAGGCAGATGCAGTGGTTTTAGTGAGTTCAACAGAAGCAGATGCAGTGGTTTTAGTGAGTTCAACAGAAGCAGATGCAGTGGTTTTAGCGGGTTCAACAGAAGCAGATGCAGTGGTTTTAGCGAGTTCAACAGAAGCAGATGCAGTGGTGTCAGTGAGTTCAACAGAAGCAGATGCAGTGATTTTAGTGAGTTCAACAGATGCAGTGGTTTTAGTGAGTTCAACGGAAGCAGTGGTAATGGTTTTAGTGCGTTCAACAGAAGCAGATGCAGTGGTTTTAGTGAGTTCAACAGAAGGAGAGCTAATGGCTTTAGTGAGTTCAACAGAAGCAGATGCAGTGGTTCTAGTGAGTTCAACAGAAGTAGATGCAGTGGTTTTAGTGAGTTCAACAGAAGCAGTGGTAATGGTTTTAGTGAGTTCAAAGAAGCAGATGCAGTGGTTTTAGTGATTTCAACAGAAGCAGAGTTAATGGTTTTAGTGAGTTCGACAGAAGCAGATGCAGTGGTTTTAGTGAGTTCAACAGAAGCAGCTGCAGTGGTTCTAGTGAGTTCAACAGAAGCAGATGCAGTGGTTTTAGTGAGTTCAACAGAAGCAGAGGTAATGGTTTTAGTGAGTTCAACAGAAGCAGAGGTAATGGTTTTAGTGAGAGTTCAACAGAAGCAGATGTAGTGGTTTTAGTGAGTTCAACAGAAGCAGATGGAGTGGTTTTAGTGAGTTCAACAGAATCATATGCAGTGGTTTTAGTGAGTTCAACAGAAGCAGAGCTAATGGTTTTAGTGAGTTCAACAGAAGCAGCTGCAGTGGTTCTAGTGAGTTCAACAGAAGCAGATGCAGCGGTTTAGTGAGTTCAACAGAAGCAGATGCAGTGGTTTTAGTGAGGCGAACAGAAGCAGATACAGTGGTGTTAGTGAGTTCAACAGAAGCAGAGGTATTGGTTTTAGTGAGTTCAACAGAAGCAGAGGTAATGGTTTTAGTGAGTTCAACAGAAACAGATGTAGTGGTTTTAGTGAGTTCAACAGAAGCAGATGGAGTGGTTTTAGTGAGTTCAACAGAATCATATGCAGTGGTTTTAGTGAGTTCAACAGAAGCAGAGCTAATGGTTTTAGTGAGTTCAACAGAAGCAGCTGCAGTGGTTCTAGTGAGTTCAACAGAAGCAGATGCAGCGGTTTAGTGAGTTCAACAGAAGCAGTGGTAATGGTTTTAGTGAGTTCAACAGAAGCAGGTGCAGTGGTTTTAGTGAGTTCAACAGAAGCAGAGGTAATGGTTTTAGTGAGTTCAACA
Organism: Ambystoma mexicanum; assembly: GCF_040938575.1. Classification (NCBI taxonomy): domain Eukaryota; kingdom Metazoa; phylum Chordata; class Amphibia; order Caudata; family Ambystomatidae; genus Ambystoma; species Ambystoma mexicanum. The sequence goes on along the minus strand of NC_090931.1, from coordinate 6,280,693 downwards.
GAAGCAGATGCAGTGGTTTTAGTGAGGCAAACAGAAGCAGATACAGTGGTGTTAGTGAGTTCAACAGAAGCAGAGGTATTGGTTTTAGTGAGTTCACCAGAAGCAGATGCAGTGGTTTTAGTGAGTTCAACAGAAGCAGATGCAGTGATTTTAGCGGGTTCAACAGAGGCAGATGCAGTGGTTTTAGTGAGTTCAACAGAAGCAGATGCAATGGTTTTAGTGAGTTCAACAGAAGCAGATACAGTGGTTTTAGTGAGTTCAACAGAGGCAGATGCAGTGGTTTTAGCAGGTTCAACATAAGCAGATGCAGTGGTTTTAGCGAGTTCAACAGAAGCAGATGCAGTGGTGTTAGTGAGTTCAACAGAAGCAGTGGTTTTAGTGAGTTCAACGGAAGCAGTGGTAATGGTTTTAGTGCGTTCAACAGAAGCAGATGCAGTGGTTTTAGTGAGTTCAACAGAAGCAGAGCTAATGGCTTTAGTGAGTTCAACAGAAGCAGATGCAGTGGTTCTAGTGAGTTCAACAGAAGCAGATGCAGTGATTTTAGTGAGTTCAACAGAAGCAGTGGTAATGGTTTTAGTGAGTTCAAAGAAGCAGATGCAGTGGTTTTAGTGAGTTCAACAGAAGCAGAGTTAATGGTTTTAGTGAGATCGACGAAGCAGATGCAGTGGTTTTAGTGAGTTCAACAGAAGCAGCTGCAGTGGTTCTAGTGAGTTCAACAGAAGCAGATGCAGTGGTTTTAGTGAGGCGAACAGAAGCAGATAAGTGGTGTTAGTGAGTTTAACAGAAGCAGAGGTATTGGTTTTAGTGAGTTCAACAGAAGCAGATGCAGTGGTTTTAGTGAGTTCAACAGAAGCAGATGCAGTGGTGTTAGTGGGTTCAACAGAAGCAGCGGTATTAGTCTTAGTGAGTTCAACAGAAGCAGATGCAGTGGTTTTAGTGAGTTCAACAGAAGCAGATGCAGTTTTTTTAGTGAGTTCAACAGAAGCAGATGCAGTGGTTTTAGTGAGTTCAACAGAAGCAGAGTTAATGGTTTTAGTGAGTTCAACAGAAGCAGATGCAGTGGTGTTAGTGAGTTCAACAGAAGCAGAGGTATTAGTTTTAGTGAGTTCAACAGAAGCAGATGCAGTGGTTTTAGTGAGTTCAACAGAAGCAGATGCAGTGGTTTTAGAGAGTTCAACAGAAGCAGATCCAGTGGTTTTAGTGAGTTCAACAGAAGCAGATGCAGTGGTTTTAGTGAGTTCAACAGAAGCAGAGGTATTGGTTTTAGTGAGTTCAACAGCAGCAGATGCAGTGCTTTTAGTGAGTTCAACAGAAGCGGATGCAGTGTTTTTAGTGAGTTCAACAGAAGCAGATGCAGTGGTTTTAGTGAGTTCAACAGAAGCAGATCCAGTGGTTTTAGTGAGTTCAACAGAAGCAGATGCAGTGGTTTTAGTGAGTTCAACAGAAGCAGAGGTATTGGTTTTAGTGAGTTCAACAGCAGCAGATGCAGTGCTTTTAGTGAGTTCAACAGAAGCAGATGCAGTGGTTTTAGTGAGTTCAACAGAAGCAGAGTTAATGGTTTTAGTGAGTTCAACAGAAGCAGATGCAGTGGTGTTAGTGAGTTCAACAGAAGCAGAGGTATTAGTTTTAGTGAGTTCAACAGAAGCAGATGCAGTGGTTTTAGTGAGTTCAACAGAAGCAGATGCAGTGGTTTTTGTGAGTTCAACAGAAGCAGATGCAGTGGTTTTAGTGAGTTCAACAAAAGCAGATGCAGTGGTGTTAGTGAGTTCAACAGAAGCAGAGGTATTAGTTTTAGTGAGTTCAACAGAAGCAGATGCAGGCAGTGGTTTTAGTGAGTTCAACAGAAGCAGATGCAGTGGTTTTAGAGAGTTCAACAGAAGCAGATCCAGTGGTTTTAGTGAATTCAACAGAAGCAGATGCAGTGGTTTTAGTGAGTTCAACAGCAGCAGATGCAGTGCTTTTAGTGAGTTCAACAGAAGCAGATGCAGTGGTTTTAGTGAGTTCAACAGAAGCAGATGCAGTGGTTTTAGTGAGTTCAACAGAAGCAGATGCAGTGGTGTTAGTGAGTTCAACAGAAGTAGATGCAGTGGTTTTAGTGAGTTCAACAGAAGCAGAGGTATTGGTTTTAGTGAGTTCAACAGCAGCAGATGCAGTGCTTTTAGTGAGTTCAACAGAAGCAGATGCAGTGGTTTTAGTGAGTTCAACAGAAGCAGATGCAGTGGTTTTAGTGAGTTCAACAGAAGCAGATGCTGTGGTGTTAGTGAGTTCAACAGAAGCAGAGGTATTACTTTTAGTGAGTTCAACAGAAGCAGATGCAGTGGTTTTAGTGAGTTCAACAGAAGCAGATGCAGTGGTTTTAGAGAGTTCAACAGAAGCAGATGCAGTGGTTTTAGTGAGTTCAACAGAAGCAGATGCAGTGGTTTTTGTGAGTTCAACAGAAACAGATGCAGTGGTTTTAGTGAGTTCAACAGAAGCAGATGCAGGGGTTTCAGTGAGTTCAACAGAAACAGATGCAGCGGTTTTAGTGAGTTCAACAGAAGCAGATGCAGTGGTGTTAGTGAGTTCAACAGAAGCAGAGGTATTCGTTTTAGTGAGTTCAACAGAAGCAGATGCAGTGGTTTTAGTGAGTTCAACAGAAGCAGATCCAGTGGTTTTAGTGAGTTCAACAGAAGCAGATGCAGTGGTTTTAGTGAGTTCAACAGATGCAGAGGTATTGGTTTTAGTGAGTTCAACAGCAGCAGATGCAGTGCTTTTAGTGAGTTCAACAGAAGCAGATGCAGTGGTTTTAGTGAGTTCAACAGAAGCAGATGCAGTGGTTTTAGTGAGTTCAACAGAAGCAGAGGTATTGGTTTTAGTGAGTTCAACAGCAGCAGATGCAGTGCTTTTAGTGAGTTCAACAGAAGCAGATGCAGTGGTTTTAGTGAGTTCTACAGAAGCAGATGCAGTGGTTTTAGTGAGTTCAACAGAAGCAGGTCCAGTGGTTTTAGTGAGTTCAACAGAAGCAGATGCCGTGGTTTTAGTGAGTTCAATAGAACAGGGGCATAGCCAGGATTGTCTAACAGTGGGGCCTGAAGCTAATGTAGTTGGGTCCACCACAGTCACATTAACATCTGTCAATGCCCACACAGTGCTGCTGAGTGGGCATTTACAAATTGTGGGTGGGCCTTGCCCACTCAGGCCCTACCCTGTCTACGCCTCTGCAACAGAAGTAGATGCAGTGGTTTTAGCGAGTTCAACAGAAGCAGATGCAGTGGTTTTAGTGAGTTCAAAAGAAGCAGATGCAGTAATTTTAGTGAGTTGAACAGATGCAGTGATTTTAGTGAGGTCAACAGAAGTAGATGCAGTGGTTTTAGTGAGTTCAACAGAAGCAGAGGTAATGGTTTTAGTGAGTTCAACAGAAGCAGAGGTAATGGTTTTAGTGAGTTCAACAGAAGCAGATGTAGTGGTTTTAGTGAGTTCAACAGAAGCAGATGTAGTGGGTTTAGTGAGTTCAACAGAATCATATGCAGTGGTTTTAGTGAGTTCAACAGAAGCAGAGCTAATGGTTTTAGTGAGTTTAACAAAAGCAGCTGCAGTGGTTCTAGTGAGTTCAACAGAAGCAGATGCAGCAGTTTTAGTGAGTTCAACAGAAGCAGTGGTAATGGTTTTAGTGAGTTCAACAGAAGCAGATGCAGTGGTTTTAGTGAGTTCAACAGAAGCAGAGGTAATGGTTTTAGTGAGTTCAACAGAAGCAGATGCAGTGGTTTTAGTGAGGCGAACAGAAGCAGATGCAGTGGTGTTAGTGAGTTCAACAGAAGCAGAGGTATTGGTTTTAGTGAGTTCAACAGAAGCAGATGCAGTGGTTTTAATGAGTTCAACAGAAGCAGATGCAGTGGTTTTAGCGGATTCAACAGAAGCAGATGCAGTGGTTTTAGTGAGTTCAACAGAAGCAGATGCAGTGGTTTTAGTGAGTTCAACAGAAGCAGATGTAGTGGTTTTAGTGAGTTCAACAGAAGCAGATGCAGTGGTTTTAGCGGGTTCAACAGAAGCAGATGCAGTGATTTTAGTGAGTTCAACAGATGCAGTGGTTTTAGTGAGTTCAACGGAAGCAGTGGTAATGGTTTTAGTGCGTTCAACAGAAGCAGATGCAGTGGTTTTAGTGAGTTCAACAGAAGCAGAGCTAATGGCTTTAGTGAGTTCAACAGAAGCAGATGCAGTGGTTCTAGTGAGTTCAACAGAAGCAGATTCAGTGGTTTTAGTGAGTTCAACAGAAGCAGTGGTAATGGTTTTCGTGAGTTCAAAGAAGCAGATGCAGTGGTTTTAGTGAGTTCAACAGAAGCAGAGTTAATGGTTTTAGTGAGTTCAACAGAAGCAGATGCAGTGGTTTTAGTGAGGCGAACAGAAGCAGATGCAGTGGTGTTAGTGAGTTCAACAGAAGCAGAGGTATTGGTTTTAGTGAGTTCAACAGAAGCAGATGCAGTGGTTTTAATGAGTTCAACAGAAGCAGATGCAGTGGTTTTAGCGGATTCAACAGAAGCAGATGCAGTGGTTTTGGTGAGTTCAACAGAAGCAGATGCAGTGGTTTTAGTGAGTTCAACAGAAGCAGATGTAGTGGTTTTAGTGAGTTCAACAGAAGCAGATGCAGTGGTTTTAGCGGGTTCAACAGAAGCAGATGCAGTGATTTTAGTGAGTTCAACAGATGCAGTGGTTTTAGTGAGTTCAACGGAAGCAGTGGTAATGGTTTTAGTGCGTTCAACAGAAGCAGATGCAGTGGTTTTAGTGAGTTCAACAGAAGCAGAGCTAATGGCTTTAGTGAGTTCAACAGAAGCAGATGCAGTGGTTCTAGTGAGTTCAACAGAAGCAGATGCAGTGGTTTTAGTGAGTTCAACAGAAGCAGAGTTAATGGTTTTAGTGAGTTCGACAGAAGCAGATGCAGTGGTTTTAGTGAGTTCAACAGAAGCAGCTGCAGTGGTTCTAGTGAGTTCAACAGAAGCAGATGCAGTGGTTTTAGTGAGTTCAACAGAAGCAGAGGTAATGGTTTTAGTGAGTTCAACAGAAGCAGAGGTAATGGTTTTAGTGAGTTCAACAGAAGCAGATGTAGTGGTTTTAGTGAGTTCAACAGAAGCAGATGGAGTGGTTTTAGTGAGTTCAACAGAATCATATGCAGTGGTTTTAGTGAGTTCAACAGAAGCAGAGCTAATGGTTTTAGTGAGTTCAACAGAAGCAGCTGCAGTGGTTCTAGTGAGTTCAACAGAAGCAGATGCAGCGGTTTAGTGAGTTCAACAGAAGCAGATACAGTGGTTTTAGTGAGGCGAACAGAAGCAGATACAGTGGTGTTAGTGAGTTCAACAGAAGCAGAGGTATTGGTTTTAGTGAGTTCAACAGAAGCAGAGGTAATGGTTTTAGTGAGTTCAACAGAAACAGATGTAGTGGTTTTAGTGAGTTCAACAGAAGCAGATGGAGTGGTTTTAGTGAGTTCAACAGAATCATATGCAGTGGTTTTAGTGAGTTCAACAGAAGCAGAGCTAATGGTTTTAGTGAGTTCAACAGAAGCAGCTGCAGTGGTTCTAGTGAGTTCAACAGAAGCAGATGCAGCGGTTTAGTGAGTTCAACAGAAGCAGTGGTAATGGTTTTAGTGAGTTCAACAGAAGCAGGTGCAGTGGTTTTAGTGAGTTCAACAGAAGCAGAGGTAATGGTTTTAGTGAGTTCAACAGAAGCAGATGCAGTGGTTTTAGTGAGGCAAACAGAAGCAGATACAGTGGTGTTAGTGAGTTCAACAGAAGCAGAGGTATTGGTTTTAGTGAGTTCACCAGAAGCAGATGCAGTGGTTTTAGTGAGTTCAACAGAAGCAGATGCAGTGGTTTTAGCGGGTTCAACAGAGGCAGATGCAGTGGTTTTAGTGAGTTCAACAGAAGCAGATGCAGTGGTTTTAGTGAGTTCAACAGAAGCAGATGCAGTGGTTTTAGCGGGTTCAACAGAAGCAGATGCAGTGGTTTTAGCGAGTTCAACAGAAGCAGATGCAGTGGTGTCAGTGAGTTCAACAGAAGCAGATGCAGTGATTTTAGTGAGTTCAACAGATGCAGTGGTTTTAGTGAGTTCAACGGAAGCAGTGGTAATGGTTTTAGTGCGTTCAACAGAAGCAGATGCAGTGGTTTTAGTGAGTTCAACAGAAGGAGAGCTAATGGCTTTAGTGAGTTCAACAGAAGCAGATGCAGTGGTTCTAGTGAGTTCAACAGAAGTAGATGCAGTGGTTTTAGTGAGTTCAACAGAAGCAGTGGTAATGGTTTTAGTGAGTTCAAAGAAGCAGATGCAGTGGTTTTAGTGATTTCAACAGAAGCAGAGTTAATGGTTTTAGTGAGTTCGACAGAAGCAGATGCAGTGGTTTTAGTGAGTTCAACAGAAGCAGCTGCAGTGGTTCTAGTGAGTTCAACAGAAGCAGATGCAGTGGTTTTAGTGAGTTCAACAGAAGCAGAGGTAATGGTTTTAGTGAGTTCAACAGAAGCAGAGGTAATGGTTTTAGTGAGTTCAACAGAAGCAGATGTAGTGGTTTTAGTGAGTTCAACAGAAGCAGATGGAGTGGTTTTAGTGAGTTCAACAGAATCATATGCAGTGGTTTTAGTGAGTTCAACAGAAGCAGAGCTAATGGTTTTAGTGAGTTCAACAGAAGCAGCTGCAGTGGTTCTAGTGAGTTCAACAGAAGCAGATGCAGCGGTTTAGTGAGTTCAACAGAAGCAGATGCAGTGGTTTTAGTGAGGCGAACAGAAGCAGATACAGTGGTGTTAGTGAGTTCAACAGAAGCAGAGGTATTGGTTTTAGTGAGTTCAACAGAAGCAGAGGTAATGGTTTTAGTGAGTTCAACAGAAACAGATGTAGTGGTTTTAGTGAGTTCAACAGAAGCAGATGGAGTGGTTTTAGTGAGTTCAACAGAATCATATGCAGTGGTTTTAGTGAGTTCAACAGAAGCAGAGCTAATGGTTTTAGTGAGTTCAACAGAAGCAGCTGCAGTGGTTCTAGTGAGTTCAACAGAAGCAGATGCAGCGGTTTAGTGAGTTCAACAGAAGCAGTGGTAATGGTTTTAGTGAGTTCAACAGAAGCAGGTGCAGTGGTTTTAGTGAGTTCAACAGAAGCAGAGGTAATGGTTTTAGTGAGTTCAACAGAAGCAGATGCAGTGGTTTTAGTGAGGCAAACAGAAGCAGATACAGTGGTGTTAGTGAGTTCAACAGAAGCAGAGGTATTGGTTTTAGTGAGTTCACCAGAAGCAGATGCAGTGGTTTTAGTGAGTTCAACAGAAGCAGATGCAGTGATTTTAGCGGGTTCAACAGAGGCAGATGCAGTGGTTTTAGTGAGTTCAACAGAAGCAGATGCAATGGTTTTAGTGAGTTCAACAGAAGCAGATACAGTGGTTTTAGTGAGTTCAACAGAAGCAGATGCAGTTGTTTTAGCAGGTTCAACAGAAGCAGATGCAGTGGTTTTAGCGAGTTCAACAGAAGCAGATGCAGTGGTGTTAGTGAGTTCAACAGAAGCAGATGCAGTGATTTTAGTGAGTTCAACAGATGCAGTGGTTTTAGTGAGTTCAACGGAAGCAGTGGTAATGGTTTTAGTGCGTTCAACAGAAGCAGATGCAGTGGTTTTAGTGAGTTCAACAGAAGCAGAGCTAATGGCTTTAGTGAGTTCAACAGAAGCAGATGCAGTGGTTCTAGTGAGTTCAACAGAAGCAGATGCAGTGATTTTAGTGAGTTCAACAGAAGCAGTGGTAATGGTTTTAGTGAGTTCAAAGAAGCAGATGCAGTGGTTTTAGTGAGTTCAACAGAAGCAGAGTTAATGGTTTTAGTGAGATCGACAGAAGCAGATGCAGTGGTTTTAGTGAGTTCAACAGAAGCAGCTGCAGTGGTTCTAGTGAGTTCAACAGAAGCAGATGCAGTGGTTTCAGTGAGTTCAACAGAAGCAGAGGTAATGGTTTTAGTGAGTTCAACAGAAGCAGAGGTAATGGTTTTAGTGAGTTCAACAGAAGCAGATGTAGTGGTTTTAGTGAGTTCAACAGAAGCAGAAGGAGTGGTTTTAGTGAGTTCAACAGAATCATATGCAGTGGTTTTAGTGAGTTCAACAGAAGCAGAGCTAATGGTTTTAGTGAGTTCAACAGAAGCAGCTGCAGTGGTTCTAGTGAGTTCAACAGAAGCAGATGCAGCGGTTTTAGTGAGTTTAACAGAAGCAGTGGTAATGATTTTAGTGAGTTCAACAGAAGCAGGTGCAATGGTTTTAGTGAGTTCAACAGAAGCAGAGGTAATGGTTTTAGTGAGTTCAACAGAAGCAGATGCAGTGGTTTTAGTGAGGCGAACAGAAGCAGATAAGTGGTGTTAGTGAGTTCAACAGAAGCAGAGGTATTGGTTTTAGTGAGTTCAACAGAAGCAGATGCAGTGGTTTTAGTGAGTTCAACAGAAGCAGATGCAGTGGTGTTAGTGGGTTCAACAGAAGCAGCGGTATTAGTCTTAGTGAGTTCAACAGAAGCAGATGCAGTGGTTTTAGTGAGTTCAACAGAAGCAGATGCAGTTTTTTTAGTGAGTTCAACAGAAGCAGATGCAGTGGTTTTAGTGAGTTCAACAGAAGCAGAGTTAATGGTTTTAGTGAGTTCAACAGAAGCAGATGCAGTGGTGTTAGTGAGTTCAACAGAAGCAGAGGTATTAGTTTTAGTGAGTTCAACAGAAGCAGATGCAGTGGTTTTAGTGAGTTCAACAGAAGCAGATGCAGTGGTTTTAGAGAGTTCAACAGAAGCAGATCCAGTGGTTTTAGTGAGTTCAACAGAAGCAGATGCAGTGGTTTTAGTGAGTTCAACAGAAGCAGAGGTATTGGTTTTAGTGAGTTCAACAGCAGCAGATGCAGTGCTTTTAGTGAGTTCAACAGAAGCGGATGCAGTGGTTTTAGTGAGTTCAACAGAAGCAGATGCAGTGGTTTTAGTGAGTTCAACAGAAGCAGATGCAGTGGTTTTAGTGAGTTCAACAAAAGCAGATGCAGTGGTGTTAGTGAGTTCAACAGAAGCAGATGCAGTGCTTTTAGTGAGTTCAACAGAAGCAGATGCAGTGGTTTTTGTGAGTTCAACAGAAGCAGATGCAGTGGTTTTAGTGAGTTCAACAAAAGCAGATGCAGTGGTGTTAGTGAGTTCAACAGAAGCAGAGGTATTAGTTTTAGTGAGTTCAACAGAAGCAGATGCAGGCAGTGGTTTTAGTGAGTTCAACAGAAGCAGATGCAGTGGTTTTAGAGAGTTCAACAGAAGCAGATCCAGTGGTTTTAGTGAGTTCAACAGAAGCAGATGCAGTGGTTTTAGTGAGTTCAACAGCAGCAGATGCAGTGCTTTTAGTGAGTTCAACAGAAGCAGATGCAGTGGTTTTAGTGAGTTCAACAGAAGCAGATGCAGTGGTTTTAGTTAGTTCAACAGAAGCAGATGCAGTGGTGTTAGTGAGTTCAACAGAAGTAGATGCAGTGGTTTTAGTGAGTTCAACAGAAGCAGAGGTATTGGTTTTAGTGAGTTCAACAGCAGCAGATGCAGTGCTTTTAGTGAGTTCAACAGAAGCAGATGCAGTGGTTTTAGTGAGTTCAACAGAAGCAGATGCAGTGGTTTTAGTGAGTTCAACAGAAGCAGATGCTGTGGTGTTAGTGAGTTCAACAGAAGCAGAGGTATTACTTTTAGTGAGTTCAACAGAAGCAGATGCAGTGGTTTTAGTGAGTTCAACAGAAGCAGATGCAGTGGTTTTAGAGAGTTCAACAGAAGCAGATGCAGTGATTTTAGTGAGTTCAACAGAAGCAGATGCAGTGGTTTTTGTGAGTTCAACAGAAACAGATGCAGTGGTTTTAGTGAGTTCAACAGAAGCAGATGCAGTGGTGTTAGTGAGTTCAACAGAAGCAGAGGTATTCGTTTTAGTGAGTTCAACAGAAGCAGATGCAGTGGTTTTAGTGAGTTCAACAGAAGCAGATGCAGTGGTTTTAGAGAGTTCAACAGAAGCAGATCCAGTGGTTTTAGTGAGTTCAACAGAAGCAGATGCAGTGGTTTTAGTGAGTTCAACAGATGCAGAGGTATTGGTTTTAGTGAGTTCAACAGCAGCAGATGCAGTGCTTTTAGTGAGTTCAACAGAAGCAGATGCAGTGGTTTTAGTGAGTTCAACAGAAGCAGATGCAGTGGTTTTAGTGAGTTCAACAGAAGCAGAGGTATTGGTTTTAGTGAGTTCAACAGCAGCAGATGCAGTGCTTTTAGTGAGTTCAACAGAAGCAGATGCAGTGGTTTTAGTGAGTTCTACAGAAGCAGATGCAGTGGTTTTAGTGAGTTCAACAGAAGCAGATCCAGTGGTTTTAGTGAGTTCAACAGAAGCAGATGCCGTGGTTTTAGTGAGTTCAATAGAACAGGGGCATAGCCAGGATTGTCTAACAGTGGGGCCTGAAGCTAATGTAGTTGGGTCCACCACAGTCACATTAACATCTGTCAATGCCCACACAGTGCTGCTGAGTGGGCATTTACAAATTGTGGGTGGGCCTTGCCCACTCAGGCCCTACCCTGTCTACGCCTCTGCAACAGAAGTAGATGCAGTGGTTTTAGCGAGTTCAACAGAAGCAGATGCAGTGGTTTTAGTGAGTTCAAAAGAGGCAGATGCAGTAATTTTAGTGAGTTCAACAGATGCAGTGATTTTAGTGAGGTCAACAGAAGTAGATGCAGTGGTTTTAGTGAGTTCAACAGAAGCAGAGGTAATGGTTTTAGTGAGTTCAACAGAAGCAGAGGTAATGGTTTTAGTGAGTTCAACAGAAGCAGATGTAGTGGTTTTAGTGAGTTCAACAGAAGCAGATGTAGTGGGTTTAGTGAGTTCAACAGAATCATATGCAGTGGTTTTAGTGAGTTCAACAGAAGCAGAGCTAATGGTTTTAGTGAGTTTAACAAAAGCAGCTGCAGTGGTTCTAGTGAGTTCAACAGAAGCAGATGCAGCAGTTTTAGTGGGTTCAACAGAAGCAGTGGTAATGGTTTTAGTGAGTTCAACAGAAGCAGATGCAGTGGTTTTAGTGAGTTCAACAGAAGCAGAGGTAATGGTTTTAGTGAGTTCAACAGAAGCAGATGCAGTGGTTTTAGTGAGGCGAACAGAAGCAGATGCAGTGGTGTTAGTGAGTTCAACAGAAGCAGAGGTATTGGTTTTAGTGAGTTCAACAGAAGCAGATGCAGTGGTTTTAATGAGTTCAACAGAAGCAGATGCAGTGGTTTTAGCGGATTCAACAGAAGCAGATGCAGTGGTTTTAGTGAGTTCAACAGAAGCAGATGCAGTGGTTTTAGTGAGTTCAACAGAAGCAGATGTAGTGGTTTTAGTGAGTTCAACAGAAGTAGATGCAGTGGTTTTAGCGGGTTCAACAGAAGCAGATGCAGTGATTTTAGTGAGTTCAACAGATGCAGTGGTTTTAGTGAGTTCAACGGAAGCAGTGGTAATGGTTTTAGTGCGTTCAACAGAAGCAGATGCAGTGGTTTTAGTGAGTTCAACAGAAGCAGAGCTAATGGCTTTAGTGAGTTCAACAGAAGCAGATGCAGTGGTTCTAGTGAGTTCAACAGAAGCAGATTCAGTGGTTTTAGTGAGTTCAACAGAAGCAGTGGTAATGGTTTTCGTGAGTTCAAAGAAGCAGATGCAGTGGTTTTAGTGAGTTCAACAGAAGCAGAGTTAATGGTTTTAGTGAGTTCAACAGAAGCAGATGCAGTGGTTTTAGTGAGGCGAACAGAAGCAGATGCAGTGGTGTTAGTGAGTTCAACAGAAGCAGAGGTATTGGTTTTAGTGAGTTCAACAGAAGCAGATGCAGTGGTTTTAATGAGTTCAACAGAAGCAGATGCAGTGGTTTTAGCAGATTCAACAGAAGCAGATGCAGTGGTTTTGGTGAGTTCAACAGAAGCAGATGCAGTGGTTTTAGTGAGTTCAACAGAAGCAGATGTAGTGGTTTTAGTGAGTTCAACAGAAGCAGATGCAGTGGTTTTAGCGGGTTCAACAGAAGCAGATGCAGTGATTTTAGTGAGTTCAACAGATGCAGTGGTTTTAGTGAGTTCAACGGAAGCAGTGGTAATGGTTTTAGTGCGTTCAACAGAAGCAGATGCAGTGGTTTTAGTGAGTTCAACAGAAGCAGAGCTAATGGCTTTAGTGAGTTCAACAGAAGCAGATGCAGTGGTTCTAGTGAGTTCAACAGAAGCAGATTCAGTGGCTTTAGTGAGTTCAACAGAAGCAGTGGTAATGGTTTTTGTGAGTTCAAAGAAGCAGATGCAGTGGTTTTAGTGAGTTCAACAGAAGCAGAGTTAATGGTTTTAGTGAGTTCAACAGAAGCAGATGCAGTGGTTTTAATGAGTTCAACAGAAGCAGATGCAGTGGTGTTAGTGAGTTCAACAGAAGCAGAGGTATTAGTTTTAGTGAGTTCAACAGAAGCAGATGCAGTGATTTTAGTGAGGTCAACAGAAGTAGATGCAGTGGTTTTAGTGAGTTCAACAGAAGCAGAGGTAATGGTTTTAATGAGTTCAACAGAAGCAGATGCAGTGGTTTTAGTGAGTTCAACAGAAGCAGAGGTAATGGTTTTAGTGAGTTCAACAGAAGCAGAGGTAATGGTTTTAGTGAGTTCAACAGAAGCAGATGTAGTGGTTTTAGTGAGTTCAACAGAAGCAGATGGAGTGGTTTTAGTGAGTTCAACAGAATCATATGCAGCGGTTTTAGTGAGTTCAACAGAAGCAGTGGTAATGGTTTTAGTGAGTTCAACAGAAGCAGGTGCAGTGGTTTTAGTGAGTTCAACAGAAGCAGAGGTTATGGTTTTAGTGAGTTCAACAGAAGCAGATGCAGTGGTTGTAGTGAGTTCAACAGAAGCAGATGCAGCGGTTTTAGTGAGTTCAACAGAAGCAGTGGTAATGTTTTAGTGAGTTCAACAGAAACAGGTGCAGTGGTTTTAGTGAGTTCAACAGAAGCAGAGTTAATGGTTTTAGTGAGTTCAACAGAAGCAGATGCAGTGGTTTTAGTGAGGCGAACAGAAGCAGATGCAGTGCTGTTAGTGAGTTCAACAGAAGCAGAGGTATTAGTTTTAGTGAGTTCAACAGAAGCGATGCAGTGGTTTTAGTGAGTTCAACAGAAGCAGATGCAGTGGTTTTAGCGGGTTCAACAGAAGCAGATGCAGTGGTTTTAGTGAGTTCAACAGAAGCATATGCAGTGGTTTTAGTGAGTTCAACAGAAGCAGATGCAGTGGTTTTAGCGGGTTCAACAGAAGCAGATGCAGTGGTTTTAGCGAGTTCAACAGAAGCAGATGCAGTGGTGTCAGTGAGTTCAACAGAAGCAGATGCAGTGATTTTAGTGAGTTCAACAGATGTAGTGGTTTTAGTGAGTTCAACGGAAGCAGTGGTAATGGTTTTAGTGCGTTCAACAGAAGCAGATGCAGTGGTTTTAGTGAGTTCAACAGAAGCAGAGCTAATGGCTTTAGTGAGTTCAACAGAAGCAGATGCAGTGGTTCTAGTGAGTTCAACAGAAGCAGATGCAGTGGTTTTAGTGAGTTCAACAGAAGCAGTGGTAATGGTTTTAGTGAGTTCAAAGAAGCAGATGCAGTGGTTTTAGTGAGTTCAACAGAAGCAGAGTTAATGGTTTTAGTGAGTTCAACAGAAGCAGATGCAGTGGTTTTAGTGAGTTCAACAGAAGCAGCTGCAGTGGTTCTAGTGCGTTCAACAGAAGCAGATGCAGTGGTTTTAGTGAGTTCAACAGAAGCAGATGCAGTGGTTTTAGTGAGTTCAACAGAAGCAGTGGTAATGGTTTTAGTGAGTTCAAAGAAGCAGATGCAGTGGTTTTAGTGAGTTCAACAGAAGCAGAGTTAATGGTTTTAGTGAGTTCAACAGAAGCAGATGCAGTGGTTTTAGTGAGTTCAACAGAAGCAGCTGCAGTGGTTCTAGTGTGTTCAACAGAAGCAGATGCAGTGGTTTTAGTTAGTTCAACAGAAGCAGATGCAGTGGTTTTAGTGAGTTCAACAGAAGCATATGCAGTGGTTTTAGTGAGTTCAACAGAAGCAGATGCAGTGGTTTTAGCGGGTTCAACAGAAGCAGATGCAGTGGTTTTAGCGAGTTCAACAGAAGCAGATGCAGTGGTGTCAGTGAGTTCAACAGAAGCAGATGCAGTGATTTTAGTGAGTTCAACAGATGTAGTGGTTTTAGTGAGTTCAACGGAAGCAGTGGTAATGGTTTTAGTGCGTTCAACAGAAGCAGATGCAGTGGTTTTAGTGAGTTCAACAGAAGCAGAGCTAATGGCTTTAGTGAGTTCAACAGAAGCAGATGCAGTGGTTCTAGTGAGTTCAACAGAAGCAGATGCAGTGGTTTTAGTGAGTTCAACAGAAGCAGTGGTAATGGTTTTAGTGAGTTCAAAGAAGCAGATGCAGTGGTTTTAGTGAGTTCAACAGAAGCAGAGTTAATGGTTTTAGTGAGTTCAACAGAAGCAGATGCAGTGGTTTTAGTGAGTTCAACAGAAGCAGCTGCAGTGGTTCTAGTGCGTTCAACAGAAGCAGATGCAGTGGTTTTAGTGAGTTCAACAGAAGCAGATGCAGTGGTTTTAGTGAGTTCAACAGAAGCAGTGGTAATGGTTTTAGTGAGTTCAAAGAAGCAGATGCAGTGGTTTTAGTGAGTTCAACAGAAGCAGAGTTAATGGTTTTAGTGAGTTCAACAGAAGCAGATGCAGTGGTTTTAGTGAGTTCAACAGAAGCAGCTGCAGTGGTTCTAGTGCGTTCAACAGAAGCAGATGCAGTGGTTTTAGTGAGTTCAACAGAAGCAGATGCAGTGGTTTTAGTGAGTTCAACAGAAGCAGAGGTAATGGTTTTAGTGAGTTCAACAGAAGCAGAGCTAATGGTTTTAGTGAGTTCAACAGAAGCAGCTGCAGTGGTTCTAGTGAGTTCAACAGAAGCAGATGCAGCAGTTTTAGTAAGTTCAACAGAAGCAGTGGTAATGGTTTTAGTGAGTTCAACAGAAGCAGGTGCAGTGGATTTAGTGAGTTCAACAGAAGCAGAGGTAATGGTTTTAGTGAGTTCAACAGAAGCAGATGCAGTGGTTTTAGTGAGGCGAACAGAAGCAGATGCAGTGGTGTTAGTGAGTTCAACAGAAGCAGAGGTATTGGTTTTAGTGAGTTCAACAGAAGCAGATGCAGTGGTTTTAGTGAGTTCAACAGAAGCAGATGCAGTGGTTTTAGCGGGTTCAACAGAAGCAGATGCAGTGGTTTTAGTGAGTTCAACAGAAGCAGATGCAGTGGTTTTAGTGAGTTCAACAGAAGCAGATGCAGTGGTTTTAGTGAGTTCAACAGAAGCAGATGCAGTGGTTTTAGCGGGTTCAACAGAAGCAGATGCAGTGGTTTTAGCGAGTTCAACAGAAGCCGATGCAGTGATGTCAGTGAGTTCAACAGAAGCAGATGCAGTGATTTTAGTGAGTTCAACAGATGCAGTGGTTTTAGTGAGTTCAACGGAAGCAGTGGTAATGGTTTTAGTGCGTTCAACAGAAGCAGATGCAGTGGTTTTAGTGCGTTCAACAGAAGCAGAGGTAATGGTTTTAGTGAGTTCAACAGAAGCAGATGCAGTGGTTCTAGTGAGTTCAACAGAAGCAGATGCAGTGGTTTTAGTGAGTTCAACAGAAGTAGATGCAGTGGTTTTAGTGAGTTCAACAGAAGCAGATGTAGTGGTTTTAGTGAGTTCAACAGAAGCAGATGTAGTGGGTTTAGTGAGTTCAACAGAATCATATGCAGTGGTTTTAGTGAGTTCAACAGAAGCAGAGCTAATGGTTTTAGTGAGTTTAACAAAAGCAGCTGCAGTGGTTCTAGTGAGTTCAACAGAAGCAGATGCAGCAGTTTTAGTGAGTTCAACAGAAGCAATGGTAATGGTTTTAGTGAGTTCAACAGAAGCAGATGCAGTGGTTTTAGTGAGGTCAACAGAAGTAGATGCAGTGGTTTTAGTGAGTTCAACAGAAGCATATGCAGTGGTTTTAGTGAGGCGAACAGAAGCAGATGCAGTGGTGTTAGTGAGTTCAACAGAAGCAGAGGTATTGGTTTTAGTGAGTTCAACAGAAGCAGATGCAGTGATTTTAGTGAGGTCAACAGAAGTAGATGCAGTGGTTTTAGTGAGTTCAACAGAAGCAGAGGTAATGGTTTTATTGAGTTCAACAGAAGCAGATGCAGTGGTTTTAGTGAGTTCAACAGAAGCAGAGGTAATGGTTTTAGTGAGTTCAACAGAAGCAGAGGTAATGGTTTTAGTGAGTTCAACAGAAGCAGATGCAGTGGTTTTAGTGAGGCAAACAGAAGCAGATACAGTGGTGTTAGTGAGTTCAACAGAAGCAGAGGTATTGGTTTTAGTGAGTTCACCAGAAGCAGATGCAGTGGTTTTAGTGAGTTCAACAGAAGCAGATGCAGTGATTTTAGCGGGTTCAACAGAGGCAGATGCAGTGGTTTTAGTGAGTTCAACAGAAGCAGATGCAATGGTTTTAGTGAGTTCAACAGAAGCAGATACAGTGGTTTTAGTGAGTTCAACAGAAGCAGATGCAGTGGTTTTAGCAGGTTCAACATAAGCAGATGCAGTGGTTTTAGCGAGTTCAACAGAAGCAGATGCAGTGGTGTTAGTGAGTTCAACAGAAGCAGATGCAGTGATTTTAGTGAGTTCAACAGATGCAGTGGTTTTAGTGAGTTCAACGGAAGCAGTGGTAATGGTTTTAGTGCGTTCAACAGAAGCAGATGCAGTGGTTTTAGTGAGTTCAACAGAAGCAGAGCTAATGGCTTTAGTGAGTTCAACAGAAGCAGATGCAGTGGTTCTAGTGAGTTCAACAGAAGCAGATGCAGTGATTTTAGTGAGTTCAACAGAAGCAGTGGTAATGGTTTTAGTGAGTTCAAAGAAGCAGATGCAGTGGTTTTAGTGAGTTCAACAGAAGCAGAGTTAATGGTTTTAGTGAGATCGACAGAAGCAGATGCAGTGGTTTTAGTGAGTTCAACAGAAGCAGCTGCAGTGGTTCTAGTGAGTTCAACAGAAGCAGATGCAGTGGTTTCAGTGAGTTCAACAGAAGCAGAGGTAATGGTTTTAGTGAGTTCAACAGAAGCAGAGGTAATGGTTTTAGTGAGTTCAACAGAAGCAGATGTAGTGGTTTTAGTGAGTTCAACAGAAGCAGAAGGAGTGGTTTTAGTGAGTTCAACAGAATCATATGCAGTGGTTTTAGTGAGTTCAACAGAAGCAGAGCTAATGGTTTTAGTGAGTTCAACAGAAGCAGCTGCAGTGGTTCTAGTGAGTTCAACAGAAGCAGATGCAGCGGTTTTAGTGAGTTTAACAGAAGCAGTGGTAATGGTTTTAGTGAGTTCAACAGAAGCAGGTGCAATGGTTTTAGTGAGTTCAACAGAAGCAGAGGTAATGGTTTTAGTGAGTTCAACAGAAGCAGATGCAGTGGTTTTAGTGAGGCGAACAGAAGCAGATAAGTGGTGTTAGTGAGTTCAACAGAAGCAGAGGTATTGGTTTTAGTGAGTTCAACAGAAGCAGATGCAGTGGTTTTAGTGAGTTCAACAGAAGCAGATGCAGTGGTGTTAGTGGGTTCAACAGAAGCAGCGGTATTAGTCTTAGTGAGTTCAACAGAAGCAGATGCAGTGGTTTTAGTGAGTTCAACAGAAGCAGATGCAGTTTTTTTAGTGAGTTCAACAGAAGCAGATGCAGTGGTTTTAGTGAGTTCAACAGAAGCAGAGTTAATGGTTTTAGTGAGTTCAACAGAAGCAGATGCAGTGGTGTTAGTGAGTTCAACAGAAGCAGAGGTATTAGTTTTAGTGAGTTCAACAGAAGCAGATGCAGTGGTTTTAGTGAGTTCAACAGAAGCAGATGCAGTGGTTTTAGAGAGTTCAACAGAAGCAGATCCAGTGGTTTTAGTGAGTTCAACAGAAGCAGATGCAGTGGTTTTAGTGAGTTCAACAGAAGCAGAGGTATTGGTTTTAGTGAGTTCAACAGCAGCAGATGCAGTGCTTTTAGTGAGTTCAACAGAAGCGGATGCAGTGGTTTTAGTGAGTTCAACAGAAGCAGATGCAGTGGTTTTAGTGAGTTCAACAGAAGCAGATGCAGTGGTTTTAGTGAGTTCAACAAAAGCAGATGCAGTGGTGTTAGTGAGTTCAACAGAAGCAGATGCAGTGCTTTTAGTGAGTTCAACAGAAGCAGATGCAGTGGTTTTTGTGAGTTCAACAGAAGCAGATGCAGTGGTTTTAGTGAGTTCAACAAAAGCAGATGCAGTGGTGTTAGTGAGTTCAACAGAAGCAGAGGTATTAGTTTTAGTGAGTTCAACAGAAGCAGATGCAGGCAGTGGTTTTAGTGAGTTCAACAGAAGCAGATGCAGTGGTTTTAGAGAGTTCAACAGAAGCAGATCCAGTGGTTTTAGTGAGTTCAACAGAAGCAGATGCAGTGGTTTTAGTGAGTTCAACAGCAGCAGATGCAGTGCTTTTAGTGAGTTCAACAGAAGCAGATGCAGTGGTTTTAGTGAGTTCAACAGAAGCAGATGCAGTGGTTTTAGTTAGTTCAACAGAAGCAGATGCAGTGGTGTTAGTGAGTTCAACAGAAGTAGATGCAGTGGTTTTAGTGAGTTCAACAGAAGCAGAGGTATTGGTTTTAGTGAGTTCAACAGCAGCAGATGCAGTGCTTTTAGTGAGTTCAACAGAAGCAGATGCAGTGGTTTTAGTGAGTTCAACAGAAGCAGATGCAGTGGTTTTAGTGAGTTCAACAGAAGCAGATGCTGTGGTGTTAGTGAGTTCAACAGAAGCAGAGGTATTACTTTTAGTGAGTTCAACAGAAGCAGATGCAGTGGTTTTAGTGAGTTCAACAGAAGCAGATGCAGTGGTTTTAGAGAGTTCAACAGAAGCAGATGCAGTGGTTTTAGTGAGTTCAACAGAAGCAGATGCAGTGGTTTTTGTGAGTTCAACAGAAACAGATGCAGTGGTTTTAGTGAGTTCAACAGAAGCAGATGCAGGGGTTTCAGTGAGTTCAACAGAAACAGATGCAGCGGTTTTAGTGAGTTCAACAGAAGCAGATGCAGTGGTGTTAGTGAGTTCAACAGAAGCAGAGGTATTCGTTTTAGTGAGTTCAACAGAAGCAGATGCAGTGGTTTTAGTGAGTTCAACAGAAGCAGATCCAGTGGTTTTAGTGAGTTCAACAGAAGCAGATGCAGTGGTTTTAGTGAGTTCAACAGATGCAGAGGTATTGGTTTTAGTGAGTTCAACAGCAGCAGATGCAGTGCTTTTAGTGAGTTCAACAGAAGCAGATGCAGTGGTTTTAGTGAGTTCAACAGAAGCAGATGCAGTGGTTTTAGTGAGTTCAACAGAAGCAGAGGTATTGGTTTTAGTGAGTTCAACAGCAGCAGATGCAGTGCTTTTAGTGAGTTCAACAGAAGCAGATGCAGTGGTTTTAGTGAGTTCTACAGAAGCAGATGCAGTGGTTTTAGTGAGTTCAACAGAAGCAGATCCAGTGGTTTTAGTGAGTTCAACAGAAGCAGATGCCGTGGTTTTAGTGAGTTCAATAGAACAGGGGCATAGCCAGGATTGTCTAACAGTGGGGCCTGAAGCTAATGTAGTTGGGTCCACCACAGTCACATTAACATCTGTCAATGCCCACACAGTGCTGCTGAGTGGGCATTTACAAATTGTGGGTGGGCCTTGCCCACTCAGGCCCTACCCTGTCTACGCCTCTGCAACAGAAGTAGATGCAGTGGTTTTAGCGAGTTCAACAGAAGCAGATGCAGTGGTTTTAGTGAGTTCAAAAGAAGCAGATGCAGTAATTTTAGTGAGTTCAACAGATGCAGTGATTTTAGTGAGGTCAACAGAAGTAGATGCAGTGGTTTTAGTGAGTTCAACAGAAGCAGAGGTAATGGTTTTAGTGAGTTCAACAGAAGCAGAGGTAATGGTTTTAGTGAGTTCAACAGAAGCAGATGTAGTGGTTTTAGTGAGTTCAACAGAAGCAGATGTAGTGGGTTTAGTGAGTTCAACAGAATCATATGCAGTGGTTTTAGTGAGTTCAACAGAAGCAGAGCTAATGGTTTTAGTGAGTTTAACAAAAGCAGCTGCAGTGGTTCTAGTGAGTTCAACAGAAGCAGATGCAGCAGTTTTAGTGAGTTCAACAGAAGCAGTGGTAATGGTTTTAGTGAGTTCAACAGAAGCAGATGCAGTGGTTTTAGTGAGTTCAACAGAAGCAGAGGTAATGGTTTTAGTGAGTTCAACAGAAGCAGATGCAGTGGTTTTAGTGAGGCGAACAGAAGCAGATGCAGTGGTGTTAGTGAGTTCAACAGAAGCAGAGGTATTGGTTTTAGTGAGTTCAACAGAAGCAGATGCAGTGGTTTTAATGAGTTCAACAGAAGCAGATGCAGTGGTTTTAGCGGATTCAACAGAAGCAGATGCAGTGGTTTTAGTGAGTTCAACAGAAGCAGATGCAGTGGTTTTAGTGAGTTCAACAGAAGCAGATGTAGTGGTTTTAGTGAGTTCAACAGAAGCAGATGCAGTGGTTTTAGCGGGTTCAACAGAAGCAGATGCAGTGATTTTAGTGAGTTCAACAGATGCAGTGGTTTTAGTGAGTTCAACGGAAGCAGTGGTAATGGTTTTAGTGCGTTCAACAGAAGCAGATGCAGTGGTTTTAGTGAGTTCAACAGAAGCAGAGCTAATGGCTTTAGTGAGTTCAACAGAAGCAGATGCAGTGGTTCTAGTGAGTTCAACAGAAGCAGATTCAGTGGTTTTAGTGAGTTCAACAGAAGCAGTGGTAATGTTTTTCGTGAGTTCAAAGAAGCAGATGCAGTGGTTTTAGTGAGTTCAACAGAAGCAGAGTTAATGGTTTTAGTGAGTTCAACAGAAGCAGATGCAGTGGTTTTAGTGAGGCGAACAGAAGCAGATGCAGTGGTGTTAGTGAGTTCAACAGAAGCAGAGGTATTGGTTTTAGTGAGTTCAACAGAAGCAGATGCAGTGGTTTTAATGAGTTCAACAGAAGCAGATGCAGTGGTTTTAGCGGATTCAACAGAAGCAGATGCAGTGGTTTTGGTGAGTTCAACAGAAGCAGATGCAGTGGTTTTAGTGAGTTCAACAGAAGCAGATGTAG
Source organism: Ambystoma mexicanum (assembly GCF_040938575.1). NCBI lineage: Eukaryota > Metazoa > Chordata > Amphibia > Caudata > Ambystomatidae > Ambystoma > Ambystoma mexicanum. The sequence continues at coordinate 6,259,633 of NC_090931.1, read as the reverse complement.
TGGTTTTAGTGAGTTCAACAGAAGCAGATGCAGTGGTTTTAGCGGGTTCAACAGAAGCAGATGCAGTGATTTTAGTGAGTTCAACAGATGCAGTGGTTTTAGTGAGTTCAACGGAAGCAGTGGTAATGGTTTTAGTGCGTTCAACAGAAGCAGATGCAGTGGTTTTAGTGAGTTCAACAGAAGCAGAGCTAATGGCTTTAGTGAGTTCAACAGAAGCAGATGCAGTGGTTCTAGTGAGTTCAACAGAAGCAGATGCAGTGGTTTTAGTGAGTTCAACAGAAGCAGAGTTAATGGTTTTAGTGAGTTCGACAGAAGCAGATGCAGTGGTTTTAGTGAGTTCAACAGAAGCAGCTGCAGTGGTTCTAGTGAGTTCAACAGAAGCAGATGCAGTGGTTTTAGTGAGTTCAACAGAAGCAGAGGTAATGGTTTTAGTGAGTTCAACAGAAGCAGAGGTAATGGTTTTAGTGAGTTCAACAGAAGCAGATGTAGTGGTTTTAGTGAGTTCAACAGAAGCAGATGGAGTGGTTTTAGTGAGTTCAACAGAATCATATGCAGTGGTTTTAGTGAGTTCAACAGAAGCAGAGCTAATGGTTTTAGTGAGTTCAACAGAAGCAGCTGCAGTGGTTCTAGTGAGTTCAACAGAAGCAGATGCAGCGGTTTAGTGAGTTCAACAGAAGCAGATGCAGTGGTTTTAGTGAGGCGAACAGAAGCAGATACAATGGTGTTAGTGAGTTCAACAGAAGCAGAGGTATTGGTTTTAGTGAGTTCAACAGAAGCAGAGGTAATGGTTTTAGTGAGTTCAACAGAAACAGATGTAGTGGTTTTAGTGAGTTCAACAGAAGCAGATGGAGTGGTTTTAGTGAGTTCAACAGAATCATATGCAGTGGTTTTAGTGAGTTCAACAGAAGCAGAGCTAATGGTTTTAGTGAGTTCAACAGAAGCAGCTGCAGTGGTTCTAGTGAGTTCAACAGAAGCAGATGCAGCGGTTTAGTGAGTTCAACAGAAGCAGTGGTAATGGTTTTAGTGAGTTCAACAGAAGCAGGTGCAGTGGTTTTAGTGAGTTCAACAGAAGCAGAGGTAATGGTTTTAGTGAGTTCAACAGAAGCAGATGCAGTGGTTTTAGTGAGGCAAACAGAAGCAGATACAGTGGTGTTAGTGAGTTCAACAGAAGCAGAGGTATTGGTTTTAGTGAGTTCACCAGAAGCAGATGCAGTGGTTTTAGTGAGTTCAACAGAAGCAGATGCAGTGGTTTTAGCGGGTTCAACAGAGGCAGATGCAGTGGTTTTAGTGAGTTCAACAGAAGCAGATGCAGTGGTTTTAGTGAGTTCAACAGAAGCAGATGCAGTGGTTTTAGCGGGTTCAACAGAAGCAGATGCAGTGGTTTTAGCGAGTTCAACAGAAGCAGATGCAGTGGTGTCAGTGAGTTCAACAGAAGCAGATGCAGTGATTTTAGTGAGTTCAACAGATGCAGTGGTTTTAGTGAGTTCAACGGAAGCAGTGGTAATGGTTTTAGTGCGTTCAACAGAAGCAGATGCAGTGGTTTTAGTGAGTTCAACAGAAGGAGAGCTAATGGCTTTAGTGAGTTCAACAGAAGCAGATGCAGTGGTTCTAGTGAGTTCAACAGAAGTAGATGCAGTGGTTTTAGTGAGTTCAACAGAAGCAGTGGTAATGGTTTTAGTGAGTTCAAAGAAGCAGATGCAGTGGTTTTAGTGATTTCAACAGAAGCAGAGTTAATGGTTTTAGTGAGTTCGACAGAAGCAGATGCAGTGGTTTTAGTGAGTTCAACAGAAGCAGCTGCAGTGGTTCTAGTGAGTTCAACAGAAGCAGATGCAGTGGTTTTAGTGAGTTCAACAGAAGCAGAGGTAATGGTTTTAGTGAGTTCAACAGAAGCAGAGGTAATGGTTTTAGTGAGTTCAACAGAAGCAGATGTAGTGGTTTTAGTGAGTTCAACAGAAGCAGATGGAGTGGTTTTAGTGAGTTCAACAGAATCATATGCAGTGGTTTTAGTGAGTTCAACAGAAGCAGAGCTAATGGTTTTAGTGAGTTCAACAGAAGCAGCTGCAGTGGTTCTAGTGAGTTCAACAGAAGCAGATGCAGCGGTTTAGTGAGTTCAACAGAAGCAGATGCAGTGGTTTTAGTGAGGCGAACAGAAGCAGATACAGTGGTGTTAGTGAGTTCAACAGAAGCAGAGGTATTGGTTTTAGTGAGTTCAACAGAAGCAGAGGTAATGGTTTTAGTGAGTTCAACAGAAACAGATGTAGTGGTTTTAGTGAGTTCAACAGAAGCAGATGGAGTGGTTTTAGTGAGTTCAACAGAATCATATGCAGTGGTTTTAGTGAGTTCAACAGAAGCAGAGCTAATGGTTTTAGTGAGTTCAACAGAAGCAGCTGCAGTGGTTCTAGTGAGTTCAACAGAAGCAGATGCAGCGGTTTAGTGAGTTCAACAGAAGCAGTGGTAATGGTTTTAGTGAGTTCAACAGAAGCAGGTGCAGTGGTTTTAGTGAGTTCAACAGAAGCAGAGGTAATGGTTTTAGTGAGTTCAACAGAAGCAGATGCAGTGGTTTTAGTGAGGCAAACAGAAGCAGATACAGTGGTGTTAGTGAGTTCAACAGAAGCAGAGGTATTGGTTTTAGTGAGTTCACCAGAAGCAGATGCAGTGGTTTTAGTGAGTTCAACAGAAGCAGATGCAGTGATTTTAGCGGGTTCAACAGAGGCAGATGCAGTGGTTTTAGTGAGTTCAACAGAAGCAGATGCAATGGTTTTAGTGAGTTCAACAGAAGCAGATACAGTGGTTTTAGTGAGTTCAACAGAAGCAGATGCAGTGGTTTTAGCAGGTTCAACAGAAGCAGATGCAGTGGTTTTAGCGAGTTCAACAGAAGCAGATGCAGTTGTGTTAGTGAGTTCAACAGAAGCAGATGCAGTGATTTTAGTGAGTTCAACAGATGCAGTGGTTTTAGTGAGTTCAACGGAAGCAGTGGTAATGGTTTTAGTGCGTTCAACAGAAGCAGATGCAGTGGTTTTAGTGAGTTCAACAGAAGCAGAGCTAATGGCTTTAGTGAGTTCAACAGAAGCAGATGCAGTGGTTCTAGTGAGTTCAACAGAAGCAGATGCAGTGATTTTAGTGAGTTCAACAGAAGCAGTGGTAATGGTTTTAGTGAGTTCAAAGAAGCAGATGCAGTGGTTTTAGTGAGTTCAACAGAAGCAGAGTTAATGGTTTTAGTGAGATCGACAGAAGCAGATGCAGTGGTTTTAGTGAGTTCAACAGAAGCAGCTGCAGTGGTTCTAGTGAGTTCAACAGAAGCAGATGCAGTGGTTTCAGTGAGTTCAACAGAAGCAGAGGTAATGGTTTTAGTGAGTTCAACAGAAGCAGAGGTAATGGTTTTAGTGAGTTCAACAGAAGCAGATGTAGTGGTTTTAGTGAGTTCAACAGAAGCAGAAGGAGTGGTTTTAGTGAGTTCAACAGAATCATATGCAGTGGTTTTAGTGAGTTCAACAGAAGCAGAGCTAATGGTTTTAGTGAGTTCAACAGAAGCAGCTGCAGTGGTTCTAGTGAGTTCAACAGAAGCAGATGCAGCGGTTTTAGTGAGTTTAACAGAAGCAGTGGTAATGGTTTTAGTGAGTTCAACAGAAGCAGGTGCAATGGTTTTAGTGAGTTCAACAGAAGCAGAGGTAATGGTTTTAGTGAGTTCAACAGAAGCAGATGGAGTGGTTTTAGTGAGTTCAACAGAATCATATGCAGTGGTTTTAGTGAGTTCAACAGAAGCAGAGCTAATGGTTTTAGTGAGTTCAACAGAAGCAGCTGCAGTGGTTCTAGTGAGTTCATCAGAAGCAGATGCAGCGGTTTAGTGAGTTCAACAGAAGCAGATGCAGTGGTTTTAGTGAGGCGAACAGAAGCAGATACAGTGGTGTTAGTGAGTTCAACAGAAGCAGAGGTATTGGTTTTAGTGAGTTCAACAGAAGCAGAGGTAATGGTTTTAGTGAGTTCAACAGAAACAGATGTAGTGGTTTTAGTGAGTTCAACAGAAGCAGATGGAGTGGTTTTAGTGAGTTCAACAGAATCATATGCAGTGGTTTTAGTGAGTTCAACAGAAGCAGAGCTAATGGTTTTAGTGAGTTCAACAGAAGCAGCTGCAGTGGTTCTAGTGAGTTCAACAGAAGCAGATGCAGCGGTTTAGTGAGTTCAACAGAAGCAGTGGTAATGGTTTTAGTGAGTTCAACAGAAGCAGGTGCAGTGGTTTTAGTGAGTTCAACAGAAGCAGAGGTAATGGTTTTAGTGAGTTCAACAGAAGCAGATGCAGTGGTTTTAGTGAGGCAAACAGAAGCAGATACAGTGGTGTTAGTGAGTTCAACAGAAGCAGAGGTATTGGTTTTAGTGAGTTCACCAGAAGCAGATGCAGTGGTTTTAGTGAGTTCAACAGAAGCAGATGCAGTGGTTTTAGCGGGTTCAACAGAGGCAGATGCAGTGGTTTTAGTGAGTTCAACAGAAGCAGATGCAGTGGTTTTAGTGAGTTCAACAGAAGCAGATGCAGTGGTTTTAGCGGGTTCAACAGAAGCAGATGCAGTGGTTTTAGCGAGTTCAACAGAAGCAGATGCAGTGGTGTCAGTGAGTTCAACAGAAGCAGATGCAGTGATTTTAGTGAGTTCAACAGATGCAGTGGTTTTAGTGAGTTCAACGAAAGCAGTGGTAATGGTTTTAGTGCGTTCAACAGAAGCAGATGCAGTGGTTTTAGTGAGTTCAACAGAAGGAGAGCTAATGGCTTTAGTGAGTTCAACAGAAGCAGATGCAGTGGTTCTAGTGAGTTCAACAGAAGTAGATGCAGTGGTTTTAGTGAGTTCAACAGAAGCAGTGGTAATGGTTTTAGTGAGTTCAAAGAAGCAGATGCAGTGGTTTTAGTGATTTCAACAGAAGCAGAGTTAATGGTTTTAGTGAGTTCGACAGAAGCAGATGCAGTGGTTTTAGTGAGTTCAACAGAAGCAGCTGCAGTGGTTCTAGTGAGTTCAACAGAAGCAGATGCAGTGGTTTTAGTGAGTTCAACAGAAGCAGAGGTAATGGTTTTAGTGAGTTCAACAGAAGCAGAGGTAATGGTTTTAGTGAGTTCAACAGAAGCAGATGTAGTGGTTTTAGTGAGTTCAACAGAAGCAGATGGAGTGGTTTTAGTGAGTTCAACAGAATCATATGCAGTGGTTTTAGTGAGTTCAACAGAAGCAGAGCTAATGGTTTTAGTGAGTTCAACAGAAGCAGCTGCAGTGGTTCTAGTGAGTTCAACAGAAGCAGATGCAGCGGTTTAGTGAGTTCAACAGAAGCAGATGCAGTGGTTTTAGTGAGGCGAACAGAAGCAGATACAGTGGTGTTAGTGAGTTCAACAGAAGCAGAGGTATTGGTTTTAGTGAGTTCAACAGAAGCAGAGGTAATGGTTTTAGTGAGTTCAACAGAAACAGATGTAGTGGTTTTAGTGAGTTCAACAGAAGCAGATGGAGTGGTTTTAGTGAGTTCAACAGAATCATATGCAGTGGTTTTAGTGAGTTCAACAGAAGCAGAGCTAATGGTTTTAGTGAGTTCAACAGAAGCAGCTGCAGTGGTTCTAGTGAGTTCAACAGAAGCAGATGCAGCGGTTTAGTGAGTTCAACAGAAGCAGTGGTAATGGTTTTAGTGAGTTCAACAGAAGCAGGTGCAGTGGTTTTAGTGAGTTCAACAGAAGCAGAGGTAATGGTTTTAGTGAGTTCAACAGAAGCAGATGCAGTGGTTTTAGTGAGGCAAACAGAAGCAGATACAGTGGTGTTAGTGAGTTCAACAGAAGCAGAGGTATTGGTTTTAGTGAGTTCACCAGAAGCAGATGCAGTGGTTTTAGTGAGTTCAACAGAAGCAGATGCAGTGATTTTAGCGGGTTCAACAGAGGCAGATGCAGTGGTTTTAGTGAGTTCAACAGAAGCAGATGCAATGGTTTTAGTGAGTTCAACAGAAGCAGATACAGTGGTTTTAGTGAGTTCAACAGAAGCAGATGCAGTGGTTTTAGCAGGTTCAACAGAAGCAGATGCAGTGGTTTTAGCGAGTTCAACAGAAGCAGATGCAGTTGTGTTAGTGAGTTCAACAGAAGCAGATGCAGTGATTTTAGTGAGTTCAACAGATGCAGTGGTTTTAGTGAGTTCAACGGAAGCAGTGGTAATGGTTTTAGTGCGTTCAACAGAAGCAGATGCAGTGGTTTTAGTGAGTTCAACAGAAGCAGAGCTAATGGCTTTAGTGAGTTCAACAGAAGCAGATGCAGTGGTTCTAGTGAGTTCAACAGAAGCAGATGCAGTGATTTTAGTGAGTTCAACAGAAGCAGTGGTAATGGTTTTAGTGAGTTCAAAGAAGCAGATGCAGTGGTTTTAGTGAGTTCAACAGAAGCAGAGTTAATGGTTTTAGTGAGATCGACAGAAGCAGATGCAGTGGTTTTAGTGAGTTCAACAGAAGCAGCTGCAGTGGTTCTAGTGAGTTCAACAGAAGCAGATGCAGTGGTTTCAGTGAGTTCAACAGAAGCAGAGGTAATGGTTTTAGTGAGTTCAACAGAAGCAGAGGTAATGGTTTTAGTGAGTTCAACAGAAGCAGATGTAGTGGTTTTAGTGAGTTCAACAGAAGCAGAAGGAGTGGTTTTAGTGAGTTCAACAGAATCATATGCAGTGGTTTTAGTGAGTTCAACAGAAGCAGAGCTAATGGTTTTAGTGAGTTCAACAGAAGCAGCTGCAGTGGTTCTAGTGAGTTCAACAGAAGCAGATGCAGCGGTTTTAGTGAGTTTAACAGAAGCAGTGGTAATGGTTTTAGTGAGTTCAACAGAAGCAGGTGCAATGGTTTTAGTGAGTTCAACAGAAGCAGAGGTAATGGTTTTAGTGAGTTCAACAGAAGCAGATGCAGTGGTTTTAGTGAGGCGAACAGAAGCAGATAAGTGGTGTTAGTGAGTTCAACAGAAGCAGAGGTATTGGTTTTAGTGAGTTCAACAGAAGCAGATGCAGTGGTTTTAGTGAGTTCAACAGAAGCAGATGCAGTGGTGTTAGTGGGTTCAACAGAAGCAGCGGTATTAGTCTTAGTGAGTTCAACAGAAGCAGATGCAGTGGTTTTAGTGAGTTCAACAGAAGCAGATGCAGTTTTTTTAGTGAGTTCAACAGAAGCAGATGCAGTGGTTTTAGTGAGTTCAACAGAAGCAGAGTTAATGGTTTTAGTGAGTTCAACAGAAGCAGATGCAGTGGTGTTAGTGAGTTCAACAGAAGCAGAGGTATTAGTTTTAGTGAGTTCAACAGAAGCAGATGCAGTGGTTTTAGTGAGTTCAACAGAAGCAGATGCAGTGGTTTTAGAGAGTTCAACAGAAGCAGATCCAGTGGTTTTAGTGAGTTCAACAGAAGCAGATGCAGTGGTTTTAGTGAGTTCAACAGAAGCAGAGGTATTGGTTTTAGTGAGTTCAACAGCAGCAGATGCAGTGCTTTTAGTGAGTTCAACAGAAGCGGATGCAGTGGTTTTAGTGAGTTCAACAGAAGCAGATGCAGTGGTTTTAGTGAGTTCAACAGAAGCAGATGCAGTGGTTTTAGTGAGTTCAACAAAAGCAGATGCAGTGGTGTTAGTGAGTTCAACAGAAGCAGATGCAGTGCTTTTAGTGAGTTCAACAGAAGCAGATGCAGTGGTTTTTGTGAGTTCAACAGAAGCAGATGCAGTGGTTTTAGTGAGTTCAACAAAAGCAGATGCAGTGGTGTTAGTGAGTTCAACAGAAGCAGAGGTATTAGTTTTAGTGAGTTCAACAGAAGCAGATGCAGGCAGTGGTTTTAGTGAGTTGAACAGAAGCAGATGCAGTGGTTTTAGAGAGTTCAACAGAAGCAGATCCAGTGGTTTTAGTGAGTTCAACAGAAGCAGATGCAGTGGTTTTAGTGAGTTCAACAGCAGCAGATGCAGTGCTTTTAGTGAGTTCAACAGAAGCAGATGCAGTGGTTTTAGTGAGTTCAACAGAAGCAGATGCAGTGGTTTTAGTTAGTTCAACAGAAGCAGATGCAGTGGTGTTAGTGAGTTCAACAGAAGTAGATGCAGTGGTTTTAGTGAGTTCAACAGAAGCAGAGGTATTGGTTTTAGTGAGTTCAACAGCAGCAGATGCAGTGCTTTTAGTGAGTTCAACAGAAGCAGATGCAGTGGTTTTAGTGAGTTCAACAGAAGCAGATGCAGTGGTTTTAGTGAGTTCAACAGAAGCAGATGCTGTGGTGTTAGTGAGTTCAACAGAAGCAGAGGTATTACTTTTAGTGAGTTCAACAGAAGCAGATGCAGTGGTTTTAGTGAGTTCAACAGAAGCAGATGCAGTGGTTTTAGAGAGTTCAACAGAAGCAGATGCAGTGGTTTTAGTGAGTTCAACAGAAGCAGATGCAGTGGTTTTTGTGAGTTCAACAGAAACAGATGCAGTGGTTTTAGTGAGTTCAACAGAAGCAGATGCAGGGGTTTCAGTGAGTTCAACAGAAACAGATGCAGTGGTTTTAGTGAGTTCAACAGAAGCAGATGCAGTGGTGTTAGTGAGTTCAACAGAAGCAGAGGTATTCGTTTTAGTGAGTTCAAAAGAAGCAGATGCAGTGGTTTTAGTGAGTTCAACAGAAGCAGATGCAGTGGTTTTAGAGAGTTCAACAGAAGCAGATCCAGTGGTTTTAGTGAGTTCAACAGAAGCAGATGCAGTGGTTTTAGTGAGTTCAACAGATGCAGAGGTATTGGTTTTAGTGAGTTCAACAGCAGCAGATGCAGTGCTTTTAGTGAGTTCAACAGAAGCAGATGCAGTGGTTTTAGTGAGTTCAACAGAAGCGAATGCAGTGGTTTTAGTGAGTTCAACAGAAGCAGAGGTATTGGTTTTAGTGAGTTCAACAGCAGCAGATGCAGTGCTTTTAGTGAGTTCAACAGAAGCAGATGCAGTGGTTTTAGTGAGTTCTACAGAAGCAGATGCAGTGGTTTTAGTGAGTTCAACAGAAGCAGATCCAGTGGTTTTAGTGAGTTCAACAGAAGCAGATGCCGTGGTTTTAGTGAGTTCAATAGAACAGGGGCATAGCCAGGATTGTCTAACAGTGGGGCCTGAAGCTAATGTAGTTGGGTCCACCACAGTCACATTAACATCTGTCAATGCCCACACAGTGCTGCTGAGTGGGCATTTACAAATTGTGGGTGGGCCTTGCCCACTCAGGCCCTACCCTGTCTACGCCTCTGCAACAGAAGTAGATGCAGTGGTTTTAGCGAGTTCAACAGAAGCAGATGCAGTGGTTTTAGTGAGTTCAAAAGAGGCAGATGCAGTAATTTTAGTGAGTTCAACAGATGCAGTGATTTTAGTGAGGTCAACAGAAGTAGATGCAGTGGTTTTAGTGAGTTCAACAGAAGCAGAGGTAATGGTTTTAGTGAGTTCAACAGAAGCAGAGGTAATGGTTTTAGTGAGTTCAACAGAAGCAGATGTAGTGGTTTTAGTGAGTTCAACAGAAGCAGATGTAGTGGGTTTAGTGAGTTCAACAGAATCATATGCAGTGGTTTTAGTGAGTTCAACAGAAGCAGAGCTAATGGTTTTAGTGAGTTTAACAAAAGCAGCTGCAGTGGTTCTAGTGAGTTCAACAGAAGCAGATGCAGCAGTTTTAGTGAGTTCAACAGAAGCAGTGGTAATGGTTTTAGTGAGTTCAACAGAAGCAGATACAGTGGTTTTAGTGAGTTCAACAGAAGCAGAGGTAATGGTTTTAGTGAGTTCAACAGAAGCAGATGCAGTGGTTTTAGTGAGGCGAACAGAAGCAGATGCAGTGGTGTTAGTGAGTTCAACAGAAGCAGAGGTATTGGTTTTAGTGAGTTCAACAGAAGCAGATGCAGTGGTTTTAATGAGTTCAACAGAAGCAGATGCAGTGGTTTTAGCGGATTCAACAGAAGCAGATGCAGTGGTTTTAGTGAGTTCAACAGAAGCAGATGCAGTGGTTTTAGTGAGTTCAACAGAAGCAGATGTAGTGGTTTTAGTGAGTTCAACAGAAGTAGATGCAGTGGTTTTAGCGGGTTCAACAGAAGCAGATGCAGTGATTTTAGTGAGTTCAACAGATGCAGTGGTTTTAGTGAGTTCAACGGAAGCAGTGGTAATGGTTTTAGTGCGTTCAACAGATCAGATGCAGTGGTTTTAGTGAGTTCAACAGAAGCAGAGCTAATGGCTTTAGTGAGTTCAACAGAAGCAGATGCAGTGGTTCTAGTGAGTTCAACAGAAGCAGATTCAGTGGTTTTAGTGAGTTCAACAGAAGCAGTGGTAATGGTTTTTGTGAGTTCAAAGAAGCAGATGCAGTGGTTTTAGTGAGTTCAACAGAAGCAGAGTTAATGGTTTTAGTGAGTTCAACAGAAGCAGATGCAGTGGTTTTAGTGAGGCGAACAGAAGCAGATGCAGTGGTGTTAGTGAGTTCAACAGAAGCAGAGGTATTGGTTTTAGTGAGTTCAACAGAAGCAGATGCAGTGGTTTTAATGAGTTCAACAGAAGCAGATGCAGTGGTTTTAGCAGATTCAACAGAAGCAGATGCAGTGGTTTTGGTGAGTTCAACAGAAGCAGATGCAGTGGTTTTAGTGAGTTCAACAGAAGCAGATGTAGTGGTTTTAGTGAGTTCAACAGAAGCAGATGCAGTGGTTTTAGCGGGTTCAACAGAAGCAGATGCAGTGATTTTAGTGAGTTCAACAGATGCAGTGGTTTTAGTGAGTTCAACGGAAGCAGTGGTAATGGTTTTAGTGCGTTCAACAGAAGCAGATGCAGTGGTTTTAGTGAGTTCAACAGAAGCAGAGCTAATGGCTTTAGTGAGTTCAACAGAAGCAGATGCAGTGGTTCTAGTGAGTTCAACAGAAGCAGATTCAGTGGTTTTAGTGAGTTCAACAGAAGCAGTGGTAATGGTTTTTGTGAGTTCAAAGAAGCAGATGCAGTGGTTTTAGTGAGTTCAACAGAAGCAGAGTTAATGGTTTTAGTGAGTTCAACAGAAGCAGATGCAGTGGTTTTAATGAGTTCAACAGAAGCAGATGCAGTGGTGTTAGTGAGTTCAACAGAATCAGAGGTATTAGTTTTAGTGAGTTCAACAGAAGCAGATGCAGTGATTTTAGTGAGGTCAACAGAAGTAGATGCAGTGGTTTTAGTGAGTTCAACAGAAGCAGAGGTAATGGTTTTAATGAGTTCAACAGAAGCAGATGCAGTGGTTTTAGTGAGTTCAACAGAAGCAGAGGTAATGGTTTTAGTGAGTTCAACAGAAGCAGAGGTAATGGTTTTAGTGAGTTCAACAGAAGCAGATGTAGTGGTTTTAGTGAGTTCAACAGAAGCAGATGGAGTGGTTTTAGTGAGTTCAACAGAATCATATGCAGCGGTTTTAGTGAGTTCAACAGAAGCAGTGGTAATGGTTTTAGTGAGTTCAACAGAAGCAGGTGCAGTGGTTTTAGTGAGTTCAACAGAAGCAGAGGTTATGGTTTTAGTGAGTTCAACAGAAGCAGATGCAGTGGTTGTAGTGAGTTCAACAGAAGCAGATGCAGCGGTTTTAGTGAGTTCAACAGAAGCAGTGGTAATGTTTTAGTGAGTTCAACAGAAACAGGTGCAGTGGTTTTAGTGAGTTCAACAGAAGCAGAGTTAATGGTTTTAGTGAGTTCAACAGAAGCAGATGCAGTGGTTTTAGTGAGGCGAACAGAAGCAGATGCAGTGCTGTTAGTGAGTTCAACAGAAGCAGAGGTATTAGTTTTAGTGAGTTCAACAGAAGCGATGCAGTGGTTTTAGTGAGTTCAACAGAAGCAGATGCAGTGGTTTTAGCGGGTTCAACAGAAGCAGATGCAGTGGTTTTAGTGAGTTCAACAGAAGCATATGCAGTGGTTTTAGTGAGTTCAACAGAAGCAGATGCAGTGGTTTTAGCGGGTTCAACAGAAGCAGATGCAGTGGTTTTAGCGAGTTCAACAGAAGCAGATGCAGTGGTGTCAGTGAGTTCAACAGAAGCAGATGCAGTGATTTTAGTGAGTTCAACAGATGTAGTGGTTTTAGTGAGTTCAACGGAAGCAGTGGTAATGGTTTTAGTGCGTTCAACAGAAGCAGATGCAGTGGTTTTAGTGAGTTCAACAGAAGCAGAGCTAATGGCTTTAGTGAGTTCAACAGAAGCAGATGCAGTGGTTCTAGTGAGTTCAACAGAAGCAGATGCAGTGGTTTTAGTGAGTTCAACAGAAGCAGTGGTAATGGTTTTAGTGAGTTCAAAGAAGCAGATGCAGTGGTTTTAGTGAGTTCAACAGAAGCAGAGTTAATGGTTTTAGTGAGTTCAACAGAAGCAGATGCAGTGGTTTTAGTGAGTTCAACAGAAGCAGCTGCAGTGGTTCTAGTGCGTTCAACAGAAGCAGATGCAGTGGTTTTAGTGAGTTCAACAGAAGCAGATGCAGTGGTTTTAGTGAGTTCAACAGAAGCAGTGGTAATGGTTTTAGTGAGTTCAAAGAAGCAGATGCAGTGGTTTTAGTGAGTTCAACAGAAGCAGAGTTAATGGTTTTAGTGAGTTCAACATAAGCAGATGCAGTGGTTTTAGTGAGTTCAACAGAAGCAGCTGCAGTGGTTCTAGTGCGTTCAACAGAAGCAGATGCAGTGGTTTTAGTTAGTTCAACAGAAGCAGATGCAGTGGTTTTAGCGGGTTCAACAGAAGCAGATGCAGTGGTTTTAGCGAGTTCAACAGAAGCAGATGCAGTGGTGTCAGTGAGTTCAACAGAAGCAGATGCAGTGATTTTAGTGAGTTCAACAGATGTAGTGGTTTTAGTGAGTTCAACGGAAGCAGTGGTAATGGTTTTAGTGCGTTCAACAGAAGCAGATGCAGTGGTTTTAGTGAGTTCAACAGAAGCAGAGCTAATGGCTTTAGTGAGTTCAACAGAAGCAGATGCAGTGGTTCTAGTGAGTTCAACAGAAGCAGATGCAGTGGTTTTAGTGAGTTCAACAGAAGCAGTGGTAATGGTTTTAGTGAGTTCAAAGAAGCAGATGCAGTGGTTTTAGTGAGTTCAACAGAAGCAGAGTTAATGGTTTTAGTGAGTTCAACAGAAGCAGATGCAGTGGTTTTAGTGAGTTCAACAGAAGCAGCTGCAGTGGTTCTAGTGCGTTCAACAGAAGCAGATGCAGTGGTTTTAGTGAGTTCAACAGAAGCAGATGCAGTGGTTTTAGTGAGTTCAACAGAAGCAGTGGTAATGGTTTTAGTGAGTTCAAAGAAGCAGATGCAGTGGTTTTAGTGAGTTCAACAGAAGCAGAGTTAATGGTTTTAGTGAGTTCAACAGAAGCAGATGCAGTGGTTTTAGTGAGTTCAACAGAAGCAGCTGCAGTGGTTCTAGTGCGTTCAACAGAAGCAGATGCAGTGGTTTTAGTGAGTTCAACAGAAGCAGATGCAGTGGTTTTAGTGAGTTCAACAGAAGCAGAGGTAATGGTTTTAGTGAGTTCAACAGAAGCAGAGCTAATGGTTTTAGTGAGTTCAACAGAAGCAGCTGCAGTGGTTCTAGTGAGTTCAACAGAAGCAGATGCAGCAGTTTTAGTAAGTTCAACAGAAGCAGTGGTAATGGTTTTAGTGAGTTCAACAGAAGCAGGTGCAGTGGATTTAGTGAGTTCAACAGAAGCAGAGGTAATGGTTTTAGTGAGTTCAACAGAAGCAGATGCAGTGGTTTTAGTGAGGCGAACAGAAGCAGATGCAGTGGTGTTAGTGAGTTCAACAGAAGCAGAGGTATTGGTTTTAGTGAGTTCAACAGAAGCAGATGCAGTGGTTTTAGTGAGTTCAACAGAAGCAGATGCAGTGGTTTTAGCGGGTTCAACAGAAGCAGATGCAGTGGTTTTAGTGAGTTCAACAGAAGCAGATGCAGTGGTTTTAGTGAGTTCAACAGAAGCAGATGCAGTGGTTTTAGTGAGTTCAACAGAAGCAGATGCAGTGGTTTTAGCGGGTTCAACAGAAGCAGATGCAGTGGTTTTAGCGAGTTCAACAGAAGCCGATGCAGTGATGTCAGTGAGTTCAACAGAAGCAGATGCAGTGATTTTAGTGAGTTCAACAGATGCAGTGGTTTTAGTGAGTTCAACGGAAGCAGTGGTAATGGTTTTAGTGCGTTCAACAGAAGCAGATGCAGTGGTTTTAGTGCGTTCAACAGAAGCAGAGGTAATGGTTTTAGTGAGTTCAACAGAAGCAGATGCAGTGGTTCTAGTGAGTTCAACAGAAGCAGATGCAGTGGTTTTAGTGAGTTCAACAGAAGTAGATGCAGTGGTTTTAGTGAGTTCAACAGAAGCAGATGTAGTGGTTTTAGTGAGTTCAACAGAAGCAGATGTAGTGGGTTTAGTGAGTTCAACAGAATCATATGCAGTGGTTTTAGTGAGTTCAACAGAAGCAGAGCTAATGGTTTTAGTGAGTTTAACAAAAGCAGCTGCAGTGGTTCTAGTGAGTTCAACAGAAGCAGATGCAGCAGTTTTAGTGAGTTCAACAGAAGCAGTGGTAATGGTTTTAGTGAGTTCAACAGAAGCAGATGCAGTGGTTTTAGTGAGGTCAACAGAAGTAGATGCAGTGGTTTTAGTGAGTTCAACAGAAGCAGATGCAGTGGTTTTAGTGAGGCGAACAGAAGCAGATGCAGTGGTGTTAGTGAGTTCAACAGAAGCAGAGGTATTGGTTTTAGTGAGTTCAACAGAAGCAGATGCAGTGGTTTTAATGAGTTCAACAGAAGCAGATGCAGTGGTTTTAGCGGATTCAACAGAAGCAGATGCAGTGGTTTTAGTGAGTTCAACAGAAGCAGATGCAGTGGTTTTAGTGAGTTCAACAGAAGCAGATGTAGTGGTTTTAGTGAGTTCAACAGAAGTAGATGCAGTGGTTTTAGCGGGTTCAACAGAAGCAGATGCAGTGATTTTAGTGAGTTCAACAGATGCAGTGGTTTTAGTGAGTTCAACGGAAGCAGTGGTAATGGTTTTAGTGCGTTCAACAGAAGCAGATGCAGTGGTTTTAGTGAGTTCAACAGAAGCAGAGCTAATGGCTTTAGTGAGTTCAACAGAAGCAGATGCAGTGGTTCTAGTGAGTTCAACAGAAGCAGATTCAGTGGTTTTAGTGAGTTCAACAGAAGCAGTGGTAATGGTTTTCGTGAGTTCAAAGAAGCAGATGCAGTGGTTTTAGTGAGTTCAACAGAAGCAGAGTTAATGGTTTTAGTGAGTTCAACAGAAGCAGATGCAGTGGTTTTAGTGAGGCGAACAGAAGCAGATGCAGTGGTGTTAGTGAGTTCAACAGAAGCAGAGGTATTGGTTTTAGTGAGTTCAACAGAAGCAGATGCAGTGGTTTTAATGAGTTCAACAGAAGCAGATGCAGTGGTTTTAGCGGATTCAACAGAAGCAGATGCAGTGGTTTTGGTGAGTTCAACAGAAGCAGATGCAGTGGTTTTTGTGAGTTCAACAGAAGCAGATGTAGTGGTTTTAGTGAGTTCAACAGAAGCAG
The DNA here is from genome assembly GCF_040938575.1 of Ambystoma mexicanum. NCBI lineage: Eukaryota > Metazoa > Chordata > Amphibia > Caudata > Ambystomatidae > Ambystoma > Ambystoma mexicanum. Next base: position 6,244,211 of record NC_090931.1, on the reverse strand, counting down.
ATGCAGTGGTTTTAGCGGGTTCAACAGAAGCAGATGCAGTGATTTTAGTGAGTTCAACAGATGCAGTGGTTTTAGTGAGTTCAACGGAAGCAGTGGTAATGGTTTTAGTGCGTTCAACAGAAGCAGATGCAGTGGTTTTAGTGAGTTCAACAGAAGCAGAGCTAATGGCTTTAGTGAGTTCAACAGAAGCAGATGCAGTGGTTCTAGTGAGTTCAACAGAAGCAGATTCAGTGGTTTTAGTGAGTTCAACAGAAGCAGTGGTAATGGTTTTTGTGAGTTCAAAGAAGCAGATGCAGTGGTTTTAGTGAGTTCAACAGAAGCAGAGTTAATGGTTTTAGTGAGTTCAACAGAAGCAGATGCAGTGGTTTTAATGAGTTCAACAGAAGCAGATGCAGTGGTGTTAGTGAGTTCAACAGAATCAGAGGTATTAGTTTTAGTGAGTTCAACAGAAGCAGATGCAGTGATTTTAGTGAGGTCAACAGAAGTAGATGCAGTGGTTTTAGTGAGTTCAACAGAAGCAGAGGTAATGGTTTTAATGAGTTCAACAGAAGCAGATGCAGTGGTTTTAGTGAGTTCAACAGAAGCAGAGGTAATGGTTTTAGTGAGTTCAACAGAAGCAGAGGTAATGGTTTTAGTGAGTTCAACAGAAGCAGATGTAGTGGTTTTAGTGAGTTCAACAGAAGCAGATGGAGTGGTTTTAGTGAGTTCAACAGAATCATATGCAGCGGTTTTAGTGAGTTCAACAGAAGCAGTGGTAATGGTTTTAGTGAGTTCAACAGAAGCAGGTGCAGTGGTTTTAGTGAGTTCAACAGAAGCAGAGGTTATGGTTTTAGTGAGTTCAACAGAAGCAGATGCAGTGGTTGTAGTGAGTTCAACAGAAGCAGATGCAGCGGTTTTAGTGAGTTCAACAGAAGCAGTGGTAATGTTTTAGTGAGTTCAACAGAAACAGGTGCAGTGGTTTTAGTGAGTTCAACAGAAGCAGAGTTAATGGTTTTAGTGAGTTCAACAGAAGCAGAGGTAATGGTTTTAGTGAGTTCAACAGAAGCAGATGTAGTGGTTTTAGTGAGTTCAACAGAAGCAGATGGAGTGGTTTTAGTGAGTTCAACAGAATCATATGCAGCGGTTTTAGTGAGTTCAACAGAAGCAGTGGTAATGGTTTTAGTGAGTTCAACAGAAGCAGGTGCAGTGGTTTTAGTGAGTTCAACAGAAGCAGAGGTTATGGTTTTAGTGAGTTCAACAGAAGCAGATGCAGTGGTTGTAGTGAGTTCAACAGAAGCAGATGCAGCGGTTTTAGTGAGTTCAACAGAAGCAGTGGTAATGTTTTAGTGAGTTCAACAGAAGCAGATGCAGTGGTTTTAGTGAGGCGAACAGAAGCAGATGCAGTGCTGTTAGTGAGTTCAACAGAAGCAGAGGTATTAGTTTTAGTGAGTTCAACAGAAGCGATGCAGTGGTTTTAGTGAGTTCAACAGAAGCAGATGCAGTGGTTTTAGCGGGTTCAACAGAAGCAGATGCAGTGGTTTTAGTGAGTTCAACAGAAGCATATGCAGTGGTTTTAGTGAGTTCAACAGAAGCAGATGCAGTGGTTTTAGCGGGTTCAACAGAAGCAGATGCAGTGGTTTTAGCGAGTTCAACAGAAGCAGATGCAGTGGTGTCAGTGAGTTCAACAGAAGCAGATGCAGTGATTTTAGTGAGTTCAACAGATGTAGTGGTTTTAGTGAGTTCAACGGAAGCAGTGGTAATGGTTTTAGTGCGTTCAACAGAAGCAGATGCAGTGGTTTTAGTGAGTTCAACAGAAGCAGAGCTAATGGCTTTAGTGAGTTCAACAGAAGCAGATGCAGTGGTTCTAGTGAGTTCAACAGAAGCAGATGCAGTGGTTTTAGTGAGTTCAACAGAAGCAGTGGTAATGGTTTTAGTGAGTTCAAAGAAGCAGATGCAGTGGTTTTAGTGAGTTCAACAGAAGCAGAGTTAATGGTTTTAGTGAGTTCAACAGAAGCAGATGCAGTGGTTTTAGTGAGTTCAACAGAAGCAGCTGCAGTGGTTCTAGTGCGTTCAACAGAAGCAGATGCAGTGGTTTTAGTGAGTTCAACAGAAGCAGATGCAGTGGTTTTAGTGAGTTCAACAGAAGCAGTGGTAATGGTTTTAGTGAGTTCAAAGAAGCAGATGCAGTGGTTTTAGTGAGTTCAACAGAAGCAGAGTTAATGGTTTTAGTGAGTTCAACAGAAGCAGATGCAGTGGTTTTAGTGAGTTCAACAGAAGCAGCTGCAGTGGTTCTAGTGCGTTCAACAGAAGCAGATGCAGTGATTTTAGTGAGTTCAACAGAAGCAGATGCAGTGGTTTTAGTGAGTTCAACAGAAGCAGAGGTAATGGTTTTAGTGAGTTCAACAGAAGCAGAGCTAATGGTTTTAGTGAGTTCAACAGAAGCAGCTGCAGTGGTTCTAGTGAGTTCAACAGAAGCAGATGCAGCAGTTTTAGTGAGTTCAACAGAAGCAGTGGTAATGGTTTTAGTGAGTTCAACAGAAGCAGGTGCAGTGGATTTAGTGAGTTCAACAGAAGCAGAGGTAATGGTTTTAGTGAGTTCAACAGAAGCAGATGCAGTGGTTTTAGTGAGGCGAACAGAAGCAGATGCAGTGGTGTTAGTGAGTTCAACAGAAGCAGGGGTATTGGTTTTAGTGAGTTCAACAGAAGCAGATGCAGTGGTTTTAGTGAGTTCAACAGAAGCAGATGCAGTGGTTTTAGCGGGTTCAACAGAAGCAGATGCAGTGGTTTTAGTGAGTTCAACAGAAGCAGATGCAGTGGTTTTAGTGAGTTCAACAGAAGCAGATGCAGTGGTTTTAGTGAGTTCAACAGAAGCAGATGCAGTGGTTTTAGCGGGTTCAACAGAAGCAGATGCAGTGGTTTTAGCGAGTTCAACAGAAGCCGATGCAGTGATGTCAGTGAGTTCAACAGAAGCAGATGCAGTGATTTTAGTGAGTTCAACAGATGCAGTGGTTTTAGTGAGTTCAACGGAAGCAGAGCTAATGGTTTTAGTGAGTTTAACAAAAGCAGCTGCAGTGGTTCTAGTGAGTTCAACAGAAGCAGATGCAGCAGTTTTAGTGAGTTCAACAGAAGCAGTGGTAATGGTTTTAGTGAGTTCAACAGAAGCAGATGCAGTGGTTTTAGTGAGGTCAACAGAAGTAGATGCAGTGGTTTTAGTGAGTTCAACAGAAGCAGATGCAGTGGTTTTAGTGAGGCGAACAGAAGCAGATGCAGTGGTGTTAGTGAGTTCAACAGAAGCAGAGGTATTGGTTTTAGTGAGTTCAACAGAAGCAGATGCAGTGGTTTTAATGAGTTCAACAGAAGCAGATGCAGTGGTTTTAGCGGATTCAACAGAAGCAGATGCAGTGGTTTTAGTGAGTTCAACAGAAGCAGATGCAGTGGTTTTAGTGAGTTCAACAGAAGCAGATGTAGTGGTTTTAGTGAGTTCAACAGAAGTAGATGCAGTGGTTTTAGCGGGTTCAACAGAAGCAGATGCAGTGATTTTAGTGAGTTCAACAGATGCAGTGGTTTTAGTGAGTTCAACGGAAGCAGTGGTAATGGTTTTAGTGCGTTCAACAGAAGCAGATGCAGTGGTTTTAGTGAGTTCAACAGAAGCAGAGCTAATGGCTTTAGTGAGTTCAACAGAAGCAGATGCAGTGGTTCTAGTGAGTTCAACAGAAGCAGATTCAGTGGTTTTAGTGAGTTCAACAGAAGCAGTGGTAATGGTTTTCGTGAGTTCAAAGAAGCAGATGCAGTGGTTTTAGTGAGTTCAACAGAAGCAGAGTTAATGGTTTTAGTGAGTTCAACAGAAGCAGATGCAGTGGTTTTAGTGAGGCGAACAGAAGCAGATGCAGTGGTGTTAGTGAGTTCAACAGAAGCAGAGGTATTGGTTTTAGTGAGTTCAACAGAAGCAGATGCAGTGGTTTTAATGAGTTCAACAGAAGCAGATGCAGTGGTTTTAGCGGATTCAACAGAAGCAGATGCAGTGGTTTTGGTGAGTTCAACAGAAGCAGATGCAGTGGTTTTAGTGAGTTCAACAGAAGCAGATGTAGTGGTTTTAGTGAGTTCAACAGAAGCAGATGCAGTGGTTTTAGCGGGTTCAACAGAAGCAGATGCAGTGATTTTAGTGAGTTCAACAGATGCAGTGGTTTTAGTGAGTTCAACGGAAGCAGTGGTAATGGTTTTAGTGCGTTCAACAGAAGCAGATGCAGTGGTTTTAGTGAGTTCAACAGAAGCAGAGCTAATGGCTTTAGTGAGTTCAACAGAAGCAGATGCAGTGGTTCTAGTGAGTTCAACAGAAGCAGATTCAGTGGTTTTAGTGAGTTCAACAGAAGCAGTGGTAATGGTTTTTGTGAGTTCAAAGAAGCAGATGCAGTGGTTTTAGTGAGTTCAACAGAAGCAGAGTTAATGGTTTTAGTGAGTTCAACAGAAGCAGATGCAGTGGTTTTAATGAGTTCAACAGAAGCAGATGCAGTGGTGTTAGTGAGTTCAACAGAATCAGAGGTATTAGTTTTAGTGAGTTCAACAGAAGCAGATGCAGTGATTTTAGTGAGGTCAACAGAAGTAGATGCAGTGGTTTTAGTGAGTTCAACAGAAGCAGAGGTAATGGTTTTAATGAGTTCAACAGAAGCAGATGCAGTGGTTTTAGTGAGTTCAACAGAAGCAGAGGTAATGGTTTTAGTGAGTTCAACAGAAGCAGAGGTAATGGTTTTAGTGAGTTCAACAGAAGCAGATGTAGTGGTTTTAGTGAGTTCAACAGAAGCAGATGGAGTGGTTTTAGTGAGTTCAACAGAATCATATGCAGCGGTTTTAGTGAGTTCAACAGAAGCAGTGGTAATGGTTTTAGTGAGTTCAACAGAAGCAGGTGCAGTGGTTTTAGTGAGTTCAACAGAAGCAGAGGTTATGGTTTTAGTGAGTTCAACAGAAGCAGATGCAGTGGTTGTAGTGAGTTCAACAGAAGCAGATGCAGCGGTTTTAGTGAGTTCAACAGAAGCAGTGGTAATGTTTTAGTGAGTTCAACAGAAACAGGTGCAGTGGTTTTAGTGAGTTCAACAGAAGCAGAGTTAATGGTTTTAGTGAGTTCAACAGAAGCAGATGCAGTGGTTTTAGTGAGGCGAACAGAAGCAGATGCAGTGCTGTTAGTGAGTTCAACAGAAGCAGAGGTATTAGTTTTAGTGAGTTCAACAGAAGCGATGCAGTGGTTTTAGTGAGTTCAACAGAAGCAGATGCAGTGGTTTTAGCGGGTTCAACAGAAGCAGATGCAGTGGTTTTAGTGAGTTCAACAGAAGCATATGCAGTGGTTTTAGTGAGTTCAACAGAAGCAGATGCAGTGGTTTTAGCGGGTTCAACAGAAGCAGATGCAGTGGTTTTAGCGAGTTCAACAGAAGCAGATGCAGTGGTGTCAGTGAGTTCAACAGAAGCAGATGCAGTGATTTTAGTGAGTTCAACAGATGTAGTGGTTTTAGTGAGTTCAACGGAAGCAGTGGTAATGGTTTTAGTGCGTTCAACAGAAGCAGATGCAGTGGTTTTAGTGAGTTCAACAGAAGCAGAGCTAATGGCTTTAGTGAGTTCAACAGAAGCAGATGCAGTGGTTCTAGTGAGTTCAACAGAAGCAGATGCAGTGGTTTTAGTGAGTTCAACAGAAGCAGTGGTAATGGTTTTAGTGAGTTCAAAGAAGCAGATGCAGTGGTTTTAGTGAGTTCAACAGAAGCAGAGTTAATGGTTTTAGTGAGTTCAACAGAAGCAGATGCAGTGGTTTTAGTGAGTTCAACAGAAGCAGCTGCAGTGGTTCTAGTGCGTTCAACAGAAGCAGATGCAGTGGTTTTAGTGAGTTCAACAGAAGCAGATGCAGTGGTTTTAGTGAGTTCAACAGAAGCAGTGGTAATGGTTTTAGTGAGTTCAAAGAAGCAGATGCAGTGGTTTTAGTGAGTTCAACAGAAGCAGAGTTAATGGTTTTAGTGAGTTCAACAGAAGCAGATGCAGTGGTTTTAGTGAGTTCAACAGAAGCAGCTGCAGTGGTTCTAGTGCGTTCAACAGAAGCAGATGCAGTGATTTTAGTGAGTTCAACAGAAGCAGATGCAGTGGTTTTAGTGAGTTCAACAGAAGCAGAGGTAATGGTTTTAGTGAGTTCAACAGAAGCAGAGCTAATGGTTTTAGTGAGTTCAACAGAAGCAGCTGCAGTGGTTCTAGTGAGTTCAACAGAAGCAGATGCAGCAGTTTTAGTGAGTTCAACAGAAGCAGTGGTAATGGTTTTAGTGAGTTCAACAGAAGCAGGTGCAGTGGATTTAGTGAGTTCAACAGAAGCAGAGGTAATGGTTTTAGTGAGTTCAACAGAAGCAGATGCAGTGGTTTTAGTGAGGCGAACAGAAGCAGATGCAGTGGTGTTAGTGAGTTCAACAGAAGCAGGGGTATTGGTTTTAGTGAGTTCAACAGAAGCAGATGCAGTGGTTTTAGTGAGTTCAACAGAAGCAGATGCAGTGGTTTTAGCGGGTTCAACAGAAGCAGATGCAGTGGTTTTAGTGAGTTCAACAGAAGCAGATGCAGTGGTTTTAGTGAGTTCAACAGAAGCAGATGCAGTGGTTTTAGTGAGTTCAACAGAAGCAGATGCAGTGGTTTTAGCGGGTTCAACAGAAGCAGATGCAGTGGTTTTAGCGAGTTCAACAGAAGCCGATGCAGTGATGTCAGTGAGTTCAACAGAAGCAGATGCAGTGATTTTAGTGAGTTCAACAGATGCAGTGGTTTTAGTGAGTTCAACGGAAGCAGTGGTAATGGTTTTAGTGCGTTCAACAGAAGCAGATGCAGTGGTTTTAGTGCGTTCAACAGAAGCAGAGGTAATGGTTTTAGTGAGTTCAACAGAAGCAGATGCAGTGGTTCTAGTGAGTTCAACAGAAGCAGATGCAGTGGTTTTAGTGAGTTCAACAGAAGCAGTGGTAATGGTTTTAGTGAGTTCAAAGAAGCAGATGCAGTGGTTTTAGTGAGTTCAACAGAAGCAGAGTTAATGGTTTTAGTGAGTTCAACAGAAGCAGATGCAGTGGTTTTAATGAGTTCAACAGAAGCAGATGCAGTGGTGTTAGTGAGTTCAACAGAATCAGAGGTATTAGTTTTAGTGAGTTCAACAGAAGCAGATGCAGTGGTTTTAGTGAGTTCAACAGAAGCAGATGCAGTGGTTTTAGAGAGTTCAACAGAAGCAGATCCAGTGGTTTTAGTGAGTTCAACAGAAGCAGATGCAGTGGTTTTAGTGAGTTCAATAGAACAGGGGCATAGCCAGGATTGTCTAACAGTGGGGCCTGAAGCTAATGTAGTTGGGTCCACCACAGTCACATTAACATCTGTCAATGCCCACACAGTGCTGCTGAGCGGACATTTACAAATTGTGGGTGGGCCTTGCCCACTCAGGCCCTACCCTTTCTACGCCACTGCAACAGAAGCAGATGCAGTGGTTTTAGCGAGTTCAACAGAAGCAGATGCAGTGGTTTTAGTGAGTTCAACAAGGCAGATGCAGTGGTTTTAGTGAGTTCAAAAGAAGCAGATGCAGTCATTTTAGTGAGTTCAACAGATGCAGTGATTTTAGTGAGGTCAACAGAAGTAGATGCAGTGGTTTTAGTGAGTTCAACAGAAGCAGAGGTAATGGTTTTAATGAGTTCAACAGAAGCAGATGCAGTGGTTTTAGTGAGTTCAACAGAAGCAGAGGTAATGGTTTTAGTGAGTTCAACAGAAGCAGAGGTAATGGTTTTAGTGAGTTCAACAGAAGCAGATGTAGTGGTTTTAGTGAGTTCAACAGAAGCAGATGGAGTGGTTTTAGTGAGTTCAACAGAATCATATGCAGCGGTTTTAGTGAGTTCAACAGATGTAGTGGTTTTAGTGAGTTCAACGGAAGCAGTGGTAATGGTTTTAGTGCGTTCAACAGAAGCAGATGCAGTGGTTTTAGTGAGTTCAACAGAAGCAGAGCTAATGGCTTTAGTGAGTTCAACAGAAGCAGATGCAGTGGTACTAGTGAGTTCAACAGAAGCAGATGCAGTGGTTTTAGTGAGTTCAACAGAAGCAGAGTTAATGGTTTTAGTGAGTTCAACAGAAGCAGATGCAGTGGTTTTAGTGAGTTCAACAGAAGCAGCTGCAGTGGTTCTAGTGCGTTCAACAGAAGCAGATGCAGTGGTTTTAGTGAGTTCAACAGAAGCAGATGCAGTGGTTTTAGTGAGTTCAACAGAAGCAGAGGTAATGGTTTTAGTGAGTTCAACAGAAGCAGAGGTAATGGTTTTAGTGAGTTCAACAGAAGCAGATGTAGTGGTTTTAGTGAGTTCAACAGAAGCAGATGGAGTGGTTTTAGTGAGTTCAACAGAATCATATGCAGTGGTTTTAGTGAGTTCAACAGAATCATATGCAGTGGTTTTAGTGAGTTCAACAGAAGCAGAGCTAATGGTTTTAGTGCGTTCAACAGAAGCAGCTGCAGTGGTTCTAGTGAGTTCAACAGAAGCAGATGCAGCAGTTTTAGTGAGTTCAACAGAAGCAGTGGTAATGGTTTTAGTGAGTTCAACAGAAGCAGGTGCAGTGGATTTAGTGAGTTCAACAGAAGCAGAGGTAATGGTTTTAGTGAGTTCAACAGAAGCAGATGCAGTGGTTTTAGTGAGGCGAACAGAAGCAGATGCAGTGGTGTTAGTGAGTTCAACAGAAGCAGAGGTATTGGTTTTAGTGAGTTCAACAGAAGCAGATGCAGTGGTTTTAGTGAGTTCAACAGAAGCAGATGCAGTGGTTTTAGCGGGTTCAACAGAAGCAGATGCAGTGGTTTTAGTGAGTTCAACAGAAGCAGATGCAGTGGTTTTAGTGAGTTCAACAGAAGCAGATGCAGTGGTTTTAGTGAGTTCAACAGAAGCAGATGCAGTGGTTTTAGCGGGTTCAACAGAAGCAGATGCAGTGGTTTTAGCGAGTTCAACAGAAGCCGATGCAGTGGTGTCAGTGAGTTCAACAGAAGCAGATGCAGTGATTTTAGTGAGTTCAACAGATGCAGTGGTTTTAGTGAGTTCAACAGAAGCAGTGGTAATGGTTTTAGTGCGTTCAACAGAAGCAGATGCAGTGGTTTTAGTGAGTTCAACAGAAGCAGAGGTAATGGTTTTAGTGAGTTCAACAGAAGCAGATGCAGTGGTTTTAGTGAGGTGAACAGAAGCAGATGCAGTGGTGTTAGTGAGTTCAACAGAAGCAGAGGTATTGATTTTAGTGAGTTCAACAGAAGCAGATGCAGTGGTTTTAGTGAGTTCAACAGAAGCAGATGCAGTGGTTTTAGCGGGTTCAACAGAAGCAGATGCAGTGGTTTTAGTGAGTTCAACAGAAGCAGATGCAGTGGTTTTAGTGAGTTCAACAGAAGCAGATGCAGTGGTTTTAGCGGGTTCAACAGAAGCAGATGCAGTGGTTTTAGCGAGTTCAACAGAAGCAGATGCAGTGGTGTCAGTGAGTTCAACAGAAGCAGATGCAGTGATTTTAGTGAGTTCAACAGATGCAGTGGTTTTAGTGAGTTCAACGGAAGCAGTGGTAATGGTTTTAGTGCGTTCAACAGAAGCAGATGCAGTGGTTTTAGTGAGTTCAACAGAAGGAGAGCTAATGGCTTTAGTGAGTTCAACAGAAGCAGATGCAGTGGTTCTAGTGAGTTCAACAGAAGTAGATGCAGTGGTTTTAGTGAGTTCAACAGAAGCAGTGGTAATGGTTTTAGTGAGTTCAAAGAAGCAGATGCAGTGGTTTTAGTGAGTTCAACAAAAGCAGAGTTAATGGTTTTAGTGAGTTCGACAGAAGCAGATGCCGTGGTTTTAGTGAGTTCAACAGAAGCAGCTGCAGTGGTTCTAGTGAGTTCAACAGAAGCAGATGCAGTGGTTTTAGTGAGTTCAACAGAAGCAGAGGTAATGGTTTTAGTGAGTTCAACAGAAGCAGAGGTAATGGTTTTAGTGAGTTCAACAGAAGCAGAGGTAATGGTTTTAGTGAGTTCAACAGAAGCAGATGTAGTGGTTTTAGTGAGTTCAACAGAAGCAGATGGAGTGGTTTTAGTGAGTTCAACAGAATCATATGCAGTGGTTTTAGTGAGTTCAACAGAAGCAGAGCTAATGGTTTTAGTGAGTTCAACAGAAGCAGCTGCAGTGGTTCTAGTGAGTTCAACAGAAGCAGATGCAGCGGATTAGTGAGTTCAACAGAAGCAGATGCAGTGGTTTTAGTGAGGCGAACAGAAGCAGATACAGTGGTGTTAGTGAGTTCAACAGAAGCAGAGGTATTGGTTTTAGTGAGTTCGACAGAAGCAGAGGTATTGGTTTTAGTGAGTTCAACAGCAGCAGATGCAGTGCTTTTAGTGAGTTCAACAGAAGCAGATGCAGTGGTTTTAGTGAGTTCAACAGAAGCAGATGCAGTGGTTTTGGTGAGTTCAACAGAAGCAGATGCTATGGTGTTAGTGAGTTCAACAGAAGCAGAGGTATTACTTTTAGTGAGTTCAACAGAAGCAGATGCAGTGGTTTTAGTGAGTTCAACAGAAGCAGATGCAGTGGTTTTAGAGAGTTCAACAGAAGCAGATGCAGTGGTTTTAGTGAGTTCAACAGAAGCAGATGCAGTGGTTTTTGTGAGTTCAACAGAAACAGATGCAGTGGTTTTAGTGAGTTCAACAGAAGCAGATGCAGGGGTTTCAGTGAGTTCAACAGAAACAGATGCAGCGGTTTTAGTGAGTTCAACAGAAGCAGATGCAGTGGTGTTAGTGAGTTCAACAGAAGCAGAGGTATTCGTTTTAGTGAGTTCAACAGAAGCAGATGCAGTGGTTTTAGTGAGTTCAACAGAAGCAGATCCAGTGGTTTTAGTGAGTTCAACAGAAGCAGATGCAGTGGTTTTAGTGAGTTCAACAGATGCAGAGGTATTGGTTTTAGTGAGTTCAACAGCAGCAGATGCAGTGCTTTTAGTGAGTTCAACAGAAGCAGATGCAGTGGTTTTAGTGAGTTCAACAGAAGCAGATGCAGTGGTTTTAGTGAGTTCAACAGAAGCAGAGGTATTGGTTTTAGTGAGTTCAACAGCAGCAGATGCAGTGCTTTTAGTGAGTTCAACAGAAGCAGATGCAGTGGTTTTAGTGAGTTCTACAGAAGCAGATGCAGTGGTTTTAGTGAGTTCAACAGAAGCAGATCCAGTGGTTTTAGTGAGTTCAACAGAAGCAGATGCCGTGGTTTTAGTGAGTTCAATAGAACAGGGGCATAGCCAGGATTGTCTAACAGTGGGGCCTGAAGCTAATGTAGTTGGGTCCACCACAGTCACATTAACATCTGTCAATGCCCACACAGTGCTGCTGAGTGGGCATTTACAAATTGTGGGTGGGCCTTGCCCACTCAGGCCCTACCCTGTCTACGCCTCTGCAACAGAAGTAGATGCAGTGGTTTTAGCGAGTTCAACAGAAGCAGATGCAGTGGTTTTAGTGAGTTCAAAAGAAGCAGATGCAGTAATTTTAGTGAGTTCAACAGATGCAGTGATTTTAGTGAGGTCAACAGAAGTAGATGCAGTGGTTTTAGTGAGTTCAACAGAAGCAGAGGTAATGGTTTTAGTGAGTTCAACAGAAGCAGAGGTAATGGTTTTAGTGAGTTCAACAGAAGCAGATGTAGTGGTTTTAGTGAGTTCAACAGAAGCAGATGTAGTGGGTTTAGTGAGTTCAACAGAATCATATGCAGTGGTTTTAGTGAGTTCAACAGAAGCAGAGCTAATGGTTTTAGTGAGTTTAACAAAAGCAGCTGCAGTGGTTCTAGTGAGTTCAACAGAAGCAGATGCAGCAGTTTTAGTGAGTTCAACAGAAGCAGTGGTAATGGTTTTAGTGAGTTCAACAGAAGCAGATGCAGTGGTTTTAGTGAGTTCAACAGAAGCAGAGGTAATGGTTTTAGTGAGTTCAACAGAAGCAGATGCAGTGGTTTTAGTGAGGCGAACAGAAGCAGATGCAGTGGTGTTAGTGAGTTCAACAGAAGCAGAGGTATTGGTTTTAGTGAGTTCAACAGAAGCAGATGCAGTGGTTTTAATGAGTTCAACAGAAGCAGATGCAGTGGTTTTAGCGGATTCAACAGAAGCAGATGCAGTGGTTTTAGTGAGTTCAACAGAAGCAGATGCAGTGGTTTTAGTGAGTTCAACAGAAGCAGATGTAGTGGTTTTAGTGAGTTCAACAGAAGCAGATGCAGTGGTTTTAGCGGGTTCAACAGAAGCAGATGCAGTGATTTTAGTGAGTTCAACAGATGCAGTGGTTTTAGTGAGTTCAACGGAAGCAGTGGTAATGGTTTTAGTGCGTTCAACAGAAGCAGATGCAGTGGTTTTAGTGAGTTCAACAGAAGCAGAGCTAATGGCTTTAGTGAGTTCAACAGAAGCAGATGCAGTGGTTCTAGTGAGTTCAACAGAAGCAGATTCAGTGGTTTTAGTGAGTTCAACAGAAGCAGTGGTAATGGTTTTCGTGAGTTCAAAGAAGCAGATGCAGTGGTTTTAGTGAGTTCAACAGAAGCAGAGTTAATGGTTTTAGTGAGTTCAACAGAAGCAGATGCAGTGGTTTTAGTGAGGCGAACAGAAGCAGATGCAGTGGTGTTAGTGAGTTCAACAGAAGCAGAGGTATTGGTTTTAGTGAGTTCAACAGAAGCAGATGCAGTGGTTTTAATGAGTTCAACAGAAGCAGATGCAGTGGTTTTAGCGGATTCAACAGAAGCAGATGCAGTGGTTTTGGTGAGTTCAACAGAAGCAGATGCAGTGGTTTTAGTGAGTTCAACAGAAGCAGATGTAGTGGTTTTAGTGAGTTCAACAGAAGCAGATGCAGTGGTTTTAGCGGGTTCAACAGAAGCAGATGCAGTGATTTTAGTGAGTTCAACAGATGCAGTGGTTTTAGTGAGTTCAACGGAAGCAGTGGTAATGGTTTTAGTGCGTTCAACAGAAGCAGATGCAGTGGTTTTAGTGAGTTCAACAGAAGCAGAGCTAATGGCTTTAGTGAGTTCAACAGAAGCAGATGCAGTGGTTCTAGTGAGTTCAACAGAAGCAGATGCAGTGGTTTTAGTGAGTTCAACAGAAGCAGAGTTAATGGTTTTAGTGAGTTCGACAGAAGCAGATGCAGTGGTTTTAGTGAGTTCAACAGAAGCAGCTGCAGTGGTTCTAGTGAGTTCAACAGAAGCAGATGCAGTGGTTTTAGTGAGTTCAACAGAAGCAGAGGTAATGGTTTTAGTGAGTTCAACAGAAGCAGAGGTAATGGTTTTAGTGAGTTCAACAGAAGCAGATGTAGTGGTTTTAGTGAGTTCAACAGAAGCAGATGGAGTGGTTTTAGTGAGTTCAACAGAATCATATGCAGTGGTTTTAGTGAGTTCAACAGAAGCAGAGCTAATGGTTTTAGTGAGTTCAACAGAAGCAGCTGCAGTGGTTCTAGTGAGTTCAACAGAAGCAGATGCAGCGGTTTAGTGAGTTCAACAGAAGCAGATACAGTGGTTTTAGTGAGGCGAACAGAAGCAGATACAGTGGTGTTAGTGAGTTCAACAGAAGCAGAGGTATTGGTTTTAGTGAGTTCAACAGAAGCAGAGGTAATGGTTTTAGTGAGTTCAACAGAAACAGATGTAGTGGTTTTAGTGAGTTCAACAGAAGCAGATGGAGTGGTTTTAGTGAGTTCAACAGAATCATATGCAGTGGTTTTAGTGAGTTCAACAGAAGCAGAGCTAATGGTTTTAGTGAGTTCAACAGAAGCAGCTGCAGTGGTTCTAGTGAGTTCAACAGAAGCAGATGCAGCGGTTTAGTGAGTTCAACAGAAGCAGTGGTAATGGTTTTAGTGAGTTCAACAGAAGCAGGTGCAGTGGTTTTAGTGAGTTCAACAGAAGCAGAGGTAATGGTTTTAGTGAGTTCAACAGAAGCAGATGCAGTGGTTTTAGTGAGGCAAACAGAAGCAGATACAGTGGTGTTAGTGAGTTCAACAGAAGCAGAGGTATTGGTTTTAGTGAGTTCACCAGAAGCAGATGCAGTGGTTTTAGTGAGTTCAACAGAAGCAGATGCAGTGGTTTTAGCGGGTTCAACAGAGGCAGATGCAGTGGTTTTAGTGAGTTCAACAGAAGCAGATGCAGTGGTTTTAGTGAGTTCAACAGAAGCAGATGCAGTGGTTTTAGCGGGTTCAACAGAAGCAGATGCAGTGGTTTTAGCGAGTTCAACAGAAGCAGATGCAGTGGTGTCAGTGAGTTCAACAGAAGCAGATGCAGTGATTTTAGTGAGTTCAACAGATGCAGTGGTTTTAGTGAGTTCAACGGAAGCAGTGGTAATGGTTTTAGTGCGTTCAACAGAAGCAGATGCAGTGGTTTTAGTGAGTTCAACAGAAGGAGAGCTAATGGCTTTAGTGAGTTCAACAGAAGCAGATGCAGTGGTTCTAGTGAGTTCAACAGAAGTAGATGCAGTGGTTTTAGTGAGTTCAACAGAAGCAGTGGTAATGGTTTTAGTGAGTTCAAAGAAGCAGATGCAGTGGTTTTAGTGATTTCAACAGAAGCAGAGTTAATGGTTTTAGTGAGTTCGACAGAAGCAGATGCAGTGGTTTTAGTGAGTTCAACAGAAGCAGCTGCAGTGGTTCTAGTGAGTTCAACAGAAGCAGATGCAGTGGTTTTAGTGAGTTCAACAGAAGCAGAGGTAATGGTTTTAGTGAGTTCAACAGAAGCAGAGGTAATGGTTTTAGTGAGAGTTCAACAGAAGCAGATGTAGTGGTTTTAGTGAGTTCAACAGAAGCAGATGGAGTGGTTTTAGTGAGTTCAACAGAATCATATGCAGTGGTTTTAGTGAGTTCAACAGAAGCAGAGCTAATGGTTTTAGTGAGTTCAACAGAAGCAGCTGCAGTGGTTCTAGTGAGTTCAACAGAAGCAGATGCAGCGGTTTAGTGAGTTCAACAGAAGCAGATGCAGTGGTTTTAGTGAGGCGAACAGAAGCAGATACAGTGGTGTTAGTGAGTTCAACAGAAGCAGAGGTATTGGTTTTAGTGAGTTCAACAGAAGCAGAGGTAATGGTTTTAGTGAGTTCAACAGAAACAGATGTAGTGGTTTTAGTGAGTTCAACAGAAGCAGATGGAGTGGTTTTAGTGAGTTCAACAGAATCATATGCAGTGGTTTTAGTGAGTTCAACAGAAGCAGAGCTAATGGTTTTAGTGAGTTCAACAGAAGCAGCTGCAGTGGTTCTAGTGAGTTCAACAGAAGCAGATGCAGCGGTTTAGTGAGTTCAACAGAAGCAGTGGTAATGGTTTTAGTGAGTTCAACAGAAGCAGGTGCAGTGGTTTTAGTGAGTTCAACAGAAGCAGAGGTAATGGTTTTAGTGAGTTCAACAGAAGCAGATGCAGTGGTTTTAGTGAGGCAAACAGAAGCAGATACAGTGGTGTTAGTGAGTTCAACAGAAGCAGAGGTATTGGTTTTAGTGAGTTCACCAGAAGCAGATGCAGTGGTTTTAGTGAGTTCAACAGAAGCAGATGCAGTGATTTTAGCGGGTTCAACAGAGGCAGATGCAGTGGTTTTAGTGAGTTCAACAGAAGCAGATGCAATGGTTTTAGTGAGTTCAACAGAAGCAGATACAGTGGTTTTAGTGAGTTCAACAGAGGCAGATGCAGTGGTTTTAGCAGGTTCAACATAAGCAGATGCAGTGGTTTTAGCGAGTTCAACAGAAGCAGATGCAGTGGTGTTAGTGAGTTCAACAGAAGCAGTGGTTTTAGTGAGTTCAACGGAAGCAGTGGTAATGGTTTTAGTGCGTTCAACAGAAGCAGATGCAGTGGTTTTAGTGAGTTCAACAGAAGCAGAGCTAATGGCTTTAGTGAGTTCAACAGAAGCAGATGCAGTGGTTCTAGTGAGTTCAACAGAAGCAGATGCAGTGATTTTAGTGAGTTCAACAGAAGCAGTGGTAATGGTTTTAGTGAGTTCAAAGAAGCAGATGCAGTGGTTTTAGTGAGTTCAACAGAAGCAGAGTTAATGGTTTTAGTGAGATCGACGAAGCAGATGCAGTGGTTTTAGTGAGTTCAACAGAAGCAGCTGCAGTGGTTCTAGTGAGTTCAACAGAAGCAGATGCAGTGGTTTCAGTGAGTTCAACAGAAGCAGAGGTAATGGTTTTAGTGAGTTCAACAGAAGCAGAGGTAATGGTTTTAGTGAGTTCAACAGAAGCAGATGTAGTGGTTTTAGTGAGTTCAACAGAAGCAGAAGGAGTGGTTTTAGTGAGTTCAACAGAATCATATGCAGTGGTTTTAGTGAGTTCAACAGAAGCAGAGCTAATGGTTTTAGTGAGTTCAACAGAAGCAGCTGCAGTGGTTCTAGTGAGTTCAACAGAAGCAGATGCAGCGGTTTTAGTGAGTTTAACAGAAGCAGTGGTAATGGTTTTAGTGAGTTCAACAGAAGCAGGTGCAATGGTTTTAGTGAGTTCAACAGAAGCAGAGGTAATGGTTTTAGTGAGTTCAACAGAAGCAGATGCAGTGGTTTTAGTGAGGCGAACAGAAGCAGATAAGTGGTGTTAGTGAGTTTAACAGAAGCAGAGGTATTGGTTTTAGTGAGTTCAACAGAAGCAGATGCAGTGGTTTTAGTGAGTTCAACAGAAGCAGATGCAGTGGTGTTAGTGGGTTCAACAGAAGCAGCGGTATTAGTCTTAGTGAGTTCAACAGAAGCAGATGCAGTGGTTTTAGTGAGTTCAACAGAAGCAGATGCAGTTTTTTTAGTGAGTTCAACAGAAGCAGATGCAGTGGTTTTAGTGAGTTCAACAGAAGCAGAGTTAATGGTTTTAGTGAGTTCAACAGAAGCAGATGCAGTGGTGTTAGTGAGTTCAACAGAAGCAGAGGTATTAGTTTTAGTGAGTTCAACAGAAGCAGATGCAGTGGTTTTAGTGAGTTCAACAGAAGCAGATGCAGTGGTTTTAGAGAGTTCAACAGAAGCAGATCCAGTGGTTTTAGTGAGTTCAACAGAAGCAGATGCAGTGGTTTTAGTGAGTTCAACAGAAGCAGAGGTATTGGTTTTAGTGAGTTCAACAGCAGCAGATGCAGTGCTTTTAGTGAGTTCAACAGAAGCGGATGCAGTGTTTTTAGTGAGTTCAACAGAAGCAGATGCAGTGGTTTTAGTGAGTTCAACAGAAGCAGATCCAGTGGTTTTAGTGAGTTCAACAGAAGCAGATGCAGTGGTTTTAGTGAGTTCAACAGAAGCAGAGGTATTGGTTTTAGTGAGTTCAACAGCAGCAGATGCAGTGCTTTTAGTGAGTTCAACAGAAGCAGATGCAGTGGTTTTAGTGAGTTCAACAGAAGCAGAGTTAATGGTTTTAGTGAGTTCAACAGAAGCAGATGCAGTGGTGTTAGTGAGTTCAACAGAAGCAGAGGTATTAGTTTTAGTGAGTTCAACAGAAGCAGATGCAGTGGTTTTAGTGAGTTCAACAGAAGCAGATGCAGTGGTTTTTGTGAGTTCAACAGAAGCAGATGCAGTGGTTTTAGTGAGTTCAACAAAAGCAGATGCAGTGGTGTTAGTGAGTTCAACAGAAGCAGAGGTATTAGTTTTAGTGAGTTCAACAGAAGCAGATGCAGGCAGTGGTTTTAGTGAGTTCAACAGAAGCAGATGCAGTGGTTTTAGAGAGTTCAACAGAAGCAGATCCAGTGGTTTTAGTGAATTCAACAGAAGCAGATGCAGTGGTTTTAGTGAGTTCAACAGCAGCAGATGCAGTGCTTTTAGTGAGTTCAACAGAAGCAGATGCAGTGGTTTTAGTGAGTTCAACAGAAGCAGATGCAGTGGTTTTAGTGAGTTCAACAGAAGCAGATGCAGTGGTGTTAGTGAGTTCAACAGAAGTAGATGCAGTGGTTTTAGTGAGTTCAACAGAAGCAGAGGTATTGGTTTTAGTGAGTTCAACAGCAGCAGATGCAGTGCTTTTAGTGAGTTCAACAGAAGCAGATGCAGTGGTTTTAGTGAGTTCAACAGAAGCAGATGCAGTGGTTTTAGTGAGTTCAACAGAAGCAGATGCTGTGGTGTTAGTGAGTTCAACAGAAGCAGAGGTATTACTTTTAGTGAGTTCAACAGAAGCAGATGCAGTGGTTTTAGTGAGTTCAACAGAAGCAGATGCAGTGGTTTTAGAGAGTTCAACAGAAGCAGATGCAGTGGTTTTAGTGAGTTCAACAGAAGCAGATGCAGTGGTTTTTGTGAGTTCAACAGAAACAGATGCAGTGGTTTTAGTGAGTTCAACAGAAGCAGATGCAGGGGTTTCAGTGAGTTCAACAGAAACAGATGCAGCAGTTTTAGTGAGTTCAACAGAAGCAGATGCAGTGGTGTTAGTGAGTTCAACAGAAGCAGAGGTATTCGTTTTAGTGAGTTCAACAGAAGCAGATGCAGTGGTTTTAGTGAGTTCAACAGAAGCAGATCCAGTGGTTTTAGTGAGTTCAACAGAAGCAGATGCAGTGGTTTTAGTGAGTTCAACAGATGCAGAGGTATTGGTTTTAGTGAGTTCAACAGCAGCAGATGCAGTGCTTTTAGTGAGTTCAACAGAAGCAGATGCAGTGGTTTTAGTGAGTTCAACAGAAGCAGATGCAGTGGTTTTAGTGAGTTCAACAGAAGCAGAGGTATTGGTTTTAGTGAGTTCAACAGCAGCAGATGCAGTGCTTTTAGTGAGTTCAACAGAAGCAGATGCAGTGGTTTTAGTGAGTTCTACAGAAGCAGATGCAGTGGTTTTAGTGAGTTCAACAGAAGCAGGTCCAGTGGTTTTAGTGAGTTCAACAGAAGCAGATGCCGTGGTTTTAGTGAGTTCAATAGAACAGGGGCATAGCCAGGATTGTCTAACAGTGGGGCCTGAAGCTAATGTAGTTGGGTCCACCACAGTCACATTAACATCTGTCAATGCCCACACAGTGCTGCTGAGTGGGCATTTACAAATTATGGGTGGGCCTTGCCCACTCAGGCCCTACCCTGTCTACGCCTCTGCAACAGAAGTAGATGCAGTGGTTTTAGCGAGTTCAACAGAAGCAGATGCAGTGGTTTTAGTGAGTTCAAAAGAAGCAGATGCAGTAATTTTAGTGAGTTGAACAGATGCAGTGATTTTAGTGAGGTCAACAGAAGTAGATGCAGTGGTTTTAGTGAGTTCAACAGAAGCAGAGGTAATGGTTTTAGTGAGTTCAACAGAAGCAGAGGTAATGGTTTTAGTGAGTTCAACAGAAGCAGATGTAGTGGTTTTAGTGAGTTCAACAGAAGCAGATGTAGTGGGTTTAGTGAGTTCAACAGAATCATATGCAGTGGTTTTAGTGAGTTCAACAGAAGCAGAGCTAATGGTTTTAGTGAGTTTAACAAAAGCAGCTGCAGTGGTTCTAGTGAGTTCAACAGAAGCAGATGCAGCAGTTTTAGTGAGTTCAACAGAAGCAGTGGTAATGGTTTTAGTGAGTTCAACAGAAGCAGATGCAGTGGTTTTAGTGAGTTCAACAGAAGCAGAGGTAATGGTTTTAGTGAGTTCAACAGAAGCAGATGCAGTGGTTTTAGTGAGGCGAACAGAAGCAGATGCAGTGGTGTTAGTGAGTTCAACAGAAGCAGAGGTATTGGTTTTAGTGAGTTCAACAGAAGCAGATGCAGTGGTTTTAATGAGTTCAACAGAAGCAGATGCAGTGGTTTTAGCGGATTCAACAGAAGCAGATGCAGTGGTTTTAGTGAGTTCAACAGAAGCAGATGCAGTGGTTTTAGTGAGTTCAACAGAAGCAGATGTAGTGGTTTTAGTGAGTTCAACAGAAGCAGATGCAGTGGTTTTAGCGGGTTCAACAGAAGCAGATGCAGTGATTTTAGTGAGTTCAACAGATGCAGTGGTTTTAGTGAGTTCAACGGAAGCAGTGGTAATGGTTTTAGTGCGTTCAACAGAAGCAGATGCAGTGGTTTTAGTGAGTTCAACAGAAGCAGAGCTAATGGCTTTAGTGAGTTCAACAGAAGCAGATGCAGTGGTTCTAGTGAGTTCAACAGAAGCAGATTCAGTGGTTTTAGTGAGTTCAACAGAAGCAGTGGTAATGGTTTTCGTGAGTTCAAAGAAGCAGATGCAGTGGTTTTAGTGAGTTCAACAGAAGCAGAGTTAATGGTTTTAGTGAGTTCAACAGAAGCAGATGCAGTGGTTTTAGTGAGGCGAACAGAAGCAGATGCAGTGGTGTTAGTGAGTTCAACAGAAGCAGAGGTATTGGTTTTAGTGAGTTCAACAGAAGCAGATGCAGTGGTTTTAATGAGTTCAACAGAAGCAGATGCAGTGGTTTTAGCGGATTCAACAGAAGCAGATGCAGTGGTTTTGGTGAGTTCAACAGAAGCAGATGCAGTGGTTTTAGTGAGTTCAACAGAAGCAGATGTAGTGGTTTTAGTGAGTTCAACAGAAGCAGATGCAGTGGTTTTAGCGGGTTCAACAGAAGCAGATGCAGTGATTTTAGTGAGTTCAACAGATGCAGTGGTTTTAGTGAGTTCAACGGAAGCAGTGGTAATGGTTTTAGTGCGTTCAACAGAAGCAGATGCAGTGGTTTTAGTGAGTTCAACAGAAGCAGAGCTAATGGCTTTAGTGAGTTCAACAGAAGCAGATGCAGTGGTTCTAGTGAGTTCAACAGAAGCAGATGCAGTGGTTTTAGTGAGTTCAACAGAAGCAGAGTTAATGGTTTTAGTGAGTTCGACAGAAGCAGATGCAGTGGTTTTAGTGAGTTCAACAGAAGCAGCTGCAGTGGTTCTAGTGAGTTCAACAGAAGCAGATGCAGTGGTTTTAGTGAGTTCAACAGAAGCAGAGGTAATGGTTTTAGTGAGTTCAACAGAAGCAGAGGTAATGGTTTTAGTGAGTTCAACAGAAGCAGATGTAGTGGTTTTAGTGAGTTCAACAGAAGCAGATGGAGTGGTTTTAGTGAGTTCAACAGAATCATATGCAGTGGTTTTAGTGAGTTCAACAGAAGCAGAGCTAATGGTTTTAGTGAGTTCAACAGAAGCAGCTGCAGTGGTTCTAGTGAGTTCAACAGAAGCAGATGCAGCGGTTTAGTGAGTTCAACAGAAGCAGATACAGTGGTTTTAGTGAGGCGAACAGAAGCAGATACAGTGGTGTTAGTGAGTTCAACAGAAGCAGAGGTATTGGTTTTAGTGAGTTCAACAGAAGCAGAGGTAATGGTTTTAGTGAGTTCAACAGAAACAGATGTAGTGGTTTTAGTGAGTTCAACAGAAGCAGATGGAGTGGTTTTAGTGAGTTCAACAGAATCATATGCAGTGGTTTTAGTGAGTTCAACAGAAGCAGAGCTAATGGTTTTAGTGAGTTCAACAGAAGCAGCTGCAGTGGTTCTAGTGAGTTCAACAGAAGCAGATGCAGCGGTTTAGTGAGTTCAACAGAAGCAGTGGTAATGGTTTTAGTGAGTTCAACAGAAGCAGGTGCAGTGGTTTTAGTGAGTTCAACAGAAGCAGAGGTAATGGTTTTAGTGAGTTCAACAGAAGCAGATGCAGTGGTTTTAGTGAGGCAAACAGAAGCAGATACAGTGGTGTTAGTGAGTTCAACAGAAGCAGAGGTATTGGTTTTAGTGAGTTCACCAGAAGCAGATGCAGTGGTTTTAGTGAGTTCAACAGAAGCAGATGCAGTGGTTTTAGCGGGTTCAACAGAGGCAGATGCAGTGGTTTTAGTGAGTTCAACAGAAGCAGATGCAGTGGTTTTAGTGAGTTCAACAGAAGCAGATGCAGTGGTTTTAGCGGGTTCAACAGAAGCAGATGCAGTGGTTTTAGCGAGTTCAACAGAAGCAGATGCAGTGGTGTCAGTGAGTTCAACAGAAGCAGATGCAGTGATTTTAGTGAGTTCAACAGATGCAGTGGTTTTAGTGAGTTCAACGGAAGCAGTGGTAATGGTTTTAGTGCGTTCAACAGAAGCAGATGCAGTGGTTTTAGTGAGTTCAACAGAAGGAGAGCTAATGGCTTTAGTGAGTTCAACAGAAGCAGATGCAGTGGTTCTAGTGAGTTCAACAGAAGTAGATGCAGTGGTTTTAGTGAGTTCAACAGAAGCAGTGGTAATGGTTTTAGTGAGTTCAAAGAAGCAGATGCAGTGGTTTTAGTGATTTCAACAGAAGCAGAGTTAATGGTTTTAGTGAGTTCGACAGAAGCAGATGCAGTGGTTTTAGTGAGTTCAACAGAAGCAGCTGCAGTGGTTCTAGTGAGTTCAACAGAAGCAGATGCAGTGGTTTTAGTGAGTTCAACAGAAGCAGAGGTAATGGTTTTAGTGAGTTCAACAGAAGCAGAGGTAATGGTTTTAGTGAGTTCAACAGAAGCAGATGTAGTGGTTTTAGTGAGTTCAACAGAAGCAGATGGAGTGGTTTTAGTGAGTTCAACAGAATCATATGCAGTGGTTTTAGTGAGTTCAACAGAAGCAGAGCTAATGGTTTTAGTGAGTTCAACAGAAGCAGCTGCAGTGGTTCTAGTGAGTTCAACAGAAGCAGATGCAGCGGTTTAGTGAGTTCAACAGAAGCAGATGCAGTGGTTTTAGTGAGGCGAACAGAAGCAGATACAGTGGTGTTAGTGAGTTCAACAGAAGCAGAGGTATTGGTTTTAGTGAGTTCAACAGAAGCAGAGGTAATGGTTTTAGTGAGTTCAACAGAAACAGATGTAGTGGTTTTAGTGAGTTCAACAGAAGCAGATGGAGTGGTTTTAGTGAGTTCAACAGAATCATATGCAGTGGTTTTAGTGAGTTCAACAGAAGCAGAGCTAATGGTTTTAGTGAGTTCAACAGAAGCAGCTGCAGTGGTTCTAGTGAGTTCAACAGAAGCAGATGCAGCGGTTTAGTGAGTTCAACAGAAGCAGTGGTAATGGTTTTAGTGAGTTCAACAGAAGCAGGTGCAGTGGTTTTAGTGAGTTCAACAGAAGCAGAGGTAATGGTTTTAGTGAGTTCAACAGAAGCAGATGCAGTGGTTTTAGTGAGGCAAACAGAAGCAGATACAGTGGTGTTAGTGAGTTCAACAGAAGCAGAGGTATTGGTTTTAGTGAGTTCACCAGAAGCAGATGCAGTGGTTTTAGTGAGTTCAACAGAAGCAGATGCAGTGATTTTAGCGGGTTCAACAGAGGCAGATGCAGTGGTTTTAGTGAGTTCAACAGAAGCAGATGCAATGGTTTTAGTGAGTTCAACAGAAGCAGATACAGTGGTTTTAGTGAGTTCAACAGAAGCAGATGCAGTTGTTTTAGCAGGTTCAACAGAAGCAGATGCAGTGGTTTTAGCGAGTTCAACAGAAGCAGATGCAGTGGTGTTAGTGAGTTCAACAGAAGCAGATGCAGTGATTTTAGTGAGTTCAACAGATGCAGTGGTTTTAGTGAGTTCAACGGAAGCAGTGGTAATGGTTTTAGTGCGTTCAACAGAAGCAGATGCAGTGGTTTTAGTGAGTTCAACAGAAGCAGAGCTAATGGCTTTAGTGAGTTCAACAGAAGCAGATGCAGTGGTTCTAGTGAGTTCAACAGAAGCAGATGCAGTGATTTTAGTGAGTTCAACAGAAGCAGTGGTAATGGTTTTAGTGAGTTCAAAGAAGCAGATGCAGTGGTTTTAGTGAGTTCAACAGAAGCAGAGTTAATGGTTTTAGTGAGATCGACAGAAGCAGATGCAGTGGTTTTAGTGAGTTCAACAGAAGCAGCTGCAGTGGTTCTAGTGAGTTCAACAGAAGCAGATGCAGTGGTTTCAGTGAGTTCAACAGAAGCAGAGGTAATGGTTTTAGTGAGTTCAACAGAAGCAGAGGTAATGGTTTTAGTGAGTTCAACAGAAGCAGATGTAGTGGTTTTAGTGAGTTCAACAGAAGCAGAAGGAGTGGTTTTAGTGAGTTCAACAGAATCATATGCAGTGGTTTTAGTGAGTTCAACAGAAGCAGAGCTAATGGTTTTAGTGAGTTCAACAGAAGCAGCTGCAGTGGTTCTAGTGAGTTCAACAGAAGCAGATGCAGCGGTTTTAGTGAGTTTAACAGAAGCAGTGGTAATGATTTTAGTGAGTTCAACAGAAGCAGGTGCAATGGTTTTAGTGAGTTCAACAGAAGCAGAGGTAATGGTTTTAGTGAGTTCAACAGAAGCAGATGCAGTGGTTTTAGTGAGGCGAACAGAAGCAGATAAGTGGTGTTAGTGAGTTCAACAGAAGCAGAGGTATTGGTTTTAGTGAGTTCAACAGAAGCAGATGCAGTGGTTTTAGTGAGTTCAACAGAAGCAGATGCAGTGGTGTTAGTGGGTTCAACAGAAGCAGCGGTATTAGTCTTAGTGAGTTCAACAGAAGCAGATGCAGTGGTTTTAGTGAGTTCAACAGAAGCAGATGCAGTTTTTTTAGTGAGTTCAACAGAAGCAGATGCAGTGGTTTTAGTGAGTTCAACAGAAGCAGAGTTAATGGTTTTAGTGAGTTCAACAGAAGCAGATGCAGTGGTGTTAGTGAGTTCAACAGAAGCAGAGGTATTAGTTTTAGTGAGTTCAACAGAAGCAGATGCAGTGGTTTTAGTGAGTTCAACAGAAGCAGATGCAGTGGTTTTAGAGAGTTCAACAGAAGCAGATCCAGTGGTTTTAGTGAGTTCAACAGAAGCAGATGCAGTGGTTTTAGTGAGTTCAACAGAAGCAGAGGTATTGGTTTTAGTGAGTTCAACAGCAGCAGATGCAGTGCTTTTAGTGAGTTCAACAGAAGCGGATGCAGTGGTTTTAGTGAGTTCAACAGAAGCAGATGCAGTGGTTTTAGTGAGTTCAACAGAAGCAGATGCAGTGGTTTTAGTGAGTTCAACAAAAGCAGATGCAGTGGTGTTAGTGAGTTCAACAGAAGCAGATGCAGTGCTTTTAGTGAGTTCAACAGAAGCAGATGCAGTGGTTTTTGTGAGTTCAACAGAAGCAGATGCAGTGGTTTTAGTGAGTTCAACAAAAGCAGATGCAGTGGTGTTAGTGAGTTCAACAGAAGCAGAGGTATTAGTTTTAGTGAGTTCAACAGAAGCAGATGCAGGCAGTGGTTTTAGTGAGTTCAACAGAAGCAGATGCAGTGGTTTTAGAGAGTTCAACAGAAGCAGATCCAGTGGTTTTAGTGAGTTCAACAGAAGCAGATGCAGTGGTTTTAGTGAGTTCAACAGCAGCAGATGCAGTGCTTTTAGTGAGTTCAACAGAAGCAGATGCAGTGGTTTTAGTGAGTTCAACAGAAGCAGATGCAGTGGTTTTAGTTAGTTCAACAGAAGCAGATGCAGTGGTGTTAGTGAGTTCAACAGAAGTAGATGCAGTGGTTTTAGTGAGTTCAACAGAAGCAGAGGTATTGGTTTTAGTGAGTTCAACAGCAGCAGATGCAGTGCTTTTAGTGAGTTCAACAGAAGCAGATGCAGTGGTTTTAGTGAGTTCAACAGAAGCAGATGCAGTGGTTTTAGTGAGTTCAACAGAAGCAGATGCTGTGGTGTTAGTGAGTTCAACAGAAGCAGAGGTATTACTTTTAGTGAGTTCAACAGAAGCAGATGCAGTGGTTTTAGTGAGTTCAACAGAAGCAGATGCAGTGGTTTTAGAGAGTTCAACAGAAGCAGATGCAGTGATTTTAGTGAGTTCAACAGAAGCAGATGCAGTGGTTTTTGTGAGTTCAACAGAAACAGATGCAGTGGTTTTAGTGAGTTCAACAGAAGCAGATGCAGTGGTGTTAGTGAGTTCAACAGAAGCAGAGGTATTCGTTTTAGTGAGTTCAACAGAAGCAGATGCAGTGGTTTTAGTGAGTTCAACAGAAGCAGATGCAGTGGTTTTAGAGAGTTCAACAGAAGCAGATCCAGTGGTTTTAGTGAGTTCAACAGAAGCAGATGCAGTGGTTTTAGTGAGTTCAACAGATGCAGAGGTATTGGTTTTAGTGAGTTCAACAGCAGCAGATGCAGTGCTTTTAGTGAGTTCAACAGAAGCAGATGCAGTGGTTTTAGTGAGTTCAACAGAAGCAGATGCAGTGGTTTTAGTGAGTTCAACAGAAGCAGAGGTATTGGTTTTAGTGAGTTCAACAGCAGCAGATGCAGTGCTTTTAGTGAGTTCAACAGAAGCAGATGCAGTGGTTTTAGTGAGTTCTACAGAAGCAGATGCAGTGGTTTTAGTGAGTTCAACAGAAGCAGATCCAGTGGTTTTAGTGAGTTCAACAGAAGCAGATGCCGTGGTTTTAGTGAGTTCAATAGAACAGGGGCATAGCCAGGATTGTCTAACAGTGGGGCCTGAAGCTAATGTAGTTGGGTCCACCACAGTCACATTAACATCTGTCAATGCCCACACAGTGCTGCTGAGTGGGCATTTACAAATTGTGGGTGGGCCTTGCCCACTCAGGCCCTACCCTGTCTACGCCTCTGCAACAGAAGTAGATGCAGTGGTTTTAGCGAGTTCAACAGAAGCAGATGCAGTGGTTTTAGTGAGTTCAAAAGAGGCAGATGCAGTAATTTTAGTGAGTTCAACAGATGCAGTGATTTTAGTGAGGTCAACAGAAGTAGATGCAGTGGTTTTAGTGAGTTCAACAGAAGCAGAGGTAATGGTTTTAGTGAGTTCAACAGAAGCAGAGGTAATGGTTTTAGTGAGTTCAACAGAAGCAGATGTAGTGGTTTTAGTGAGTTCAACAGAAGCAGATGTAGTGGGTTTAGTGAGTTCAACAGAATCATATGCAGTGGTTTTAGTGAGTTCAACAGAAGCAGAGCTAATGGTTTTAGTGAGTTTAACAAAAGCAGCTGCAGTGGTTCTAGTGAGTTCAACAGAAGCAGATGCAGCAGTTTTAGTGGGTTCAACAGAAGCAGTGGTAATGGTTTTAGTGAGTTCAACAGAAGCAGATGCAGTGGTTTTAGTGAGTTCAACAGAAGCAGAGGTAATGGTTTTAGTGAGTTCAACAGAAGCAGATGCAGTGGTTTTAGTGAGGCGAACAGAAGCAGATGCAGTGGTGTTAGTGAGTTCAACAGAAGCAGAGGTATTGGTTTTAGTGAGTTCAACAGAAGCAGATGCAGTGGTTTTAATGAGTTCAACAGAAGCAGATGCAGTGGTTTTAGCGGATTCAACAGAAGCAGATGCAGTGGTTTTAGTGAGTTCAACAGAAGCAGATGCAGTGGTTTTAGTGAGTTCAACAGAAGCAGATGTAGTGGTTTTAGTGAGTTCAACAGAAGTAGATGCAGTGGTTTTAGCGGGTTCAACAGAAGCAGATGCAGTGATTTTAGTGAGTTCAACAGATGCAGTGGTTTTAGTGAGTTCAACGGAAGCAGTGGTAATGGTTTTAGTGCGTTCAACAGAAGCAGATGCAGTGGTTTTAGTGAGTTCAACAGAAGCAGAGCTAATGGCTTTAGTGAGTTCAACAGAAGCAGATGCAGTGGTTCTAGTGAGTTCAACAGAAGCAGATTCAGTGGTTTTAGTGAGTTCAACAGAAGCAGTGGTAATGGTTTTCGTGAGTTCAAAGAAGCAGATGCAGTGGTTTTAGTGAGTTCAACAGAAGCAGAGTTAATGGTTTTAGTGAGTTCAACAGAAGCAGATGCAGTGGTTTTAGTGAGGCGAACAGAAGCAGATGCAGTGGTGTTAGTGAGTTCAACAGAAGCAGAGGTATTGGTTTTAGTGAGTTCAACAGAAGCAGATGCAGTGGTTTTAATGAGTTCAACAGAAGCAGATGCAGTGGTTTTAGCAGATTCAACAGAAGCAGATGCAGTGGTTTTGGTGAGTTCAACAGAAGCAGATGCAGTGGTTTTAGTGAGTTCAACAGAAGCAGATGTAGTGGTTTTAGTGAGTTCAACAGAAGCAGATGCAGTGGTTTTAGCGGGTTCAACAGAAGCAGATGCAGTGATTTTAGTGAGTTCAACAGATGCAGTGGTTTTAGTGAGTTCAACGGAAGCAGTGGTAATGGTTTTAGTGCGTTCAACAGAAGCAGATGCAGTGGTTTTAGTGAGTTCAACAGAAGCAGAGCTAATGGCTTTAGTGAGTCCAACAGAAGCAGATGCAGTGGTTCTAGTGAGTTCAACAGAAGCAGATTCAGTGGCTTTAGTGAGTTCAACAGAAGCAGTGGTAATGGTTTTTGTGAGTTCAAAGAAGCAGATGCAGTGGTTTTAGTGAGTTCAACAGAAGCAGAGTTAATGGTTTTAGTGAGTTCAACAGAAGCAGATGCAGTGGTTTTAATGAGTTCAACAGAAGCAGATGCAGTGGTGTTAGTGAGTTCAACAGAAGCAGAGGTATTAGTTTTAGTGAGTTCAACAGAAGCAGATGCAGTGATTTTAGTGAGGTCAACAGAAGTAGATGCAGTGGTTTTAGTGAGTTCAACAGAAGCAGAGGTAATGGTTTTAATGAGTTCAACAGAAGCAGATGCAGTGGTTTTAGTGAGTTCAACAGAAGCAGAGGTAATGGTTTTAGTGAGTTCAACAGAAGCAGAGGTAATGGTTTTAGTGAGTTCAACAGAAGCAGATGTAGTGGTTTTAGTGAGTTCAACAGAAGCAGATGGAGTGGTTTTAGTGAGTTCAACAGAATCATATGCAGCGGTTTTAGTGAGTTCAACAGAAGCAGTGGTAATGGTTTTAGTGAGTTCAACAGAAGCAGGTGCAGTGGTTTTAGTGAGTTCAACAGAAGCAGAGGTTATGGTTTTAGTGAGTTCAACAGAAGCAGATGCAGTGGTTGTAGTGAGTTCAACAGAAGCAGATGCAGCGGTTTTAGTGAGTTCAACAGAAGCAGTGGTAATGTTTTAGTGAGTTCAACAGAAACAGGTGCAGTGGTTTTAGTGAGTTCAACAGAAGCAGAGTTAATGGTTTTAGTGAGTTCAACAGAAGCAGATGCAGTGGTTTTAGTGAGGCGAACAGAAGCAGATGCAGTGCTGTTAGTGAGTTCAACAGAAGCAGAGGTATTAGTTTTAGTGAGTTCAACAGAAGCGATGCAGTGGTTTTAGTGAGTTCAACAGAAGCAGATGCAGTGGTTTTAGCGGGTTCAACAGAAGCTGATGCAGTGGTTTTAGTGAGTTCAACAGAAGCATATGCAGTGGTTTTAGTGAGTTCAACAGAAGCAGATGCAGTGGTTTTAGCGGGTTCAACAGAAGCAGATGCAGTGGTTTTAGCGAGTTCAACAGAAGCAGATGCAGTGGTGTCAGTGAGTTCAACAGAAGCAGATGCAGTGATTTTAGTGAGTTCAACAGATGTAGTGGTTTTAGTGAGTTCAACGGAAGCAGTGGTAATGGTTTTAGTGCGTTCAACAGAAGCAGATGCAGTGGTTTTAGTGAGTTCAACAGAAGCAGAGCTAATGGCTTTAGTGAGTTCAACAGAAGCAGATGCAGTGGTTCTAGTGAGTTCAACAGAAGCAGATGCAGTGGTTTTAGTGAGTTCAACAGAAGCAGTGGTAATGGTTTTAGTGAGTTCAAAGAAGCAGATGCAGTGGTTTTAGTGAGTTCAACAGAAGCAGAGTTAATGGTTTTAGTGAGTTCAACAGAAGCAGATGCAGTGGTTTTAGTGAGTTCAACAGAAGCAGCTGCAGTGGTTCTAGTGCGTTCAACAGAAGCAGATGCAGTGGTTTTAGTGAGTTCAACAGAAGCAGATGCAGTGGTTTTAGTGAGTTCAACAGAAGCAGTGGTAATGGTTTTAGTGAGTTCAAAGAAGCAGATGCAGTGGTTTTAGTGAGTTCAACAGAAGCAGAGTTAATGGTTTTAGTGAGTTCAACAGAAGCAGATGCAGTGGTTTTAGTGAGTTCAACAGAAGCAGCTGCAGTGGTTCTAGTGTGTTCAACAGAAGCAGATGCAGTGGTTTTAGTTAGTTCAACAGAAGCAGATGCAGTGGTTTTAGTGAGTTCAACAGAAGCATATGCAGTGGTTTTAGTGAGTTCAACAGAAGCAGATGCAGTGGTTTTAGCGGGTTCAACAGAAGCAGATGCAGTGGTTTTAGCGAGTTCAACAGAAGCAGATGCAGTGGTGTCAGTGAGTTCAACAGAAGCAGATGCAGTGATTTTAGTGAGTTCAACAGATGTAGTGGTTTTAGTGAGTTCAACGGAAGCAGTGGTAATGGTTTTAGTGCGTTCAACAGAAGCAGATGCAGTGGTTTTAGTGAGTTCAACAGAAGCAGAGCTAATGGCTTTAGTGAGTTCAACAGAAGCAGATGCAGTGGTTCTAGTGAGTTCAACAGAAGCAGATGCAGTGGTTTTAGTGAGTTCAACAGAAGCAGTGGTAATGGTTTTAGTGAGTTCAAAGAAGCAGATGCAGTGGTTTTAGTGAGTTCAACAGAAGCAGAGTTAATGGTTTTAGTGAGTTCAACAGAAGCAGATGCAGTGGTTTTAGTGAGTTCAACAGAAGCAGCTGCAGTGGTTCTAGTGCGTTCAACAGAAGCAGATGCAGTGGTTTTAGTGAGTTCAACAGAAGCAGATGCAGTGGTTTTAGTGAGTTCAACAGAAGCAGTGGTAATGGTTTTAGTGAGTTCAAAGAAGCAGATGCAGTGGTTTTAGTGAGTTCAACAGAAGCAGAGTTAATGGTTTTAGTGAGTTCAACAGAAGCAGATGCAGTGGTTTTAGTGAGTTCAACAGAAGCAGCTGCAGTGGTTCTAGTGCGTTCAACAGAAGCAGATGCAGTGGTTTTAGTGAGTTCAACAGAAGCAGATGCAGTGGTTTTAGTGAGTTCAACAGAAGCAGAGGTAATGGTTTTAGTGAGTTCAACAGAAGCAGAGCTAATGGTTTTAGAGAGTTCAACAGAAGCAGCTGCAGTGGTTCTAGTGAGTTCAACAGAAGCAGATGCAGCAGTTTTAGTAAGTTCAACAGAAGCAGTGGTAATGGTTTTAGTGAGTTCAACAGAAGCAGGTGCAGTGGATTTAGTGAGTTCAACAGAAGCAGAGGTAATGGTTTTAGTGAGTTCAACAGAAGCAGATGCAGTGGTTTTAGTGAGGCGAACAGAAGCAGATGCAGTGGTGTTAGTGAGTTCAACAGAAGCAGAGGTATTGGTTTTAGTGAGTTCAACAGAAGCAGATGCAGTGGTTTTAGTGAGTTCAACAGAAGCAGATGCAGTGGTTTTAGCGGGTTCAACAGAAGCAGATGCAGTGGTTTTAGTGAGTTCAACAGAAGCAGATGCAGTGGTTTTAGTGAGTTCAACAGAAGCAGATGCAGTGGTTTTAGTGAGTTCAACAGAAGCAGATGCAGTGGTTTTAGCGGGTTCAACAGAAGCAGATGCAGTGGTTTTAGCGAGTTCAACAGAAGCCGATGCAGTGATGTCAGTGAGTTCAACAGAAGCAGATGCAGTGATTTTAGTGAGTTCAACAGATGCAGTGGTTTTAGTGAGTTCAACGGAAGCAGTGGTAATGGTTTTAGTGCGTTCAACAGAAGCAGATGCAGTGGTTTTAGTGCGTTCAACAGAAGCAGAGGTAATGGTTTTAGTGAGTTCAACAGAAGCAGATGCAGTGGTTCTAGTGAGTTCAACAGAAGCAGATGCAGTGGTTTTAGTGAGTTCAACAGAAGTAGATGCAGTGGTTTTAGTGAGTTCAACAGAAGCAGATGTAGTGGTTTTAGTGAGTTCAACAGAAGCAGATGTAGTGGGTTTAGTGAGTTCAACAGAATCATATGCAGTGGTTTTAGTGAGTTCAACAGAAGCAGAGCTAATGGTTTTAGTGAGTTTAACAAAAGCAGCTGCAGTGGTTCTAGTGAGTTCAACAGAAGCAGATGCAGCAGTTTTAGTGAGTTCAACAGAAGCAATGGTAATGGTTTTAGTGAGTTCAACAGAAGCAGATGCAGTGGTTTTAGTGAGGTCAACAGAAGTAGATGCAGTGGTTTTAGTGAGTTCAACAGAAGCATATGCAGTGGTTTTAGTGAGGCGAACAGAAGCAGATGCAGTGGTGTTAGTGAGTTCAACAGAAGCAGAGGTATTGGTTTTAGTGAGTTCAACAGAAGCAGATGCAGTGATTTTAGTGAGGTCAACAGAAGTAGATGCAGTGGTTTTAGTGAGTTCAACAGAAGCAGAGGTAATGGTTTTAATGAGTTCAACAGAAGCAGATGCAGTGGTTTTAGTGAGTTCAACAGAAGCAGAGGTAATGGTTTTAGTGAGTTCAACAGAAGCAGAGGTAATGGTTTTAGTGAGTTCAACAGAAGCAGATGCAGTGGTTTTAGTGAGGCAAACAGAAGCAGATACAGTGGTGTTAGTGAGTTCAACAGAAGCAGAGGTATTGGTTTTAGTGAGTTCACCAGAAGCAGATGCAGTGGTTTTAGTGAGTTCAACAGAAGCAGATGCAGTGATTTTAGCGGGTTCAACAGAGGCAGATGCAGTGGTTTTAGTGAGTTCAACAGAAGCAGATGCAATGGTTTTAGTGAGTTCAACAGAAGCAGATACAGTGGTTTTAGTGAGTTCAACAGAAGCAGATGCAGTGGTTTTAGCAGGTTCAACATAAGCAGATGCAGTGGTTTTAGCGAGTTCAACAGAAGCAGATGCAGTGGTGTTAGTGAGTTCAACAGAAGCAGATGCAGTGATTTTAGTGAGTTCAACAGATGCAGTGGTTTTAGTGAGTTCAACGGAAGCAGTGGTAATGGTTTTAGTGCGTTCAACAGAAGCAGATGCAGTGGTTTTAGTGAGTTCAACAGAAGCAGAGCTAATGGCTTTAGTGAGTTCAACAGAAGCAGATGCAGTGGTTCTAGTGAGTTCAACAGAAGCAGATGCAGTGATTTTAGTGAGTTCAACAGAAGCAGTGGTAATGGTTTTAGTGAGTTCAAAGAAGCAGATGCAGTGGTTTTAGTGAGTTCAACAGAAGCAGAGTTAATGGTTTTAGTGAGATCGACAGAAGCAGATGCAGTGGTTTTAGTGAGTTCAACAGAAGCAGCTGCAGTGGTTCTAGTGAGTTCAACAGAAGCAGATGCAGTGGTTTCAGTGAGTTCAACAGAAGCAGAGGTAATGGTTTTAGTGAGTTCAACAGAAGCAGAGGTAATGGTTTTAGTGAGTTCAACAGAAGCAGATGTAGTGGTTTTAGTGAGTTCAACAGAAGCAGAAGGAGTGGTTTTAGTGAGTTCAACAGAATCATATGCAGTGGTTTTAGTGAGTTCAACAGAAGCAGAGCTAATGGTTTTAGTGAGTTCAACAGAAGCAGCTGCAGTGGTTCTAGTGAGTTCAACAGAAGCAGATGCAGCGGTTTTAGTGAGTTTAACAGAAGCAGTGGTAATGGTTTTAGTGAGTTCAACAGAAGCAGGTGCAATGGTTTTAGTGAGTTCAACAGAAGCAGAGGTAATGGTTTTAGTGAGTTCAACAGAAGCAGATGCAGTGGTTTTAGTGAGGCGAACAGAAGCAGATAAGTGGTGTTAGTGAGTTCAACAGAAGCAGAGGTATTGGTTTTAGTGAGTTCAACAGAAGCAGATGCAGTGGTTTTAGTGAGTTCAACAGAAGCAGATGCAGTGGTGTTAGTGGGTTCAACAGAAGCAGCGGTATTAGTCTTAGTGAGTTCAACAGAAGCAGATGCAGTGGTTTTAGTGAGTTCAACAGAAGCAGATGCAGTTTTTTTAGTGAGTTCAACAGAAGCAGATGCAGTGGTTTTAGTGAGTTCAACAGAAGCAGAGTTAATGGTTTTAGTGAGTTCAACAGAAGCAGATGCAGTGGTGTTAGTGAGTTCAACAGAAGCAGAGGTATTAGTTTTAGTGAGTTCAACAGAAGCAGATGCAGTGGTTTTAGTGAGTTCAACAGAAGCAGATGCAGTGGTTTTAGAGAGTTCAACAGAAGCAGATCCAGTGGTTTTAGTGAGTTCAACAGAAGCAGATGCAGTGGTTTTAGTGAGTTCAACAGAAGCAGAGGTATTGGTTTTAGTGAGTTCAACAGCAGCAGATGCAGTGCTTTTAGTGAGTTCAACAGAAGCGGATGCAGTGGTTTTAGTGAGTTCAACAGAAGCAGATGCAGTGGTTTTAGTGAGTTCAACAGAAGCAGATGCAGTGGTTTTAGTGAGTTCAACAAAAGCAGATGCAGTGGTGTTAGTGAGTTCAACAGAAGCAGATGCAGTGCTTTTAGTGAGTTCAACAGAAGCAGATGCAGTGGTTTTTGTGAGTTCAACAGAAGCAGATGCAGTGGTTTTAGTGAGTTCAACAAAAGCAGATGCAGTGGTGTTAGTGAGTTCAACAGAAGCAGAGGTATTAGTTTTAGTGAGTTCAACAGAAGCAGATGCAGGCAGTGGTTTTAGTGAGTTCAACAGAAGCAGATGCAGTGGTTTTAGAGAGTTCAACAGAAGCAGATCCAGTGGTTTTAGTGAGTTCAACAGAAGCAGATGCAGTGGTTTTAGTGAGTTCAACAGCAGCAGATGCAGTGCTTTTAGTGAGTTCAACAGAAGCAGATGCAGTGGTTTTAGTGAGTTCAACAGAAGCAGATGCAGTGGTTTTAGTTAGTTCAACAGAAGCAGATGCAGTGGTGTTAGTGAGTTCAACAGAAGTAGATGCAGTGGTTTTAGTGAGTTCAACAGAAGCAGAGGTATTGGTTTTAGTGAGTTCAACAGCAGCAGATGCAGTGCTTTTAGTGAGTTCAACAGAAGCAGATGCAGTGGTTTTAGTGAGTTCAACAGAAGCAGATGCAGTGGTTTTAGTGAGTTCAACAGAAGCAGATGCTGTGGTGTTAGTGAGTTCAACAGAAGCAGAGGTATTACTTTTAGTGAGTTCAACAGAAGCAGATGCAGTGGTTTTAGTGAGTTCAACAGAAGCAGATGCAGTGGTTTTAGAGAGTTCAACAGAAGCAGATGCAGTGGTTTTAGTGAGTTCAACAGAAGCAGATGCAGTGGTTTTTGTGAGTTCAACAGAAACAGATGCAGTGGTTTTAGTGAGTTCAACAGAAGCAGATGCAGGGGTTTCAGTGAGTTCAACAGAAACAGATGCAGCGGTTTTAGTGAGTTCAACAGAAGCAGATGCAGTGGTGTTAGTGAGTTCAACAGAAGCAGAGGTATTCGTTTTAGTGAGTTCAACAGAAGCAGATGCAGTGGTTTTAGTGAGTTCAACAGAAGCAGATCCAGTGGTTTTAGTGAGTTCAACAGAAGCAGATGCAGTGGTTTTAGTGAGTTCAACAGATGCAGAGGTATTGGTTTTAGTGAGTTCAACAGCAGCAGATGCAGTGCTTTTAGTGAGTTCAACAGAAGCAGATGCAGTGGTTTTAGTGAGTTCAACAGAAGCAGATGCAGTGGTTTTAGTGAGTTCAACAGAAGCAGAGGTATTGGTTTTAGTGAGTTCAACAGCAGCAGATGCAGTGCTTTTAGTGAGTTCAACAGAAGCAGATGCAGTGGTTTTAGTGAGTTCTACAGAAGCAGATGCAGTGGTTTTAGTGAGTTCAACAGAAGCAGATCCAGTGGTTTTAGTGAGTTCAACAGAAGCAGATGCCGTGGTTTTAGTGAGTTCAATAGAACAGGGGCATAGCCAGGATTGTCTAACAGTGGGGCCTGAAGCTAATGTAGTTGGGTCCACCACAGTCACATTAACATCTGTCAATGCCCACACAGTGCTGCTGAGTGGGCATTTACAAATTGTGGGTGGGCCTTGCCCACTCAGGCCCTACCCTGTCTACGCCTCTGCAACAGAAGTAGATGCAGTGGTTTTAGCGAGTTCAACAGAAGCAGATGCAGTGGTTTTAGTGAGTTCAAAAGAAGCAGATGCAGTAATTTTAGTGAGTTCAACAGATGCAGTGATTTTAGTGAGGTCAACAGAAGTAGATGCAGTGGTTTTAGTGAGTTCAACAGAAGCAGAGGTAATGGTTTTAGTGAGTTCAACAGAAGCAGAGGTAATGGTTTTAGTGAGTTCAACAGAAGCAGATGTAGTGGTTTTAGTGAGTTCAACAGAAGCAGATGTAGTGGGTTTAGTGAGTTCAACAGAATCATATGCAGTGGTTTTAGTGAGTTCAACAGAAGCAGAGCTAATGGTTTTAGTGAGTTTAACAAAAGCAGCTGCAGTGGTTCTAGTGAGTTCAACAGAAGCAGATGCAGCAGTTTTAGTGAGTTCAACAGAAGCAGTGGTAATGGTTTTAGTGAGTTCAACAGAAGCAGATGCAGTGGTTTTAGTGAGTTCAACAGAAGCAGAGGTAATGGTTTTAGTGAGTTCAACAGAAGCAGATGCAGTGGTTTTAGTGAGGCGAACAGAAGCAGATGCAGTGGTGTTAGTGAGTTCAACAGAAGCAGAGGTATTGGTTTTAGTGAGTTCAACAGAAGCAGATGCAGTGGTTTTAATGAGTTCAACAGAAGCAGATGCAGTGGTTTTAGCGGATTCAACAGAAGCAGATGCAGTGGTTTTAGTGAGTTCAACAGAAGCAGATGCAGTGGTTTTAGTGAGTTCAACAGAAGCAGATGTAGTGGTTTTAGTGAGTTCAACAGAAGCAGATGCAGTGGTTTTAGCGGGTTCAACAGAAGCAGATGCAGTGATTTTAGTGAGTTCAACAGATGCAGTGGTTTTAGTGAGTTCAACGGAAGCAGTGGTAATGGTTTTAGTGCGTTCAACAGAAGCAGATGCAGTGGTTTTAGTGAGTTCAACAGAAGCAGAGCTAATGGCTTTAGTGAGTTCAACAGAAGCAGATGCAGTGGTTCTAGTGAGTTCAACAGAAGCAGATTCAGTGGTTTTAGTGAGTTCAACAGAAGCAGTGGTAATGTTTTTCGTGAGTTCAAAGAAGCAGATGCAGTGGTTTTAGTGAGTTCAACAGAAGCAGAGTTAATGGTTTTAGTGAGTTCAACAGAAGCAGATGCAGTGGTTTTAGTGAGGCGAACAGAAGCAGATGCAGTGGTGTTAGTGAGTTCAACAGAAGCAGAGGTATTGGTTTTAGTGAGTTCAACAGAAGCAGATGCAGTGGTTTTAATGAGTTCAACAGAAGCAGATGCAGTGGTTTTAGCGGATTCAACAGAAGCAGATGCAGTGGTTTTGGTGAGTTCAACAGAAGCAGATGCAGTGGTTTTAGTGAGTTCAACAGAAGCAGATGTAGTGGTTTTAGTGAGTTCAACAG
This sequence comes from Ambystoma mexicanum, assembly GCF_040938575.1. NCBI lineage: Eukaryota > Metazoa > Chordata > Amphibia > Caudata > Ambystomatidae > Ambystoma > Ambystoma mexicanum. The sequence goes on along the minus strand of NC_090931.1, from coordinate 6,207,422 downwards.
AAGCAGATGCAGTGGTTTTAGCGGGTTCAACAGAAGCAGATGCAGTGATTTTAGTGAGTTCAACAGATGCAGTGGTTTTAGTGAGTTCAACGGAAGCAGTGGTAATGGTTTTAGTGCGTTCAACAGAAGCAGATGCAGTGGTTTTAGTGAGTTCAACAGAAGCAGAGCTAATGGCTTTAGTGAGTTCAACAGAAGCAGATGCAGTGGTTCTAGTGAGTTCAACAGAAGCAGATGCAGTGGTTTTAGTGAGTTCAACAGAAGCAGAGTTAATGGTTTTAGTGAGTTCGACAGAAGCAGATGCAGTGGTTTTAGTGAGTTCAACAGAAGCAGCTGCAGTGGTTCTAGTGAGTTCAACAGAAGCAGATGCAGTGGTTTTAGTGAGTTCAACAGAAGCAGAGGTAATGGTTTTAGTGAGTTCAACAGAAGCAGAGGTAATGGTTTTAGTGAGTTCAACAGAAGCAGATGTAGTGGTTTTAGTGAGTTCAACAGAAGCAGATGGAGTGGTTTTAGTGAGTTCAACAGAATCATATGCAGTGGTTTTAGTGAGTTCAACAGAAGCAGAGCTAATGGTTTTAGTGAGTTCAACAGAAGCAGCTGCAGTGGTTCTAGTGAGTTCAACAGAAGCAGATGCAGCGGTTTAGTGAGTTCAACAGAAGCAGATGCAGTGGTTTTAGTGAGGCGAACAGAAGCAGATACAGTGGTGTTAGTGAGTTCAACAGAAGCAGAGGTATTGGTTTTAGTGAGTTCAACAGAAGCAGAGGTAATGGTTTTAGTGAGTTCAACAGAAACAGATGTAGTGGTTTTAGTGAGTTCAACAGAAGCAGATGGAGTGGTTTTAGTGAGTTCAACAGAATCATATGCAGTGGTTTTAGTGAGTTCAACAGAAGCAGAGCTAATGGTTTTAGTGAGTTCAACAGAAGCAGCTGCAGTGGTTCTAGTGAGTTCAACAGAAGCAGATGCAGCGGTTTAGTGAGTTCAACAGAAGCAGTGGTAATGGTTTTAGTGAGTTCAACAGAAGCAGGTGCAGTGGTTTTAGTGAGTTCAACAGAAGCAGAGGTAATGGTTTTAGTGAGTTCAACAGAAGCAGATGCAGTGGTTTTAGTGAGGCAAACAGAAGCAGATACAGTGGTGTTAGTGAGTTCAACAGAAGCAGAGGTATTGGTTTTAGTGAGTTCACCAGAAGCAGATGCAGTGGTTTTAGTGAGTTCAACAGAAGCAGATGCAGTGGTTTTAGCGGGTTCAACAGAGGCAGATGCAGTGGTTTTAGTGAGTTCAACAGAAGCAGATGCAGTGGTTTTAGTGAGTTCAACAGAAGCAGATGCAGTGGTTTTAGCGGGTTCAACAGAAGCAGATGCAGTGGTTTTAGCGAGTTCAACAGAAGCAGATGCAGTGGTGTCAGTGAGTTCAACAGAAGCAGATGCAGTGATTTTAGTGAGTTCAACAGATGCAGTGGTTTTAGTGAGTTCAACGGAAGCAGTGGTAATGGTTTTAGTGCGTTCAACAGAAGCAGATGCAGTGGTTTTAGTGAGTTCAACAGAAGGAGAGCTAATGGCTTTAGTGAGTTCAACAGAAGCAGATGCAGTGGTTCTAGTGAGTTCAACAGAAGTAGATGCAGTGGTTTTAGTGAGTTCAACAGAAGCAGTGGTAATGGTTTTAGTGAGTTCAAAGAAGCAGATGCAGTGGTTTTAGTGATTTCAACAGAAGCAGAGTTAATGGTTTTAGTGAGTTCGACAGAAGCAGATGCAGTGGTTTTAGTGAGTTCAACAGAAGCAGCTGCAGTGGTTCTAGTGAGTTCAACAGAAGCAGATGCAGTGGTTTTAGTGAGTTCAACAGAAGCAGAGGTAATGGTTTTAGTGAGTTCAACAGAAGCAGAGGTAATGGTTTTAGTGAGTTCAACAGAAGCAGATGTAGTGGTTTTAGTGAGTTCAACAGAAGCAGATGGAGTGGTTTTAGTGAGTTCAACAGAATCATATGCAGTGGTTTTAGTGAGTTCAACAGAAGCAGAGCTAATGGTTTTAGTGAGTTCAACAGAAGCAGCTGCAGTGGTTCTAGTGAGTTCAACAGAAGCAGATGCAGCGGTTTAGTGAGTTCAACAGAAGCAGATGCAGTGGTTTTAGTGAGGCGAACAGAAGCAGATACAGTGGTGTTAGTGAGTTCAACAGAAGCAGAGGTATTGGTTTTAGTGAGTTCAACAGAAGCAGAGGTAATGGTTTTAGTGAGTTCAACAGAAACAGATGTAGTGGTTTTAGTGAGTTCAACAGAAGCAGATGGAGTGGTTTTAGTGAGTTCAACAGAATCATATGCAGTGGTTTTAGTGAGTTCAACAGAAGCAGAGCTAATGGTTTTAGTGAGTTCAACAGAAGCAGCTGCAGTGGTTCTAGTGAGTTCAACAGAAGCAGATGCAGCGGTTTAGTGAGTTCAACAGAAGCAGTGGTAATGGTTTTAGTGAGTTCAACAGAAGCAGGTGCAGTGGTTTTAGTGAGTTCAACAGAAGCAGAGGTAATGGTTTTAGTGAGTTCAACAGAAGCAGATGCAGTGGTTTTAGTGAGGCAAACAGAAGCAGATACAGTGGTGTTAGTGAGTTCAACAGAAGCAGAGGTATTGGTTTTAGTGAGTTCACCAGAAGCAGATGCAGTGGTTTTAGTGAGTTCAACAGAAGCAGATGCAGTGATTTTAGCGGGTTCAACAGAGGCAGATGCAGTGGTTTTAGTGAGTTCAACAGAAGCAGATGCAATGGTTTTAGTGAGTTCAACAGAAGCAGATACAGTGGTTTTAGTGAGTTCAACAGAAGCAGATGCAGTGGTTTTAGCAGGTTCAACAGAAGCAGATGCAGTGGTTTTAGCGAGTTCAACAGAAGCAGATGCAGTTGTGTTAGTGAGTTCAACAGAAGCAGATGCAGTGATTTTAGTGAGTTCAACAGATGCAGTGGTTTTAGTGAGTTCAACGGAAGCAGTGGTAATGGTTTTAGTGCGTTCAACAGAAGCAGATGCAGTGGTTTTAGTGAGTTCAACAGAAGCAGAGCTAATGGCTTTAGTGAGTTCAACAGAAGCAGATGCAGTGGTTCTAGTGAGTTCAACAGAAGCAGATGCAGTGATTTTAGTGAGTTCAACAGAAGCAGTGGTAATGGTTTTAGTGAGTTCAAAGAAGCAGATGCAGTGGTTTTAGTGAGTTCAACAGAAGCAGAGTTAATGGTTTTAGTGAGATCGACAGAAGCAGATGCAGTGGTTTTAGTGAGTTCAACAGAAGCAGCTGCAGTGGTTCTAGTGAGTTCAACAGAAGCAGATGCAGTGGTTTCAGTGAGTTCAACAGAAGCAGAGGTAATGGTTTTAGTGAGTTCAACAGAAGCAGAGGTAATGGTTTTAGTGAGTTCAACAGAAGCAGATGTAGTGGTTTTAGTGAGTTCAACAGAAGCAGAAGGAGTGGTTTTAGTGAGTTCAACAGAATCATATGCAGTGGTTTTAGTGAGTTCAACAGAAGCAGAGCTAATGGTTTTAGTGAGTTCAACAGAAGCAGCTGCAGTGGTTCTAGTGAGTTCAACAGAAGCAGATGCAGCGGTTTTAGTGAGTTTAACAGAAGCAGTGGTAATGGTTTTAGTGAGTTCAACAGAAGCAGGTGCAATGGTTTTAGTGAGTTCAACAGAAGCAGAGGTAATGGTTTTAGTGAGTTCAACAGAAGCAGATGGAGTGGTTTTAGTGAGTTCAACAGAATCATATGCAGTGGTTTTAGTGAGTTCAACAGAAGCAGAGCTAATGGTTTTAGTGAGTTCAACAGAAGCAGCTGCAGTGGTTCTAGTGAGTTCAACAGAAGCAGATGCAGCGGTTTAGTGAGTTCAACAGAAGCAGATGCAGTGGTTTTAGTGAGGCGAACAGAAGCAGATACAGTGGTGTTAGTGAGTTCAACAGAAGCAGAGGTATTGGTTTTAGTGAGTTCAACAGAAGCAGAGGTAATGGTTTTAGTGAGTTCAACAGAAACAGATGTAGTGGTTTTAGTGAGTTCAACAGAAGCAGATGGAGTGGTTTTAGTGAGTTCAACAGAATCATATGCAGTGGTTTTAGTGAGTTCAACAGAAGCAGAGCTAATGGTTTTAGTGAGTTCAACAGAAGCAGCTGCAGTGGTTCTAGTGAGTTCAACAGAAGCAGATGCAGCGGTTTAGTGAGTTCAACAGAAGCAGTGGTAATGGTTTTAGTGAGTTCAACAGAAGCAGGTGCAGTGGTTTTAGTGAGTTCAACAGAAGCAGAGGTAATGGTTTTAGTGAGTTCAACAGAAGCAGATGCAGTGGTTTTAGGGAGGCAAACAGAAGCAGATACAGTGGTGTTAGTGAGTTCAACAGAAGCAGAGGTATTGGTTTTAGTGAGTTCACCAGAAGCAGATGCAGTGGTTTTAGTGAGTTCAACAGAAGCAGATGCAGTGGTTTTAGCGGGTTCAACAGAGGCAGATGCAGTGGTTTTAGTGAGTTCAACAGAAGCAGATGCAGTGGTTTTAGTGAGTTCAACAGAAGCAGATGCAGTGGTTTTAGCGGGTTCAACAGAAGCAGATGCAGTGGTTTTAGCGAGTTCAACAGAAGCAGATGCAGTGGTGTCAGTGAGTTCAACAGAAGCAGATGCAGTGATTTTAGTGAGTTCAACAGATGCAGTGGTTTTAGTGAGTTCAACGAAAGCAGTGGTAATGGTTTTAGTGCGTTCAACAGAAGCAGATGCAGTGGTTTTAGTGAGTTCAACAGAAGGAGAGCTAATGGCTTTAGTGAGTTCAACAGAAGCAGATGCAGTGGTTCTAGTGAGTTCAACAGAAGTAGATGCAGTGGTTTTAGTGAGTTCAACAGAAGCAGTGGTAATGGTTTTAGTGAGTTCAAAGAAGCAGATGCAGTGGTTTTAGTGATTTCAACAGAAGCAGAGTTAATGGTTTTAGTGAGTTCGACAGAAGCAGATGCAGTGGTTTTAGTGAGTTCAACAGAAGCAGCTGCAGTGGTTCTAGTGAGTTCAACAGAAGCAGATGCAGTGGTTTTAGTGAGTTCAACAGAAGCAGAGGTAATGGTTTTAGTGAGTTCAACAGAAGCAGAGGTAATGGTTTTAGTGAGTTCAACAGAAGCAGATGTAGTGGTTTTAGTGAGTTCAACAGAAGCAGATGGAGTGGTTTTAGTGAGTTCAACAGAATCATATGCAGTGGTTTTAGTGAGTTCAACAGAAGCAGAGCTAATGGTTTTAGTGAGTTCAACAGAAGCAGCTGCAGTGGTTCTAGTGAGTTCAACAGAAGCAGATGCAGCGGTTTAGTGAGTTCAACAGAAGCAGATGCAGTGGTTTTAGTGAGGCGAACAGAAGCAGATACAGTGGTGTTAGTGAGTTCAACAGAAGCAGAGGTATTGGTTTTAGTGAGTTCAACAGAAGCAGAGGTAATGGTTTTAGTGAGTTCAACAGAAACAGATGTAGTGGTTTTAGTGAGTTCAACAGAAGCAGATGGAGTGGTTTTAGTGAGTTCAACAGAATCATATGCAGTGGTTTTAGTGAGTTCAACAGAAGCAGAGCTAATGGTTTTAGTGAGTTCAACAGAAGCAGCTGCAGTGGTTCTAGTGAGTTCAACAGAAGCAGATGCAGCGGTTTAGTGAGTTCAACAGAAGCAGTGGTAATGGTTTTAGTGAGTTCAACAGAAGCAGGTGCAGTGGTTTTAGTGAGTTCAACAGAAGCAGAGGTAATGGTTTTAGTGAGTTCAACAGAAGCAGATGCAGTGGTTTTAGTGAGGCAAACAGAAGCAGATACAGTGGTGTTAGTGAGTTCAACAGAAGCAGAGGTATTGGTTTTAGTGAGTTCACCAGAAGCAGATGCAGTGGTTTTAGTGAGTTCAACAGAAGCAGATGCAGTGATTTTAGCGGGTTCAACAGAGGCAGATGCAGTGGTTTTAGTGAGTTCAACAGAAGCAGATGCAATGGTTTTAGTGAGTTCAACAGAAGCAGATACAGTGGTTTTAGTGAGTTCAACAGAAGCAGATGCAGTGGTTTTAGCAGGTTCAACAGAAGCAGATGCAGTGGTTTTAGCGAGTTCAACAGAAGCAGATGCAGTTGTGTTAGTGAGTTCAACAGAAGCAGATGCAGTGATTTTAGTGAGTTCAACAGATGCAGTGGTTTTAGTGAGTTCAACGGAAGCAGTGGTAATGGTTTTAGTGCGTTCAACAGAAGCAGATGCAGTGGTTTTAGTGAGTTCAACAGAAGCAGAGCTAATGGCTTTAGTGAGTTCAACAGAAGCAGATGCAGTGGTTCTAGTGAGTTCAACAGAAGCAGATGCAGTGATTTTAGTGAGTTCAACAGAAGCAGTGGTAATGGTTTTAGTGAGTTCAAAGAAGCAGATGCAGTGGTTTTAGTGAGTTCAACAGAAGCAGAGTTAATGGTTTTAGTGAGATCGACAGAAGCAGATGCAGTGGTTTTAGTGAGTTCAACAGAAGCAGCTGCAGTGGTTCTAGTGAGTTCAACAGAAGCAGATGCAGTGGTTTCAGTGAGTTCAACAGAAGCAGAGGTAATGGTTTTAGTGAGTTCAACAGAAGCAGAGGTAATGGTTTTAGTGAGTTCAACAGAAGCAGATGTAGTGGTTTTAGTGAGTTCAACAGAAGCAGAAGGAGTGGTTTTAGTGAGTTCAACAGAATCATATGCAGTGGTTTTAGTGAGTTCAACAGAAGCAGAGCTAATGGTTTTAGTGAGTTCAACAGAAGCAGCTGCAGTGGTTCTAGTGAGTTCAACAGAAGCAGATGCAGCGGTTTTAGTGAGTTTAACAGAAGCAGTGGTAATGGTTTTAGTGAGTTCAACAGAAGCAGGTGCAATGGTTTTAGTGAGTTCAACAGAAGCAGAGGTAATGGTTTTAGTGAGTTCAACAGAAGCAGATGCAGTGGTTTTAGTGAGGCGAACAGAAGCAGATAAGTGGTGTTAGTGAGTTCAACAGAAGCAGAGGTATTGGTTTTAGTGAGTTCAACAGAAGCAGATGCAGTGGTTTTAGTGAGTTCAACAGAAGCAGATGCAGTGGTGTTAGTGGGTTCAACAGAAGCAGCGGTATTAGTCTTAGTGAGTTCAACAGAAGCAGATGCAGTGGTTTTAGTGAGTTCAACAGAAGCAGATGCAGTTTTTTTAGTGAGTTCAACAGAAGCAGATGCAGTGGTTTTAGTGAGTTCAACAGAAGCAGAGTTAATGGTTTTAGTGAGTTCAACAGAAGCAGATGCAGTGGTGTTAGTGAGTTCAACAGAAGCAGAGGTATTAGTTTTAGTGAGTTCAACAGAAGCAGATGCAGTGGTTTTAGTGAGTTCAACAGAAGCAGATGCAGTGGTTTTAGAGAGTTCAACAGAAGCAGATCCAGTGGTTTTAGTGAGTTCAACAGAAGCAGATGCAGTGGTTTTAGTGAGTTCAACAGAAGCAGAGGTATTGGTTTTAGTGAGTTCAACAGCAGCAGATGCAGTGCTTTTAGTGAGTTCAACAGAAGCGGATGCAGTGGTTTTAGTGAGTTCAACAGAAGCAGATGCAGTGGTTTTAGTGAGTTCAACAGAAGCAGATGCAGTGGTTTTAGTGAGTTCAACAAAAGCAGATGCAGTGGTGTTAGTGAGTTCAACAGAAGCAGATGCAGTGCTTTTAGTGAGTTCAACAGAAGCAGATGCAGTGGTTTTTGTGAGTTCAACAGAAGCAGATGCAGTGGTTTTAGTGAGTTCAACAAAAGCAGATGCAGTGGTGTTAGTGAGTTCAACAGAAGCAGAGGTATTAGTTTTAGTGAGTTCAACAGAAGCAGATGCAGGCAGTGGTTTTAGTGAGTTGAACAGAAGCAGATGCAGTGGTTTTAGAGAGTTCAACAGAAGCAGATCCAGTGGTTTTAGTGAGTTCAACAGAAGCAGATGCAGTGGTTTTAGTGAGTTCAACAGCAGCAGATGCAGTGCTTTTAGTGAGTTCAACAGAAGCAGATGCAGTGGTTTTAGTGAGTTCAACAGAAGCAGATGCAGTGGTTTTAGTTAGTTCAACAGAAGCAGATGCAGTGGTGTTAGTGAGTTCAACAGAAGTAGATGCAGTGGTTTTAGTGAGTTCAACAGAAGCAGAGGTATTGGTTTTAGTGAGTTCAACAGCAGCAGATGCAGTGCTTTTAGTGAGTTCAACAGAAGCAGATGCAGTGGTTTTAGTGAGTTCAACAGAAGCAGATGCAGTGGTTTTAGTGAGTTCAACAGAAGCAGATGCTGTGGTGTTAGTGAGTTCAACAGAAGCAGAGGTATTACTTTTAGTGAGTTCAACAGAAGCAGATGCAGTGGTTTTAGTGAGTTCAACAGAAGCAGATGCAGTGGTTTTAGAGAGTTCAACAGAAGCAGATGCAGTGGTTTTAGTGAGTTCAACAGAAGCAGATGCAGTGGTTTTTGTGAGTTCAACAGAAACAGATGCAGTGGTTTTAGTGAGTTCAACAGAAGCAGATGCAGGGGTTTCAGTGAGTTCAACAGAAACAGATGCAGTGGTTTTAGTGAGTTCAACAGAAGCAGATGCAGTGGTGTTAGTGAGTTCAACAGAAGCAGAGGTATTCGTTTTAGTGAGTTCAAAAGAAGCAGATGCAGTGGTTTTAGTGAGTTCAACAGAAGCAGATGCAGTGGTTTTAGAGAGTTCAACAGAAGCAGATCCAGTGGTTTTAGTGAGTTCAACAGAAGCAGATGCAGTGGTTTTAGTGAGTTCAACAGATGCAGAGGTATTGGTTTTAGTGAGTTCAACAGCAGCAGATGCAGTGCTTTTAGTGAGTTCAACAGAAGCAGATGCAGTGGTTTTAGTGAGTTCAACAGAAGCGAATGCAGTGGTTTTAGTGAGTTCAACAGAAGCAGAGGTATTGGTTTTAGTGAGTTCAACAGCAGCAGATGCAGTGCTTTTAGTGAGTTCAACAGAAGCAGATGCAGTGGTTTTAGTGAGTTCTACAGAAGCAGATGCAGTGGTTTTAGTGAGTTCAACAGAAGCAGATCCAGTGGTTTTAGTGAGTTCAACAGAAGCAGATGCCGTGGTTTTAGTGAGTTCAATAGAACAGGGGCATAGCCAGGATTGTCTAACAGTGGGGCCTGAAGCTAATGTAGTTGGGTCCACCACAGTCACATTAACATCTGTCAATGCCCACACAGTGCTGCTGAGTGGGCATTTACAAATTGTGGGTGGGCCTTGCCCACTCAGGCCCTACCCTGTCTACGCCTCTGCAACAGAAGTAGATGCAGTGGTTTTAGCGAGTTCAACAGAAGCAGATGCAGTGGTTTTAGTGAGTTCAAAAGAGGCAGATGCAGTAATTTTAGTGAGTTCAACAGATGCAGTGATTTTAGTGAGGTCAACAGAAGTAGATGCAGTGGTTTTAGTGAGTTCAACAGAAGCAGAGGTAATGGTTTTAGTGAGTTCAACAGAAGCAGAGGTAATGGTTTTAGTGAGTTCAACAGAAGCAGATGTAGTGGTTTTAGTGAGTTCAACAGAAGCAGATGTAGTGGGTTTAGTGAGTTCAACAGAATCATATGCAGTGGTTTTAGTGAGTTCAACAGAAGCAGAGCTAATGGTTTTAGTGAGTTTAACAAAAGCAGCTGCAGTGGTTCTAGTGAGTTCAACAGAAGCAGATGCAGCAGTTTTAGTGAGTTCAACAGAAGCAGTGGTAATGGTTTTAGTGAGTTCAACAGAAGCAGATACAGTGGTTTTAGTGAGTTCAACAGAAGCAGAGGTAATGGTTTTAGTGAGTTCAACAGAAGCAGATGCAGTGGTTTTAGTGAGGCGAACAGAAGCAGATGCAGTGGTGTTAGTGAGTTCAACAGAAGCAGAGGTATTGGTTTTAGTGAGTTCAACAGAAGCAGATGCAGTGGTTTTAATGAGTTCAACAGAAGCAGATGCAGTGGTTTTAGCGGATTCAACAGAAGCAGATGCAGTGGTTTTAGTGAGTTCAACAGAAGCAGATGCAGTGGTTTTAGTGAGTTCAACAGAAGCAGATGTAGTGGTTTTAGTGAGTTCAACAGAAGTAGATGCAGTGGTTTTAGCGGGTTCAACAGAAGCAGATGCAGTGATTTTAGTGAGTTCAACAGATGCAGTGGTTTTAGTGAGTTCAACGGAAGCAGTGGTAATGGTTTTAGTGCGTTCAACAGAAGCAGATGCAGTGGTTTTAGTGAGTTCAACAGAAGCAGAGCTAATGGCTTTAGTGAGTTCAACAGAAGCAGATGCAGTGGTTCTAGTGAGTTCAACAGAAGCAGATTCAGTGGTTTTAGTGAGTTCAACAGAAGCAGTGGTAATGGTTTTTGTGAGTTCAAAGAAGCAGATGCAGTGGTTTTAGTGAGTTCAACAGAAGCAGAGTTAATGGTTTTAGTGAGTTCAACAGAAGCAGATGCAGTGGTTTTAGTGAGGCGAACAGAAGCAGATGCAGTGGTGTTAGTGAGTTCAACAGAAGCAGAGGTATTGGTTTTAGTGAGTTCAACAGAAGCAGATGCAGTGGTTTTAATGAGTTCAACAGAAGCAGATGCAGTGGTTTTAGCAGATTCAACAGAAGCAGATGCAGTGGTTTTGGTGAGTTCAACAGAAGCAGATGCAGTGGTTTTAGTGAGTTCAACAGAAGCAGATGTAGTGGTTTTAGTGAGTTCAACAGAAGCAGATGCAGTGGTTTTAGCGGGTTCAACAGAAGCAGATGCAGTGATTTTAGTGAGTTCAACAGATGCAGTGGTTTTAGTGAGTTCAACGGAAGCAGTGGTAATGGTTTTAGTGCGTTCAACAGAAGCAGATGCAGTGGTTTTAGTGAGTTCAACAGAAGCAGAGCTAATGGCTTTAGTGAGTTCAACAGAAGCAGATGCAGTGGTTCTAGTGAGTTCAACAGAAGCAGATTCAGTGGTTTTAGTGAGTTCAACAGAAGCAGTGGTAATGGTTTTTGTGAGTTCAAAGAAGCAGATGCAGTGGTTTTAGTGAGTTCAACAGAAGCAGAGTTAATGGTTTTAGTGAGTTCAACAGAAGCAGATGCAGTGGTTTTAATGAGTTCAACAGAAGCAGATGCAGTGGTGTTAGTGAGTTCAACAGAATCAGAGGTATTAGTTTTAGTGAGTTCAACAGAAGCAGATGCAGTGATTTTAGTGAGGTCAACAGAAGTAGATGCAGTGGTTTTAGTGAGTTCAACAGAAGCAGAGGTAATGGTTTTAATGAGTTCAACAGAAGCAGATGCAGTGGTTTTAGTGAGTTCAACAGAAGCAGAGGTAATGGTTTTAGTGAGTTCAACAGAAGCAGAGGTAATGGTTTTAGTGAGTTCAACAGAAGCAGATGTAGTGGTTTTAGTGAGTTCAACAGAAGCAGATGGAGTGGTTTTAGTGAGTTCAACAGAATCATATGCAGCGGTTTTAGTGAGTTCAACAGAAGCAGTGGTAATGGTTTTAGTGAGTTCAACAGAAGCAGGTGCAGTGGTTTTAGTGAGTTCAACAGAAGCAGAGGTTATGGTTTTAGTGAGTTCAACAGAAGCAGATGCAGTGGTTGTAGTGAGTTCAACAGAAGCAGATGCAGCGGTTTTAGTGAGTTCAACAGAAGCAGTGGTAATGTTTTAGTGAGTTCAACAGAAACAGGTGCAGTGGTTTTAGTGAGTTCAACAGAAGCAGAGTTAATGGTTTTAGTGAGTTCAACAGAAGCAGATGCAGTGGTTTTAGTGAGGCGAACAGAAGCAGATGCAGTGCTGTTAGTGAGTTCAACAGAAGCAGAGGTATTAGTTTTAGTGAGTTCAACAGAAGCGATGCAGTGGTTTTAGTGAGTTCAACAGAAGCAGATGCAGTGGTTTTAGCGGGTTCAACAGAAGCAGATGCAGTGGTTTTAGTGAGTTCAACAGAAGCATATGCAGTGGTTTTAGTGAGTTCAACAGAAGCAGATGCAGTGGTTTTAGCGGGTTCAACAGAAGCAGATGCAGTGGTTTTAGCGAGTTCAACAGAAGCAGATGCAGTGGTGTCAGTGAGTTCAACAGAAGCAGATGCAGTGATTTTAGTGAGTTCAACAGATGTAGTGGTTTTAGTGAGTTCAACGGAAGCAGTGGTAATGGTTTTAGTGCGTTCAACAGAAGCAGATGCAGTGGTTTTAGTGAGTTCAACAGAAGCAGAGCTAATGGCTTTAGTGAGTTCAACAGAAGCAGATGCAGTGGTTCTAGTGAGTTCAACAGAAGCAGATGCAGTGGTTTTAGTGAGTTCAACAGAAGCAGTGGTAATGGTTTTAGTGAGTTCAAAGAAGCAGATGCAGTGGTTTTAGTGAGTTCAACAGAAGCAGAGTTAATGGTTTTAGTGAGTTCAACAGAAGCAGATGCAGTGGTTTTAGTGAGTTCAACAGAAGCAGCTGCAGTGGTTCTAGTGCGTTCAACAGAAGCAGATGCAGTGGTTTTAGTGAGTTCAACAGAAGCAGATGCAGTGGTTTTAGTGAGTTCAACAGAAGCAGTGGTAATGGTTTTAGTGAGTTCAAAGAAGCAGATGCAGTGGTTTTAGTGAGTTCAACAGAAGCAGAGTTAATGGTTTTAGTGAGTTCAACATAAGCAGATGCAGTGGTTTTAGTGAGTTCAACAGAAGCAGCTGCAGTGGTTCTAGTGCGTTCAACAGAAGCAGATGCAGTGGTTTTAGTTAGTTCAACAGAAGCAGATGCAGTGGTTTTAGCGGGTTCAACAGAAGCAGATGCAGTGGTTTTAGCGAGTTCAACAGAAGCAGATGCAGTGGTGTCAGTGAGTTCAACAGAAGCAGATGCAGTGATTTTAGTGAGTTCAACAGATGTAGTGGTTTTAGTGAGTTCAACGGAAGCAGTGGTAATGGTTTTAGTGCGTTCAACAGAAGCAGATGCAGTGGTTTTAGTGAGTTCAACAGAAGCAGAGCTAATGGCTTTAGTGAGTTCAACAGAAGCAGATGCAGTGGTTCTAGTGAGTTCAACAGAAGCAGATGCAGTGGTTTTAGTGAGTTCAACAGAAGCAGTGGTAATGGTTTTAGTGAGTTCAAAGAAGCAGATGCAGTGGTTTTAGTGAGTTCAACAGAAGCAGAGTTAATGGTTTTAGTGAGTTCAACAGAAGCAGATGCAGTGGTTTTAGTGAGTTCAACAGAAGCAGCTGCAGTGGTTCTAGTGCGTTCAACAGAAGCAGATGCAGTGGTTTTAGTGAGTTCAACAGAAGCAGATGCAGTGGTTTTAGTGAGTTCAACAGAAGCAGTGGTAATGGTTTTAGTGAGTTCAAAGAAGCAGATGCAGTGGTTTTAGTGAGTTCAACAGAAGCAGAGTTAATGGTTTTAGTGAGTTCAACAGAAGCAGATGCAGTGGTTTTAGTGAGTTCAACAGAAGCAGCTGCAGTGGTTCTAGTGCGTTCAACAGAAGCAGATGCAGTGGTTTTAGTGAGTTCAACAGAAGCAGATGCAGTGGTTTTAGTGAGTTCAACAGAAGCAGAGGTAATGGTTTTAGTGAGTTCAACAGAAGCAGAGCTAATGGTTTTAGTGAGTTCAACAGAAGCAGCTGCAGTGGTTCTAGTGAGTTCAACAGAAGCAGATGCAGCAGTTTTAGTAAGTTCAACAGAAGCAGTGGTAATGGTTTTAGTGAGTTCAACAGAAGCAGGTGCAGTGGATTTAGTGAGTTCAACAGAAGCAGAGGTAATGGTTTTAGTGAGTTCAACAGAAGCAGATGCAGTGGTTTTAGTGAGGCGAACAGAAGCAGATGCAGTGGTGTTAGTGAGTTCAACAGAAGCAGAGGTATTGGTTTTAGTGAGTTCAACAGAAGCAGATGCAGTGGTTTTAGTGAGTTCAACAGAAGCAGATGCAGTGGTTTTAGCGGGTTCAACAGAAGCAGATGCAGTGGTTTTAGTGAGTTCAACAGAAGCAGATGCAGTGGTTTTAGTGAGTTCAACAGAAGCAGATGCAGTGGTTTTAGTGAGTTCAACAGAAGCAGATGCAGTGGTTTTAGCGGGTTCAACAGAAGCAGATGCAGTGGTTTTAGCGAGTTCAACAGAAGCCGATGCAGTGATGTCAGTGAGTTCAACAGAAGCAGATGCAGTGATTTTAGTGAGTTCAACAGATGCAGTGGTTTTAGTGAGTTCAACGGAAGCAGTGGTAATGGTTTTAGTGCGTTCAACAGAAGCAGATGCAGTGGTTTTAGTGCGTTCAACAGAAGCAGAGGTAATGGTTTTAGTGAGTTCAACAGAAGCAGATGCAGTGGTTCTAGTGAGTTCAACAGAAGCAGATGCAGTGGTTTTAGTGAGTTCAACAGAAGTAGATGCAGTGGTTTTAGTGAGTTCAACAGAAGCAGATGTAGTGGTTTTAGTGAGTTCAACAGAAGCAGATGTAGTGGGTTTAGTGAGTTCAACAGAATCATATGCAGTGGTTTTAGTGAGTTCAACAGAAGCAGAGCTAATGGTTTTAGTGAGTTTAACAAAAGCAGCTGCAGTGGTTCTAGTGAGTTCAACAGAAGCAGATGCAGCAGTTTTAGTGAGTTCAACAGAAGCAGTGGTAATGGTTTTAGTGAGTTCAACAGAAGCAGATGCAGTGGTTTTAGTGAGGTCAACAGAAGTAGATGCAGTGGTTTTAGTGAGTTCAACAGAAGCAGATGCAGTGGTTTTAGTGAGGCGAACAGAAGCAGATGCAGTGGTGTTAGTGAGTTCAACAGAAGCAGAGGTATTGGTTTTAGTGAGTTCAACAGAAGCAGATGCAGTGGTTTTAATGAGTTCAACAGAAGCAGATGCAGTGGTTTTAGCGGATTCAACAGAAGCAGATGCAGTGGTTTTAGTGAGTTCAACAGAAGCAGATGCAGTGGTTTTAGTGAGTTCAACAGAAGCAGATGTAGTGGTTTTAGTGAGTTCAACAGAAGTAGATGCAGTGGTTTTAGCGGGTTCAACAGAAGCAGATGCAGTGATTTTAGTGAGTTCAACAGATGCAGTGGTTTTAGTGAGTTCAACGGAAGCAGTGGTAATGGTTTTAGTGCGTTCAACAGAAGCAGATGCAGTGGTTTTAGTGAGTTCAACAGAAGCAGAGCTAATGGCTTTAGTGAGTTCAACAGAAGCAGATGCAGTGGTTCTAGTGAGTTCAACAGAAGCAGATTCAGTGGTTTTAGTGAGTTCAACAGAAGCAGTGGTAATGGTTTTCGTGAGTTCAAAGAAGCAGATGCAGTGGTTTTAGTGAGTTCAACAGAAGCAGAGTTAATGGTTTTAGTGAGTTCAACAGAAGCAGATGCAGTGGTTTTAGTGAGGCGAACAGAAGCAGATGCAGTGGTGTTAGTGAGTTCAACAGAAGCAGAGGTATTGGTTTTAGTGAGTTCAACAGAAGCAGATGCAGTGGTTTTAATGAGTTCAACAGAAGCAGATGCAGTGGTTTTAGCGGATTCAACAGAAGCAGATGCAGTGGTTTTGGTGAGTTCAACAGAAGCAGATGCAGTGGTTTTTGTGAGTTCAACAGAAGCAGATGTAGTGGTTTTAGTGAGTTCAACAGAAGCAGATGCAGTGGTTTTAGCGGGTTCAACAGAAGCAGATGCAGTGATTTTAGTGAGTTCAACAGATGCAGTGGTTTTAGTGAGTTCAACGGAAGCAGTGGTAATGGTTTTAGTGCGTTCAACAGAAGCAGATGCAGTGGTTTTAGTGAGTTCAACAGAAGCAGAGCTAATGGCTTTAGTGAGTTCAACAGAAGCAGATGCAGTGGTTCTAGTGAGTTCAACAGAAGCAGATTCAGTGGTTTTAGTGAGTTCAACAGAAGCAGTGGTAATGGTTTTTGTGAGTTCAAAGAAGCAGATGCAGTGGTTTTAGTGAGTTCAACAGAAGCAGAGTTAATGGTTTTAGTGAGTTCAACAGAAGCAGATGCAGTGGTTTTAATGAGTTCAACAGAAGCAGATGCAGTGGTGTTAGTGAGTTCAACAGAATCAGAGGTATTAGTTTTAGTGAGTTCAACAGAAGCAGATGCAGTGATTTTAGTGAGGTCAACAGAAGTAGATGCAGTGGTTTTAGTGAGTTCAACAGAAGCAGAGGTAATGGTTTTAATGAGTTCAACAGAAGCAGATGCAGTGGTTTTAGTGAGTTCAACAGAAGCAGAGGTAATGGTTTTAGTGAGTTCAACAGAAGCAGAGGTAATGGTTTTAGTGAGTTCAACAGAAGCAGATGTAGTGGTTTTAGTGAGTTCAACAGAAGCAGATGGAGTGGTTTTAGTGAGTTCAACAGAATCATATGCAGCGGTTTTAGTGAGTTCAACAGAAGCAGTGGTAATGGTTTTAGTGAGTTCAACAGAAGCAGGTGCAGTGGTTTTAGTGAGTTCAACAGAAGCAGAGGTTATGGTTTTAGTGAGTTCAACAGAAGCAGATGCAGTGGTTGTAGTGAGTTCAACAGAAGCAGATGCAGCGGTTTTAGTGAGTTCAACAGAAGCAGTGGTAATGTTTTAGTGAGTTCAACAGAAACAGGTGCAGTGGTTTTAGTGAGTTCAACAGAAGCAGAGTTAATGGTTTTAGTGAGTTCAACAGAAGCAGAGGTAATGGTTTTAGTGAGTTCAACAGAAGCAGATGTAGTGGTTTTAGTGAGTTCAACAGAAGCAGATGGAGTGGTTTTAGTGAGTTCAACAGAATCATATGCAGCGGTTTTAGTGAGTTCAACAGAAGCAGTGGTAATGGTTTTAGTGAGTTCAACAGAAGCAGGTGCAGTGGTTTTAGTGAGTTCAACAGAAGCAGAGGTTATGGTTTTAGTGAGTTCAACAGAAGCAGATGCAGTGGTTGTAGTGAGTTCAACAGAAGCAGATGCAGCGGTTTTAGTGAGTTCAACAGAAGCAGTGGTAATGTTTTAGTGAGTTCAACAGAAGCAGATGCAGTGGTTTTAGTGAGGCGAACAGAAGCAGATGCAGTGCTGTTAGTGAGTTCAACAGAAGCAGAGGTATTAGTTTTAGTGAGTTCAACAGAAGCGATGCAGTGGTTTTAGTGAGTTCAACAGAAGCAGATGCAGTGGTTTTAGCGGGTTCAACAGAAGCAGATGCAGTGGTTTTAGTGAGTTCAACAGAAGCATATGCAGTGGTTTTAGTGAGTTCAACAGAAGCAGATGCAGTGGTTTTAGCGGGTTCAACAGAAGCAGATGCAGTGGTTTTAGCGAGTTCAACAGAAGCAGATGCAGTGGTGTCAGTGAGTTCAACAGAAGCAGATGCAGTGATTTTAGTGAGTTCAACAGATGTAGTGGTTTTAGTGAGTTCAACGGAAGCAGTGGTAATGGTTTTAGTGCGTTCAACAGAAGCAGATGCAGTGGTTTTAGTGAGTTCAACAGAAGCAGAGCTAATGGCTTTAGTGAGTTCAACAGAAGCAGATGCAGTGGTTCTAGTGAGTTCAACAGAAGCAGATGCAGTGGTTTTAGTGAGTTCAACAGAAGCAGTGGTAATGGTTTTAGTGAGTTCAAAGAAGCAGATGCAGTGGTTTTAGTGAGTTCAACAGAAGCAGAGTTAATGGTTTTAGTGAGTTCAACAGAAGCAGATGCAGTGGTTTTAGTGAGTTCAACAGAAGCAGCTGCAGTGGTTCTAGTGCGTTCAACAGAAGCAGATGCAGTGGTTTTAGTGAGTTCAACAGAAGCAGATGCAGTGGTTTTAGTGAGTTCAACAGAAGCAGTGGTAATGGTTTTAGTGAGTTCAAAGAAGCAGATGCAGTGGTTTTAGTGAGTTCAACAGAAGCAGAGTTAATGGTTTTAGTGAGTTCAACAGAAGCAGATGCAGTGGTTTTAGTGAGTTCAACAGAAGCAGCTGCAGTGGTTCTAGTGCGTTCAACAGAAGCAGATGCAGTGATTTTAGTGAGTTCAACAGAAGCAGATGCAGTGGTTTTAGTGAGTTCAACAGAAGCAGAGGTAATGGTTTTAGTGAGTTCAACAGAAGCAGAGCTAATGGTTTTAGTGAGTTCAACAGAAGCAGCTGCAGTGGTTCTAGTGAGTTCAACAGAAGCAGATGCAGCAGTTTTAGTGAGTTCAACAGAAGCAGTGGTAATGGTTTTAGTGAGTTCAACAGAAGCAGGTGCAGTGGATTTAGTGAGTTCAACAGAAGCAGAGGTAATGGTTTTAGTGAGTTCAACAGAAGCAGATGCAGTGGTTTTAGTGAGGCGAACAGAAGCAGATGCAGTGGTGTTAGTGAGTTCAACAGAAGCAGGGGTATTGGTTTTAGTGAGTTCAACAGAAGCAGATGCAGTGGTTTTAGTGAGTTCAACAGAAGCAGATGCAGTGGTTTTAGCGGGTTCAACAGAAGCAGATGCAGTGGTTTTAGTGAGTTCAACAGAAGCAGATGCAGTGGTTTTAGTGAGTTCAACAGAAGCAGATGCAGTGGTTTTAGTGAGTTCAACAGAAGCAGATGCAGTGGTTTTAGCGGGTTCAACAGAAGCAGATGCAGTGGTTTTAGCGAGTTCAACAGAAGCCGATGCAGTGATGTCAGTGAGTTCAACAGAAGCAGATGCAGTGATTTTAGTGAGTTCAACAGATGCAGTGGTTTTAGTGAGTTCAACGGAAGCAGAGCTAATGGTTTTAGTGAGTTTAACAAAAGCAGCTGCAGTGGTTCTAGTGAGTTCAACAGAAGCAGATGCAGCAGTTTTAGTGAGTTCAACAGAAGCAGTGGTAATGGTTTTAGTGAGTTCAACAGAAGCAGATGCAGTGGTTTTAGTGAGGTCAACAGAAGTAGATGCAGTGGTTTTAGTGAGTTCAACAGAAGCAGATGCAGTGGTTTTAGTGAGGCGAACAGAAGCAGATGCAGTGGTGTTAGTGAGTTCAACAGAAGCAGAGGTATTGGTTTTAGTGAGTTCAACAGAAGCAGATGCAGTGGTTTTAATGAGTTCAACAGAAGCAGATGCAGTGGTTTTAGCGGATTCAACAGAAGCAGATGCAGTGGTTTTAGTGAGTTCAACAGAAGCAGATGCAGTGGTTTTAGTGAGTTCAACAGAAGCAGATGTAGTGGTTTTAGTGAGTTCAACAGAAGTAGATGCAGTGGTTTTAGCGGGTTCAACAGAAGCAGATGCAGTGATTTTAGTGAGTTCAACAGATGCAGTGGTTTTAGTGAGTTCAACGGAAGCAGTGGTAATGGTTTTAGTGCGTTCAACAGAAGCAGATGCAGTGGTTTTAGTGAGTTCAACAGAAGCAGAGCTAATGGCTTTAGTGAGTTCAACAGAAGCAGATGCAGTGGTTCTAGTGAGTTCAACAGAAGCAGATTCAGTGGTTTTAGTGAGTTCAACAGAAGCAGTGGTAATGGTTTTCGTGAGTTCAAAGAAGCAGATGCAGTGGTTTTAGTGAGTTCAACAGAAGCAGAGTTAATGGTTTTAGTGAGTTCAACAGAAGCAGATGCAGTGGTTTTAGTGAGGCGAACAGAAGCAGATGCAGTGGTGTTAGTGAGTTCAACAGAAGCAGAGGTATTGGTTTTAGTGAGTTCAACAGAAGCAGATGCAGTGGTTTTAATGAGTTCAACAGAAGCAGATGCAGTGGTTTTAGCGGATTCAACAGAAGCAGATGCAGTGGTTTTGGTGAGTTCAACAGAAGCAGATGCAGTGGTTTTAGTGAGTTCAACAGAAGCAGATGTAGTGGTTTTAGTGAGTTCAACAGAAGCAGATGCAGTGGTTTTAGCGGGTTCAACAGAAGCAGATGCAGTGATTTTAGTGAGTTCAACAGATGCAGTGGTTTTAGTGAGTTCAACGGAAGCAGTGGTAATGGTTTTAGTGCGTTCAACAGAAGCAGATGCAGTGGTTTTAGTGAGTTCAACAGAAGCAGAGCTAATGGCTTTAGTGAGTTCAACAGAAGCAGATGCAGTGGTTCTAGTGAGTTCAACAGAAGCAGATTCAGTGGTTTTAGTGAGTTCAACAGAAGCAGTGGTAATGGTTTTTGTGAGTTCAAAGAAGCAGATGCAGTGGTTTTAGTGAGTTCAACAGAAGCAGAGTTAATGGTTTTAGTGAGTTCAACAGAAGCAGATGCAGTGGTTTTAATGAGTTCAACAGAAGCAGATGCAGTGGTGTTAGTGAGTTCAACAGAATCAGAGGTATTAGTTTTAGTGAGTTCAACAGAAGCAGATGCAGTGATTTTAGTGAGGTCAACAGAAGTAGATGCAGTGGTTTTAGTGAGTTCAACAGAAGCAGAGGTAATGGTTTTAATGAGTTCAACAGAAGCAGATGCAGTGGTTTTAGTGAGTTCAACAGAAGCAGAGGTAATGGTTTTAGTGAGTTCAACAGAAGCAGAGGTAATGGTTTTAGTGAGTTCAACAGAAGCAGATGTAGTGGTTTTAGTGAGTTCAACAGAAGCAGATGGAGTGGTTTTAGTGAGTTCAACAGAATCATATGCAGCGGTTTTAGTGAGTTCAACAGAAGCAGTGGTAATGGTTTTAGTGAGTTCAACAGAAGCAGGTGCAGTGGTTTTAGTGAGTTCAACAGAAGCAGAGGTTATGGTTTTAGTGAGTTCAACAGAAGCAGATGCAGTGGTTGTAGTGAGTTCAACAGAAGCAGATGCAGCGGTTTTAGTGAGTTCAACAGAAGCAGTGGTAATGTTTTAGTGAGTTCAACAGAAACAGGTGCAGTGGTTTTAGTGAGTTCAACAGAAGCAGAGTTAATGGTTTTAGTGAGTTCAACAGAAGCAGATGCAGTGGTTTTAGTGAGGCGAACAGAAGCAGATGCAGTGCTGTTAGTGAGTTCAACAGAAGCAGAGGTATTAGTTTTAGTGAGTTCAACAGAAGCGATGCAGTGGTTTTAGTGAGTTCAACAGAAGCAGATGCAGTGGTTTTAGCGGGTTCAACAGAAGCAGATGCAGTGGTTTTAGTGAGTTCAACAGAAGCATATGCAGTGGTTTTAGTGAGTTCAACAGAAGCAGATGCAGTGGTTTTAGCGGGTTCAACAGAAGCAGATGCAGTGGTTTTAGCGAGTTCAACAGAAGCAGATGCAGTGGTGTCAGTGAGTTCAACAGAAGCAGATGCAGTGATTTTAGTGAGTTCAACAGATGTAGTGGTTTTAGTGAGTTCAACGGAAGCAGTGGTAATGGTTTTAGTGCGTTCAACAGAAGCAGATGCAGTGGTTTTAGTGAGTTCAACAGAAGCAGAGCTAATGGCTTTAGTGAGTTCAACAGAAGCAGATGCAGTGGTTCTAGTGAGTTCAACAGAAGCAGATGCAGTGGTTTTAGTGAGTTCAACAGAAGCAGTGGTAATGGTTTTAGTGAGTTCAAAGAAGCAGATGCAGTGGTTTTAGTGAGTTCAACAGAAGCAGAGTTAATGGTTTTAGTGAGTTCAACAGAAGCAGATGCAGTGGTTTTAGTGAGTTCAACAGAAGCAGCTGCAGTGGTTCTAGTGCGTTCAACAGAAGCAGATGCAGTGGTTTTAGTGAGTTCAACAGAAGCAGATGCAGTGGTTTTAGTGAGTTCAACAGAAGCAGTGGTAATGGTTTTAGTGAGTTCAAAGAAGCAGATGCAGTGGTTTTAGTGAGTTCAACAGAAGCAGAGTTAATGGTTTTAGTGAGTTCAACAGAAGCAGATGCAGTGGTTTTAGTGAGTTCAACAGAAGCAGCTGCAGTGGTTCTAGTGCGTTCAACAGAAGCAGATGCAGTGATTTTAGTGAGTTCAACAGAAGCAGATGCAGTGGTTTTAGTGAGTTCAACAGAAGCAGAGGTAATGGTTTTAGTGAGTTCAACAGAAGCAGAGCTAATGGTTTTAGTGAGTTCAACAGAAGCAGCTGCAGTGGTTCTAGTGAGTTCAACAGAAGCAGATGCAGCAGTTTTAGTGAGTTCAACAGAAGCAGTGGTAATGGTTTTAGTGAGTTCAACAGAAGCAGGTGCAGTGGATTTAGTGAGTTCAACAGAAGCAGAGGTAATGGTTTTAGTGAGTTCAACAGAAGCAGATGCAGTGGTTTTAGTGAGGCGAACAGAAGCAGATGCAGTGGTGTTAGTGAGTTCAACAGAAGCAGGGGTATTGGTTTTAGTGAGTTCAACAGAAGCAGATGCAGTGGTTTTAGTGAGTTCAACAGAAGCAGATGCAGTGGTTTTAGCGGGTTCAACAGAAGCAGATGCAGTGGTTTTAGTGAGTTCAACAGAAGCAGATGCAGTGGTTTTAGTGAGTTCAACAGAAGCAGATGCAGTGGTTTTAGTGAGTTCAACAGAAGCAGATGCAGTGGTTTTAGCGGGTTCAACAGAAGCAGATGCAGTGGTTTTAGCGAGTTCAACAGAAGCCGATGCAGTGATGTCAGTGAGTTCAACAGAAGCAGATGCAGTGATTTTAGTGAGTTCAACAGATGCAGTGGTTTTAGTGAGTTCAACGGAAGCAGTGGTAATGGTTTTAGTGCGTTCAACAGAAGCAGATGCAGTGGTTTTAGTGCGTTCAATAGAAGCAGAGGTAATGGTTTTAGTGAGTTCAACAGAAGCAGATGCAGTGGTTCTAGTGAGTTCAACAGAAGCAGATGCAGTGGTTTTAGTGAGTTCAACAGAAGCAGTGGTAATGGTTTTAGTGAGTTCAAAGAAGCAGATGCAGTGGTTTTAGTGAGTTCAACAGAAGCAGAGTTAATGGTTTTAGTGAGTTCAACAGAAGCAGATGCAGTGGTTTTAATGAGTTCAACAGAAGCAGATGCAGTGGTGTTAGTGAGTTCAACAGAATCAGAGGTATTAGTTTTAGTGAGTTCAACAGAAGCAGATGCAGTGGTTTTAGTGAGTTCAACAGAAGCAGATGCAGTGGTTTTAGAGAGTTCAACAGAAGCAGATCCAGTGGTTTTAGTGAGTTCAACAGAAGCAGATGCAGTGGTTTTAGTGAGTTCAATAGAACAGGGGCATAGCCAGGATTGTCTAACAGTGGGGCCTGAAGCTAATGTAGTTGGGTCCACCACAGTCACATTAACATCTGTCAATGCCCACACAGTGCTGCTGAGCGGACATTTACAAATTGTGGGTGGGCCTTGCCCACTCAGGCCCTACCCTTTCTACGCCACTGCAACAGAAGCAGATGCAGTGGTTTTAGCGAGTTCAACAGAAGCAGATGCAGTGGTTTTAGTGAGTTCAACAAGGCAGATGCAGTGGTTTTAGTGAGTTCAAAAGAAGCAGATGCAGTCATTTTAGTGAGTTCAACAGATGCAGTGATTTTAGTGAGGTCAACAGAAGTAGATGCAGTGGTTTTAGTGAGTTCAACAGAAGCAGAGGTAATGGTTTTAATGAGTTCAACAGAAGCAGATGCAGTGGTTTTAGTGAGTTCAACAGAAGCAGAGGTAATGGTTTTAGTGAGTTCAACAGAAGCAGAGGTAATGGTTTTAGTGAGTTCAACAGAAGCAGATGTAGTGGTTTTAGTGAGTTCAACAGAAGCAGATGGAGTGGTTTTAGTGAGTTCAACAGAATCATATGCAGCGGTTTTAGTGAGTTCAACAGATGTAGTGGTTTTAGTGAGTTCAACGGAAGCAGTGGTAATGGTTTTAGTGCGTTCAACAGAAGCAGATGCAGTGGTTTTAGTGAGTTCAACAGAAGCAGAGCTAATGGCTTTAGTGAGTTCAACAGAAGCAGATGCAGTGGTACTAGTGAGTTCAACAGAAGCAGATGCAGTGGTTTTAGTGAGTTCAACAGAAGCAGAGTTAATGGTTTTAGTGAGTTCAACAGAAGCAGATGCAGTGGTTTTAGTGAGTTCAACAGAAGCAGCTGCAGTGGTTCTAGTGCGTTCAACAGAAGCAGATGCAGTGGTTTTAGTGAGTTCAACAGAAGCAGATGCAGTGGTTTTAGTGAGTTCAACAGAAGCAGAGGTAATGGTTTTAGTGAGTTCAACAGAAGCAGAGGTAATGGTTTTAGTGAGTTCAACAGAAGCAGATGTAGTGGTTTTAGTGAGTTCAACAGAAGCAGATGGAGTGGTTTTAGTGAGTTCAACAGAATCATATGCAGTGGTTTTAGTGAGTTCAACAGAATCATATGCAGTGGTTTTAGTGAGTTCAACAGAAGCAGAGCTAATGGTTTTAGTGCGTTCAACAGAAGCAGCTGCAGTGGTTCTAGTGAGTTCAACAGAAGCAGATGCAGCAGTTTTAGTGAGTTCAACAGAAGCAGTGGTAATGGTTTTAGTGAGTTCAACAGAAGCAGGTGCAGTGGATTTAGTGAGTTCAACAGAAGCAGAGGTAATGGTTTTAGTGAGTTCAACAGAAGCAGATGCAGTGGTTTTAGTGAGGCGAACAGAAGCAGATGCAGTGGTGTTAGTGAGTTCAACAGAAGCAGAGGTATTGGTTTTAGTGAGTTCAACAGAAGCAGATGCAGTGGTTTTAGTGAGTTCAACAGAAGCAGATGCAGTGGTTTTAGCGGGTTCAACAGAAGCAGATGCAGTGGTTTTAGTGAGTTCAACAGAAGCAGATGCAGTGGTTTTAGTGAGTTCAACAGAAGCAGATGCAGTGGTTTTAGTGAGTTCAACAGAAGCAGATGCAGTGGTTTTAGCGGGTTCAACAGAAGCAGATGCAGTGGTTTTAGCGAGTTCAACAGAAGCCGATGCAGTGGTGTCAGTGAGTTCAACAGAAGCAGATGCAGTGATTTTAGTGAGTTCAACAGATGCAGTGGTTTTAGTGAGTTCAACAGAAGCAGTGGTAATGGTTTTAGTGCGTTCAACAGAAGCAGATGCAGTGGTTTTAGTGAGTTCAACAGAAGCAGAGGTAATGGTTTTAGTGAGTTCAACAGAAGCAGATGCAGTGGTTTTAGTGAGGTGAACAGAAGCAGATGCAGTGGTGTTAGTGAGTTCAACAGAAGCAGAGGTATTGATTTTAGTGAGTTCAACAGAAGCAGATGCAGTGGTTTTAGTGAGTTCAACAGAAGCAGATGCAGTGGTTTTAGCGGGTTCAACAGAAGCAGATGCAGTGGTTTTAGTGAGTTCAACAGAAGCAGATGCAGTGGTTTTAGTGAGTTCAACAGAAGCAGATGCAGTGGTTTTAGCGGGTTCAACAGAAGCAGATGCAGTGGTTTTAGCGAGTTCAACAGAAGCAGATGCAGTGGTGTCAGTGAGTTCAACAGAAGCAGATGCAGTGATTTTAGTGAGTTCAACAGATGCAGTGGTTTTAGTGAGTTCAACGGAAGCAGTGGTAATGGTTTTAGTGCGTTCAACAGAAGCAGATGCAGTGGTTTTAGTGAGTTCAACAGAAGGAGAGCTAATGGCTTTAGTGAGTTCAACAGAAGCAGATGCAGTGGTTCTAGTGAGTTCAACAGAAGTAGATGCAGTGGTTTTAGTGAGTTCAACAGAAGCAGTGGTAATGGTTTTAGTGAGTTCAAAGAAGCAGATGCAGTGGTTTTAGTGAGTTCAACAAAAGCAGAGTTAATGGTTTTAGTGAGTTCGACAGAAGCAGATGCCGTGGTTTTAGTGAGTTCAACAGAAGCAGCTGCAGTGGTTCTAGTGAGTTCAACAGAAGCAGATGCAGTGGTTTTAGTGAGTTCAACAGAAGCAGAGGTAATGGTTTTAGTGAGTTCAACAGAAGCAGAGGTAATGGTTTTAGTGAGTTCAACAGAAGCAGAGGTAATGGTTTTAGTGAGTTCAACAGAAGCAGATGTAGTGGTTTTAGTGAGTTCAACAGAAGCAGATGGAGTGGTTTTAGTGAGTTCAACAGAATCATATGCAGTGGTTTTAGTGAGTTCAACAGAAGCAGAGCTAATGGTTTTAGTGAGTTCAACAGAAGCAGCTGCAGTGGTTCTAGTGAGTTCAACAGAAGCAGATGCAGCGGATTAGTGAGTTCAACAGAAGCAGATGCAGTGGTTTTAGTGAGGCGAACAGAAGCAGATACAGTGGTGTTAGTGAGTTCAACAGAAGCAGAGGTATTGGTTTTAGTGAGTTCGACAGAAGCAGAGGTATTGGTTTTAGTGAGTTCAACAGCAGCAGATGCAGTGCTTTTAGTGAGTTCAACAGCAGCAGATGCAGTGCTTTTAGTGAATTCAACAGAAGCAGATGCAGTGGTTTTAGTGAGTTCAACAGAAGCAGATGCAGTGGTTTTAGTGAGTTCAACAGAAGCAGAGGTATTGGTTTTAGTGAGTTCAACAGCAGCAGATGCAGTGCTTTTAGTGAGTTCAACAGAAGCAGATGCAGTGGTTTTAGTGAGTTCAACAGAAGCAGATGCAGTGGTTTTAGTGAGTTCAACAGAAGCAGATGCAGTGGTGTTAGTGAGTTCAACAGAAGCAGAGGTATTCGTTTTAGTGAGTTCAACAGAAGCAGATGCAGTGGTTTTAGTGAGTTCAACAGAAGCAGATGCAGTGGTTTTAGAGCGTTCAACAGAAGCAGATCCAGTGGTTTTAGTGAGTTCAACAGAAGCAGATGCAGTGGTTTTAGTGAGTTCAACAGCAGCAGATGCAGTGCTTTTAGTGAGTTCAACAGAAGCAGATGCAGTGGTTTTAGTGAGTTCAACAGAAGCAGATGCAGCGGTTTTAGTGAGTTCAACAGAAGTAGATGCAGTGGTTTTAGTGAGTTCAACAGAAGCAGAGGTATTGGTTTTAGTGAGTTCAACAGCAGCAGATGCAGTGCTTTTAGTGAGTTCAACAGAAGCAGATGCAGTGGTTTTAGTGAGTTCAACAGAAGCAGATGCAGTGGTTTTAGTCAGTTCAACAGAAGCAGATGCAGTGGTTTTAGTGAGTTCAACAGAAGCAGAGGTATTGGTTTTAGTGAGTTCAACAGCAGCAGATGCAGTGCTTTTAGTGAGTTCAACAGAAGCAGATGCAGTGGTTTTTGTGAGTTCAACAGAAGCAGATGCAGTGGTTTTAGTGAATTCAACAAAAGCAGATGCAGTGGTGTTAGTGAGTTCAACAGAAGCAGATGCAGTGGTGTTAGTGAGTTCAACAGAAGCAGAGGTATTAGTTTTAGTGAGTTCAACAGAAGCAGATGCAGTGGTTTTAGTGAGTTCAACAGAAGCAGATGCAGTGGTTTTAGAGAGTTCAACAGAAGCAGATGCAGTGGTTTTAGTGAGTTCAACAGAAGCAGATGCAGCGGTTTTAGTGAGTTCAACAGAAGCAGCTGCAGTGGTTCTAGTGAGTTCAACAGAAGCAGATGCAGTGGTTTTAGTGAGTTCAACAGAAGCAGAGGTAATGGTTTTAGTGAGTTCAACAGAAGCAGAGGTAATGGTTTTAGTGAGTTCAACAGAAGCAGATGGAGTGGTTTTAGTGAGTTCAACAGAATCATATGCAGTGGTTTTAGTGAGTTCAACAGAAGCAGCTGCAGTGGTTCTAGTGAGTTCAACAGAAGCAGATGCAGCGGTTTTAGTGAGTTTAACAGAAGCAGTGGTAATGGTTTTAGTGAGTTCAACAGAAGCAGGTGCAGTGGTTTTAGTGAGTTCAACAGAAGCAGAGGTAATGGTTTTAGTGAGTTCAACAGAAGCAGATGCAGTGGTTTTAGTGAGGCGAACAGAAGCAGATACAGTGCTGTTAGTGAGTTCAACAGAAGCAGAGGTATTGGTTTTAGTGAGTTCAACAGAAGCAGATGCAGTGGTTTTAGTGAGTTCAACAGAAGCAGATGCAGTGGTTTTAGCGGGTTCAACAGAAGCAGATGCAGTGGTTTTAGTGAGTTCAACAGAAGCAGATGCAGTGGTTTTAGTGAGTTCAACAGAAGCAGATGCAGTGGTTTTAGTGAGTTCAACAGAAGCAGATGCAGTGGTTTTAGTGGGTTCAACAGAAGCAGATGCAGTGGTTTTAGTGAGTTCAACAGAAGCAGATGCAGTGGTGTCAGTGAGTTCAACAGAAGCAGATGCAGTGATTTTAGTGAGTTCAACAGATGCAGTGGTTTTAGTGAGTTCAACGGAAGCAGTGGTAATGGTTTTAGAGCGTTCAACAGAAGCAGATGCAGTGGTTTAAGTGAGTTCAACAGAAGCAGATGCAGTGGTTCTAGTGAGTTCAACAGAAGCAGATGCAGTGGTTTTAGTGAGTTCAACAGAAGCAGTGGTAATGGTTTTAGTGAGTTCAAAGAAGAAGATGCAGTGGTTTTAGTGAGTTCAACAGAAGCAGAGTTAATGGTTTTAGTGAGTTCAACAGAAGCAGATGCAGTGGTTTTAGTGAGTTCAACAGAAGCAGATGCAGTGGTGTTAGTGAGTTCAACAAAAGCAGAGGTATTAGTTTTAGTGAGTTCAACAGAAGCAGATGCAATGGTTTTAGTGAGTTCAACAGAAGCAGATGCAGTGGTTTTAGTGAGTTCAACAGAAGCAGATGCAGTGGTGTTAGTGAGTTCAACAAAAGCAGAGGTATTAGTTTTAGTGAGTTCAACAGAAGCAGATGCAATGGTTTTAGTGAGTTCAACAGAAGCAGATGCAGTGGTTTTAGAGAGTTCAACAGAAGCAGATCCAGTGGTTTTAGTGAGCGCAACAGAAGCATATGCAGTGGTTTTAGTGAGTTCAATAGAAGCAGAGGTATTGGTTTTAGTGAGTTCAACAGCAGCAGATGCAGTGCTTTTAGTGAGTTCAACAGAAGCAGATGCAGTGGTTTCAGTGAGTTCAACAGAAGCAGATGCAGTGGTGTTAGTGAGTTCAACAGAAGCAGAGGTATTAGTTTTAGGGAGTTCAACAGAAGCAGATGCAGTGGTTTTAGTGAGTTCAACAGAAGCAGATGCAGTTTTTTAGTGAGTTCAACAGAAGCAGATGCAGTGGTTTTAGTGAGTTCACCAGAAGCAGAGTTAATGGTTTTAGTGAGTCCAACAGAAGCAGATGCAGTGCTTTTGGTGAGTTCAACAGAAGCAGATGCAGTGGTGTTAGTGAGTTCAACAGAAGCAGAGGTATTAGTTTTCGTGAGTTCAACAGAAGCAGATGCAGTGGTTTTAGTGAGTTCAACAGAAGCAGATGCAGTGGTTTTAGAGAGTTCAACAGAAGCAGATCCAGTGGTTTTAGTGAGTTCAACAGAAGCAGATGCAGTGGTTTTAGTGAGTTCAACAGAAGCAGAGGTAATGGTTTTAGTGAGTTCAACAGAAGCAGAGGTAATGGTTTTAGTGAGTTCAACAGAAGCAGATGTAGTGGTTTTAGTGAGTTCAACAGAAGCAGATGGAGTGGTTTTAGTGAGTTCAACAGAATCATATGCAGTGGTTTTAGTGAGTTCAACAGAATCATATGCAGTGGTTTTAGTGAGTTCAACAGAAGCAGAGCTAATGGTTTTAGTGAGTTCAACAGAAGCAGCTGCAGTGGTTCTAGTGAGTTCAACAGAAGCAGATGCAGCCGTTTTAGTGAGTTCAACAGAAGCAGTGGTAATGGTTTTAGTGAGTTCAACAGAAGCAGGTGCAGTGGATTTAGTGAGTTCAACAGAAGCAGAGGTAATGGTTTTAGTGAGTTCAACAGAAGCAGATGCAGTGGTTTTAGTGAGGCGAACAGAAGCAGATGCAGTGGTGTTAGTGAGTTCAACAGAAGCAGAGGTATTGGTTTTAGTGAGTTCAACAGAAGCAGATGCAGTGGTTTTAGTGAGTTCAACAGAAGCAGATGCAGTGGTTTTAGCGGGTTCAACAGAAGCAGATGCAGTGGTTTTAGTGAGTTCAACAGAAGCAGATGCAGTGGTTTTAGTGAGTTCAACAGAAGCAGATGCTGTGGTTTTAGTGAATTCAACAGAAGCAGATGCAGTGGTTTTAGCGGGTTCAACAGAAGCAGATGCAGTGGTTTTAGCGAGTTCAACAGAAGCCGATGCAGTGGTGTCAGTGAGTTCAACAGAAGCAGATGCAGTGATTTTAGTGAGTTCAACAGATGCAGTGGTTTTAGTGAGTTCAACGGAAGCAGTGGTAATGGTTTTAGTGCGTTCAACAGAAGCAGATGCAGTGGTTTTAGTGAGTTCAACAGAAGCAGAGGTAATGGTTTTAGTGAGTTCAACAGAAGCAGATGCAGTGGTTTTAGTGAGGTGAACAGAAGCAGATGCAGTGGTGTTAGTGAGTTCAACAGAAGCAGAGGTATTGATTTTAGTGAGTTCAACAGAAGCAGATGCAGTGGTTTTAGTGAGTTCAACAGAAGCAGATGCAGTGGTTTTAGCGGGTTCAACAGAAGCAGATGCAGTGGTTTTAGTGAGTTCAACAGAAGCAGATGCAGTGGTTTTAGTGAGTTCAACAGAAGCAGATGCAGTGGTTTTAGTGAGTTCAACAGAAGCAGATGCAGTGGTTTTAGCGGGTTCAACAGAAGCAGATGCAGTGGTTTTAGCGAGTTCAACAGAAGCAGATGCAGTGGTGTCAGTGAGTTCAACAGAAGCAGATGCAGTGATTTTAGTGAGTTCAATAGATGCAGTGGTTTTAGTGAGTTCAACGGAAGCAGTGGTAATGGTTTTAGTGCGTTCAACAGAAGCAGATGCAGTGGTTTTAGTGAGTTCAACAGAAGGAGAGCTAATGGCTTTAGTGAGTTCAACAGAAGCAGATGCAGTGGTTCTAGTGAGTTCAACAGAAGTAGATGCAGTGGTTTTAGTGAGTTCAACAGAAGCAGTGGTAATGGTTTTAGTGAGTTCAAAGAAGCAGATGCAGTGGTTTTAGTGAGTTCAACAAAAGCAGAGTTAATGGTTTTAGTGAGTTCGACAGAAGCAGATGCCGTGGTTTTAGTGAGTTCAACAGAAGCAGCTGCAGTGGTTCTAGTGAGTTCAACAGAAGCAGATGCAGTGGTTTTAGTGAGTTCAACAGAAGCAGAGGTAATGGTTTTAGTGAGTTCAACAGAAGCAGAGGTAATGGTTTTAGTGAGTTCAACAGAAGCAGAGGTAATGGTTTTAGTGAGTTCAACAGAAGCAGATGTAGTGGTTTTAGTGAGTTCAACAGAAGCAGATGGAGTGGTTTTAGTGAGTTCAACAGAATCATATGCAGTGGTTTTAGTGAGTTCAACAGAAGCAGAGCTAATGGTTTTAGTGAGTTCAACAGAAGCAGCTGCAGTGGTTCTAGTGAGTTCAACAGAAGCAGATGCAGCAGATTAGTGAGTTCAACAGAAGCAGATGCAGTGGTTTTAGTGAGGCGAACAGAAGCAGATACAGTGGTGTTAGTGAGTTCAACAGAAGCAGAGGTATTGGTTTTAGTGAGTTCGACAGAAGCAGAGGTAATGGTTTTAGTGAGTTCAACAGAAGCAGATGTAGTGGTTTTAGTGAGTTCAACAGAAGCAGATGGAGTGGTTTTAGTGAGTTCAACAGAATCATATGCAGTGGTTTTAGTGAGTTCAACAGAAGCAGAGGTAATGGTTTTAGTGAGTTCAACAGAAGCAGATGCAGCAGTTTTAGTGAGTTCAACAGAAGCAGTGGTAATGGTTTTAGTGACTTCAACAGAAGCAGGTGCAGTGGATTTAGTGAGTTCAACAGAAGCAGAGGTAATGGTTTTAGTGAGTTCAACAGAAGCAGATGCAGTGGTTTTAGTGAGGCGAACAGAAGCAGATGCAGTGGTGTTAGTGAGTTCAACAGAAGCAGAGGTATTGGTTTTAGTGAGTTCAACAGAAGCAGATGCAGTGGTTTTAGTGAGTTCAACAGAAGCAGATGCAGTGGTTTTAGCGGGTTCAACAGAAGCAGATGCAGTGGTTTTAGTGAGTTCAACAGAAGCAGATGCAGTGGTTTTATTGAGTTCAGCAGAAGCAGATGCAGTGGTTTTAGTGAGTTCAACAGAAGCAGATGCAGTGGTTTTAGTGAGTTCAACAGAAGCAGATGCAGTGGTTTTAGCGGGTTCAACAGAAGCAGATGCAGTGGTTTTAGCGAGTTCAACAGAAGCAGATGCAGTGGTGTCAGTGAGTTCAACAGAAGCAGATGCAGTGATTTTAGTGAGTTCAACAGATGCAGTGGTTTTAGTGAGTTCAACGGAAGCAGTGGTAATGGTTTTAGTGCGTTCAACAGAAGCAGATGCAGTGGTTTTAGTGAGTTCAACAGAAGCAGAGGTAATGGTTTTAGCAGAAGCAGATGCAGTGGTTTTAGTGAGGCGAACAGAAGCAGATGCAGTGGTTTTAGTGAGGCGAACAGAAGCAGATGCAGTGGTGTTAGTGAGTTCAACAGAAGCAGAGGTATTGGTTTTAGTGAGTTCAACAGAAGCAGATGCAGTGGTTTTAGTGAGTTCAACAGAAGCAGATGCAGTGGTTTTAGCGGGTTCAACAGAAGCAGATGCAGTGGTTTTAGTGAGTTCAACAGAAGCAGATGCAGTGGTTTTAGTGAGTTCAACAGAAGCAGATGCAGTGGTTTTAGCGGGTTCAACAGAAGCAGATGCAGTGGTTTTAGCGAGTTCAACAGAAGCAGATGCAGTGGTGTCAGTGAGTTCAACAGAAGCAGATGCAGTGATTTTAGTGAGTTCAACAGATGCAGTGGTTTTAGTGAGTTCAACGGAAGCAGTGGTAATGGTTTTAGTGCGTTCAACAGAAGCAGATGCAGTGGTTTTAGTGAGTTCAACGGAAGCAGTGGTAATGGTTTTAGTGCGTTCAACAGAAGCAGATGCAGTGGTTTTAGTGAGTTCAACAGAAGGAGAGCTAATGGCTTTAGTGAGTTCAACAGAAGCAGATGCAGTGGTTCTAGTGAGTTCAAAGAAGCAGATGCAGTGGTTTTAGTGAGTTCAACAAAAGCAGAGTTAATGGTTTTAGTGAGTTCGACAGAAGCAGATGCCGTGGTTTTAGTGAGTTCAACAGAAGCAGCTGCAGTGGTTCTAGTGAGTTCAACAGAAGCAGATGCAGTGGTTTTAGTGAGTTCAACAGAATCATATGCAGTGGTTTTAGTGAGTTCAACAGAAGCAGTGGTAATGGTTTTAGTGAGTTCAACAGAAGCAGGTGCAGTGGATTTAGTGAGTTCAACAGAAGCAGAGGTAATAGTTTTAGTGAGTTCAACAGAAGCAGATGCAGTGGTTTTAGTGAGGCGAACAGAAGCAGATGCAGTGGTGTTAGTGAGTTCAACAGAAGCAGAGGCATTGGTTTTAGTGAGTTCAACAGAAGCATATGCAGTGGTTTTAGTGAGCTCAACAGAAGCAGATGCAGTGGTTTTAGCGGGTTCAACAGAAGCAGATGCAGTGGTTTTAGTGAGTTCAACAGAAGCAGATGCAGTGGTTTAAGTGAGTTCAACAGAAGCAGGTGCAGTGGTTTTAGTGAGTTCAACAGAAGCAGATGCAGTGGTTTTAGCGGGTTCAACAGAAGCAGATGCAGTGGTTTTAACGAGTTCAACAGAAGCAGATGCAGTGGTGTCAGTGAGTTCAACAGAAGCAGATGCAGTGATTTTAGTGAGTTCAACAGATGCAGTGGTTTTAGTGAGTTCAACGGAAGCAGTGGTAATGGTTTTAGTGCGTTCAACAGAAGCAGATGCAGTGGTTTTAGTGAGTTCAACAGAAGGAGAGCTAATGGTTTTAGTGAGTTCAACAGAAGCAGATGCAGTGGTTCTAGTGAGTTCAACAGAAGTAGATGCAGTGGTTTTAGTGAGT
The DNA here is from genome assembly GCF_040938575.1 of Ambystoma mexicanum. NCBI lineage: Eukaryota > Metazoa > Chordata > Amphibia > Caudata > Ambystomatidae > Ambystoma > Ambystoma mexicanum. The sequence continues at coordinate 6,174,237 of NC_090931.1, read as the reverse complement.
TCAACAGAAGCAGTGGTAATGGTTTTAGTGAGTTCAAAAAAGCAGATGCAGTGGTTTTAGTGAGTTCAACAGAAGCAGAGTTAATGGTTTTAGTGAGTTCGACAGAAGCAGATGCAGTGGTTTTAGTGAGTTCAACAGAAGCAGCTGCAGTGGTTCTAGTGAGTTCAACAGAAGCAGATGCAGTGGTTTTAGTGAGTTCAACAGAAGCAGAGGTAATGGTTTTAGTGAGTTCAACAGAAGCAGATGCAGTGGTTTTAGAGAGTTCAACAGAAGCAGATCCAGTGGTTTTAGTGAGTTCAACAGAAGCAGATGCAGTGGTTTTAGTGAGTTCAACAGAAGCAGATCCAGTGGTTTTAGTGAGTTCAACAGAAGCAGATGCAGTGGTTTTAGTGAGTTCAACAGAAGCAGAGGTATTGGTTTTAGTGAGTTCAACAGCAGCAGATGCAGTGCTTTTAGTGAGTTCAACAGCAGCAGATGCAGTGCTTTTAGTGAATTCAACAGAAGCAGATGCAGTGGTTTTAGTGAGTTCAACAGAAGCAGATGCAGTGGTTTTAGTGAGTTCAACAGAAGCAGAGGTATTGGTTTTAGTGAGTTCAACAGCAGCAGATGCAGTGGTTTTAGTGAGTTCAACAGAAGCAGATGCAGTGGTTTTAGTGAGTTCAACAGAAGCAGATGCAGTGGTTTTAGTGAGTTCAACAGAAGCAGATGCAGTGGTGTTAGTGAGTTCAACAGAAGCAGAGGTATTCGTTTTAGTGAGTTCAACAGAAGCAGATGCAGTGGTTTTAGTGAGTTCAACAGAAGCAGATGCAGTGGTTTTAGAGAGTTCAACAGAAGCAGATCCAGTGGTTTTAGTGAGTTCAACAGAAGCAGATGCAGTGGTTTTAGTGAGTTCAACAGCAGCAGATGCAGTGCTTTTAGTGAGTTCAACAGAAGCAGATGCAGTGGTTTTAGTGAGTTCAACAGAAGCAGATGCAGCGGTTTTAGTGAGTTCAACAGAAGCAGATGCAGTGGTTTTAGTGAGTTCAAGAGAAGTAAATGCAGTGGTTTTAGTGAGTTCAACAGAAGCAGATGCAGTGGTTTTAGTGCGTTCAACAGAAGCAGAGGTATTAGATTTAGTGAGTTCAACAGAAGCAGATGCAGTGGTTTTAGTGAGTTCAACAGAAACAGATGCAGTGGTTTTAGTGAGTTCAACAGAAGCAGATGCAGTGGTTTTAGTGAGTTCAACAGAAGCAGAGGTATTGGTTTTAGTGAGTTCAACAGCAGCAGATGCAGTGCTTTTAGTGAGTTCAACAGAAGCAGATGCAGTGGTTTTAGTGAGTTCAACAGAAGCAGATGCAGTGGTTTTAGTGAGTTCAATAGAACAGGGGCATAGCCAGGATTGTCTAACAGTGGGGCCTGAAGCTAATGTAGTTGGGTCCACCACAGTCACATTAACATCTGTCAATGCCCACACAGTGCTGCTGAGTGGGCATTTACAAATTGTGGGTGGGCCTTGCCCACTCAGGCCCTACCCTGTCTAAGCCTCTGCAACTGAAGTAGATGCAGGGGTTTTAGCGAGTTCAACAGAAGCAGATGCAGTGGTTTTAGTGAGTTCAAAAGAGGCAGATGCAGTAATTTTAGTGAGTTCAACAGATGCAGTGATTTTAGTGAGGTCAACAGAAGTAGATGCAGTGGTTTTAGTGAGTTCAACAGAAGCAGAGGTAATGGTTTTAGTGAGTTCAACAGAAGCAGAGGTAATGGTTTTAGTGAGTTCAACAGAAGCAGATGTAGTGGTTTTAGTGAGTTCAACAGAAGCAGATGTAGTGGTTTTAGTGAGTTCAACAGAATCATATGCAGTGGTTTTAGTGAGTTCAACAGAAGCAGAGCTAATGGTTTTAGTGAGTTTAACAGAAGCAGCTGCAGTGGTTCTAGTGAGTTCAACAGAAGCAGATGCAGCAGTTTTAGTGAGTTCAACAGAAGCAGTGGTAATGGTTTTAGTGAGTTCAACAGAAGCAGGTGCAGCGGTTTTAGTGAGTTCAACAGAAGCAGAAGTGATTGTTTTAGTGAGTTCAACAGAAGCAGATGCAGTGGTGTTAGTGAGTTCAACAGAAGCAGAGGTATTGGTTTTAGTGAGTTCAACAGAAGCAGATGCAGTGGTTTTAGTGAGTTCAACAGAAGCAGATGCAGTGGTTTTAGTGAGTTCAACAGAAGCAGAGTTAATGGTTTTAGTGAGTTCAACAGCAGCAGATGCAGTGCTTTTAGTGAGTTCAACAGAAGCAGATGCAGTGGTTTTAGTGAGTTCAACAGAAGCAGATGCAGTGGTTTTAGTGAGTTCAACAGAAGCAGATGCAGTGGTGTTAGTGAGTTCAACAGAAGCAGAGGTATTAGTTTTAGTGAGTTCAACAGAAGCAGATGCAGTGGTTTTAGTGAGTTCAACAGAAGCAGATGCAGTTTTTTTAGTGAGTTCAACAGAAGCAGATGCAGTGGTTTTAGTGAGTTCAACAGAAGCAGAGTTAATGGTTTTAGTGAGTTCAACAGAAGCAGATGCAGTGGTGTTAGTGAGTTCAACAGAAGCAGAGGTATTGGTTTTAGTGAGTTCAACAGAAGCAGATGCAGTGGTTTTAGTGAGTTCAACAGAAGCAGATGCAGTGGTTTTAGTGAGTTCAACAGAAGCAGAGTTAATGGTTTTAGTGAGTTCAACAGCAGCAGATGCAGTGCTTTTAGTGAGTTCAACAGAAGCAGATGCAGTGGTTTTAGTGAGTTCAACAGAAGCAGATGCAGTGGTTTTAGTGAGTTCAACAGAAGCAGATGCAGTGGTGTTAGTGAGTTCAACAGAAGCAGAGGTATTAGTTTTAGTGAGTTCAACAGAAGCAGATGCAGTGGTTTTAGTGAGTTCAACAGAAGCAGATGCAGTTTTTTTAGTGAGTTCAACAGAAGCAGATGCAGTGGTTTTAGTGAGTTCAACAGAAGCAGAGGTAATGGTTTTAGTGAGTTCAACAGAAGCAGATGCAGTGGTTTTAGTGAGGTGAACAGAAGCAGATGCAGTGGTGTTAGTGAGTTCAACAGAAGCAGAGGTATTGATTTTAGTGAGTTCAACAGAAGCAGATGCAGTGGTTTTAGTGAGTTCAACAGAAGCAGATGCAGTGGTTTTAGCGGGTTCAACAGAAGCAGATGCAGTGGTTTTAGTGAGTTCAACAGAAGCAGATGCAGTGGTTTTAGTGAGTTCAACAGAAGCAGATGCAGTGGTTTTAGTGAGTTCAACAGAAGCAGATGCAGTGGTTTTAGCGGGTTCAACAGAAGCAGATGCAGTGGTTTTAGCGAGTTCAACAGAAGCAGATGCAGTGGTGTCAGTGAGTTCAACAGAAGCAGATGCAGTGATTTTAGTGAGTTCAATAGATGCAGTGGTTTTAGTGAGTTCAACGGAAGCAGTGGTAATGGTTTTAGTGCGTTCAACAGAAGCAGATGCAGTGGTTTTAGTGAGTTCAACAGAAGGAGAGCTAATGGCTTTAGTGAGTTCAACAGAAGCAGATGCAGTGGTTCTAGTGAGTTCAACAGAAGTAGATGCAGTGGTTTTAGTGAGTTCAACAGAAGCAGTGGTAATGGTTTTAGTGAGTTCAAAGAAGCAGATGCAGTGGTTTTAGTGAGTTCAACAAAAGCAGAGTTAATGGTTTTAGTGAGTTCGACAGAAGCAGATGCCGTGGTTTTAGTGAGTTCAACAGAAGCAGCTGCAGTGGTTCTAGTGAGTTCAACAGAAGCAGATGCAGTGGTTTTAGTGAGTTCAACAGAAGCAGAGGTAATGGTTTTAGTGAGTTCAACAGAAGCAGAGGTAATGGTTTTAGTGAGTTCAACAGAAGCAGAGGTAATGGTTTTAGTGAGTTCAACAGAAGCAGATGTAGTGGTTTTAGTGAGTTCAACAGAAGCAGATGGAGTGGTTTTAGTGAGTTCAACAGAATCATATGCAGTGGTTTTAGTGAGTTCAACAGAAGCAGAGCTAATGGTTTTAGTGAGTTCAACAGAAGCAGCTGCAGTGGTTCTAGTGAGTTCAACAGAAGCAGATGCAGCAGATTAGTGAGTTCAACAGAAGCAGATGCAGTGGTTTTAGTGAGGCGAACAGAAGCAGATACAGTGGTGTTAGTGAGTTCAACAGAAGCAGAGGTATTGGTTTTAGTGAGTTCGACAGAAGCAGAGGTAATGGTTTTAGTGAGTTCAACAGAAGCAGATGTAGTGGTTTTAGTGAGTTCAACAGAAGCAGATGGAGTGGTTTTAGTGAGTTCAACAGAATCATATGCAGTGGTTTTAGTGAGTTCAACAGAAGCAGAGGTAATGGTTTTAGTGAGTTCAACAGAAGCAGATGCAGCAGTTTTAGTGAGTTCAACAGAAGCAGTGGTAATGGTTTTAGTGACTTCAACAGAAGCAGGTGCAGTGGATTTAGTGAGTTCAACAGAAGCAGAGGTAATGGTTTTAGTGAGTTCAACAGAAGCAGATGCAGTGGTTTTAGTGAGGCGAACAGAAGCAGATGCAGTGGTGTTAGTGAGTTCAACAGAAGCAGAGGTATTGGTTTTAGTGAGTTCAACAGAAGCAGATGCAGTGGTTTTAGTGAGTTCAACAGAAGCAGATGCAGTGGTTTTAGCGGGTTCAACAGAAGCAGATGCAGTGGTTTTAGTGAGTTCAACAGAAGCAGATGCAGTGGTTTTATTGAGTTCAGCAGAAGCAGATGCAGTGGTTTTAGTGAGTTCAACAGAAGCAGATGCAGTGGTTTTAGTGAGTTCAACAGAAGCAGATGCAGTGGTTTTAGCGGGTTCAACAGAAGCAGATGCAGTGGTTTTAGCGAGTTCAACAGAAGCAGATGCAGTGGTGTCAGTGAGTTCAACAGAAGCAGATGCAGTGATTTTAGTGAGTTCAACAGATGCAGTGGTTTTAGTGAGTTCAACGGAAGCAGTGGTAATGGTTTTAGTGCGTTCAACAGAAGCAGATGCAGTGGTTTTAGTGAGTTCAACAGAAGCAGAGGTAATGGTTTTAGCAGAAGCAGATGCAGTGGTTTTAGTGAGGCGAACAGAAGCAGATGCAGTGGTTTTAGTGAGGCGAACAGAAGCAGATGCAGTGGTGTTAGTGAGTTCAACAGAAGCAGAGGTATTGGTTTTAGTGAGTTCAACAGAAGCAGATGCAGTGGTTTTAGTGAGTTCAACAGAAGCAGATGCAGTGGTTTTAGCGGGTTCAACAGAAGCAGATGCAGTGGTTTTAGTGAGTTCAACAGAAGCAGATGCAGTGGTTTTAGTGAGTTCAACAGAAGCAGATGCAGTGGTTTTAGCGGGTTCAACAGAAGCAGATGCAGTGGTTTTAGCGAGTTCAACAGAAGCAGATGCAGTGGTGTCAGTGAGTTCAACAGAAGCAGATGCAGTGATTTTAGTGAGTTCAACAGATGCAGTGGTTTTAGTGAGTTCAACGGAAGCAGTGGTAATGGTTTTAGTGCGTTCAACAGAAGCAGATGCAGTGGTTTTAGTGAGTTCAACGGAAGCAGTGGTAATGGTTTTAGTGCGTTCAACAGAAGCAGATGCAGTGGTTTTAGTGAGTTCAACAGAAGGAGAGCTAATGGCTTTAGTGAGTTCAACAGAAGCAGATGCAGTGGTTCTAGTGAGTTCAAAGAAGCAGATGCAGTGGTTTTAGTGAGTTCAACAAAAGCAGAGTTAATGGTTTTAGTGAGTTCGACAGAAGCAGATGCCGTGGTTTTAGTGAGTTCAACAGAAGCAGCTGCAGTGGTTCTAGTGAGTTCAACAGAAGCAGATGCAGTGGTTTTAGTGAGTTCAACAGAATCATATGCAGTGGTTTTAGTGAGTTCAACAGAAGCAGTGGTAATGGTTTTAGTGAGTTCAACAGAAGCAGGTGCAGTGGATTTAGTGAGTTCAACAGAAGCAGAGGTAATAGTTTTAGTGAGTTCAACAGAAGCAGATGCAGTGGTTTTAGTGAGGCGAACAGAAGCAGATGCAGTGGTGTTAGTGAGTTCAACAGAAGCAGAGGCATTGGTTTTAGTGAGTTCAACAGAAGCATATGCAGTGGTTTTAGTGAGCTCAACAGAAGCAGATGCAGTGGTTTTAGCGGGTTCAACAGAAGCAGATGCAGTGGTTTTAGTGAGTTCAACAGAAGCAGATGCAGTGGTTTAAGTGAGTTCAACAGAAGCAGGTGCAGTGGTTTTAGTGAGTTCAACAGAAGCAGATGCAGTGGTTTTAGCGGGTTCAACAGAAGCAGATGCAGTGGTTTTAACGAGTTCAACAGAAGCAGATGCAGTGGTGTCAGTGAGTTCAACAGAAGCAGATGCAGTGATTTTAGTGAGTTCAACAGATGCAGTGGTTTTAGTGAGTTCAACGGAAGCAGTGGTAATGGTTTTAGTGCGTTCAACAGAAGCAGATGCAGTGGTTTTAGTGAGTTCAACAGAAGGAGAGCTAATGGTTTTAGTGAGTTCAACAGAAGCAGATGCAGTGGTTCTAGTGAGTTCAACAGAAGTAGATGCAGTGGTTTTAGTGAGTTCAACAGAAGCAGTGGTAATGGTTTTAGTGAGTTCAAAAAAGCAGATGCAGTGGTTTTAGTGAGTTCAACAGAAGCAGAGTTAATGGTTTTAGTGAGTTCGACAGAAGCAGATGCAGTGGTTTTAGTGAGTTCAACAGAAGCAGCTGCAGTGGTTCTAGTGAGTTCAACAGAAGCAGATGCAGTGGTTTTAGTGAGTTCAACAGAAGCAGAGGTAATGGTTTTAGTGAGTTCAACAGAAGCAGATGCAGTGGTTTTAGAGAGTTCAACAGAAGCAGATCCAGTGGTTTTAGTGAGTTCAACAGAAGCAGATGCAGTGGTTTTAGTGAGTTCAACAGAAGCAGATCCAGTGGTTTTAGTGAGTTCAACAGAAGCAGATGCAGTGGTTTTAGTGAGTTCAACAGAAGCAGAGGTATTGGTTTTAGTGAGTTCAACAGCAGCAGATGCAGTGCTTTTAGTGAGTTCAACAGCAGCAGATGCAGTGCTTTTAGTGAATTCAACAGAAGCAGATGCAGTGGTTTTAGTGAGTTCAACAGAAGCAGATGCAGTGGTTTTAGTGAGTTCAACAGAAGCAGAGGTATTGGTTTTAGTGAGTTCAACAGCAGCAGATGCAGTGGTTTTAGTGAGTTCAACAGAAGCAGATGCAGTGGTTTTAGTGAGTTCAACAGAAGCAGATGCAGTGGTTTTAGTGAGTTCAACAGAAGCAGATGCAGTGGTGTTAGTGAGTTCAACAGAAGCAGAGGTATTCGTTTTAGTGAGTTCAACAGAAGCAGATGCAGTGGTTTTAGTGAGTTCAACAGAAGCAGATGCAGTGGTTTTAGAGAGTTCAACAGAAGCAGATCCAGTGGTTTTAGTGAGTTCAACAGAAGCAGATGCAGTGGTTTTAGTGAGTTCAACAGCAGCAGATGCAGTGCTTTTAGTGAGTTCAACAGAAGCAGATGCAGTGGTTTTAGTGAGTTCAACAGAAGCAGATGCAGCGGTTTTAGTGAGTTCAACAGAAGCAGATGCAGTGGTTTTAGTGAGTTCAAGAGAAGTAAATGCAGTGGTTTTAGTGAGTTCAACAGAAGCAGATGCAGTGGTTTTAGTGCGTTCAACAGAAGCAGAGGTATTAGATTTAGTGAGTTCAACAGAAGCAGATGCAGTGGTTTTAGTGAGTTCAACAGAAACAGATGCAGTGGTTTTAGTGAGTTCAACAGAAGCAGATGCAGTGGTTTTAGTGAGTTCAACAGAAGCAGAGGTATTGGTTTTAGTGAGTTCAACAGCAGCAGATGCAGTGCTTTTAGTGAGTTCAACAGAAGCAGATGCAGTGGTTTTAGTGAGTTCAACAGAAGCAGATGCAGTGGTTTTAGTGAGTTCAATAGAACAGGGGCATAGCCAGGATTGTCTAACAGTGGGGCCTGAAGCTAATGTAGTTGGGTCCACCACAGTCACATTAACATCTGTCAATGCCCACACAGTGCTGCTGAGTGGGCATTTACAAATTGTGGGTGGGCCTTGCCCACTCAGGCCCTACCCTGTCTAAGCCTCTGCAACTGAAGTAGATGCAGGGGTTTTAGCGAGTTCAACAGAAGCAGATGCAGTGGTTTTAGTGAGTTCAAAAGAGGCAGATGCAGTAATTTTAGTGAGTTCAACAGATGCAGTGATTTTAGTGAGGTCAACAGAAGTAGATGCAGTGGTTTTAGTGAGTTCAACAGAAGCAGAGGTAATGGTTTTAGTGAGTTCAACAGAAGCAGAGGTAATGGTTTTAGTGAGTTCAACAGAAGCAGATGTAGTGGTTTTAGTGAGTTCAACAGAAGCAGATGTAGTGGTTTTAGTGAGTTCAACAGAATCATATGCAGTGGTTTTAGTGAGTTCAACAGAAGCAGAGCTAATGGTTTTAGTGAGTTTAACAGAAGCAGCTGCAGTGGTTCTAGTGAGTTCAACAGAAGCAGATGCAGCAGTTTTAGTGAGTTCAACAGAAGCAGTGGTAATGGTTTTAGTGAGTTCAACAGAAGCAGGTGCAGCGGTTTTAGTGAGTTCAACAGAAGCAGAAGTGATTGTTTTAGTGAGTTCAACAGAAGCAGATGCAGTGGTGTTAGTGAGTTCAACAGAAGCAGAGGTATTGGTTTTAGTGAGTTCAACAGAAGCAGATGCAGTGGTTTTAGTGAGTTCAACAGAAGCAGATGCAGTGGTTTTAGTGAGTTCAACAGAAGCAGAGTTAATGGTTTTAGTGAGTTCAACAGCAGCAGATGCAGTGCTTTTAGTGAGTTCAACAGAAGCAGATGCAGTGGTTTTAGTGAGTTCAACAGAAGCAGATGCAGTGGTTTTAGTGAGTTCAACAGAAGCAGATGCAGTGGTGTTAGTGAGTTCAACAGAAGCAGAGGTATTAGTTTTAGTGAGTTCAACAGAAGCAGATGCAGTGGTTTTAGTGAGTTCAACAGAAGCAGATGCAGTTTTTTTAGTGAGTTCAACAGAAGCAGATGCAGTGGTTTTAGTGAGTTCAACAGAAGCAGAGTTAATGGTTTTAGTGAGTTCAACAGAAGCAGATGCAGTGGTGTTAGTGAGTTCAACAGAAGCAGAGGTATTGGTTTTAGTGAGTTCAACAGAAGCAGATGCAGTGGTTTTAGTGAGTTCAACAGAAGCAGATGCAGTGGTTTTAGTGAGTTCAACAGAAGCAGAGTTAATGGTTTTAGTGAGTTCAACAGCAGCAGATGCAGTGCTTTTAGTGAGTTCAACAGAAGCAGATGCAGTGGTTTTAGTGAGTTCAACAGAAGCAGATGCAGTGGTTTTAGTGAGTTCAACAGAAGCAGATGCAGTGGTGTTAGTGAGTTCAACAGAAGCAGAGGTATTAGTTTTAGTGAGTTCAACAGAAGCAGATGCAGTGGTTTTAGTGAGTTCAACAGAAGCAGATGCAGTTTTTTTAGTGAGTTCAACAGAAGCAGATGCAGTGGTTTTAGTGAGTTCAACAGAAGCAGAGTTAATGGTTTTAGTGAGTTCAACAGAAGCAGATGCAGTGGTGTTAGTGAGTTCAACAGAAGCAGAGGTATTAGTTTTAGTGAGTTCAACAGAAGCAGATGCAGTGGTTTTAGTGAGTTCAACAGAAGCAGATGCAGTGGTTTTAGAGAGTTCAACAGAAGCAGATCCAGTGGTTTTAGTGAGTTCAACAGAAGCAGATGCAGTGGTTTTAGTGAGTTCAACAGAAGCAGAGGTATTGGTTTTAGTGAGTTCAACAGCAGCAGATGCAGTGCTTTTAGTGAGTTCAACAGAAGCAGATGCAGTGGTTTTAGTGAGTTCAACAGAAGCAGATGCAGTGGTTTTAGTGAGTTCAACAGAAGCAGATGCAGCTGTTTTAGTGAGTTCAACAGAAGCAGAGGTATTGGTTTTAGTGAGTTCAACAGCAGAAGATGCAGTGCTTTTAGTGAGTTCAACAGAAGCAGATGCAGTGGTTTCTGTGAGTTCAACAGAAGCAGATGCAGTGGTTTTAGTGAGTTCAACAAAAGCAGATGCAGTGGTGTTAGTGAGTTCAACAGAAGCAGATGCAGTGGTGTTAGTGAGTTCAACAGAAGCAGAGGTATTAGTTTTAGTGAGTTCAACAGAAACAGATGCAGTGGTTTTAGTGAGTTCAACAGAAGCAGATGCAGTGGTTTTAGAGAGTTCAACAGAAGCAGATCCAGTGGTTTTAGTAAGTTCAACAGAAGCAGATGCAGTGGTTTTAGTGAGTTCAACAGCAGCAGATGCAGTGCTTTTAGTGAGTTCAACAGAAGCAGATGCAGTGGTTTTAGTGAGTTCAACAGAAGCAGATGCAGTGGTTTTAGTGAGTTCAACAGAAGCAGATGCAGTGGTTTTAGTGAGTTCAACAGAAGTAGATGCAGTGGTTTTAGTGAGTTCAACAGAAGCAGAGGTATTGGTTATAGTGAGTTCAACAGCAGCAGATGCAGTGCTTTTAGTGAGTTCAACAGAAGCAGATTCAGTGGTTTTAGTGAGTTCAACAGAAGCAGATGCAGTGGTTTTAGTGAGTTCAACAGAAGCAGATGCTGTGGTGTTAGTGCGTTCAACAGAAGCAGAGGTATTAGATTTAGTGAGTTCAACAGAAGCAGATGCAGTGGTTTTAGTGAGTTCAACAGAAACAGATGCAGTGGTTTTAGTGAGTTCAACAGAAGCAGATGCAGTGGTTTTAGTGAGTTCAACAGAAGTAGATGCAGTGGTTTTAGCGAGTTCAACAGAAGCAGAGGTATTGGTTTTAGTGAGTTCAACAGCAGCAGATGCAGTGCTTTTAGTGAGTTCAACAGAAGCAGATGCAGTGGTTTTAGTGAGTTCAACAGAAGCAGATGCAGTGGTTTTAGTGAGTTCAACAGAAGCAGATGCTGTGGTGTTAGTGAGTTCAACAGAAGCAGAGGTATTAGATTTAGTGAGTTCAACAGAAGCAGATGCAGTGCTTTTAGTGAGTTCAACAGAAGCAGATGCAGTGGTTTTAGTGAGTTCAACAGAAGCAGATGCTGTGGTGTTAGTGAGTTCAACAGAAGCAGAGGTATTAGATTTAGTGAGTTCAACAGAAGCAGATGCAGTGGTTTTAGTGAGTTCAACAGAAACAGATGCAGTGGTTTTAGTGAGTTCAACAGAAGCAGATGCAGTGGTTTTAGTGAGCTCAACAGAAGCAGATGCAGTGGTTTTAGAGAGTTCAACTGCAGTGGTTTTAGCGAGTTCAACAGAAGCAGATGCAGTGGTGTCAGTGAGTGCAACAGAAGCAGATGCAGTGATTTTAGTGAGTTCAACAGATGCAGTGGTTTTAGTGAGTTCAACAGAAGCAGCTGCAGTGGTTCTAGTGAGTTCAACAGAAGCAGATGCAGAGGTTTTAGTGAGTTCAACAGAAGCAGAGGTAATGGTTTTAGTGAGTTCAACAGCAGCAGAATCAGTGGTTTTAGTGAGTTCAACAGAAGCAGATGCAGTGGTTTTAGTGAGTTCAACAGAAGCGATGCAGTGGTTTTAGTGAGTTCAACAGAAGCAGATGCAGTGGTTTTAGCGGGTTCAACAGAAGCAGATGCAGTGGTTTTAGTGAGTTCAACAGAAGCAGATGCAGTGGTTTTAGTGAGTTCAACAGAAGCAGATGCAGTGGTTTTAGCGGGTTCAACAGAAGCAGATGCAGTGGTTTTAGCGAGTTCAACAGAAGCAGATGCAGTGGTGTCAGTGAGTTCAACAGAAGCAGATGCAGTGATTTTAGTGAGTTCAACAGATGTAGTGGTTTTAGTGAGTTCAACGGAAGCAGTGGTAATGGTTTTAGTGCGTTCAACAGAAGCAGATGCAGTGGTTTTAGTGAGCTCAACAGAAGCAGAGCTAATGGCTTTAGTGAGTTCAACAGAAGCAGATGCAGTGGTTCTAGTGAGTTCAACAGAAGCAGATGCAGTGGTTTTAGTGAGTTCAACAGAAGCAGTGGTAATGGTTTTAGTGAGTTCAAAGAAGCAGATGCAGTGGTTTTAGTGAGTTCAACAGAAGCAGAGTTAATGGTTTTAGTGAGTTCAACAGAAGCAGATGCAGTGGTTTTAGTGAGTTCAACAGAAGCAGCTGCAGTGGTTCTAGTGCGTTCAACAGAAGCAGATGCAGTGGTTTTAGTGAGTTCAACAGAAGCAGATGCATGGGTTTTAGTGAGTTCAACAGAAGCAGAGGTAATGGTTTTAGTGAGTTCAACAGAAGCAGAGGTAATGGTTTTAGTGAGTTCAACAGAAGCAGATGTAGTGGTTTTAGTGAATTCAACAGAAGCAGATGGAGTGGTTTTAGTGAGTTCAACAGAATCATATGCAGTGGTTTTAGTGAGTTCAACAGAATCATATGCAGTGGTTTTAGTGAGTTCAACAGAAGCAGAGCTAATGGTTTTAGTGAGTTCAACAGAAGCAGCTGCAGTGGTTCTAGTGAGTTCAACAGAAGCAGATGCAGTTGTTTTAGTGAGTTCAACAGAAGCAGTGGTAATGGTTTTAGTGAGTTCAACAGAAGCAGGTGCAGTGGATTTAGTGAGTTCAATAGAAGCAGAGGTAATGGTTTTAGTGAGTTCAACAGAAGCAGATGCAGTGGTTTTAGTGAGGCGAACAGAAGCAGATGCAGTGGTGTTAGTGAGTTCAACAGAAGCAGATGCAGTGGTTTTAGTGAGTTCAATAGAACAGGGGCATAGCCAGGATTGTCTAACAGTGGGGCCTGAAGCTAATGTAGTTGGGTCCACCACAGTCACATTAACATCTGTCAATGCCCACACAGTGCTGCTGAGCGGACATTTACAAATTGTGGGTGGGCCTTGCCCACTCAGGCCCTACCCTGTCTACGCCACTGCAACAGAAGCAGATGCAGTGGTTTTAGCGAGTTCAACAGAAGCAGATGCAGTGGTTTTAGTGAGTTCAACAAGGCAGATGCAGTGGTTTTAGTGAGTTCAAAAGAAGCAGATGCAGTCATTTTAGTGAGTTCAACAGATGCAGTGATTTTAGTGAGGTCAACAGAAGTAGATGCAGTGGTTTTAGTGAGTTCAACAGAAGCAGAGGTAATGGTTTTAATGAGTTCAACAGAAGCAGATGCAGTGGTTTTAGTGAGTTCAACAGAAGCAGAGGTAATGGTTTTAGTGAGTTCAACAGAAGCAGAGGTAATGGTTTTAGTGAGTTCAACAGAAGCAGATGTAGTGGTTTTAGTGAGTTCAACAGAAGCAGATGGAGTGGTTTTAGTGAGTTCAACAGAATCATATGCAGCGGTTTTAGTGAGTTCAACAGAAGCAGTGGTAATGGTTTTAGTGAGTTCAACAGAAGCAGGTGCAGTGGTTTTAGTGAGTTCAACAGAAGCAGAGGTTATGGTTTTAGTGAGTTCAACAGAAGCAGATGCAGTGGTTGTAGTGAGTTCAACAGAAGCAGATGCAGCGGTTTTAGTGAGTTCAACAGAAGCAGTGGTAATGGTTTTAGTGAGTTCAACAGAAGCAGGTGCAGTGGTTTTAGTGAGTTCAACAGAAGCAGAGTTAATGGTTTTAGTGAGTTCAACAGAAGCAGATGCAGTGGTTTTAGTGAGGCGAACAGAAGCAGATGCAGTGCTGTTAGTGAGTTCAACAGAAGCAGAGGTATTAGTTTTAGTGAGTTCAACAGAAGCGATGCAGTGGTTTTAGTGAGTTCAACAGAAGCAGATGCAGTGGTTTTAGCGGGTTCAACAGAAGCAGATGCAGTGATTTTAGTGAGTTCAACAGAAGCAGATGCAGTGGTTTTAGTGAGTTCAACAGAAGCAGATGCAGTGGTTTTAGCGGGTTCAACAGAAGCAGATGCAGTGGTTTTAGCGAGTTCAACAGAAGCAGATGCAGTGGTGTCAGTGAGTTCAACAGAAGCAGATGCAGTGATTTTAGTGAGTTCAACAGATGTAGTGGTTTTAGTGAGTTCAACGGAAGCAGTGGTAATGGTTTTAGTGTGTTCAACAGAAGCAGATGCAGTGGTTTTAGTGAGTTCAACAGAAGCAGAGCTAATGGCTTTAGTGAGTTCAACAGAAGCAGATGCAGTGGTACTAGTGAGTTCAACAGAAGCAGATGCAGTGGTTTTAGTGAGTTCAACAGAAGCAGTGGTAATGGTTTTAGTGAGTTCAAAGAAGCAGATGCAGTGGTTTTAGTGAGTTCAACAGAAGCAGAGTTAATGGTTTTAGTGAGTTCAAAGAAGCAGATGCAGTGGTTTTAGTGAGTTCAACAGAAGCAGATGCAGTGGTTTTAGCGGGTTCAACAGAAGCAGATGCAGTGGTTTTAGCGAGTTCAACAGAAGCCGATGCAGTGGTGTCAGTGAGTTCAACAGAAGCAGATGCAGTGATTTTAGTGAGTTCAACAGATGCAGTGGTTTTAGTGAGTTCAACAGAAGCAGTGGTAATGGTTTTAGTGCGTTCAACAGAAGCAGATGCAGTGGTTTTAGTGAGTTCAACAGAAGCAGAGGTAATGGTTTTAGTGAGTTCAACAGAAGCAGATGCAGTGGTTTTAGTGAGGTGAACAGAAGCAGATGCAGTGGTGTTAGTGAGTTCAACAGAAGCAGAGGTATTGATTTTAGTGAGTTCAACAGAAGCAGATGCAGTGGTTTTAGTGAGTTCAACAGAAGCAGATGCAGTGGTTTTAGCGGGTTCAACAGAAGCAGATGCAGTGGTTTTAGTGAGTTCAACAGAAGCAGATGCAGTGGTTTTAGTGAGTTCAACAGAAGCAGATGCAGTGGTTTTAGCGGGTTCAACAGAAGCAGATGCAGTGGTTTTAGCGAGTTCAACAGAAGCAGATGCAGTGGTGTCAGTGAGTTCAACAGAAGCAGATGCAGTGATTTTAGTGAGTTCAACAGATGCAGTGGTTTTAGTGAGTTCAACGGAAGCAGTGGTAATGGTTTTAGTGCGTTCAACAGAAGCAGATGCAGTGGTTTTAGTGAGTTCAACAGAAGGAGAGCTAATGGCTTTAGTGAGTTCAACAGAAGCAGATGCAGTGGTTCTAGTGAGTTCAACAGAAGTAGATGCAGTGGTTTTAGTGAGTTCAACAGAAGCAGTGGTAATGGTTTTAGTGAGTTCAAAGAAGCAGATGCAGTGGTTTTAGTGAGTTCAACAAAAGCAGAGTTAATGGTTTTAGTGAGTTCGACAGAAGCAGATGCCGTGGTTTTAGTGAGTTCAACAGAAGCAGCTGCAGTGGTTCTAGTGAGTTCAACAGAAGCAGATGCAGTGGTTTTAGTGAGTTCAACAGAAGCAGAGGTAATGGTTTTAGTGAGTTCAACAGAAGCAGAGGTAATGGTTTTAGTGAGTTCAACAGAAGCAGAGGTAATGGTTTTAGTGAGTTCAACAGAAGCAGATGTAGTGGTTTTAGTGAGTTCAACAGAAGCAGATGGAGTGGTTTTAGTGAGTTCAACAGAATCATATGCAGTGGTTTTAGTGAGTTCAACAGAAGCAGAGCTAATGGTTTTAGTGAGTTCAACAGAAGCAGCTGCAGTGGTTCTAGTGAGTTCAACAGAAGCAGATGCAGCGGATTAGTGAGTTCAACAGAAGCAGATGCAGTGGTTTTAGTGAGGCGAACAGAAGCAGATACAGTGGTGTTAGTGAGTTCAACAGAAGCAGAGGTATTGGTTTTAGTGAGTTCGACAGAAGCAGAGGTATTGGTTTTAGTGAGTTCAACAGCAGCAGATGCAGTGCTTTTAGTGAGTTCAACAGCAGCAGATGCAGTGCTTTTAGTGAATTCAACAGAAGCAGATGCAGTGGTTTTAGTGAGTTCAACAGAAGCAGATGCAGTGGTTTTAGTGAGTTCAACAGAAGCAGAGGTATTGGTTTTAGTGAGTTCAACAGCAGCAGATGCAGTGCTTTTAGTGAGTTCAACAGAAGCAGATGCAGTGGTTTTAGTGAGTTCAACAGAAGCAGATGCAGTGGTTTTAGTGAGTTCAACAGAAGCAGATGCAGTGGTGTTAGTGAGTTCAACAGAAGCAGAGGTATTCGTTTTAGTGAGTTCAACAGAAGCAGATGCAGTGGTTTTAGTGAGTTCAACAGAAGCAGATGCAGTGGTTTTAGAGCGTTCAACAGAAGCAGATCCAGTGGTTTTAGTGAGTTCAACAGAAGCAGATGCAGTGGTTTTAGTGAGTTCAACAGCAGCAGATGCAGTGCTTTTAGTGAGTTCAACAGAAGCAGATGCAGTGGTTTTAGTGAGTTCAACAGAAGCAGATGCAGCGGTTTTAGTGAGTTCAACAGAAGTAGATGCAGTGGTTTTAGTGAGTTCAACAGAAGCAGAGGTATTGGTTTTAGTGAGTTCAACAGCAGCAGATGCAGTGCTTTTAGTGAGTTCAACAGAAGCAGATGCAGTGGTTTTAGTGAGTTCAACAGAAGCAGATGCAGTGGTTTTAGTCAGTTCAACAGAAGCAGATGCAGTGGTTTTAGTGAGTTCAACAGAAGCAGAGGTATTGGTTTTAGTGAGTTCAACAGCAGCAGATGCAGTGCTTTTAGTGAGTTCAACAGAAGCAGATGCAGTGGTTTTTGTGAGTTCAACAGAAGCAGATGCAGTGGTTTTAGTGAATTCAACAAAAGCAGATGCAGTGGTGTTAGTGAGTTCAACAGAAGCAGATGCAGTGGTGTTAGTGAGTTCAACAGAAGCAGAGGTATTAGTTTTAGTGAGTTCAACAGAAGCAGATGCAGTGGTTTTAGTGAGTTCAACAGAAGCAGATGCAGTGGTTTTAGAGAGTTCAACAGAAGCAGATGCAGTGGTTTTAGTGAGTTCAACAGAAGCAGATGCAGCGGTTTTAGTGAGTTCAACAGAAGCAGCTGCAGTGGTTCTAGTGAGTTCAACAGAAGCAGATGCAGTGGTTTTAGTGAGTTCAACAGAAGCAGAGGTAATGGTTTTAGTGAGTTCAACAGAAGCAGAGGTAATGGTTTTAGTGAGTTCAACAGAAGCAGATGGAGTGGTTTTAGTGAGTTCAACAGAATCATATGCAGTGGTTTTAGTGAGTTCAACAGAAGCAGCTGCAGTGGTTCTAGTGAGTTCAACAGAAGCAGATGCAGCGGTTTTAGTGAGTTTAACAGAAGCAGTGGTAATGGTTTTAGTGAGTTCAACAGAAGCAGGTGCAGTGGTTTTAGTGAGTTCAACAGAAGCAGAGGTAATGGTTTTAGTGAGTTCAACAGAAGCAGATGCAGTGGTTTTAGTGAGGCGAACAGAAGCAGATACAGTGCTGTTAGTGAGTTCAACAGAAGCAGAGGTATTGGTTTTAGTGAGTTCAACAGAAGCAGATGCAGTGGTTTTAGTGAGTTCAACAGAAGCAGATGCAGTGGTTTTAGCGGGTTCAACAGAAGCAGATGCAGTGGTTTTAGTGAGTTCAACATAAGCAGATGCAGTGGTTTTAGTGAGTTCAACAGAAGCAGATGCAGTGGTTTTAGTGAGTTCAACAGAAGCAGATGCAGTGGTTTTAGTGGGTTCAACAGAAGCAGATGCAGTGGTTTTAGTGAGTTCAACAGAAGCAGATGCAGTGGTGTCAGTGAGTTCAACAGAAGCAGATGCAGTGATTTTAGTGAGTTCAACAGATGCAGTGGTTTTAGTGAGTTCAACGGAAGCAGTGGTAATGGTTTTAGAGCGTTCAACAGAAGCAGATGCAGTGGTTTAAGTGAGTTCAACAGAAGCAGATGCAGTGGTTCTAGTGAGTTCAACAGAAGCAGATGCAGTGGTTTTAGTGAGTTCAACAGAAGCAGTGGTAATGGTTTTAGTGAGTTCAAAGAAGAAGATGCAGTGGTTTTAGTGAGTTCAACAGAAGCAGAGTTAATGGTTTTAGTGAGTTCAACAGAAGCAGATGCAGTGGTTTTAGTGAGTTCAACAGAAGCAGATGCAGTGGTGTTAGTGAGTTCAACAAAAGCAGAGGTATTAGTTTTAGTGAGTTCAACAGAAGCAGATGCAATGGTTTTAGTGAGTTCAACAGAAGCAGATGCAGTGGTTTTAGTGAGTTCAACAGAAGCAGATGCAGTGGTGTTAGTGAGTTCAACAAAAGCAGAGGTATTAGTTTTAGTGAGTTCAACAGAAGCAGATGCAATGGTTTTAGTGAGTTCAACAGAAGCAGATGCAGTGGTTTTAGAGAGTTCAACAGAAGCAGATCCAGTGGTTTTAGTGAGCGCAACAGAAGCATATGCAGTGGTTTTAGTGAGTTCAATAGAAGCAGAGGTATTGGTTTTAGTGAGTTCAACAGCAGCAGATGCAGTGCTTTTAGTGAGTTCAACAGAAGCAGATGCAGTGGTTTCAGTGAGTTCAACAGAAGCAGATGCAGTGGTGTTAGTGAGTTCAACAGAAGCAGAGGTATTAGTTTTAGGGAGTTCAACAGAAGCAGATGCAGTGGTTTTAGTGAGTTCAACAGAAGCAGATGCAGTTTTTTAGTGAGTTCAACAGAAGCAGATGCAGTGGTTTTAGTGAGTTCACCAGAAGCAGAGTTAATGGTTTTAGTGAGTCCAACAGAAGCAGATGCAGTGCTTTTGGTGAGTTCAACAGAAGCAGATGCAGTGGTGTTAGTGAGTTCAACAGAAGCAGAGGTATTAGTTTTCGTGAGTTCAACAGAAGCAGATGCAGTGGTTTTAGTGAGTTCAACAGAAGCAGATGCAGTGGTTTTAGAGAGTTCAACAGAAGCAGATCCAGTGGTTTTAGTGAGTTCAACAGAAGCAGATGCAGTGGTTTTAGTGAGTTCAACAGAAGCAGAGGTAATGGTTTTAGTGAGTTCAACAGAAGCAGAGGTAATGGTTTTAGTGAGTTCAACAGAAGCAGATGTAGTGGTTTTAGTGAGTTCAACAGAAGCAGATGGAGTGGTTTTAGTGAGTTCAACAGAATCATATGCAGTGGTTTTAGTGAGTTCAACAGAATCATATGCAGTGGTTTTAGTGAGTTCAACAGAAGCAGAGCTAATGGTTTTAGTGAGTTCAACAGAAGCAGCTGCAGTGGTTCTAGTGAGTTCAACAGAAGCAGATGCAGCCGTTTTAGTGAGTTCAACAGAAGCAGTGGTAATGGTTTTAGTGAGTTCAACAGAAGCAGGTGCAGTGGATTTAGTGAGTTCAACAGAAGCAGAGGTAATGGTTTTAGTGAGTTCAACAGAAGCAGATGCAGTGGTTTTAGTGAGGCGAACAGAAGCAGATGCAGTGGTGTTAGTGAGTTCAACAGAAGCAGAGGTATTGGTTTTAGTGAGTTCAACAGAAGCAGATGCAGTGGTTTTAGTGAGTTCAACAGAAGCAGATGCAGTGGTTTTAGCGGGTTCAACAGAAGCAGATGCAGTGGTTTTAGTGAGTTCAACAGAAGCAGATGCAGTGGTTTTAGTGAGTTCAACAGAAGCAGATGCTGTGGTTTTAGTGAGTTCAACAGAAGCAGATGCAGTGGTTTTAGCGGGTTCAACAGAAGCAGATGCAGTGGTTTTAGCGAGTTCAACAGAAGCCGATGCAGTGGTGTCAGTGAGTTCAACAGAAGCAGATGCAGTGATTTTAGTGAGTTCAACAGATGCAGTGGTTTTAGTGAGTTCAACGGAAGCAGTGGTAATGGTTTTAGTGCGTTCAACAGAAGCAGATGCAGTGGTTTTAGTGAGTTCAACAGAAGCAGAGGTAATGGTTTTAGTGAGTTCAACAGAAGCAGATGCAGTGGTTTTAGTGAGGTGAACAGAAGCAGATGCAGTGGTGTTAGTGAGTTCAACAGAAGCAGAGGTATTGATTTTAGTGAGTTCAACAGAAGCAGATGCAGTGGTTTTAGTGAGTTCAACAGAAGCAGATGCAGTGGTTTTAGCGGGTTCAACAGAAGCAGATGCAGTGGTTTTAGTGAGTTCAACAGAAGCAGATGCAGTGGTTTTAGTGAGTTCAACAGAAGCAGATGCAGTGGTTTTAGTGAGTTCAACAGAAGCAGATGCAGTGGTTTTAGCGGGTTCAACAGAAGCAGATGCAGTGGTTTTAGCGAGTTCAACAGAAGCAGATGCAGTGGTGTCAGTGAGTTCAACAGAAGCAGATGCAGTGATTTTAGTGAGTTCAATAGATGCAGTGGTTTTAGTGAGTTCAACGGAAGCAGTGGTAATGGTTTTAGTGCGTTCAACAGAAGCAGATGCAGTGGTTTTAGTGAGTTCAACAGAAGGAGAGCTAATGGCTTTAGTGAGTTCAACAGAAGCAGATGCAGTGGTTCTAGTGAGTTCAACAGAAGTAGATGCAGTGGTTTTAGTGAGTTCAACAGAAGCAGTGGTAATGGTTTTAGTGAGTTCAAAGAAGCAGATGCAGTGGTTTTAGTGAGTTCAACAAAAGCAGAGTTAATGGTTTTAGTGAGTTCGACAGAAGCAGATGCCGTGGTTTTAGTGAGTTCAACAGAAGCAGCTGCAGTGGTTCTAGTGAGTTCAACAGAAGCAGATGCAGTGGTTTTAGTGAGTTCAACAGAAGCAGAGGTAATGGTTTTAGTGAGTTCAACAGAAGCAGAGGTAATGGTTTTAGTGAGTTCAACAGAAGCAGAGGTAATGGTTTTAGTGAGTTCAACAGAAGCAGATGTAGTGGTTTTAGTGAGTTCAACAGAAGCAGATGGAGTGGTTTTAGTGAGTTCAACAGAATCATATGCAGTGGTTTTAGTGAGTTCAACAGAAGCAGAGCTAATGGTTTTAGTGAGTTCAACAGAAGCAGCTGCAGTGGTTCTAGTGAGTTCAACAGAAGCAGATGCAGCGGATTAGTGAGTTCAACAGAAGCAGATGCAGTGGTTTTAGTGAGGCGAACAGAAGCAGATACAGTGGTGTTAGTGAGTTCAACAGAAGCAGAGGTATTGGTTTTAGTGAGTTCGACAGAAGCAGAGGTAATGGTTTTAGTGAGTTCAACAGAAGCAGATGTAGTGGTTTTAGTGAGTTCAACAGAAGCAGATGGAGTGGTTTTAGTGAGTTCAACAGAATCATATGCAGTGGTTTTAGTGAGTTCAACAGAAGCAGAGGTAATGGTTTTAGTGAGTTCAACAGAAGCAGATGCAGCAGTTTTAGTGAGTTCAACAGAAGCAGTGGTAATGGTTTTAGTGACTTCAACAGAAGCAGGTGCAGTGGATTTAGTGAGTTCAACAGAAGCAGAGGTAATGGTTTTAGTGAGTTCAACAGAAGCAGATGCAGTGGTTTTAGTGAGGCGAACAGAAGCAGATGCAGTGGTGTTAGTGAGTTCAACAGAAGCAGAGGTATTGGTTTTAGTGAGTTCAACAGAAGCAGATGCAGTGGTTTTAGTGAGTTCAACAGAAGCAGATGCAGTGGTTTTAGCGGGTTCAACAGAAGCAGATGCAGTGGTTTTAGTGAGTTCAACAGAAGCAGATGCAGTGGTTTTATTGAGTTCAGCAGAAGCAGATGCAGTGGTTTTAGTGAGTTCAACAGAAGCAGATGCAGTGGTTTTAGTGAGTTCAACAGAAGCAGATGCAGTGGTTTTAGCGGGTTCAACAGAAGCAGATGCAGTGGTTTTAGCGAGTTCAACAGAAGCAGATGCAGTGGTGTCAGTGAGTTCAACAGAAGCAGATGCAGTGATTTTAGTGAGTTCAACAGATGCAGTGGTTTTAGTGAGTTCAACGGAAGCAGTGGTAATGGTTTTAGTGCGTTCAACAGAAGCAGATGCAGTGGTTTTAGTGAGTTCAACAGAAGCAGAGGTAATGGTTTTAGCAGAAGCAGATGCAGTGGTTTTAGTGAGGCGAACAGAAGCAGATGCAGTGGTTTTAGTGAGGCGAACAGAAGCAGATGCAGTGGTGTTAGTGAGTTCAACAGAAGCAGAGGTATTGGTTTTAGTGAGTTCAACAGAAGCAGATGCAGTGGTTTTAGTGAGTTCAACAGAAGCAGATGCAGTGGTTTTAGCGGGTTCAACAGAAGCAGATGCAGTGGTTTTAGTGAGTTCAACAGAAGCAGATGCAGTGGTTTTAGTGAGTTCAACAGAAGCAGATGCAGTGGTTTTAGCGGGTTCAACAGAAGCAGATGCAGTGGTTTTAGCGAGTTCAACAGAAGCAGATGCAGTGGTGTCAGTGAGTTCAACAGAAGCAGATGCAGTGATTTTAGTGAGTTCAACAGATGCAGTGGTTTTAGTGAGTTCAACGGAAGCAGTGGTAATGGTTTTAGTGCGTTCAACAGAAGCAGATGCAGTGGTTTTAGTGAGTTCAACGGAAGCAGTGGTAATGGTTTTAGTGCGTTCAACAGAAGCAGATGCAGTGGTTTTAGTGAGTTCAACAGAAGGAGAGCTAATGGCTTTAGTGAGTTCAACAGAAGCAGATGCAGTGGTTCTAGTGAGTTCAAAGAAGCAGATGCAGTGGTTTTAGTGAGTTCAACAAAAGCAGAGTTAATGGTTTTAGTGAGTTCGACAGAAGCAGATGCCGTGGTTTTAGTGAGTTCAACAGAAGCAGCTGCAGTGGTTCTAGTGAGTTCAACAGAAGCAGATGCAGTGGTTTTAGTGAGTTCAACAGAATCATATGCAGTGGTTTTAGTGAGTTCAACAGAAGCAGTGGTAATGGTTTTAGTGAGTTCAACAGAAGCAGGTGCAGTGGATTTAGTGAGTTCAACAGAAGCAGAGGTAATAGTTTTAGTGAGTTCAACAGAAGCAGATGCAGTGGTTTTAGTGAGGCGAACAGAAGCAGATGCAGTGGTGTTAGTGAGTTCAACAGAAGCAGAGGCATTGGTTTTAGTGAGTTCAACAGAAGCATATGCAGTGGTTTTAGTGAGCTCAACAGAAGCAGATGCAGTGGTTTTAGCGGGTTCAACAGAAGCAGATGCAGTGGTTTTAGTGAGTTCAACAGAAGCAGATGCAGTGGTTTAAGTGAGTTCAACAGAAGCAGGTGCAGTGGTTTTAGTGAGTTCAACAGAAGCAGATGCAGTGGTGTTAGTGAGTTCAACAGAAGCAGAGGTATTAGTTTTAGTGAGTTCAACAGAAGCAGATGCAGTGGTTTTAGTGAGTTCAACAGAAGCAGATGCAGTGGTTTTAGAGAGTTCAACAGAAGCAGATCCAGTGGTTTTAGTGAGTTCAACAGAAGCAGATGCAGTGGTTTTAGTGAGTTCAACAGAAGCAGAGGTATTGGTTTTAGTGAGTTCAACAGCAGCAGATGCAGTGCTTTTAGTGAGTTCAACAGAAGCAGATGCAGTGGTTTTAGTGAGTTCAACAGAAGCAGATGCAGTGGTTTTAGTGAGTTCAACAGAAGCAGATGCAGCTGTTTTAGTGAGTTCAACAGAAGCAGAGGTATTGGTTTTAGTGAGTTCAACAGCAGAAGATGCAGTGCTTTTAGTGAGTTCAACAGAAGCAGATGCAGTGGTTTCTGTGAGTTCAACAGAAGCAGATGCAGTGGTTTTAGTGAGTTCAACAAAAGCAGATGCAGTGGTGTTAGTGAGTTCAACAGAAGCAGATGCAGTGGTGTTAGTGAGTTCAACAGAAGCAGAGGTATTAGTTTTAGTGAGTTCAACAGAAACAGATGCAGTGGTTTTAGTGAGTTCAACAGAAGCAGATGCAGTGGTTTTAGAGAGTTCAACAGAAGCAGATCCAGTGGTTTTAGTAAGTTCAACAGAAGCAGATGCAGTGGTTTTAGTGAGTTCAACAGCAGCAGATGCAGTGCTTTTAGTGAGTTCAACAGAAGCAGATGCAGTGGTTTTAGTGAGTTCAACAGAAGCAGATGCAGTGGTTTTAGTGAGTTCAACAGAAGCAGATGCAGTGGTTTTAGTGAGTTCAACAGAAGTAGATGCAGTGGTTTTAGTGAGTTCAACAGAAGCAGAGGTATTGGTTATAGTGAGTTCAACAGCAGCAGATGCAGTGCTTTTAGTGAGTTCAACAGAAGCAGATTCAGTGGTTTTAGTGAGTTCAACAGAAGCAGATGCAGTGGTTTTAGTGAGTTCAACAGAAGCAGATGCTGTGGTGTTAGTGCGTTCAACAGAAGCAGAGGTATTAGATTTAGTGAGTTCAACAGAAGCAGATGCAGTGGTTTTAGTGAGTTCAACAGAAACAGATGCAGTGGTTTTAGTGAGTTCAACAGAAGCAGATGCAGTGGTTTTAGTGAGTTCAACAGAAGTAGATGCAGTGGTTTTAGCGAGTTCAACAGAAGCAGAGGTATTGGTTTTAGTGAGTTCAACAGCAGCAGATGCAGTGCTTTTAGTGAGTTCAACAGAAGCAGATGCAGTGGTTTTAGTGAGTTCAACAGAAGCAGATGCAGTGGTTTTAGTGAGTTCAACAGAAGCAGATGCTGTGGTGTTAGTGAGTTCAACAGAAGCAGAGGTATTAGATTTAGTGAGTTCAACAGAAGCAGATGCAGTGCTTTTAGTGAGTTCAACAGAAGCAGATGCAGTGGTTTTAGTGAGTTCAACAGAAGCAGATGCTGTGGTGTTAGTGAGTTCAACAGAAGCAGAGGTATTAGATTTAGTGAGTTCAACAGAAGCAGATGCAGTGGTTTTAGTGAGTTCAACAGAAACAGATGCAGTGGTTTTAGTGAGTTCAACAGAAGCAGATGCAGTGGTTTTAGTGAGCTCAACAGAAGCAGATGCAGTGGTTTTAGAGAGTTCAACTGCAGTGGTTTTAGCGAGTTCAACAGAAGCAGATGCAGTGGTGTCAGTGAGTGCAACAGAAGCAGATGCAGTGATTTTAGTGAGTTCAACAGATGCAGTGGTTTTAGTGAGTTCAACAGAAGCAGCTGCAGTGGTTCTAGTGAGTTCAACAGAAGCAGATGCAGAGGTTTTAGTGAGTTCAACAGAAGCAGAGGTAATGGTTTTAGTGAGTTCAACAGCAGCAGAATCAGTGGTTTTAGTGAGTTCAACAGAAGCAGATGCAGTGGTTTTAGTGAGTTCAACAGAAGCGATGCAGTGGTTTTAGTGAGTTCAACAGAAGCAGATGCAGTGGTTTTAGCGGGTTCAACAGAAGCAGATGCAGTGGTTTTAGTGAGTTCAACAGAAGCAGATGCAGTGGTTTTAGTGAGTTCAACAGAAGCAGATGCAGTGGTTTTAGCGGGTTCAACAGAAGCAGATGCAGTGGTTTTAGCGAGTTCAACAGAAGCAGATGCAGTGGTGTCAGTGAGTTCAACAGAAGCAGATGCAGTGATTTTAGTGAGTTCAACAGATGTAGTGGTTTTAGTGAGTTCAACGGAAGCAGTGGTAATGGTTTTAGTGCGTTCAACAGAAGCAGATGCAGTGGTTTTAGTGAGCTCAACAGAAGCAGAGCTAATGGCTTTAGTGAGTTCAACAGAAGCAGATGCAGTGGTTCTAGTGAGTTCAACAGAAGCAGATGCAGTGGTTTTAGTGAGTTCAACAGAAGCAGTGGTAATGGTTTTAGTGAGTTCAAAGAAGCAGATGCAGTGGTTTTAGTGAGTTCAACAGAAGCAGAGTTAATGGTTTTAGTGAGTTCAACAGAAGCAGATGCAGTGGTTTTAGTGAGTTCAACAGAAGCAGCTGCAGTGGTTCTAGTGCGTTCAACAGAAGCAGATGCAGTGGTTTTAGTGAGTTCAACAGAAGCAGATGCATGGGTTTTAGTGAGTTCAACAGAAGCAGAGGTAATGGTTTTAGTGAGTTCAACAGAAGCAGAGGTAATGGTTTTAGTGAGTTCAACAGAAGCAGATGTAGTGGTTTTAGTGAATTCAACAGAAGCAGATGGAGTGGTTTTAGTGAGTTCAACAGAATCATATGCAGTGGTTTTAGTGAGTTCAACAGAATCATATGCAGTGGTTTTAGTGAGTTCAACAGAAGCAGAGCTAATGGTTTTAGTGAGTTCAACAGAAGCAGCTGCAGTGGTTCTAGTGAGTTCAACAGAAGCAGATGCAGTTGTTTTAGTGAGTTCAACAGAAGCAGTGGTAATGGTTTTAGTGAGTTCAACAGAAGCAGGTGCAGTGGATTTAGTGAGTTCAATAGAAGCAGAGGTAATGGTTTTAGTGAGTTCAACAGAAGCAGATGCAGTGGTTTTAGTGAGGCGAACAGAAGCAGATGCAGTGGTGTTAGTGAGTTCAACAGAAGCAGATGCAGTGGTTTTAGTGAGTTCAATAGAACAGGGGCATAGCCAGGATTGTCTAACAGTGGGGCCTGAAGCTAATGTAGTTGGGTCCACCACAGTCACATTAACATCTGTCAATGCCCACACAGTGCTGCTGAGCGGACATTTACAAATTGTGGGTGGGCCTTGCCCACTCAGGCCCTACCCTGTCTACGCCACTGCAACAGAAGCAGATGCAGTGGTTTTAGCGAGTTCAACAGAAGCAGATGCAGTGGTTTTAGTGAGTTCAACAAGGCAGATGCAGTGGTTTTAGTGAGTTCAAAAGAAGCAGATGCAGTCATTTTAGTGAGTTCAACAGATGCAGTGATTTTAGTGAGGTCAACAGAAGTAGATGCAGTGGTTTTAGTGAGTTCAACAGAAGCAGAGGTAATGGTTTTAATGAGTTCAACAGAAGCAGATGCAGTGGTTTTAGTGAGTTCAACAGAAGCAGAGGTAATGGTTTTAGTGAGTTCAACAGAAGCAGAGGTAATGGTTTTAGTGAGTTCAACAGAAGCAGATGTAGTGGTTTTAGTGAGTTCAACAGAAGCAGATGGAGTGGTTTTAGTGAGTTCAACAGAATCATATGCAGCGGTTTTAGTGAGTTCAACAGAAGCAGTGGTAATGGTTTTAGTGAGTTCAACAGAAGCAGGTGCAGTGGTTTTAGTGAGTTCAACAGAAGCAGAGGTTATGGTTTTAGTGAGTTCAACAGAAGCAGATGCAGTGGTTGTAGTGAGTTCAACAGAAGCAGATGCAGCGGTTTTAGTGAGTTCAACAGAAGCAGTGGTAATGGTTTTAGTGAGTTCAACAGAAGCAGGTGCAGTGGTTTTAGTGAGTTCAACAGAAGCAGAGTTAATGGTTTTAGTGAGTTCAACAGAAGCAGATGCAGTGGTTTTAGTGAGGCGAACAGAAGCAGATGCAGTGCTGTTAGTGAGTTCAACAGAAGCAGAGGTATTAGTTTTAGTGAGTTCAACAGAAGCGATGCAGTGGTTTTAGTGAGTTCAACAGAAGCAGATGCAGTGGTTTTAGCGGGTTCAACAGAAGCAGATGCAGTGATTTTAGTGAGTTCAACAGAAGCAGATGCAGTGGTTTTAGTGAGTTCAACAGAAGCAGATGCAGTGGTTTTAGCGGGTTCAACAGAAGCAGATGCAGTGGTTTTAGCGAGTTCAACAGAAGCAGATGCAGTGGTGTCAGTGAGTTCAACAGAAGCAGATGCAGTGATTTTAGTGAGTTCAACAGATGTAGTGGTTTTAGTGAGTTCAACGGAAGCAGTGGTAATGGTTTTAGTGTGTTCAACAGAAGCAGATGCAGTGGTTTTAGTGAGTTCAACAGAAGCAGAGCTAATGGCTTTAGTGAGTTCAACAGAAGCAGATGCAGTGGTACTAGTGAGTTCAACAGAAGCAGATGCAGTGGTTTTAGTGAGTTCAACAGAAGCAGTGGTAATGGTTTTAGTGAGTTCAAAGAAGCAGATGCAGTGGTTTTAGTGAGTTCAACAGAAGCAGAGTTAATGGTTTTAGTGAGTTCAAAGAAGCAGATGCAGTGGTTTTAGTGAGTTCAACAGAAGCAGATGCAGTGGTTTTAGCGGGTTCAACAGAAGCAGATGCAGTGGTTTTAGCGAGTTCAACAGAAGCCGATGCAGTGGTGTCAGTGAGTTCAACAGAAGCAGATGCAGTGATTTTAGTGAGTTCAACAGATGCAGTGGTTTTAGTGAGTTCAACAGAAGCAGTGGTAATGGTTTTAGTGCGTTCAACAGAAGCAGATGCAGTGGTTTTAGTGAGTTCAACAGAAGCAGAGGTAATGGTTTTAGTGAGTTCAACAGAAGCAGATGCAGTGGTTTTAGTGAGGTGAACAGAAGCAGATGCAGTGGTGTTAGTGAGTTCAACAGAAGCAGAGGTATTGATTTTAGTGAGTTCAACAGAAGCAGATGCAGTGGTTTTAGTGAGTTCAACAGAAGCAGATGCAGTGGTTTTAGCGGGTTCAACAGAAGCAGATGCAGTGGTTTTAGTGAGTTCAACAGAAGCAGATGCAGTGGTTTTAGTGAGTTCAACAGAAGCAGATGCAGTGGTTTTAGCGGGTTCAACAGAAGCAGATGCAGTGGTTTTAGCGAGTTCAACAGAAGCAGATGCAGTGGTGTCAGTGAGTTCAACAGAAGCAGATGCAGTGATTTTAGTGAGTTCAACAGATGCAGTGGTTTTAGTGAGTTCAACGGAAGCAGTGGTAATGGTTTTAGTGCGTTCAACAGAAGCAGATGCAGTGGTTTTAGTGAGTTCAACAGAAGGAGAGCTAATGGCTTTAGTGAGTTCAACAGAAGCAGATGCAGTGGTTCTAGTGAGTTCAACAGAAGTAGATGCAGTGGTTTTAGTGAGTTCAACAGAAGCAGTGGTAATGGTTTTAGTGAGTTCAAAGAAGCAGATGCAGTGGTTTTAGTGAGTTCAACAAAAGCAGAGTTAATGGTTTTAGTGAGTTCGACAGAAGCAGATGCCGTGGTTTTAGTGAGTTCAACAGAAGCAGCTGCAGTGGTTCTAGTGAGTTCAACAGAAGCAGATGCAGTGGTTTTAGTGAGTTCAACAGAAGCAGAGGTAATGGTTTTAGTGAGTTCAACAGAAGCAGAGGTAATGGTTTTAGTGAGTTCAACAGAAGCAGAGGTAATGGTTTTAGTGAGTTCAACAGAAGCAGATGTAGTGGTTTTAGTGAGTTCAACAGAAGCAGATGGAGTGGTTTTAGTGAGTTCAACAGAATCATATGCAGTGGTTTTAGTGAGTTCAACAGAAGCAGAGCTAATGGTTTTAGTGAGTTCAACAGAAGCAGCTGCAGTGGTTCTAGTGAGTTCAACAGAAGCAGATGCAGCGGATTAGTGAGTTCAACAGAAGCAGATGCAGTGGTTTTAGTGAGGCGAACAGAAGCAGATACAGTGGTGTTAGTGAGTTCAACAGAAGCAGAGGTATTGGTTTTAGTGAGTTCGACAGAAGCAGAGGTATTGGTTTTAGTGAGTTCAACAGCAGCAGATGCAGTGCTTTTAGTGAGTTCAACAGCAGCAGATGCAGTGCTTTTAGTGAATTCAACAGAAGCAGATGCAGTGGTTTTAGTGAGTTCAACAGAAGCAGATGCAGTGGTTTTAGTGAGTTCAACAGAAGCAGAGGTATTGGTTTTAGTGAGTTCAACAGCAGCAGATGCAGTGCTTTTAGTGAGTTCAACAGAAGCAGATGCAGTGGTTTTAGTGAGTTCAACAGAAGCAGATGCAGTGGTTTTAGTGAGTTCAACAGAAGCAGATGCAGTGGTGTTAGTGAGTTCAACAGAAGCAGAGGTATTCGTTTTAGTGAGTTCAACAGAAGCAGATGCAGTGGTTTTAGTGAGTTCAACAGAAGCAGATGCAGTGGTTTTAGAGCGTTCAACAGAAGCAGATCCAGTGGTTTTAGTGAGTTCAACAGAAGCAGATGCAGTGGTTTTAGTGAGTTCAACAGCAGCAGATGCAGTGCTTTTAGTGAGTTCAACAGAAGCAGATGCAGTGGTTTTAGTGAGTTCAACAGAAGCAGATGCAGCGGTTTTAGTGAGTTCAACAGAAGTAGATGCAGTGGTTTTAGTGAGTTCAACAGAAGCAGAGGTATTGGTTTTAGTGAGTTCAACAGCAGCAGATGCAGTGCTTTTAGTGAGTTCAACAGAAGCAGATGCAGTGGTTTTAGTGAGTTCAACAGAAGCAGATGCAGTGGTTTTAGTCAGTTCAACAGAAGCAGATGCAGTGGTTTTAGTGAGTTCAACAGAAGCAGAGGTATTGGTTTTAGTGAGTTCAACAGCAGCAGATGCAGTGCTTTTAGTGAGTTCAACAGAAGCAGATGCAGTGGTTTTTGTGAGTTCAACAGAAGCAGATGCAGTGGTTTTAGTGAATTCAACAAAAGCAGATGCAGTGGTGTTAGTGAGTTCAACAGAAGCAGATGCAGTGGTGTTAGTGAGTTCAACAGAAGCAGAGGTATTAGTTTTAGTGAGTTCAACAGAAGCAGATGCAGTGGTTTTAGTGAGTTCAACAGAAGCAGATGCAGTGGTTTTAGAGAGTTCAACAGAAGCAGATGCAGTGGTTTTAGTGAGTTCAACAGAAGCAGATGCAGCGGTTTTAGTGAGTTCAACAGAAGCAGCTGCAGTGGTTCTAGTGAGTTCAACAGAAGCAGATGCAGTGGTTTTAGTGAGTTCAACAGAAGCAGAGGTAATGGTTTTAGTGAGTTCAACAGAAGCAGAGGTAATGGTTTTAGTGAGTTCAACAGAAGCAGATGGAGTGGTTTTAGTGAGTTCAACAGAATCATATGCAGTGGTTTTAGTGAGTTCAACAGAAGCAGCTGCAGTGGTTCTAGTGAGTTCAACAGAAGCAGATGCAGCGGTTTTAGTGAGTTTAACAGAAGCAGTGGTAATGGTTTTAGTGAGTTCAACAGAAGCAGGTGCAGTGGTTTTAGTGAGTTCAACAGAAGCAGAGGTAATGGTTTTAGTGAGTTCAACAGAAGCAGATGCAGTGGTTTTAGTGAGGCGAACAGAAGCAGATACAGTGCTGTTAGTGAGTTCAACAGAAGCAGAGGTATTGGTTTTAGTGAGTTCAACAGAAGCAGATGCAGTGGTTTTAGTGAGTTCAACAGAAGCAGATGCAGTGGTTTTAGCGGGTTCAACAGAAGCAGATGCAGTGGTTTTAGTGAGTTCAACAGAAGCAGATGCAGTGGTTTTAGTGAGTTCAACAGAAGCAGATGCAGTGGTTTTAGTGAGTTCAACAGAAGCAGATGCAGTGGTTTTAGTGGGTTCAACAGAAGCAGATGCAGTGGTTTTAGTGAGTTCAACAGAAGCAGATGCAGTGGTGTCAGTGAGTTCAACAGAAGCAGATGCAGTGATTTTAGTGAGTTCAACAGATGCAGTGGTTTTAGTGAGTTCAACGGAAGCAGTGGTAATGGTTTTAGAGCGTTCAACAGAAGCAGATGCAGTGGTTTAAGTGAGTTCAACAGAAGCAGATGCAGTGGTTCTAGTGAGTTCAACAGAAGCAGATGCAGTGGTTTTAGTGAGTTCAACAGAAGCAGTGGTAATGGTTTTAGTGAGTTCAAAGAAGAAGATGCAGTGGTTTTAGTGAGTTCAACAGAAGCAGAGTTAATGGTTTTAGTGAGTTCAACAGAAGCAGATGCAGTGGTTTTAGTGAGTTCAACAGAAGCAGATGCAGTGGTGTTAGTGAGTTCAACAAAAGCAGAGGTATTAGTTTTAGTGAGTTCAACAGAAGCAGATGCAATGGTTTTAGTGAGTTCAACAGAAGCAGATGCAGTGGTTTTAGTGAGTTCAACAGAAGCAGATGCAGTGGTGTTAGTGAGTTCAACAAAAGCAGAGGTATTAGTTTTAGTGAGTTCAACAGAAGCAGATGCAATGGTTTTAGTGAGTTCAACAGAAGCAGATGCAGTGGTTTTAGAGAGTTCAACAGAAGCAGATCCAGTGGTTTTAGTGAGCGCAACAGAAGCATATGCAGTGGTTTTAGTGAGTTCAATAGAAGCAGAGGTATTGGTTTTAGTGAGTTCAACAGCAGCAGATGCAGTGCTTTTAGTGAGTTCAACAGAAGCAGATGCAGTGGTTTCAGTGAGTTCAACAGAAGCAGATGCAGTGGTGTTAGTGAGTTCAACAGAAGCAGAGGTATTAGTTTTAGGGAGTTCAACAGAAGCAGATGCAGTGGTTTTAGTGAGTTCAACAGAAGCAGATGCAGTTTTTTAGTGAGTTCAACAGAAGCAGATGCAGTGGTTTTAGTGAGTTCACCAGAAGCAGAGTTAATGGTTTTAGTGAGTCCAACAGAAGCAGATGCAGTGCTTTTGGTGAGTTCAACAGAAGCAGATGCAGTGGTGTTAGTGAGTTCAACAGAAGCAGAGGTATTAGTTTTCGTGAGTTCAACAGAAGCAGATGCAGTGGTTTTAGTGAGTTCAACAGAAGCAGATGCAGTGGTTTTAGAGAGTTCAACAGAAGCAGATCCAGTGGTTTTAGTGAGTTCAACAGAAGCAGATGCAGTGGTTTTAGTGAGTTCAACAGAAGCAGAGGTAATGGTTTTAGTGAGTTCAACAGAAGCAGAGGTAATGGTTTTAGTGAGTTCAACAGAAGCAGATGTAGTGGTTTTAGTGAGTTCAACAGAAGCAGATGGAGTGGTTTTAGTGAGTTCAACAGAATCATATGCAGTGGTTTTAGTGAGTTCAACAGAATCATATGCAGTGGTTTTAGTGAGTTCAACAGAAGCAGAGCTA
Organism: Ambystoma mexicanum; assembly: GCF_040938575.1. NCBI lineage: Eukaryota > Metazoa > Chordata > Amphibia > Caudata > Ambystomatidae > Ambystoma > Ambystoma mexicanum. Next base: position 6,142,117 of record NC_090931.1, on the reverse strand, counting down.
ATGGTTTTAGTGAGTTCAACAGAAGCAGCTGCAGTGGTTCTAGTGAGTTCAACAGAAGCAGATGCAGCCGTTTTAGTGAGTTCAACAGAAGCAGTGGTAATGGTTTTAGTGAGTTCAACAGAAGCAGGTGCAGTGGATTTAGTGAGTTCAACAGAAGCAGAGGTAATGGTTTTAGTGAGTTCAACAGAAGCAGATGCAGTGGTTTTAGTGAGGCGAACAGAAGCAGATGCAGTGGTGTTAGTGAGTTCAACAGAAGCAGAGGTATTGGTTTTAGTGAGTTCAACAGAAGCAGATGCAGTGGTTTTAGTGAGTTCAACAGAAGCAGATGCAGTGGTTTTAGCGGGTTCAACAGAAGCAGATGCAGTGGTTTTAGTGAGTTCAACAGAAGCAGATGCAGTGGTTTTAGTGAGTTCAACAGAAGCAGATGCTGTGGTTTTAGTGAGTTCAACAGAAGCAGATGCAGTGGTTTTAGCGGGTTCAACAGAAGCAGATGCAGTGGTTTTAGCGAGTTCAACAGAAGCCGATGCAGTGGTGTCAGTGAGTTCAACAGAAGCAGATGCAGTGATTTTAGTGAGTTCAACAGATGCAGTGGTTTTAGTGAGTTCAACGGAAGCAGTGGTAATGGTTTTAGTGCGTTCAACAGAAGCAGATGCAGTGGTTTTAGTGAGTTCAACAGAAGCAGAGGTAATGGTTTTAGTGAGTTCAACAGAAGCAGATGCAGTGGTTTTAGTGAGGTGAACAGAAGCAGATGCAGTGGTGTTAGTGAGTTCAACAGAAGCAGAGGTATTGATTTTAGTGAGTTCAACAGAAGCAGATGCAGTGGTTTTAGTGAGTTCAACAGAAGCAGATGCAGTGGTTTTAGCGGGTTCAACAGAAGCAGATGCAGTGGTTTTAGTGAGTTCAACAGAAGCAGATGCAGTGGTTTTAGTGAGTTCAACAGAAGCAGATGCAGTGGTTTTAGTGAGTTCAACAGAAGCAGATGCAGTGGTTTTAGCGGGTTCAACAGAAGCAGATGCAGTGGTTTTAGCGAGTTCAACAGAAGCAGATGCAGTGGTGTCAGTGAGTTCAACAGAAGCAGATGCAGTGATTTTAGTGAGTTCAATAGATGCAGTGGTTTTAGTGAGTTCAACGGAAGCAGTGGTAATGGTTTTAGTGCGTTCAACAGAAGCAGATGCAGTGGTTTTAGTGAGTTCAACAGAAGGAGAGCTAATGGCTTTAGTGAGTTCAACAGAAGCAGATGCAGTGGTTCTAGTGAGTTCAACAGAAGTAGATGCAGTGGTTTTAGTGAGTTCAACAGAAGCAGTGGTAATGGTTTTAGTGAGTTCAAAGAAGCAGATGCAGTGGTTTTAGTGAGTTCAACAAAAGCAGAGTTAATGGTTTTAGTGAGTTCGACAGAAGCAGATGCCGTGGTTTTAGTGAGTTCAACAGAAGCAGCTGCAGTGGTTCTAGTGAGTTCAACAGAAGCAGATGCAGTGGTTTTAGTGAGTTCAACAGAAGCAGAGGTAATGGTTTTAGTGAGTTCAACAGAAGCAGAGGTAATGGTTTTAGTGAGTTCAACAGAAGCAGAGGTAATGGTTTTAGTGAGTTCAACAGAAGCAGATGTAGTGGTTTTAGTGAGTTCAACAGAAGCAGATGGAGTGGTTTTAGTGAGTTCAACAGAATCATATGCAGTGGTTTTAGTGAGTTCAACAGAAGCAGAGCTAATGGTTTTAGTGAGTTCAACAGAAGCAGCTGCAGTGGTTCTAGTGAGTTCAACAGAAGCAGATGCAGCGGATTAGTGAGTTCAACAGAAGCAGATGCAGTGGTTTTAGTGAGGCGAACAGAAGCAGATACAGTGGTGTTAGTGAGTTCAACAGAAGCAGAGGTATTGGTTTTAGTGAGTTCGACAGAAGCAGAGGTAATGGTTTTAGTGAGTTCAACAGAAGCAGATGTAGTGGTTTTAGTGAGTTCAACAGAAGCAGATGGAGTGGTTTTAGTGAGTTCAACAGAATCATATGCAGTGGTTTTAGTGAGTTCAACAGAAGCAGAGGTAATGGTTTTAGTGAGTTCAACAGAAGCAGATGCAGCAGTTTTAGTGAGTTCAACAGAAGCAGTGGTAATGGTTTTAGTGACTTCAACAGAAGCAGGTGCAGTGGATTTAGTGAGTTCAACAGAAGCAGAGGTAATGGTTTTAGTGAGTTCAACAGAAGCAGATGCAGTGGTTTTAGTGAGGCGAACAGAAGCAGATGCAGTGGTGTTAGTGAGTTCAACAGAAGCAGAGGTATTGGTTTTAGTGAGTTCAACAGAAGCAGATGCAGTGGTTTTAGTGAGTTCAACAGAAGCAGATGCAGTGGTTTTAGCGGGTTCAACAGAAGCAGATGCAGTGGTTTTAGTGAGTTCAACAGAAGCAGATGCAGTGGTTTTATTGAGTTCAGCAGAAGCAGATGCAGTGGTTTTAGTGAGTTCAACAGAAGCAGATGCAGTGGTTTTAGTGAGTTCAACAGAAGCAGATGCAGTGGTTTTAGCGGGTTCAACAGAAGCAGATGCAGTGGTTTTAGCGAGTTCAACAGAAGCAGATGCAGTGGTGTCAGTGAGTTCAACAGAAGCAGATGCAGTGATTTTAGTGAGTTCAACAGATGCAGTGGTTTTAGTGAGTTCAACGGAAGCAGTGGTAATGGTTTTAGTGCGTTCAACAGAAGCAGATGCAGTGGTTTTAGTGAGTTCAACAGAAGCAGAGGTAATGGTTTTAGCAGAAGCAGATGCAGTGGTTTTAGTGAGGCGAACAGAAGCAGATGCAGTGGTTTTAGTGAGGCGAACAGAAGCAGATGCAGTGGTGTTAGTGAGTTCAACAGAAGCAGAGGTATTGGTTTTAGTGAGTTCAACAGAAGCAGATGCAGTGGTTTTAGTGAGTTCAACAGAAGCAGATGCAGTGGTTTTAGCGGGTTCAACAGAAGCAGATGCAGTGGTTTTAGTGAGTTCAACAGAAGCAGATGCAGTGGTTTTAGTGAGTTCAACAGAAGCAGATGCAGTGGTTTTAGCGGGTTCAACAGAAGCAGATGCAGTGGTTTTAGCGAGTTCAACAGAAGCAGATGCAGTGGTGTCAGTGAGTTCAACAGAAGCAGATGCAGTGATTTTAGTGAGTTCAACAGATGCAGTGGTTTTAGTGAGTTCAACGGAAGCAGTGGTAATGGTTTTAGTGCGTTCAACAGAAGCAGATGCAGTGGTTTTAGTGAGTTCAACGGAAGCAGTGGTAATGGTTTTAGTGCGTTCAACAGAAGCAGATGCAGTGGTTTTAGTGAGTTCAACAGAAGGAGAGCTAATGGCTTTAGTGAGTTCAACAGAAGCAGATGCAGTGGTTCTAGTGAGTTCAAAGAAGCAGATGCAGTGGTTTTAGTGAGTTCAACAAAAGCAGAGTTAATGGTTTTAGTGAGTTCGACAGAAGCAGATGCCGTGGTTTTAGTGAGTTCAACAGAAGCAGCTGCAGTGGTTCTAGTGAGTTCAACAGAAGCAGATGCAGTGGTTTTAGTGAGTTCAACAGAATCATATGCAGTGGTTTTAGTGAGTTCAACAGAAGCAGTGGTAATGGTTTTAGTGAGTTCAACAGAAGCAGGTGCAGTGGATTTAGTGAGTTCAACAGAAGCAGAGGTAATAGTTTTAGTGAGTTCAACAGAAGCAGATGCAGTGGTTTTAGTGAGGCGAACAGAAGCAGATGCAGTGGTGTTAGTGAGTTCAACAGAAGCAGAGGCATTGGTTTTAGTGAGTTCAACAGAAGCATATGCAGTGGTTTTAGTGAGCTCAACAGAAGCAGATGCAGTGGTTTTAGCGGGTTCAACAGAAGCAGATGCAGTGGTTTTAGTGAGTTCAACAGAAGCAGATGCAGTGGTTTAAGTGAGTTCAACAGAAGCAGGTGCAGTGGTTTTAGTGAGTTCAACAGAAGCAGATGCAGTGGTTTTAGCGGGTTCAACAGAAGCAGATGCAGTGGTTTTAACGAGTTCAACAGAAGCAGATGCAGTGGTGTCAGTGAGTTCAACAGAAGCAGATGCAGTGATTTTAGTGAGTTCAACAGATGCAGTGGTTTTAGTGAGTTCAACGGAAGCAGTGGTAATGGTTTTAGTGCGTTCAACAGAAGCAGATGCAGTGGTTTTAGTGAGTTCAACAGAAGGAGAGCTAATGGTTTTAGTGAGTTCAACAGAAGCAGATGCAGTGGTTCTAGTGAGTTCAACAGAAGTAGATGCAGTGGTTTTAGTGAGTTCAACAGAAGCAGTGGTAATGGTTTTAGTGAGTTCAAAAAAGCAGATGCAGTGGTTTTAGTGAGTTCAACAGAAGCAGAGTTAATGGTTTTAGTGAGTTCGACAGAAGCAGATGCAGTGGTTTTAGTGAGTTCAACAGAAGCAGCTGCAGTGGTTCTAGTGAGTTCAACAGAAGCAGATGCAGTGGTTTTAGTGAGTTCAACAGAAGCAGAGGTAATGGTTTTAGTGAGTTCAACAGAAGCAGATGCAGTGGTTTTAGAGAGTTCAACAGAAGCAGATCCAGTGGTTTTAGTGAGTTCAACAGAAGCAGATGCAGTGGTTTTAGTGAGTTCAACAGAAGCAGATCCAGTGGTTTTAGTGAGTTCAACAGAAGCAGATGCAGTGGTTTTAGTGAGTTCAACAGAAGCAGAGGTATTGGTTTTAGTGAGTTCAACAGCAGCAGATGCAGTGCTTTTAGTGAGTTCAACAGCAGCAGATGCAGTGCTTTTAGTGAATTCAACAGAAGCAGATGCAGTGGTTTTAGTGAGTTCAACAGAAGCAGATGCAGTGGTTTTAGTGAGTTCAACAGAAGCAGAGGTATTGGTTTTAGTGAGTTCAACAGCAGCAGATGCAGTGGTTTTAGTGAGTTCAACAGAAGCAGATGCAGTGGTTTTAGTGAGTTCAACAGAAGCAGATGCAGTGGTTTTAGTGAGTTCAACAGAAGCAGATGCAGTGGTGTTAGTGAGTTCAACAGAAGCAGAGGTATTCGTTTTAGTGAGTTCAACAGAAGCAGATGCAGTGGTTTTAGTGAGTTCAACAGAAGCAGATGCAGTGGTTTTAGAGAGTTCAACAGAAGCAGATCCAGTGGTTTTAGTGAGTTCAACAGAAGCAGATGCAGTGGTTTTAGTGAGTTCAACAGCAGCAGATGCAGTGCTTTTAGTGAGTTCAACAGAAGCAGATGCAGTGGTTTTAGTGAGTTCAACAGAAGCAGATGCAGCGGTTTTAGTGAGTTCAACAGAAGCAGATGCAGTGGTTTTAGTGAGTTCAAGAGAAGTAAATGCAGTGGTTTTAGTGAGTTCAACAGAAGCAGATGCAGTGGTTTTAGTGCGTTCAACAGAAGCAGAGGTATTAGATTTAGTGAGTTCAACAGAAGCAGATGCAGTGGTTTTAGTGAGTTCAACAGAACAGATGCAGTGGTTTTAGTGAGTTCAACAGAAGCAGATGCAGTGGTTTTAGTGAGTTCAACAGAAGCAGAGGTATTGGTTTTAGTGAGTTCAACAGCAGCAGATGCAGTGCTTTTAGTGAGTTCAACAGAAGCAGATGCAGTGGTTTTAGTGAGTTCAACAGAAGCAGATGCAGTGGTTTTAGTGAGTTCAATAGAACAGGGGCATAGCCAGGATTGTCTAACAGTGGGGCCTGAAGCTAATGTAGTTGGGTCCACCACAGTCACATTAACATCTGTCAATGCCCACACAGTGCTGCTGAGTGGGCATTTACAAATTGTGGGTGGGCCTTGCCCACTCAGGCCCTACCCTGTCTAAGCCTCTGCAACTGAAGTAGATGCAGGGGTTTTAGCGAGTTCAACAGAAGCAGATGCAGTGGTTTTAGTGAGTTCAAAAGAGGCAGATGCAGTAATTTTAGTGAGTTCAACAGATGCAGTGATTTTAGTGAGGTCAACAGAAGTAGATGCAGTGGTTTTAGTGAGTTCAACAGAAGCAGAGGTAATGGTTTTAGTGAGTTCAACAGAAGCAGAGGTAATGGTTTTAGTGAGTTCAACAGAAGCAGATGTAGTGGTTTTAGTGAGTTCAACAGAAGCAGATGTAGTGGTTTTAGTGAGTTCAACAGAATCATATGCAGTGGTTTTAGTGAGTTCAACAGAAGCAGAGCTAATGGTTTTAGTGAGTTTAACAGAAGCAGCTGCAGTGGTTCTAGTGAGTTCAACAGAAGCAGATGCAGCAGTTTTAGTGAGTTCAACAGAAGCAGTGGTAATGGTTTTAGTGAGTTCAACAGAAGCAGGTGCAGCGGTTTTAGTGAGTTCAACAGAAGCAGAAGTGATTGTTTTAGTGAGTTCAACAGAAGCAGATGCAGTGGTGTTAGTGAGTTCAACAGAAGCAGAGGTATTGGTTTTAGTGAGTTCAACAGAAGCAGATGCAGTGGTTTTAGTGAGTTCAACAGAAGCAGATGCAGTGGTTTTAGTGAGTTCAACAGAAGCAGAGTTAATGGTTTTAGTGAGTTCAACAGCAGCAGATGCAGTGCTTTTAGTGAGTTCAACAGAAGCAGATGCAGTGGTTTTAGTGAGTTCAACAGAAGCAGATGCAGTGGTTTTAGTGAGTTCAACAGAAGCAGATGCAGTGGTGTTAGTGAGTTCAACAGAAGCAGAGGTATTAGTTTTAGTGAGTTCAACAGAAGCAGATGCAGTGGTTTTAGTGAGTTCAACAGAAGCAGATGCAGTTTTTTTAGTGAGTTCAACAGAAGCAGATGCAGTGGTTTTAGTGAGTTCAACAGAAGCAGAGTTAATGGTTTTAGTGAGTTCAACAGAAGCAGATGCAGTGGTGTTAGTGAGTTCAACAGAAGCAGAGGTATTGGTTTTAGTGAGTTCAACAGAAGCAGATGCAGTGGTTTTAGTGAGTTCAACAGAAGCAGATGCAGTGGTTTTAGTGAGTTCAACAGAAGCAGAGTTAATGGTTTTAGTGAGTTCAACAGCAGCAGATGCAGTGCTTTTAGTGAGTTCAACAGAAGCAGATGCAGTGGTTTTAGTGAGTTCAACAGAAGCAGATGCAGTGGTTTTAGTGAGTTCAACAGAAGCAGATGCAGTGGTGTTAGTGAGTTCAACAGAAGCAGAGGTATTAGTTTTAGTGAGTTCAACAGAAGCAGATGCAGTGGTTTTAGTGAGTTCAACAGAAGCAGATGCAGTTTTTTTAGTGAGTTCAACAGAAGCAGATGCAGTGGTTTTAGTGAGTTCAACAGAAGCAGAGTTAATGGTTTTAGTGAGTTCAACAGAAGCAGATGCAGTGGTGTTAGTGAGTTCAACAGAAGCAGAGGTATTAGTTTTAGTGAGTTCAACAGAAGCAGATGCAGTGGTTTTAGTGAGTTCAACAGAAGCAGATGCAGTGGTTTTAGAGAGTTCAACAGAAGCAGATCCAGTGGTTTTAGTGAGTTCAACAGAAGCAGATGCAGTGGTTTTAGTGAGTTCAACAGAAGCAGAGGTATTGGTTTTAGTGAGTTCAACAGCAGCAGATGCAGTGCTTTTAGTGAGTTCAACAGAAGCAGATGCAGTGGTTTTAGTGAGTTCAACAGAAGCAGATGCAGTGGTTTTAGTGAGTTCAACAGAAGCAGATGCAGCTGTTTTAGTGAGTTCAACAGAAGCAGAGGTATTGGTTTTAGTGAGTTCAACAGCAGAAGATGCAGTGCTTTTAGTGAGTTCAACAGAAGCAGATGCAGTGGTTTCTGTGAGTTCAACAGAAGCAGATGCAGTGGTTTTAGTGAGTTCAACAAAAGCAGATGCAGTGGTGTTAGTGAGTTCAACAGAAGCAGATGCAGTGGTGTTAGTGAGTTCAACAGAAGCAGAGGTATTAGTTTTAGTGAGTTCAACAGAAACAGATGCAGTGGTTTTAGTGAGTTCAACAGAAGCAGATGCAGTGGTTTTAGAGAGTTCAACAGAAGCAGATCCAGTGGTTTTAGTAAGTTCAACAGAAGCAGATGCAGTGGTTTTAGTGAGTTCAACAGCAGCAGATGCAGTGCTTTTAGTGAGTTCAACAGAAGCAGATGCAGTGGTTTTAGTGAGTTCAACAGAAGCAGATGCAGTGGTTTTAGTGAGTTCAACAGAAGCAGATGCAGTGGTTTTAGTGAGTTCAACAGAAGTAGATGCAGTGGTTTTAGTGAGTTCAACAGAAGCAGAGGTATTGGTTATAGTGAGTTCAACAGCAGCAGATGCAGTGCTTTTAGTGAGTTCAACAGAAGCAGATTCAGTGGTTTTAGTGAGTTCAACAGAAGCAGATGCAGTGGTTTTAGTGAGTTCAACAGAAGCAGATGCTGTGGTGTTAGTGCGTTCAACAGAAGCAGAGGTATTAGATTTAGTGAGTTCAACAGAAGCAGATGCAGTGGTTTTAGTGAGTTCAACAGAAACAGATGCAGTGGTTTTAGTGAGTTCAACAGAAGCAGATGCAGTGGTTTTAGTGAGTTCAACAGAAGTAGATGCAGTGGTTTTAGCGAGTTCAACAGAAGCAGAGGTATTGGTTTTAGTGAGTTCAACAGCAGCAGATGCAGTGCTTTTAGTGAGTTCAACAGAAGCAGATGCAGTGGTTTTAGTGAGTTCAACAGAAGCAGATGCTGTGGTGTTAGTGAGTTCAACAGAAGCAGAGGTATTAGATTTAGTGAGTTCAACAGAAGCAGATGCAGTGCTTTTAGTGAGTTCAACAGAAGCAGATGCAGTGGTTTTAGTGAGTTCAACAGAAGCAGATGCTGTGGTGTTAGTGAGTTCAACAGAAGCAGAGGTATTAGATTTAGTGAGTTCAACAGAAGCAGATGCAGTGGTTTTAGTGAGTTCAACAGAAACAGATGCAGTGGTTTTAGTGAGTTCAACAGAAGCAGATGCAGTGGTTTTAGTGAGCTCAACAGAAGCAGATGCAGTGGTTTTAGAGAGTTCAACTGCAGTGGTTTTAGCGAGTTCAACAGAAGCAGATGCAGTGGTGTCAGTGAGTGCAACAGAAGCAGATGCAGTGATTTTAGTGAGTTCAACAGATGCAGTGGTTTTAGTGAGTTCAACAGAAGCAGCTGCAGTGGTTCTAGTGAGTTCAACAGAAGCAGATGCAGAGGTTTTAGTGAGTTCAACAGAAGCAGAGGTAATGGTTTTAGTGAGTTCAACAGCAGCAGAATCAGTGGTTTTAGTGAGTTCAACAGAAGCAGATGCAGTGGTTTTAGTGAGTTCAACAGAAGCGATGCAGTGGTTTTAGTGAGTTCAACAGAAGCAGATGCAGTGGTTTTAGCGGGTTCAACAGAAGCAGATGCAGTGGTTTTAGTGAGTTCAACAGAAGCAGATGCAGTGGTTTTAGTGAGTTCAACAGAAGCAGATGCAGTGGTTTTAGCGGGTTCAACAGAAGCAGATGCAGTGGTTTTAGCGAGTTCAACAGAAGCAGATGCAGTGGTGTCAGTGAGTTCAACAGAAGCAGATGCAGTGATTTTAGTGAGTTCAACAGATGTAGTGGTTTTAGTGAGTTCAACGGAAGCAGTGGTAATGGTTTTAGTGCGTTCAACAGAAGCAGATGCAGTGGTTTTAGTGAGTTCAACAGAAGCAGAGCTAATGGCTTTAGTGAGTTCAACAGAAGCAGATGCAGTGGTTCTAGTGAGTTCAACAGAAGCAGATGCAGTGGTTTTAGTGAGTTCAACAGAAGCAGTGGTAATGGTTTTAGTGAGTTCAAAGAAGCAGATGCAGTGGTTTTAGTGAGTTCAACAGAAGCAGAGTTAATGGTTTTAGTGAGTTCAACAGAAGCAGATGCAGTGGTTTTAGTGAGTTCAACAGAAGCAGCTGCAGTGGTTCTAGTGCGTTCAACAGAAGCAGATGCAGTGGTTTTAGTGAGTTCAACAGAAGCAGATGCATGGGTTTTAGTGAGTTCAACAGAAGCAGAGGTAATGGTTTTAGTGAGTTCAACAGAAGCAGAGGTAATGGTTTTAGTGAGTTCAACAGAAGCAGATGTAGTGGTTTTAGTGAATTCAACAGAAGCAGATGGAGTGGTTTTAGTGAGTTCAACAGAATCATATGCAGTGGTTTTAGTGAGTTCAACAGAATCATATGCAGTGGTTTTAGTGAGTTCAACAGAAGCAGAGCTAATGGTTTTAGTGAGTTCAACAGAAGCAGCTGCAGTGGTTCTAGTGAGTTCAACAGAAGCAGATGCAGTTGTTTTAGTGAGTTCAACAGAAGCAGTGGTAATGGTTTTAGTGAGTTCAACAGAAGCAGGTGCAGTGGATTTAGTGAGTTCAATAGAAGCAGAGGTAATGGTTTTAGTGAGTTCAACAGAAGCAGATGCAGTGGTTTTAGTGAGGCGAACAGAAGCAGATGCAGTGGTGTTAGTGAGTTCAACAGAAGCAGATGCAGTGGTTTTAGTGAGTTCAATAGAACAGGGGCATAGCCAGGATTGTCTAACAGTGGGGCCTGAAGCTAATGTAGTTGGGTCCACCACAGTCACATTAACATCTGTCAATGCCCACACAGTGCTGCTGAGCGGACATTTACAAATTGTGGGTGGGCCTTGCCCACTCAGGCCCTACCCTGTCTACGCCACTGCAACAGAAGCAGATGCAGTGGTTTTAGCGAGTTCAACAGAAGCAGATGCAGTGGTTTTAGTGAGTTCAACAAGGCAGATGCAGTGGTTTTAGTGAGTTCAAAAGAAGCAGATGCAGTCATTTTAGTGAGTTCAACAGATGCAGTGATTTTAGTGAGGTCAACAGAAGTAGATGCAGTGGTTTTAGTGAGTTCAACAGAAGCAGAGGTAATGGTTTTAATGAGTTCAACAGAAGCAGATGCAGTGGTTTTAGTGAGTTCAACAGAAGCAGAGGTAATGGTTTTAGTGAGTTCAACAGAAGCAGAGGTAATGGTTTTAGTGAGTTCAACAGAAGCAGATGTAGTGGTTTTAGTGAGTTCAACAGAAGCAGATGGAGTGGTTTTAGTGAGTTCAACAGAATCATATGCAGCGGTTTTAGTGAGTTCAACAGAAGCAGTGGTAATGGTTTTAGTGAGTTCAACAGAAGCAGGTGCAGTGGTTTTAGTGAGTTCAACAGAAGCAGAGGTTATGGTTTTAGTGAGTTCAACAGAAGCAGATGCAGTGGTTGTAGTGAGTTCAACAGAAGCAGATGCAGCGGTTTTAGTGAGTTCAACAGAAGCAGTGGTAATGGTTTTAGTGAGTTCAACAGAAGCAGGTGCAGTGGTTTTAGTGAGTTCAACAGAAGCAGAGTTAATGGTTTTAGTGAGTTCAACAGAAGCAGATGCAGTGGTTTTAGTGAGGCGAACAGAAGCAGATGCAGTGCTGTTAGTGAGTTCAACAGAAGCAGAGGTATTAGTTTTAGTGAGTTCAACAGAAGCGATGCAGTGGTTTTAGTGAGTTCAACAGAAGCAGATGCAGTGGTTTTAGCGGGTTCAACAGAAGCAGATGCAGTGATTTTAGTGAGTTCAACAGAAGCAGATGCAGTGGTTTTAGTGAGTTCAACAGAAGCAGATGCAGTGGTTTTAGCGGGTTCAACAGAAGCAGATGCAGTGGTTTTAGCGAGTTCAACAGAAGCAGATGCAGTGGTGTCAGTGAGTTCAACAGAAGCAGATGCAGTGATTTTAGTGAGTTCAACAGATGTAGTGGTTTTAGTGAGTTCAACGGAAGCAGTGGTAATGGTTTTAGTGTGTTCAACAGAAGCAGATGCAGTGGTTTTAGTGAGTTCAACAGAAGCAGAGCTAATGGCTTTAGTGAGTTCAACAGAAGCAGATGCAGTGGTACTAGTGAGTTCAACAGAAGCAGATGCAGTGGTTTTAGTGAGTTCAACAGAAGCAGTGGTAATGGTTTTAGTGAGTTCAAAGAAGCAGATGCAGTGGTTTTAGTGAGTTCAACAGAAGCAGAGTTAATGGTTTTAGTGAGTTCAACAGAAGCAGATGCAGTGGTTTTAGTGAGTTCAACAGAAGCAGCTGCAGTGGTTCTAGTGCGTTCAACAGAAGCAGATGCAGTGGTTTTAGTGAGTTCAACAGAAGCAGATGCAGTGGTTTTAGTGAGTTCAACAGAAGCAGAGGTAATGGTTTTAGTGAGTTCAACAGAAGCAGAGGTAATGGTTTTAGTGAGTTCAACAGAAGCAGATGTAGTGGTTTTAGTGAGTTCAACAGAAGCAGATGGAGTGGTTTTAGTGAGTTCAACAGAATCATATGCAGTGGTTTTAGTGAGTTCAACAGAATCATATGCAGTGGTTTTAGTGAGTTCAACAGAAGCAGAGCTAATGGTTTTAGTGAGTTCAACAGAAGCAGCTGCAGTGGTTCTAATGAGTTCAACAGAAGCAGATGCAGCAGTTTTAGTGAGTTCAACAGAAGCAGTGGTAATGGTTTTAGTGAGTTCAACAGAAGCAGGTGCAGTGGATTTAGTGAGTTCAACAGAAGCAGAGGTAATGGTTTTAGTGAGTTCAACAGAAGCAGATGCAGTGGTTTTAGTGAGGCGAACAGAAGCAGATGCAGTGGTGTTAGTGAGTTCAACAGAAGCAGAGGTATTGGTTTTAGTGAGTTCAACAGAAGCAGATGCAGTGGTTTTAGTGAGTTCAACAGAAGCAGATGCAGTGGTTTTAGCGGGTTCAACAGAAGCAGATGCAGTGGTTTTAGTGAGTTCAACAGAAGCAGATGCAGTGGTTTTAGTGAGTTCAACAGAAGCAGATGCAGTGGTTTTAGTGAGTTCAACAGAAGCAGATGCAGTGGTTTTAGCGGGTTCAACAGAAGCAGATGCAGTGGTTTTAGCGAGTTCAACAGAAGCCGATGCAGTGGTGTCAGTGAGTTCAACAGAAGCAGATGCAGTGATTTTAGTGAGTTCAACAGATGCAGTGGTTTTAGTGAGTTCAACGGAAGCAGTGGTAATGGTTTTAGTGCGTTCAACAGAAGCAGATGCAGTGTTTTAGTGAGTTCAACAGAAGCAGAGGTAATGGTTTTAGTGAGTTCAACAGAAGCAGATGCAGTGGTTTTAGTGAGGCGAACAGAAGCAGATGCAGTGGTGTTAGTGAGTTCAACAGAAGCAGAGGTATTGGTTTTAGTGAGTTCAACAGAAGCAGATGCAGTGGTTTTAGTGAGTTCAACAGAAGCAGATGCAGTGGTTTTAGCGGGTTCAACAGAAGCAGATGCAGTGGTTTTAGTGAGTTCAACAGAAGCAGATGCAGTGGTTTTAGTGAGTTCAACAGAAGCAGATGCAGTGGTTTTAGTGAGTTCAACAGAAGCAGATGCAGTGGTTTTAGCGGGTTCAACAGAAGCAGATGCAGTGGTTTTAGCGAGTTCAACAGAAGCAGATGCAGTGGTGTCAGTGAGTTCAACAGAAGCAGATGCAGTGATTTTAGTGAGTTCAACAGATGCAGTGGTTTTAGTGAGTTCAACGGAAGCAGTGGTAATGGTTTTAGTGCGTTCAACAGAAGCAGATGCAGTGGTTCTAGTGAGTTCAACAGAAGTAGATGCAGTGGTTTTAGTGAGTTCAACAGAAGCAGTGGTAATGGTTTTAGTGAGTTCAAAGAAGCAGATGCAGTGGTTTTAGTGAGTTCAACAAAAGCAGAGTTAATGGTTTTAGTGAGTTCGACAGAAGCAGATGCCGTGGTTTTAGTGAGTTCAACAGAAGCAGCTGCAGTGGTTCTAGTGAGTTCAACAGAAGCAGATGCAGTGGTTTTAGTGAGTTCAACAGAAGCAGAGGTAATGGTTTTAGTGAGTTCAACAGAAGCAGAGGTAATGGTTTTAGTGAGTTCAACAGAAGCAGAGGTAATGGTTTTAGTGAGTTCAACAGAAGGATATGTAGTGGTTTTAATGAGTTCAACAGAAGCAGATGGAGTGGTTTTAGTGAGTTCAACAGAATCATATGCAGTGGTTTTAGTGAGTTCAACAGAAGCAGAGCTAATGGTTTTAGTGAGTTCAACAGAAGCAGCTGCAGTGGTTCTAGTGAGTTCAACAGAAGCAGATGCAGCGGTTTAGTGAGTTCAACAGAAGCCGATGCAGTGGTGTCAGTGAGTTCAACAGAAGCAGATGCAGTGATTTTAGTGAGTTCAACAGATGCAGTGGTTTTAGTGAGTTCAACGGAAGCAGATGCAGTGGTTTTAGTGAGTTCAATAGAACAGGGGCATAGCCAGGATTGTCTAACAGTGGGGCCTGAAGCTAATGTAGTTGGGTCCACCACAGTCACATTAACATCTGTCAATGCCCACACAGTGCTGCTGAGCGGACATTTACAAATTGTGGGTGGGCCTTGCCCACTCAGGCCCTACCCTGTCTACGCCACTGCAACAGAAGCAGATGCAGTGGTTTTAGCGAGTTCAACAGAAGCAGATGCAGTGGTTTTAGTGAGTTCAACAAGGCAGATGCAGTGGTTTTAGTGAGTTCAAAAGAAGCAGATGCAGTCATTTTAGTGAGTTCAACAGATGCAGTGATTTTAGTGAGGTCAACAGAAGTAGATGCAGTGGTTTTAGTGAGTTCAACAGAAGCAGAGGTAATGGTTTTAATGAGTTCAACAGAAGCAGATGCAGTGGTTTTAGTGAGTTCAACAGAAGCAGAGGTAATGGTTTTAGTGAGTTCAACAGAAGCAGAGGTAATGGTTTTAGTGAGTTCAACAGAAGCAGATGTAGTGGTTTTAGTGAGTTCAACAGAAGCAGATGGAGTGGTTTTAGTGAGTTCAACAGAATCATATGCAGCGGTTTTAGTGAGTTCAACAGAAGCAGTGGTAATGGTTTTAGTGAGTTCAACAGAAGCAGGTGCAGTGGTTTTAGTGAGTTCAACAGAAGCAGAGGTTATGGTTTTAGTGAGTTCAACAGAAGCAGATGCAGTGGTTGTAGTGAGTTCAACAGAAGCAGATGCAGCGGTTTTAGTGAGTTCAACAGAAGCAGTGGTAATGGTTTTAGTGAGTTCAACAGAAGCAGGTGCAGTGGTTTTAGTGAGTTCAACAGAAGCAGAGTTAATGGTTTTAGTGAATTCAACAGAAGCAGATGCAGTGGTTTTAGTGAGGCGAAGAGAAGCAGATGCAGTGCTGTTAGTGAGTTCAACAGAAGCAGAGGTATTAGTTTTAGTGAGTTCAACAGAAGCGATGCAGTGGTTTTAGTGAGTTCAACAGAAGCAGATGCAGTGGTTTTAGCGGGTTCAACAGAAGCAGATGCAGTGATTTTAGTGAGTTCAACAGAAGCAGATGCAGTGGTTTTAGTGAGTTCAACAGAAGCAGATGCAGTGGTTTTAGCGGGTTCAACAGAAGCAGATGCAGTGGTTTTAGCGAGTTCAACAGAAGCAGATGCAGTGGTGTCAGTGAGTTCAACAGAAGCAGATGCAGTGATTTTAGTGAGTTCAACAGATGTAGTGGTTTTAGTGAGTTCAACGGAAGCAGTGGTAATGGTTTTAGTGCGTTCAACAGAAGCAGATGCAGTGGTTTTAGTGAGTTCAACAGAAGCAGAGCTAATGGCTTTAGTGAGTTCAACAGAAGCAGATGCAGTGGTACTAGTGAGTTCAACAGAAGCAGATGCAGTGGTTTTAGTGAGTTCAACAGAAGCAGTG